>NC_136475.1:20738233-21437949 GCF_902686455.1 Sciurus vulgaris
TGAGACCCCAAAATAGAAGAGAAAGAGGTGGGACAGAAAAATGCTTTAAACAAATAATGAACAAAATTATTCTAAATTCAATGAAAACCACAAACTCACAGCTCAAAGATAGCTGGTGAGCCTACACACAAGAAACACGGAGAAAACAACAGTAGGGCAAATCATAATCAAATGGTTCAAGACCTGTGATAAAATCTTAAGCCAGATTAACCTTTTATAATAGGTCACAAAAAGTAGGGGTAATGACAGGGAAGACGGTAGATTTTTCTGTCGAGAATACTGTAGGTGAGGAAACAGTGGAATAACTGAAAGAAGGACTGTCAACCTAGAATTCTGTACCCAGAAGAAAAAAAAAATCCTTCAAAGAATAAGTAAAAACTAGTGAAGTTCAACTCTTCCTCTTCAGTCGATCTACACTTGGAGAAATGTAAAACAGAGTTCTTTAGCAACTTGATACCAGGTGGAAATACAACCTAAATGAAGGAATGAAGAGCACAAGAAGTGATAACTACATAAATAAATAGATAAGATTTTAAAATTATTATTTAAATATCTTTAAAATACAAAGAACTTTAAATAAAAAAATTAAAACAATGAAGTTTGGGATTTAAGACTTACATGTAAAAATAAAATACACGATAACAAAAGCACAGAGATTGGAAGGAAAGAAATCGAAGTACTATATACTAGTATAAGGTTCCTTACTATAGGGGAGGAGTTATGGACTCACTGGTAAGTAGGCTGTAATAAATTAAAGATATAAGCCACCACTAGATATGAAAACAAAGAGTTATAGGAAATAATTTAATAGAGGAGATAAAATCAAATCATAAAATATGCAAAAAATCTGAAAGGATAAAAAAGAGGAAGGGGAACAAAGAGAAAACGTGGTAGGTTGACAGGTTGGTACCTGATCATAAGGTATCACAGTGCAGATGGACTAAATTACCCCAAGCTGAACTGGGGTTAAGTTTTCAGCTATTCAAAGCAAGCCAACAAAAAACAAACAAAAAATTAAATACTATGAATAAGAAGCATACTTTAATAAGTTAAAGCTAAAGACACAAAGATTAAAGAAAAAGGATGGAATGGGCTATACACATCCCTGTTATTCACAGTAGTTACATTTAAAAAAATTTTTTTTTACAGACTGCATTTTGATTCATTGTACACAAATGGGTACAGCCTTTCATTTCTATGGTTGTACACAATGTAGAGTCACGTCATTCATGTAATCATACATATACATAGGGTAATACTGTCTCATTCTATCTTTCCTTTCCCCACTCACTCCCACCTCATTTTCCTCTAACCATCCAAAGTTCCTTCATTCTCCTCACCCCTGCCCCTCGTTATGTATCATCATCCATTTATCAGAGAAAACATTCAGCATGATATTTTCCAACTTCATCCATTTACCAGCAAGCCATAATTTTATTCTTCTTTATGGCTGAGTAATATTCCATTGTGTATATATATACCACAGTTTCTTTATCCATTCATCAGTTGAAAGGCATCTCAGTTGGTTCCACAATCTGGCTATTGTGAATTGAGCTGCTATGAACATTGACGTGGCTGTGTTACTGTAGTATGCTGATTTTAAGTTCTTTGGGTATAGGCTGAGGAGTGGGATAGCTGGGTCAAATGGTGGGTCCCTTCCAAGATTTCTGAGGAATCCCCATACTGCTTTCCACATTTTATAATTACCATGGACACTGAAGGAGTGAACACCAAACTGCTCTGAGGTGGAATTGCACATGTGTGTACACACCTCTCACACAGATCGCAATCTCATCCTTGTTGAGTCTCTTTATTTCCCAAAAGCAAAAACAAGGTTCAGATGTGTTCAATGAGCAGCCTGAAGCAGCCCTGCTAACAGATGCAAGGGCTGGGATTCAAATCCTGCTCAACCAGCCCGGGAGCCAGGGCTTCTTACACTGCCCTCCACTTCACTGTCCCCTCTCTGCTCATCCTCCGGTCATATCTGAAAGTGAAACAAAAAAGCAAAGTCACCTTGTTCAGCCTCACCTGGGAGGGAGAATGCATGTCAGGCAACTCAAAAATTTTCCCACTCTGCACCTGTCTGAAAATGACCATGAAAAGCACGACAGACATTAACTTGGGAGTGATAAATCAATTAGAGCTAGGAGGAGAATTTGCAAATAAAAAATCTGCCAATAATGAGGATCAAATGTTCCGTGTTCATATTAATCAAAAGAAAGCTAGAGTGGCTATATTAATAACATACAGGGAAGAATTTATAACCAAGAATGTTATTAAGGATTAAAGACCAATTTCATAATGGTAAAGGGTCAGTTAATTAAAAGGATATAACAATTCTAAATGTTTATGCACTGATAACAACTTCAAAAATACATAAGCAGTCACAGATGAAGCAGAAAGGAGAGAGAGAAATTCAAAATCACAGAGATTCCAATACCTCTCTCAATAGCTAATAGAACAAGTAGACAGAAAATTGGTAAAAATATATATAACACTAGAATAACTCTGTTACCAACTGGACCTTTGGCATTTAGAGAACATTCCACCCAACATCAAAATACACACTCTTTTCAGGTGCACATAGAATATTTACCAAGACAGAACATATTCTGGGCCATCATATTTAAATTTCAATATGCAATAAAGGATTCAAGTCACACAAAATATATTCCCTAAACAGTGGAATTGAATTAGAAGTCAATATCACAAATTATTACAGATGTTAATCTAAATAGCATACTTCAAAATAAACAATGGATCAAAAAAGATATCAGAAAGCATTTTGAGCTGGATGAAATGAAAACACAGCATATCAAGATTTGTGGATTGTCACTAAAGCAATGCTCCGGAGGAAACTCATAGCACTAAACGATAGAAAACCAAGAAAGGGGTCAAATCTGTGGCCTCAACTATTACTTGAAGAAGCTAGAATAAAAAAGAGCAAAGGGAGAAGAAGAAGTTGAATTCAGAAGTCAATAAAACAGGAAAACAATAGAGAAAAATCAATGAAACCAAAACGTGGTTCTTTTTTTGAGAAGATCAATAATAGAATTGATAAACCTCTAGCTAGATGGATAAAGCAAAGAGGGAAAATATGCAAGTTATCAACACCAGAAATAATAGAAGTGACATCACTTCAGATTCTATGAGATAACAAGGGATTATTATTAAATATTTTTATTCAACAAATTAGATGAGATGGGCATATTCAAATGTTCATTAAAAGACATAAATTATCAGACTTAAGAAGATCTGAATAACCTAAATAATCCTATATCTAGTAAATAAATTTACTTAGTAGTTTAAAACCTTTCACAAGGAAAACTCCAGGTACAGATAACTTTATCAGCTAATTATATAAGATAATTAAGGAAGAAATTTTAGGAATTCTATGGCAACTCTTCCAGAAAATTGAAAAGAAGGGAGAATACTTCTATCTTTTTCTGTAAAACTAACATCACCCAAAGGTCAAAACCAGAAAGACATTATGAGAAAATAAAACCAGAGATTACTATCCCTCATAAACATAGACATAAGAATTCTAAACAGAATTTTAGCAATTCAAATATATAGCAATAAATAAGAAAAATGACAGACCAAGTAAGGTTTATTCCAGGAATGTGGGGTTGGATTAGCATTTAACAATCAATGTAATTTACCTTATTAACAAAATAAAAAATTTAAAAAAATATGGTTATTTTTAAATAGTGCAGAAAATATTTTTACAAAAACCAATATTTTTTAGAATTGCATCTGTGCTGAACATGTACAGACATTTCTTGTAGTCATTCCTCTAAATGATACAGTATAACAAGTAGTTGCATAACATTTTAATTGTACTAGGTACTATAAGTAAACTATAGATGATTGTAAATATATGGTAGGATGTATGTCGGCTCTGGGCAAATACTACACCATTTTCTAAGAGACTTGAGCATTTGCAATTTGGTATCCATGGGGGGTCCTGAAACCAATCCCCCATGGATACCAAGGAATTGCTGTACTGTCAATCAACAACTGGAAATCAACATTTTAAAAACATATGCCAAACTTAATAGCATCAAAAAATAGAAATTAAGTTATACATCTTGTATAATTAAGCTATACATCTTCTATAACTTAAAACTACAAAACATCATTAAGAGAAATGAAAGAAGATCTAAATAGGTAAGGAGATGTATTTTGTGAGTGAGAAGACTCAACGTTGTTAATATGTTTATTCTCCAAAAATTGACCCATAAACTCAGTGGAGTATTAATCAAGTTCCCACCCAAATTTTTTGTAGAAATTGACAATCTGGTTATCAAATTCATATAGGCATAAAAGACCTAGGATAGCCTTGCAGAGGAGCAAAAAATTGGAGGACTAACACTGATTTCATGCTTATTACGAAGCTCAGTAATGAAGTTGGTGATATCATTGTTAAGGTAGATAATATCAATGGCCACTTTTCTCAAGACAGAAAATGTCCATTAAATTTAGTGTCAAGCAGAATCATAATTGACCTTTTATCCAGATAATATCTGATGAAGTGATGGAGCAAAAATACATATTGCAGTACACTGAGAAGTGGGTGAAAGATGATAGGGAGGACTGGAAAGAGTGGAAATCCCTACTCTTCTAAACAGTGAGGTCTGTTTGTGTTCAATATTTTTAAATGACAACTCTGTGGGTAAAATAAAGATGCAACACACAATAGCAAGTGGGGTTTGAAGCACTGGCCGACTGCACTCCAGGACGAAAAGCATGGTGTTGGCTGACTTCCTGCAGGAGAATATGGACAGGAAGTCCCCAGAGCCAGGGTACTGGTCCTAACTGCTAGAGCCACTTCTAGGGAATGGTCAATGCTGAGCCACTGCCTGGAGCGTGGAGACAATAGAAAGAGCTCTAGGCTGGGCGTGCAGCTGAGCGGGGCTCTGGCCTAACGACCAGACCAGTGCCACTCGTGCAGGACCAGAACGTCAATCAGCCATCACCCTGGATCCGAGGGCAGCTCCGAGATGCCAGTCAGAAGAACCACAAAATTGCCAGACCAAAAAAAGGAAACAGAAAACAGAAACAACAGTCACAAGACACTCAAATTCAGGGTGATCTGCCACATTAGCATTTCAAAGCACAGGGGGTGAACTGACACATAAAAAGATAACCAGTAAACTCAAGAAATAGGAAAATAAGGGAGAATTCTGAGAAAGGCTTTAAAATCAGTATATTTAAGACCTTCTAAGTAGTAAAAGAAGGAATAACATCCACCGATTTAAAAAAAAAAAAAAAGGAAAGATGAAACAGTCTTAAAAAAATGGGTGAATCAGAAATAACTGAAAAGGAAAATGAACCCATTTCAAATTTGAAAAAAGAAAAATATATTTGTAGAAATACAAAGCCTCTATAGGTAGCATAAGCTCTAGGGTAGACACAGTTAAAGATGGAGTTAGAGATATTGGAAAGTCATACAAAGGAATTTATTGAGAACACAGAGCAGAGATGAAAAATTATGCACATGAAGGATCAATTGAGGAGCTTCAGACTGCTTCTAGCAGGACTTCCAAAAATAGAAATCAAAGGTAAATCCCACCGACAATCAGTGGATTCCAGAATTGTTCTATCACTCAGTGTTATGAGCATGCCTGTCTTGCTGTTGAAGCACTTTTTTCTTCTCCAGTGGTTCAATTCTGTGAGATCTGTAGTAATGTTATATCTGGAATTCCCTTTTCTTAAATTATGACTTATTCATTCTAAAACTGAATTGAGCACCTGCTATATGCCTGGCACCCTCCCAGGGGTGTGGAATGCTTTATATCCCTGAATTAAACAACGGTTGCCCCCTTCCTCATAGAGCTTACGTTGTAGCAGGGAGAGACAGGCAATGTACAATCAGCATATAATAAGTAAATTATATAGACTATTGAGAGGAGCTAAGAGAAAAAAAACTAGGACAAGAGAGATGAGACTGCAGAGGGGCAGTTTATACCCGTGCCATTGGCTGTTTGGGACTGTCTCCAGAAGGGGACATCTGAGCTGAACTGAAGCACTGAAGTGGGCCCCCCACTTCACAGATCTCTGGGGCAAGAGTGGTGTGTGGGACAGGAACAGCAGCACTAGGGGCCTGAGTTAGAGAGCCTATTGTGAGGAGTGGTCAGGTTAGCGAGAGTATTAGGAGACGGGGTTAGAGAGCTGACCTGGCAGCAGGCTCAGAACTTTGTGGAACACTCTCCTACTTGCATCTGGTTTAGCAAGATGATGGGATAGTCGTGCAGAAGGTAACCAGAGGTGGAAGGGCACTGTTCAGAGGCCTCGGGTAAAAGACCCTTGAGCGGCCCTGAAGGCTGAGGTCATGAGCCCACCGGGCAATTGCACTTCCCTGGCTGGCGCCATTTGTGTTCCAGGACTGAGGGATGGGGTGAAGGAGAGTTCAGACACTGGGCAGGAGCAAATCAATCTCTCAAGGCTGCCTTCCAAGTTGACGGTGATTAAATGACCCCAGTGGCTTCATCCATCAGCATAATTGCCTGACCCGCCCTTCCTCTTCAATGAGGCCATGCTGTGTGAGGGCACAGGCACTGTGGGCTTCCAACCCATCTGAAACCTCCAATAATTAATAATAAAAAAACATAAATCAGGCTTTTTCTCTTTCACCCTGTAGAAATAGAAGAGGGCTGCCTCTAGCCCCAGAGAATCTACCATCACATAATT
Organism: Sciurus vulgaris; assembly: GCF_902686455.1. Classification (NCBI taxonomy): domain Eukaryota; kingdom Metazoa; phylum Chordata; class Mammalia; order Rodentia; family Sciuridae; genus Sciurus; species Sciurus vulgaris. The sequence continues at coordinate 20,744,927 of NC_136475.1, forward strand.
AGATCCTGTGAGCTCTTCCCACAGGGCCCGGCTCACAGGTGGAGGGTCATAGGTGGGGTGGAATGGCTTCACATCTGCCAGAGGCTAATGAATCTGCAAGTGCATTCTCTATTCAAGGCATATTTGGGGACTGAGAATACTTGTGTGTATTCTTCCATCTTCTAAAGCCAGGAATGCCACACATTTTGGTGGTAACCAATAACCACAGTGTGACATATAATTTTGTCTGGCATAAAAATGCAAATCCACTGGATTGGAGTTGTCTGGTACAAGCTGGGGTGCTTGGCATAAGGTGATGTCTCCGCTTGGGCCGGCCCAGGTCCCAGGTTGCTATTCCCCTGGTGACTCATTCTCTTCCCATTTTTTATCTGTATTTAATAGAGAGACAGTTCTTCAATTAAATGAAGCAGGAACAGTAGCAGGATTAATGTTAATATGTTGCTGTGTTTAGGTGGACCCTTATCTTTGCAAATGAAAGATTTTTATAAATGTCGTGCCTACAGATCCTTCACATCTTTAAGGTGCATTCACAATTGCAAGGCTCTCTTTTCATAAATGCAGAAATTCTTGTTTCATCTTGCAAGTGAGGTCACAGCTGCAGGCAGATGGCAGCAGGGGGCATGGATAGCTGGGAGAGAATATCTCTGACTTTCCTCCTGTGATTGTCAGGAACAAAACTCTCTCTCACTCTAGGCTCCAGGTAGCAAGTCCAGCTCCCAGCATGGAAACCAAGGACTGAGCTGGCCAGTTCTGGGGTCAGGACTAACCAGTCAAGCTGTGATCTGTGTCCAGCTTATGTGCAGCAGTGTTTAATGATCCACAGGGAAGCTTCTCCAAGATTCTTCCACAGGTCTCAGGGTTTTTGTTGTTGCTTTGGAAAGACTGAATTTTTTACTAGTTTTTATTAGTTTTTAGTTATACATATCAATTGAACCTATTTTGATATATTTATACAAGCATGGAATATATCTTATTCTAATTAGGATCCCAGTCTTGTGGATGCACGTGATAGTGAGATTCACTGTGGTATGTTCACATGTGAACATAGGAAAGTTAAGTCGGATTCATTCTACTATCTTTCCTATTCCCAGCCCCTCTCCTTCCCTCCATTCCCCTTTGTCTAATCCAGTGAACATCTGTTCTCTCCCCCCACTTCCCTTATTGTGTGTTAGCATCCACGTATCAGAGAAAACATTTGACCTTTTGTTATTTGGGATTGGCTTTCATGGTAATCTTCAGATCCATCCATTTAATGGCAAATATGGCTGAGTAATATTCCATTGTTTACATATCCCACATTTTCTTTATCCATTCATCTGTTGAAGGGCACCTAGGCTGGTTCCATAGTTTAGCTATTGTGAACTGAGGTGCTATAAACATTGATGTGACTGCAGCACTGTAGTAACTGATTTTAAATACTTTGGATATATACCAAATATATATTCCAGTGGGATAACTGGGTCAAACAGCAGTTCCTTTCCAAGTTTTTTGAGGAATCTCCATACTACTTTCCATAGTGGTTGCACAAACAATGTGTGAGTGTACTCTTTTTCCCCTCATCCTTACCAACATTTTATTGCCACTTGTGTTGATAGTTACCATTCTGATTGGAATGAGATGATATCTGTTTTAATTTGCATTTCTCTAATTGCTAGAGACATTGAACATTTTTTTCATTTATTTGCTGATCATTTGTAATTCTTTTGAGAAGGATCTGTTCAATTCTTTCCCCATTTGTTGTTTGGGTTATTTGGTTTTTGTTGTTTTGCTGTTGTTTCGGTTTGGTTTGTTTTGATGTTAAATTTTTGAGTCCTTTGTATATCCTGGAAATTAACGCCTTATCTGAGGTGCAGGTGGCAAAGACTTTCTCCCATTTTGTAGGCTCTTTCTTCACCTTCTTGTTTCCTTGCTGTGGAGAAGCTTCTTAGTTTGACGCCATCCCTTTTATTGATTCTTGATTTTACTTCTTGTGCTTTGGGAGTCTTTAAGGAAGACTGCAAGGAAATCGGTTCCTGAGCTGACTAGTTGAACTGTTGGCCCTACATTTTCCTCTAGTAGGCGCAGGGTTTCTGGTCTAGTAGATTTATGAGGATTTTAACCAGAATGTTTTCCAAACTCTTCAGAGAGCACTGGTCTGTCATAGTTTGAATGTGGTGTGTTCCCCAAGAGTTCATGTGCTGGAGGCTTGATCCTCAGTGTGCGGATGCTGAAGTGGTAGATCCTTTAAGAGGCGAGGCCTGATGGGACTTCCTTCAGTCATAGGGAGCGCACCCTTGAAGGGAATAGGCAGTTCTCATGGCTCCTGAGTCAGTTCTGAGAAGGAGCAAGCCTAGCGCCTCCCTAGCCTCCTGTCTTGCCATGGGATCTCTCCCTCCTCTACTCACTCCTACCATTGTGATGTCACCCACCACTGTGATGTCATCTGCCATCAGGTGCTCACCAGAGCCACGCTGATACAGTAGGTGCCATGCCCTTGAACACTTGAAACTAAATAAGCCCAGCCTCAGGTGTTTTGCTACAGTGATGGAAAACAGACAGCTACAGAACACTTCACAAAAACTGGGAATGTGCCCTGTGCACAGCAGCCTTGGAAAGGTGATACTGACCTTCCCGAGGAAAGGACTGTTTTGAGCAGTAGCAGAGGCCTCTGACCACTCGCTTTAGAAAAATGGAAATGCATTTCGGGGTTGCTCAGCCTGTTTCTCCTTCTGTGAGCGAGAGATTTGTGCTGGTGGCCAGGTCTGGGAGGACTTCAGAGCCCTCGGAGGTCAAGCCTGAGGGTGTATTGCGATTGCACAGCGGGCTGCACACTGACCTTTCAATCACTGTCTCTCCAACCTCATGCTCCAGCTGCCCACCCTTCCGCCCAGGCCCAGGACCGACCCACTGCCACCGTGTCACCCCTGCGCACTCAGAGCTCTCCATCCCGCCTGCCCGCCACCAGCCTCAGGCCTCGCTCAGTGGCGTCCCCACAGCACAGCCAGCAGCCCCCGATGCAGATGTGCCCTCGGCCGGCCATCCCCCTCACGTCCGCAGCGTCGGCCATCACTCCTCCCAACGTGAGCGCCGCCAACCTCAACGGGGAGGCTGGAGGAGGGTCCATGGGTGGCCTGTCCACATCCAGCCCCACCAACACAGGATGCAAACCAGACGACAAGAAAAATGAAAAGGTAAGTGGTCTGTCTTGAGTCAACCTGGGCCCTGGTCCACCAGATGCCAATGGCATTTTGGACAATTGAGGCTTGACTGTGTGCACCAAGTTCTTGCCCATAGATACACCACCAGGCATGTGACAGAGGGTGGCCATACCAGGAAAGCAGTTGGCTGGAGAGGAATCAAGCGTTCTGGCAGGGTCAACATGAGCTCTCTGTAGTTTTCATGCAAATCAGAAAATGATGTCTTCCTCCTCACCATCATTCATTCCTTAGTTTCTTCTGTTAAAAAATCATTGTAATGTACCCATTTTGTTAGAATGAGATACTTATTTTCATGCACTGGGATAATATAGTAATAAATATATAAATCCGCACGTATGTAGTGTGAATATCACCCCCCCACCGCCCGTCATTCTTGTGCAGCCCACAACCTGTTCAACCATATGGGACAGGCCTGTTTCCTAAGGGGAAATGAGAAAGACAAGAGGATGGCAACGGGGACAGAATTTTCAGCTATTCTTTTAGCTGTGAAGGAAACTGGACTGATTTCATAAAAGAAAATCTGAATCCAATGGACTTTGTGGCCAGCCAGCTAGACCTTGGACTAGCCAGGATTACATCCACATTTCTAAATCAGCGCTGTCCAGCAGAAATACAATACAAGCCACAAATCAAATTTAAAATGTTTCTAGTAGCCATGCTTTTGAAAAGCAAAATTAATTTGAAAATTAAATTAAAAGGTGGAATTCATTTTGATAGCATATTCTATAAAACACAGGTTCTCAAAACATTTTTATTTCAACAAATAATCTACATAAAAAACGCCTGATGAGATCCTTCACTCTTTTTTTTCCTGTGGTAAGTCTTCGAGAGTCTGTGTGAGACCCAGTGAGCAGCTCTGCAGTGCTCAGAGCCCACCTGCTGCGGCTGCTTTGGGCAGCAGGTCCAGCTCTTGGCAGGGAACTCTGTTTATTCTCGATTAGTGAACGACCGTTCATTCTGTCTTGATTTTCCCACATTCTCTTAAAGCCGTTCCATATAAGAGCAGTCTTTGAGTGAGGGCGTGGTGGCCAGGGTCCGCGTGTGCACGCAGGACATTAGGTGGTGTGTTAGAGGTGAGGCAGTGCCCCTCGCCTGCTCAGGGACACTGCCTCTCGGAACCTCAGCAGGAGCCTGGGCAGACTGCAGGCATGGCCCACACCACTCTCCACAGGCCTCTGAGTGGGCATTTGGGCCTCAGCACCTCCCATCTTATCTGTCCTGAACTGTGGTCCCTCCCAGGCTGACTGGCCTGGAAGAGGCCTAGTCATGGCCACTGAGGTTGCACTGGCAAAGCTCACGCCTACTTGAGACTAACAGGCACCCAGCATGAAGTGGATTGCAGCTCCATGTTTTGTGCCCGTGTCTGTTTGAAGATCAGTGCCTGCCCTTCCTCCTTGGCAGCCCTTGTGCTGAAATGCAGCTGGGTGTCCCGGGAGGTAGAGCGGGGTGCAGTCATGCCCTCTCTTTGGACAGTTTCCCAAAGAAGTGATCTCCTGGACTTCCGAGCTGCTGAGAGAAAAACAGGGGACTGGGAACAGTCTCAGAATGACAAGGGTCATAAGAGTTCTGTAAATATTTCTAGTTCTTGGCCTCAAAATTCCCTCTCATTCATGAAACAGGCAGGGCCGGCTTCGGTATGGCCGTTCCTGAGTGGGCTTCTGTGGCACAGGGTCAGGCTTGTAGAATCCGCACAGGCCACATGTTCACCACAGGTGCCCTCTGAAGTGCATGGCTAATGAAAGCCGGCCAGGGCCACTGCCAACATGCCTGGCGATGCCTGGCAAGTATTCTGCTCTCACTCTGCCTTCTGCTAACCCTCCTCCTACTTCAGCAAGGAGCAGGTGAGTCCAGGGGACACCCAAAGTGTCCCTCTAGGTGAGGCCCCTGGGCAGGCCTGCATGTTTTGGAGCACCCTCCTCCTCTGGCAGTCCCCAAGCCGCCTCTGGTGGCAGAAATGCCTAGGGCATTGCTCTGGACAACATGGGGAGCAGGCTACAGAGTGTCCCAGCTGAGCCTGAGCTGCGAGGCTGGGTGAGCCCAGGCTCAGAGTCTCAGCAAACCCCAGGAGAGAAATGCATGTCCTCCCGAAGTGAGGTGTGCTTTCCTTTCTCCCCTCTCACGCAACACTGGGAACAACACTGGTCTGCAAGACCGCCTGTTAGTGCTCGTCCCCTCTGTATTCCCAGGTGAATTTTTTCTGTTTTACAGCAAGGCACAAAATAATCCACTGTTGCCATTTGTAGCCAAAGAGCTGAGACGGTGATGGTTTCAATTCTCTTGCTTACTCAGGAGCAAATGAACCAGTGCGATCAGCACCGGTGGTGCAGGCAGGCGAGGAGCCCGGCTCTGGGCCAGGCATGACTGGAAGGGGGCCCCTGTCCTCCCATGGCTACAGCCAAACAGACTTTGGGCACACACTGGTCGGCTTCACATCTTTCTTGGTGGCCCATCTTAGACTTGCACTTACCAAACTATGATGAAAGGACTTTGAAAGCATTTGGCAGTTCTCCAGGCCGTTTCTCTTGATAGACTTTCTTCAGGAAAAGACAGTGAGCTCCCAGGTCTGCTGTTCATTGAGACCAAACCTCAGCGCCAGTGTGGTTTCATAGCACCATTCCAAGCCCTGCTGAAGTTCTATCCAGGCACTTCTGAGCACGTGTGTGAGAAAAACCCATGATTGATGGGGCCCTGGGACACCAGGGGTAGGAAAGTGGGTAGTCTTCTAGAAGCATGTCAGATTATGCTCTGGCATCCCTGAGTGTGCAGAAGCAAGACCTCAGATACAGCTCTGTGCTGGGTGGTGTTCGTTGCTATGGTGGAGGTCTCTGGAGGTTGGTGCTTCGAGGCTGGGACTCTGCTGTTATACCCCCCGGGGACTGACCTTTCAGCCCTACTTCAGGCAGCCCTGTAGTCAGCTCCGCTTGGGCCCATGTGTTATGGAGTCCTCCAAGACGACGTAAGTGCTGTCAGCATGGCAATTCTCTCTGTGGTCTCAGCCCAGATCCAGAGCTCTCCTTTGACTCATGAACATCTACCAGCATGTGCAGGAACCTCTCCATGCTGTTCTACCACATCATTCCCTGATGGGCTGCCCGGTGGCTGGGCCACCAGCTTCTCCTTACTAGAGAGCTGCTTGCTTCCCCCAGCAGTGCACAGGACACTGGGGACCCTGCTACCCACTGAAGACCAAGCCTGGAACACCTCCTTAGGCAACTGTGCCAAGGTGAAGAGTGGACTAACAATTTGGCTGGGATGGAGACAGTTCTGACCCAGCATTTGTTTAGAGCTTTGGACAGCACTAAGGGATTCTGCCAGCATCTAGGTTCATTTCGGTTGGCCAGGAGTCTGTTCTACTTAGAGATGCGTCTGCTTAGGGTGGTCCTGGGTGACCTCAGAGAGACATCTTTGAAGCTGCCAATCTGGACTGGACCTCTGAAGTCACTGTTGAGTGTAGGGTACCTCAGGGCTGTCTGGATTCTTTTAAGTCTCCAGATTGGAGAGGTTGGAGGCACTCCAGGGCATGGGGAAGACCCCAGAGTGTGGAGACCTGGGCGAGGAGGCCTTGGTCTTCAGAAGTTGCAGCAGAGACCGTTGGTGGTCTCCCATTAAAGGTCTTGGGTGCCTTTAAAGAAGGGTCTTGATAGAACTTATGGAATAATGTGTAGTATCCGCAGATCACAGAGTGGGACCCAAATCTGGTGAGACTTTTAAGAAGCTCTGCAGGCTATAAGATACCCTTTTACACTTCAAAAGTTAATTTTGTGCTTGAAACAACCAACCACCAGATACCACCTATTGTGTTCATTGTGACAGTTTTCTGGTTTTGAGACCTCACAGACACATCAGTACCAGATAATATGGACTGATCATCTCTCAGGGGATCTCTAGGGGAAAGTCACCTGAAGAGAAGGGTGCACATGGCTCTCATGGGGCCACAGTCAGGCCTCCCAGTTAGAGGTCCCTGACTCATTGGTCCTTCACACATTCATCTGTTTATTGCAGGGAGGTACATGAGCCAGGCAGGGCACGGGGCACTGGGACCCACAGTGATAGTAGTTCAGCCCTGGCCTGAAGGACAGCAGAGCCCAGTCAGGTAACTGTTCAGCTACCTGGTAAACAGCCAACTGCAGAGGGCTGCAGGCCTAAGAACAGGGGATATAGGGCCACCACGAAGCATGGTCATTGGGGGACAGGGAAGACTTTCCAGGGGACAAGTGGGAGGCCCTTCCTACTGAGGGACAGAGGTCAGAGGATGTAGCCCAAGGTGAGGATCCCATGGTAGGTGACAGGAGCAAGGCGTCTCCCGAAGGGCCTCTTACCCACCATCGCTCAGCACTTTGTTCTATCTGGAGTTGGGCAGGAGGATGGGATTTAAGGCCGGTTCCGAGGCCATGAGTAGGTGCCTTTCCTCCTCTGATCAGAACCCTTGGCTATCTTTATTCTTCCTCTTACAGCAGCTATGCCCCATTCTAAGAGAACGCTGCAACTCACTTTTATTTAACTGTCTCCTTGGTATCAGTATTCCCATGAGGCACTTACCCTTTCTGGTGACCTCTACAGCAGCCGTCTTCAAACCACCAACTCAAAAATGCCCAGTCTAGCCAGGCTTAGTGAAACAAACCTGTAATCCCAGCAGCTTGGGAGGCTGAGGCAGGAAGATTGCAAGTGCAAAGCCAGCCTCAGCAATTTAGTGAGACCCTAAGCAACTCAGTGAGACCCTGACTAAAAAAAAAAAAAAAAAAAAAATCCCAGTCTAGTAGATTTAGCCCAGTGTTTTCATTTCTATTGGATAGGATAGATAGAATGCAATAGGCCAGAATGGGTCACACAGTGCCACACAGTGCCAGTGTGCTGGGGAGACCATTGCTGATGCTGTCACGTGTGCACCTTGATATAAAACTGATTTCAAAAGAAGTCACAAAACCATTGGTCCATAGCCCTGAAAGAGTGCCTTGCTCAGAGCCAGCATCTGGTGATCTCTGTGGGCTAAAGAGAGCTGGAAAGCCTGGTGGCCATAAGTTTGCTTCCATGGCTTATGGGGATTTTTTTTATTTTATGGGCCAGAGGGCTGGGGAGATAACTCAGTTGGTAGAGTGCTTGCCTTACAAGCACAAGGCCCTGGGTTCAATCCCCAGCACTGCAAAAAAAAAAAAAAAAAAAAAGAATTTTTATGGGCCAGAGAAAATTAACTTTAACTTTTTGCTTATTGCTTATGGATACAATAATTATAACTGTAACAAGTTACAGTTTTACAGAATGATAGAATATCAGAACTGGAAAGAGCCTCTAAGTATCTTTTCATTTCACTTCTGATTTTCCATGATGCTCCTGAGATTCAGAGGTGGTGAAAGATAAGCCAGGTGTCAAAGAGCATTGGCAGTAGAGCTGGCATGAGCACTCTGGTCCCCCCTCCGCTCTGTATGGCCATCTCAGCTTCAGTGTGCTGACTTGGTAGCCTTCCCAGTCCATATGAGGCCAGGGCCCCCGGAGTGTCTGGCTTGTCTGGGAGTCCCACAGTGAGCCATCCAGGGTAGTGGCTAGCAGTAAGCTGAGGCTGGCTGGGGGGCCCTGGAGATGGGGGATGGACCGGAGGTGTCAGCCTTCAGTTCCACATCACACGCAACTGTATCCGGAACCCATGTTTCAGTGAAGCCCTTGATCAAGTCCACGTGGATGACATGACCAATGTAACTAAGACCTTGGGAAACAAGTTTGATCTGAGCAGTGTGATCATAGCAACAGCAGTGAGGCCTAGCCAGCAGCTGTGGGAAAGGGGTCTGCAGATGAACTTGTTCTTTATTGCCTATGCCCCACCCGCTGATATATGTCTGTGAAATATATGTCTCACATGTATCTGTGATACGTGACAGTTTTTGCTAAAAGGCACATATTATATAGGATTATGATTATATTTTAAAGAAAAGCTCAGGCATGTCCAATCTGAACCAGCCTTGAGGATGATGCTTTTTTGAACAACCGGGCAATTTTCACTGTGCTGAACAACTGCTGGCTTGCAGATTTATTTTCTCTCAAGTTGGGGGCTTCCCGCAATAAGCAGGCCTTCACCTGTGGGATCTCACCTTTACTCTTTCCCAGTGCAGCCTGGGAAGGGGGCTGCTGCCCTTGACCTCTCAGCAGCTGCCAAGGTGTTTCCAGTTTTGAAGCCACGTCTGCGCTCCTGCCTTCTCCCTGGTGGCATGAACATAGCCCAGCCAGGACAGCAGGTTTCCTGCTGGGACTGTTGACTCGAAGACACTAAAATCCAGGCAGGTCTGACCTCCAGAACTGGATTTTACCTCTGGAAGAGTCCTCACTCTGATCTTGGGGGAGGACTTGTCCTTGGCTGGCTTGTGGGTCAGACCCAAACATATGGAGACCCATCGCTTGTCACATGCTGCTTTGGCCACAGCAGGATGATACCTGAGGCATCCCTGGGCTCCTAGGACCATGGGGCTGTTAGAAACCCTGGGGCTGAGTCACTAAGGAGTCTGGCAGTTGGTCAGCTGTGGACTGGGGAAGCCCACGTCCACCCTGGCACATGCGCGCTGGCAGCTCTGTCATCCCCAGCACGGCTGTTGACCACCTGGCTGGGCAGGAGTCCTGGCGACTTCAGAGCTGCTCCTCCCTCCGCCATAGGCCGGCTGCCTGCTGAGAGATGAGGACAGCCAGCGTGCACTGGTGAGTAACTTCCAGGCTAAAAATGAGCCCATCTGGAAAGCATGAGTGCCAGTTGTCACACAGGGAAAGCTTTCCTTGGATCACTTCTGTGACAGGACAGTCACTTCTTTCTCCCAGCCGTGGGTCTCCCATCCTAGGGCAGAACGTGAGTAGAGCAGGGTGGTGGCCTGGCCTGGTCAACGTGGAGGTCCGGGATGGATGGAGACTTCTGTGTGTCTCTCTCAGGCACGTGAGGCTGGGCCCTCCCTGAGGTTCCCCCATAGAGACTCTGGCCTCCGCACTGGCCCAGGACTTGATCAGTGCTTCTCTGGACCTCAGGTTGATTGTGAATGCTTGTGACCCTTCCAGAGTCTGATTATGGACATGGAGTCCAACAAGGAAGGTGGCCTGTCGGAGGTCACACTGCTAGTAAATCACTGGGCAGAGAAATAGGCCCCTTTGCCACTCCCTGCCCTCAGCTTCTGCCAGCCACCTTCACTTCTGGGTGCCCAGGGATTCATGTCACTGAGCACTCAGGAAATGGACAGGACTTGGAGGGCAGCAGGAACTTGTTATTCAACAATGAGTGGAGATTAGCTTTGGAGAAAGAAGGCAGAGAGATTAATTAACATAGAGGGTGGACCTGGGGTGGTCCTGGTACGAATTGGAACTCCTGTTTACCAGCCATGTGACTTTGAATCCCTTCTCCTCCCTGCGCCTCAGTTTCCTGATATGTGAAACGGGGTGGCAGCACCTACCATCCTGAGTTTGGGGGGGAAGAATGAATTAGCTAATTTTATGACAGCATAGTAGAGTACTTAGGATGAAAATGTAAGAAATTAAGAACTTGAGAATCGATTGAGGATCCCACAGGTATTATGGGATAGATACAGAGTAGGACTTCTTCCCGGAGACTTTCATTGAAGATCAAAAGGAGAGTTGATTTTGCAATTCTAGAAGAAAATATGCCTGTCGTCACCAAACTGAGATGTTAGGCTACTCAGAAATGAATCCTAATTGGTCGATGCAACCGATTTGTTACCATTTCTTGGTTCATTTTTCCTGTTTCCACCATGGGAATCTGGATAGAAAAGCGTGTGTGTGTGTGTGTGTGTGTGTGTGTGTGTTACTAGGGATTAAACCCAGGGCCTCACACTGCTAGGCAAGCACTCCCCACTGAGCTATAGCCACACCCCTCTGGTTTTTATTTTATTTTGAGACAGGCTCTCACTAAGTTGCCCAGGTTGACTGTGAACTTGTGATCCTCCTGCCTTAGCCTCCTGAGTAGCTGGGATTAGAGGCATGCCCCACCGTGCCCTGCTAGCACAAGATTCTTCAAGTTTCAGTTCATGCCTGACAATGGAGGAAACCAAAAGAAAGCTATTTTAGTCAGAAGTGCAGTTTCAACTGCAATGTTTTAAAACAAAATTCATCTTTTAATAGTAATAGACTCTAGAAATGGAAATCATGTGAGTCACACATCATAGCCCTGGGGTTCCTGTCACTCTCCTCCCAAGGCGGGGTTGTAGAGTGGTTTTGTGCTGTAATGCCACATGGCTCAGCCCTCCTGGAAAGCATGGCTGGAGACGTGGGACACAGACCTGGGAGAGGCCAGGAGCCCCTGGGCACGCTGATTCCCACATCAAGTATGCTTTCTGTCCTTCAAAAGTCGACTGTCTTGCCTGCTTCCTTTTCAGGGGCCTATCCTGACATTGCATATAAAGACATGGGATATTTTTTTCCAGTCTTCCTTGCCCAGAAAAACTCAGCTGATGGCATCAGTTCAAAAGAAAGACATATATGAGCCTCATAAAACACAGGAGAAGGTAGTGCTTACAGACCTACAACCTGACACACCCGAAGCAGACAGTGTCAGTGTGGTGGGACATTGCTGGACATCAGAAGAACTGGTGGGTGCTCCTCACCTTAATCATGTAACTCCCGGAAATGCAGAGGAAGCACAGAAAGACGGCAGTAGGGTCACGGTTGTGTTGGTTGTGGTTTCATTGTGTTTTGTTCACACACCCAGGCAGTGGACGGGGACGGCTCTGTCACTTCAAAGGGATGAGACAACTTTACCATCATTTCCCTGGAGGCTGAAGTCACTGTTGGCCAGACTTAACTTTTATTTGCCTGATATGTTATATGCTTAGTAATTTCTTCCAGGACACATCTCAACAAACTAGGAGATGTAATTGCGTGTGGTAGAAGAATGAAGCTCATTAATCTTTTCAGAGGATTCACTCTAGTCGTATTTCAGATGGGCTAACGAGTCAACTTAATAAAAATGTTATTGCTTAAGGATCTTTTCATAAGACTAGCAGTAATGTGGGGGCTGGAGTTGTGGCTCAGTGGTAGAGCACTTGCCTGGCATGTGTGAGGGCCTGTGTTTGATCCTCAGCACCCCATGTAAATAAATAAGTTAGATAAAAGATCCATTGACAACTAAAAAAACAATTTAAAAAGACTAGCAGTAGTGGGTGGATCTCTGAACTGCACAGCCTGCCTTCTGCTCATTTGCTCTCTTATTCACTTTAATATCACCTTATAAATACCTAAGGCTTGATTGCTTAATATTAAAATGTAGATGATGTATTTTTCTACCCATGGAAATATTATAAAAAGTAATTACTGGTTTGTATCTCCAGAGAACCTAATAGGAGATTGTTGGATGGATGGATGGATGGATGGACGAACAGACAGATACAGATAACTTATCTATTGGAAGGAATTGGTTCAAATGATCAAAGGTCAGCAGGTCCAAAATCTGTGGGGCAGGCCAGCAGACTGGAAACTCAAGCAGTACTTGATGCTCTAGTCTTGAGGCAGAATTTCTTTCTTTCCAGGAAATCTGAGTTTTCCTAAAGCTTTCAACTGATTGGCCAAGGCCCACCACATTATCAAGGTACATGTTTGAAGTTCTCTTCTTTACTTAATGTCATTCTGTTTAAGTTTTAATTACATCTGCAGAATACTTTCATGGCAAATCTAGTCTAGGAGAATAGTACTAGTAGTACCAGGATCAGTGGTCCTAGCCAGCACAGTGATTATCTTCTGTGCCTGTGACACAGAGGCACAGGGAACTTCCAGTTCAGCAGTCATGCCTCCGGTGGACGCCGTCCTCCCGCTGGAGCTAAAAGCGCTAGCAGAGCATACGCTGTGGGAACACGAAGGGAGCTCTGCTCCTGGGTCACTAGGGGTAATTGTGGGTGGGGCTGCTCCCATTCCCACCCACGATTCCTAGGTCCACAAGTCCTGGCTGTGGCGTGTCCGATGCTGAGGCTGAGCATGTGCAGCCTCCTGAAGACTCTCCTCCCAGCTTCGTAAGGTATTGTCACCTAGCTGGCACTGTAACTGAGTCTCTACAGAACCATGCCACTCTCTATTAAGCCAGCTGCTTCAGAAAATGAGGAGCATTGCAAGACCAGTGAATTCCATGAACTTGGGCCCGTTCTCGCACATCTTTAACTGTGAGGTGGATCCCTTGGTCAGAGCAATGTGGTGTGAAGCACTCAGACCGTGGGTAAGGCACTCTGCTAGTCCCCAGATGGCAGTTTGGGCAGAAACACTCCTTGCAAGGAAGGCAAATTATTCCAGTGGCCAAAGCCACCCTTTCCATGAGGACGTGACCGGCCCCGTGTAATCAATCTGCCACTAGGTTGTTGCCTGATCTCCCTGGAGAACCGTGCCTTACTGGGGGCTCAGTGTTGGTCCCTGCTGCTGGGAGACTGGGCACTCAGCAATGGCCATAGCCAGAGCCTGGCCATCATCCATGGTGCTGAGCTTGTAGATAACCTCCATTTCTGCCACCGTGGCCATTTGGTTCATGAGCCCAAGGAGTTGACTGGGGACAGAGACTGACTGGTATCCACAGAACAGGTCATTCTGTCTGCTTGATTGTTAAAATCCTTGTTTGGCTGAAGTCGCCTTTCGGTGAACATTTGCATGGATGCAAATATCATTATGTTTCTTTTTCTAGAGAGGGCTCGCCACATATCTTTTTCCAAATTTCCTTGTCACCAACTTCCCAAATGTGTTATTTCCAAGTCCCTGATCATCCAGCCAAGACGTTGGCTATAGCCCACGAATCATTATATAAGCACACAGGTGGCCATTTCTCCTTCCAATAAAAGTGCACAGCCAGGTGCACTGCTGAAAGTTCTGCCTCTGGAGAATTTCCCTCCACACTGTCCTTCAGGGATGTCCCAGAGAGTGGCTGCAGCATTGTAGCTGTCCACTTCTGAGTGGTGCCTGTGGATCTCTAAACCGGCCTGAGTGTTCCCTCCCCTTGTCATCTGATCATGGGGAACATCCCCTGAGGCCACAGGTACAGGCTGGGAGGAGGAAGGCTGTGTGACAGGAGGGGGAACATGGCATTTCTGAACCTGCCTGGACCTGAGCTCAGGTATAACAGTTCCATTTGAGGATGACTTGCTGCACTATGCATCCAGCTTTATGGCTTAGGGTGACACCAGATCATGATCAGCAGCTGCCAGACTATGGTCACTTGGTGACCCACAGCTAAGCATTCAGTGTCTTTTAATGCCCAGTAGCAAGCCCAAACTGTTTCTCAAAAGCAGAGTAGTTGTAGGAAGAGGAATGGCTGGGCTTTACTCTGCAATCCTAAGGGCCTGCGCTGTAATTCACACAGAAGGAGGCGCCAGCAGCTCCAGACAGCATCTCCGTCTGTGGTGACACTTTAAGCACCATTGGATCGGCTGGACTACATGGGCTGAGTGGCAGAGCAGACTGCACAGGAGCCTGAATCTGAGCAGAGCCTTCTCCTGTTCTGGGCCCCAATTCAAACTAGTGTTTTGGGGGGCTCAGTAGTAAAGAGGTTGGAATAACACACCCAGGTGAGGGATGTGCTACCTCCAAAACTCAACGAGGCCTGAAGGCATAGGAGTGGCCAGGTGTAACAATTTATCCTTCATTTTGGGAGGGAGTAGCTCCATGGCCTATACCACCAGACCCCTAAAAACTGTGAGACTGAAAACTACGGAATTTGAGTCAGATTTTCCTACCCTCTAAAACACAAAGTGTCTTACCAATGAGTCTAAAGTGATTGCTGCTTCATGCCCACAAGGTCAAACCAGCACAGTATTATCAGTGTGCTAGACTGGTGTGACATTACAGGAAAGGGAAAGGAGATCAAGAAACTGAACTAGATTATGATACAAAACTGGAGGATTCCTCTACTGACCCTGATTCTAGAAGACCCCAAATTTTAGGATGGTGCAGGTACATTTCTGGCTTTACCAGCTGACAATAAACTGGTTCTGGTGGTCTTTACTAACACACAGAAAAGCATTTTCCAGACTGACTGCTGCACACCAGATACCAGAGGATGTGGCATATTAATTTCCTTAAGCAAAGAAGCCACATCTGGTGCAGCAGCTGCAGTTATACTCACCACTTGGCTAAGCTTACTGTAATCCTCTGTCATTTTCCAAATCCATTTGCTTTATACACAGGCCAAATTGGCAAATCAATAAGTATATATGGTGAGATCCACCACCCTCGGATCCTTCAAGTCCTTGAGGGTGACACTGTTCCTCCAGGAATGCGGAATGGCTTTTGGTGTACAGTTTTTCCGGGTAAAGGTAGTTCTGATGGCTGACCCTTGGCCTTTTCCACACAGCCCTCATTTCCTAGGTCAGGGGACCAATATGGAGATTCCGCCAGCTGCTGAGTATGTCTGTGACAATTGTGCCTGCCACAGCTATGGAAAGAACACAGAAGACATTAGAACACACACTGGCCCCATTGCAAGGAGGACCTGAGCTAAAGCTCCATTATCTCCTGGCCTTCATGAGGCCCTGCCCTGACTGCTGGGCCACAGTGATGTTTGAGGTTGCCTGGAGGAGTGTCAGCTCAGAGCCAGTGTCCAGCTGTCCCAGAAAAGTCTGGTTATGTTCTTTTTCCCAGTGCACATTTCCCTGGTAACGTAGATCCTCTTAGGGAAGGCTGGAGGAAAGATTAACAGTATAAAATTTTGGCGTTGTTCCTAAGGTTCTTTCTCAAGGAAATCTGTCTCCCATTTCTCTTAGGGAACCTGGGTATATAAACTCAAGTCTGAGAATAAAGGGGCTTGTGACTCTTTTTTTTTTATTCAGTTAAGACTTCTGCTCACTAGACCTAGAACTCTTCTGCTCACATTGATCAGGTGAATTCAGTGGACCGCCCATCTGTTCCTTTTCTGTGAACACCACAATCAACTAGCCAAATGCTCAGGTCTGCACTAGTCAGACCTTTCCGATTTGATTGCTGCACTGACTGCTATCTATTATAGTAACCATGCCCACTTTGTGTTTGGCAATTTAGTGCCACCACTTCACCCCTATCACCCTGGGATCCAATTACTCACAGGTTTCTCAACCCAGTGGCCACAGGTTCCACTGTAAAGGTTGGTCTACAGGGAAAAGCAATCACAGCGCTCTCCACCAATGCCAGGGCTCTCCCCACACATTTATTATTTACAGTCACGGTGAAAGGTGTATCCTCGGGTCCCTCCTGGGATGGAAGAAAGTATGAACATTTTAAATTTCTGATTATTGTATGACTTGGAAACAATAGCTACTTTGGAAGCAATGGTGGAGGAACCCATCATTACCCCAAGACTTGCAGAAGCGAGTGTTCACATTTGCTTCCACTGAAATGAAGCTACTTACACCAGTTGACACCATAGAGAGCAAAGCTCCCAATATGGATATTAGGAAAATACCAGGATCATTGGGAAAGATGCCCCTGACAACACTGAGAGATGCGAGGAGCTGCCCATTTCTCAGCATGAATGACTTTTCTCCCTTCTAGAACTCTGTGATTTCCTGAGCTGGGCTTTAAGGCTCTGAAAGCCAAAGGCGATGTAGACACGGCAGGGAATGTACATTTAGGGTGTTCTTTAAAAAAAAAATTACCGGTACAAGCTGCACCCAGCTAGAGGTCACTGGAAGACACAGAGGCCCTCTTATCACAAGGGCTGCTATTTACGGGGCTCAATACTGAAAGGAGCAATGTTATCTGCATGAGCAGAACCACTGGACTCCACCAACCCAGTAGTCCTAGCTGCATGATTTCTAAAGGGATCATTCAGGGTCTGTTAAAGTACCTCCAGAGGCAGGCAGCTCACTCCCTAAGGAGTTGATTATATAACTGGACTGAATATTGTTAGAAGGCTTATCTTATTGTTGACTCCAAATCTACAGAGTGCACACATATACACATATTCATATGCATATAAGCATACAATGTGTATAAATGCACATACACATACATGCAAAATTATACCCATGCACACAAACACAGGAATACACACATACATGAAAATGTACATGCATGTAAAGTAGATCTCCATGTACACATGCATACATCATGCTTTCAGCTGTCTATGCCCATACACATGTAAACACGTGGACTCACATACACACATACACATCAGGAAGAATTGATCTATTCCTGTGAATTCTGCCATCTTACAATGCATTTCCCCTTCTAAAAATAATCCTTCTGATATTAGAAGTCATCCTCCCAAGACATTTTTTCAAAGGACTTTTTTGGGGGTGAGGATGTAGCTCAGTGGTAGAGTGCTCATTTCACATGCATGAGGTTCTGGGTTTAATCCCCAGCACTGAAAAAGAAAAAAAAAAAAAAAACAAAGACTTTATTGAGTAATTAAAGGATGAGACTAAGGACTCAAATCCACTGATGATAGAAATGTAAAATAATGCAACCACTTAGGAAAGTCGGTTAGTAGTTTTTAAGAAGTTAAACATACCAGTCACCAGTGACTCAGCCTTCCACTCCTATTTGCCCCAAAGAAATAAAAACATATGCCTATACAAAGACTGGCACATAAGAAAGTGACCACAGCAGTTTTATTTGTGACAACTCCAAACTCGAAACAGCCTGTTAATTGACTGACGAATGAAAACAAAACGTGGTCTGTCCATACAGTGGAACACTACTCAGCAATAAAAAGAACTGAGGTGCTGATACATACAAAGATAGAGAAGAAGCATAAAATCATTAAGAAAGCCAGACTAAAAAAAAAGGATTACATATTGGATGTTTCCATTGATAAAATTTTGGAAAATATGAACTAACGTATAACAACTCAGTGATTTCCTGGGGGTAGGGAGATGCTTGAGCAAAGGTTGGTGGTGGAGGGAAAGCATGTCACAGTGATTGTGTGGCTGTTCGGGGGCAATGCCTATGTCAAAACTAGTCAAGGTATCAAAAGTAGTTAAGACAGCACTTTACTTCTTTAAAAAAAAAAAAAAAGAATGTAGCATACTTCTGTGAATATGCAAGTTTTAGAGCTAGAAGACTGAGCATGATTCAAATATTTATTTCAAATCAATATTTGAAATAGTACCTCTACTTTAATTTAATCCTACTCCACTGCTTCCCTTCCTGGTTGGACCATTATTGAGTCTGACTTGCATATGAGAATCTTAAAACACTGTTTCATTTTTCATGCAAACACACCTCTTATGCCATTTAGCCAGAGTGGCTAATCCACACTTCTCCTCCCAGGATGCAGGCTCAAAGATCTGCCACCAGCACCACTGAGGGCTGCCATGGCAGATACAAAGGGACCCCTGGAGGGTTTCTCCCAAGAAGATAAATGTTTCAGCCCAGAAATGACACACATCACATTCGCTCACAAATCTCCCAGTTCATTGATCCCGTGTGGATACCTGGCTCAGTTGGGCCCACGTGGCTCAGAGTTACATCATAATGAAGTTTTATGTGCTTCTGGTTAAAGAGATATACATGAGATCCAAATAAGCAAATAGTAATAAGGCTGGCATTCTCTGCAAATGCTGAAAAGCTTGACCAGTATGTTTTTAACAGACAAAAGAACTCCCAGATCTCATGAAGAAAAGCCAGAAAACCAACTTTGCCCTGGAAAGTAAGTCCAGATTCCTCCAGAAGCTCAGGTATGAAGTCGGGGGCCAGGCATGGTCACCACAACCACAGGGAATCTTGATCATGCTTCTGTGAAGGGTCTGTGCCTAGACAGTAATGGTTTTGAAGCATGTTCCAGGATGTGCAAGCTACAAAAAGAACCTATGGCAGATGTGCATTATTATCCTGCTGCATGGAGTTGCTCAGGGTTGGCCACAGTAATGGAAAGAATTGTGTGTTTGGGTCACAAGCTGAGCCTGTCCTAGCCACGGACAAGCACAGAGCTGTTATGGTTAGGGAAGGCAGGTCCTTATTCTCAACTATGAAGATGTCTCCTGTCCCCTCAATGGTAGTAGGGCCATGTCCAATAGACTGAGAACACCTCTCATCTAAGGGCCCAGGGACCCTTAGAATGACCAGACTTTAGAATGACTTATATCCTTGATAAGAAAATTAGGGCTGGAAAGCAAATCTGCAAAGTCTGCAGTGCTGAGGATGTATGAACTCAAGTGCTTGCTGTCGGTCACCCACTCACACTCCATATGTAAGATCAGCTCTTCCAGAGTTTTGCTGGATCATAAGAAGTCCCTGAAGGACCCCTCTCTTGGTTTCCAGAATTCACTCTTTCCCTATTGCAAATCTGGGGAGATACCACCGTCTTTAGTGCAGTTGCCCTCCACATATGTCCTGGGAGAAAGCTTTCAGGACATATCCCAGGGTGAGGTCCAGGCCCCACTCATTTGTTTTGTTACCCATTACTTAATATTCACATAGTGCCTACTTTAGTAAGCCCTGGCTGAGACAAGTTAGGCTGGAAGAGGACAAGCAGTTTCACCAAGCTCTGTGGAACAGCTCAGAGTCACGTACGACGTTAGTTATGGAAACCCAGAGGTGGAGCCCCTGATGATCGATGCCTGGGCAGTCAGGTGAAGGGGCGAAGTCACCTGTGACCTCTCCTAGTATGGCCTGTGCTAGGGGAGCAGAGGTCATGAAGGGGTGCAGTTCTGTAGCAGAGATGACCATAATCAAGAGGCCTGAGCCATGGCACCCGGCTCTGTAGGCTGCATCTTAGACCCTTTGCGGAGATCTTCATTCTGAGTAGAAAGTTCAACAGGCAAAGGGTACCGACATTTCATTCCTCCTGGCTGATCAGAAATCACTTGTTGCCTAAGGCAGAGTCAGTGACAAAAATCATCATAATGGGACAGCCCACACGGGGTCAGGAGCTGCTGTGCTTTGTGGGTAAGAGGGCTGCCGCACCTGTTACCAGGACATACACTGGGATGGGGTCCAAGACCCTTCTTCACTCCCCTCTCGCCATCTCAGCCTTCACATCATGTCCTCAGTAGAAAATGGTCCCAAGCGTTTAGTCACGGGAGATAAGTTATTGCAAAGTTCAAGGATAAGTCATCCTGCTCTTGCACAGAGCACATCTTGTTAAACTTTCCCCCGCTTCTCCTTTGCTAAGACTATTTATTCAGCCGCAGGGCAAGTAGACATTGGATCACTCTGCAGAAGGCTGGAGCTGTGTGGACAGCAGTCCATGTAATTTGGTCTGAGAAGTATGCCACTTGCTCTCAGGATTACATTAGTGACTCAGGGAAAAGCAGGCAGGCCCCAGAATGTATGGACCTGTAGAGCCCTGCACACTTGGATTCTGACTTCTCAGTGGCTTTCCAGTTCTTACCCTCATTTTAATTCGATAATAACTGCATGTGGCTCCATGGTGGTGAATCCTTAGAGAAGTTGCATTGGGACAAGGAGAAAAGAACAAAGCAGGGCAATTATTCAGGAAGGTGCTGCCTGGCCAGGGACTGGGCTGTCTCAGTGGGTGGTAGCAGGAGAGGACCCTGGTTGGTGGCTCCCCTGAGTTTTTCCTCACCTGCATCTTGGACGTGGTCCCTAGGTTGTGTGTTTCCTGGAAGCAGTTTGCCTTGAGAACCAGACAAAGGCAGGAAGAAAATCCAATGGATCCCACAGAGCTGGCAGGGCCGCCTGGCAGTGCCTGGCATGTCATGCACCGGCAAAAAGTGCTAATGGAAATAATAGCTTCGATTTATTTCAGAAATCCTGGCCCCATGCATGGGGCCTGCTGCTTCTCCCGTATGTAACTGAACCGACCTGCTGCTGCCTTTCTGGTTGGAGGAAGTGATTTCCATCCATCTGTTTCATTTTTAAGAAATATTCAGGCACACCTGACTAAATAAGAATGTGTTCAGTCTCTCTGGTTCCATTCCAGTCATCTTTCAGAAGGATGCCAGATTTTACAAGACTGCATTTGAATGCATTTCATTTAATCTAATAATTTACAGAGGCATTGTATTTGTTCTACAGAAAACAAGCCAGAGGCCTATTGGTGATCGAAACATGAAGCAAAGTTATCCTGATGGGACAAAGCTGTCCCATAGCCCAGACACATTGTTGAGCAAGCAGGGCTGCTTATCTCTATTCATCCTGCCTTTGAGCCTAATCTCCTTTGAAGCAATTTTAAGAAATTAATTTTATGCTATAAATCCTACTGGGTTAGCAGGGTCTTTTCTACCTTAGTGACAAGATAATGGTGTTGGGACAAGGGGGCAAGAGGACAGTATCAGGCATTGCTCCTGCTTCTCAGATGCTGAGTCCAGAAGAATTTGCAGAAAACTGAAAACTCAGCATTTTAATCCTCCCTCATTTAACAGTATTAAACCAACTGGACTCTGATGCACTCTTGAGTTTTCCTAGGGAAAGGAAAAGAAGGGAAAGGAGCTCCATACTTGGGTAAACAAGCAACCCCAGGGTCTGGTCAGTATGCTACTTTATGCATGCCGGGATACCTCTGAGAAATTGGAACTGACCCCGGGCCTTGCCTGAATGGGACCTACCCTTGGCCATGGGCAGCTGGACAAATTATGAAAAATTATGAAAAGGAAGTTGACATCATGCTCAGAATAGAGAGATTGCTGGGACCCCTATGATTGATTGATTGATTTTGTACTGGGGATCAAACCCAGGATGCTTTACCACCAAGCTCCATCCCCAGTCCTTTTTTCTTTTTTCTGTTTAATTGTACATAATTTTGAAAATAGGGTCTCACTAAGTTGCTGAGGCTGATCTTGAACTTGCAATCCTCCTGCTTTGGCCACCCAAGGTGCTGGGATTACAGGTGCATGCCACCATGCCCAGTGAGCCAAGTTAGCTCTTAGCCCTGGATACAGGACAAATCAGTCCATTGTGGAGGAAGGTAAAAGTCACAAACACGTGGGATGGAGTAGTCCCCCTTATACACAAGCATTCTTTCCAAGATGTCATGTGGATGCACGGATAGTAGCAACCCTATATTTAACTGTCTTCCTATACATGTGTACCTATGATAAAGTTCAGTTTATAAATTAGGCACAGTAAATTAATAACAACTAGTAGTAAAAAAGAAAAATTATGGCATTATACTCTATTGCTTATTTCTAGAATTTTCCACGTAACACTATCAGACTGCAATTCAGACCATAGATAACTGAAACAATGCAAAAGGCAACTGTAAAGACGGTCTGAGCCATGCAAGGGGACAGAGTAGTGGAGAGGAAGGAGAAATAGCTTCCTAGATGCTAGTCAGGGTATCGGAGGTGGTTTCCAAAGCACCTAACACCTGACTAAGTCTCTGGGAGGACTGGAGGAGGACTTGCTCCCAGGTGGGCAGAGGAGGGGCTGAGCCTGTGTCCTGCTGCAGCTGCCAGCGCTGGTCTACCTGCTCCTCCAACTCAGCCTACTGAGGGTCCCCTGAGGCTCCTGGACACACCTACCACCGTAGCTCTAGGAGGTCCTTTTCCTGAGGTGTCTTTGACCCTTAGTCCTTCACAGAGCTATCATTACTCCTCAGGTGACCTGTCCCTCACAGGCAGAAAGTCACTAGAAACCACCCTTGTCCCTTAAGGGCTGGAGACCAGGGAGGGTATGACATGGACTTCAGGGCCAGAGACTCTTCATGCCTCCGCTTTGTCTGGGGTGGTTTGGGGCTTCCATTTGATGTGCAGTTCTGCCTCGCAGGGCAAGGCTGGGCAGGACTGGGGCTCTCTGGGGAGGTGCGGATGACACGTTTGTTGGCGGCTACTATCGAGGGTAGAAGGAAGGGCACAGGGTATGAGTGTGACAGTTGTGTATCAGGTTGGGTGAGAAAGGAAAACCCTATGGGGTTTCCATGAGCCATTTAGGCTGCAAGGGTAGGCTACTCACGTGCTCCAGGGCTCTGGAGGTCGGGGGCTATCCATGTGTTATGCTGCTTGTGAAAAATGGCACAATCAGAAGTAGGATGTGTCCCTCTGGGACTTGTGACAGTGATGCACGAGGCCTGTGAGCGGCCACGGGATGAGAGTACCGAACAGCAACTGGGCTCAGGGGCCACAGGCTCGTGGGCCATCTGCGCTTCAGAACAGCCAGGCTCAGGCGTCCTAGAAGCTTCCCACTGCCTTTCTCCAAGGTGTCACACCTTCTCTGCCATCATGGGAAACAGCGGGCAGCTCCAGGAGGCTCTGGTAAACTGAGGTTCCAGTCTGTCTGCACACAGGCCATAGCAGGGCAGATACTCACTTGCTAAATAAATAGCTGAGCCGCATTCCAAAGCCCCAGCCTGCCCTGCACAGCAGCAGAAAGGGCAGCACCCCCACCCAGATCCCAGAATCGAAACCAACACCATTCCGTGTGGTCTGTAGATCTCCACGGCGCTGGATCATCCTGTTTGTTAAGTGGACTCTCACTCCCCCACCTCCCCACTCCCAAAAGAAATGCACAGCAGGGCTGCTGGCCCTGCTGTCTCCCAAGGGCTCTTCAGAACTCTGCCTGCAGCTTCTCAGATCTTCAGGGAATGCTGGGAGAGAAACAGGATGCTGAGAAGCAGCTCAGGTACACAGGCCCACCCAGGCAACGTCCGCTTCTGCAACGGTACCATAAAAGAGCCAAAGAAGAGGGCAAAACAGAGCCTGGCACCTGTCATAACCAGGGCTTCTCAACCTTGGCACAATTCTGATCACGTCATTCTTGTGTGGGGGAATGTCCTGTGCATAGTAGGACATTGGGCAGCACCCTGGATTTCTGCCTACTAGATGCCAACAGCATGCTGCTGCTCTGTCAACTCAGAAAATGTCAACATTGCTAAATATCCACAGGGGGTGAAATCACACAGGTTGACAACAGCAAGTATGTAAGCCATCTGTCTCTCATGCCACACAGAGTGGGTCCTCAGACCCACCGTGCCCACAGCAATGTTGGCATTGATTATCTTGGGCAACTAATTACTCTCCAAATCTTTAACATCCTATCTTCTTTGAAAATAAAAATCCTGTGGTAAAATTTAGCTTGTTAGAACTAAATCATTTTGCTTAACTGAAACTTGATGCCCACAGACGAATAAGATCTGCAGATCTGCTGTGCCACCTTGTACCTGTGGTCAGCAGTGCTGTATTGTGCATTTAAAGATGTGTCGGGCTGTTAGAGCTCATGCTAAGTGTTCTTACCAAAATAAAATTGAAGAAAAATTAGCTTATTAGCAAGTGAAGACCAGAGCAGGCCCCGGGGGAGAGAAACTTTCTTCCTCTCCGAAGCTGGGGATGTAGCTCTGTGGAAGAGTGCCGGTCCTCCTCCTGCCTAGCTCTCCCGAGTTGTTCAAGCCAGCCTCATGCACATCGAGCATTCTCACCCCAATACCAGAGAACACCGAGGGCGGTTGCGCAGTGCCTGGACTCAGATGAAGACCTAATGAGATAACGTATGTGGATGGCTTTAACAAGTATGGTAGGACCCATAGTGAGGTACTAAGTAGCCCCATGTGGAGTAACCCAAAGGTGAGGTACTGGGTAATCCAGAGTCAAGGTACTGGGTACCCCAAAGTGAGATATTGGTAAAACACCATCAGACTCCTCAGACAGTTCATACAGTGAAGTCTAATGCACAAACGATTTGGACCTTCAGATTGAACTGGGCATACTATGTCAAAGACTTAGAGCTGCTGATCTAATAAATTCTGAAGATTTCTCAGGGTCTCCATGAGCCTCCAAGAGGTGATTGTGAAGAGGCTGACTCTGAGTGACCATGAAACTTGTGGGACAATGGAAACCCTTGAAGCTCACATCCCTTACTCCTCTGGATGCAGCCCATAACACTCACCCAGGAACTGGTAGGACCTGAGCCAGGGGAGAAGACTGCTCCCCGCGCCTCTCCACAGGCACAGACTTCATACCCAGAGACCCACCCATTCAGCCCTGGTCCTTAGAGGATTCTGCTTTCTTATTCCCCAAATCCATCCTGAATCCCTAAAAGGAGAACAGAGTCTTCCTAATTAAAGTGATTAGCCTTATGTCCCCTGTCTTAGTCCCTTAGAGCTGTTATAACAAAATACCATTGACTAGATGGCTTATAACCAGCAGAAATCAATTGCCCACAGTTCTGAAGGCTGCAAATGCAAGATCGGCAGACTCCAAGTCCAGGGAGGGGCCTGTTCCTGGCCTAGTTGGTGCCTTCTAGCTGTGTCTTCACATGGTGGCAGGGGCAACCAGACTCCATGGGGTCTCTTTATGAAGGACACTAATCCTGGTCATGTGATCTTGCCCTCGTAACCTAATCACTTCCCACAGCATTGCACTGGTGGTTAGGATTACACATGAATTTTGAGGGGATCCAAACTCAGTAGCTGCTCCCCATCTCCTTGTTGGGGAGCTACACAGAGGAAACCCTCCCCCTGCTGGCTGGTTCCTGCACACTCTGCCCCTTCAGCCATCATGTTGACACTGAAATATTACTAGAATGATCACAAGGCTGAGACCCTGAGGAGAAGGTCCCCTAAGTGTGTGATTCACCACAGGGAGGAAGGAGCCGCCAAGGGCTCTGTGCTCCACAGGAGGCAGCAGCTGATCAGAGGCAGCTTCTGGGGCAAGCCATTTAAATGCTTTTTATGACCTAGTGGCCTTATTAAGTCGCACACTTCCATTGCTGTATTTTCTGTCCTCCCTCTCTCTGTTCCCATAAAGCTGTCTGGCTGTCTCTCTTATACACTCAAACTTGCATGGTTTGGATTCCCTGGCTGTCTGAAATATGTGTCCTTTGAGTAAAATTCTTCCACCTCAATTCCCAGTTATGTTTTAAACTCGAGGCGAGACCTTCTAGTTTCGAACTACCCCGTCAGCGTGAAATGTTATCCTGTTGGTTTTTATGACCCTGCTGTTTGGTTTGATTGCATGAGGTTATCTAGCCATCTTCGTGTTTCTAGTAAAAACATACTGAAGTTCAAGTCTTGGCATCTTTCCTTGAAGAGTCCTTCTCATCTATTATTTGGATGCCTATGTGACTTCAATTATACATGTTTCCAATATTTCTGTAAACTTTTCCCCAAAAGAGTCTGTTGGGATGTGCTTTCATGTTCCTGTCTCACATCTTTCATTAAAAATGCTGTGTGTAGGTGGGGATGGTGGTGGCACATGCCTGTCATCCCAGTGACTCTGGAGGCTGAAGCAGGAGGATAGCAAGTTTGAGGCCAGCCTCAGCAACTTAGTGAGACACTGTCTCAAAATAAAAAAAGCCAGGAGTGTAGCTCAATGGTAGAATGCCCTTGATTTCAACCCCCAGCTCCCTTCAAAATGCTGTGTGAAAGAGACAGACAGAGTCTGAAGCTTATACATAAGATCTTTGTACTTAAAGTCAAGGATACTGATAGTCTTACAGTATCATCTGGCACTGGGGAATCTCATGGAAGTTGAAAATGAAATCTGCTGCAGTTAATTTTGCTGCAAAACAATTCACCCCAATCCTTTCAGGGTTTAAAACTTCAATCACTTCATTGTGCTCGTGGTTTCTGCGGGTTCTAGCGTTCAGGCAGGAATGGCAGGGTGGCTTTCTCTACTCCGTCATGTCCAGGCCTCAGCTGAGAGGACTTGAAGGTTGAGGATGATTGGCAGGCAGTGATGGGGGCCCCTGGAGACGTGTTCGCTTGTGTGTTTGGCAGTTGATACTGGCTGTTGTCTGCAACCTCACCTGCGCTGGCCTCCCCTATGGGCAAGTCTGGGCTGCCTCACAGCATGGTGGCTGGGTTCTCAGAGGGAACTCATGGATGCTCTGGACTCACCTGAGTCCTAAAGCTGTTTCCACTGGGCTGTATCCATGAGGCAGTCACAAAGTTCTCCCTGGCACTCTTAGCCAGTGGAGCACCAAAGTACTGAGTAAGGAGGTGAGTGGGGGAGGAGGCAGTGTCGCATATTTAGAAAATACAATTTGTCATGTTATCTAAGCTTCTCTCTTAGCTCTGTGTCTGTCAGTTTCTTTGAATTCAAGTCGAGTATTTAATACTTACTGATTATAGTTCCCCTGTCTTGGTTTTTTAATGAAGTGGAGAAACACATTCTATTGTGTTTGTTCTCCCTGGGAGTCTTGCTTTCAAGCTGCCCTTGGTGTCCTAGCCCGGGGCAGTGCAGGCATGCCCGTACAGAGCTCTTCTGTGGACCGGTAGGCTTAGTCCCCTCATTTTTCAAACGAATTAAACAACCAATTTCTTAATGTCAGAGAAGCATTGTGAACTGCCTTGAGAATCTGCTGAAAGCCATGTATCCATACCACTCCCAACTTGGCAATTCCGCAGGGTCGCCCAAGGCTTGTGATTACTCAGAGACAATATCTTCACCATCACCTCTTAGAGACTAATAGACAGCCCAGGATCTCTTCAGAGTTTGTTAGAAAGACTAGGATTCCTTGGTCTTTGACAGCCCAGCTTAACTTGAAGGTCTAAATATCGTATGTTTTATACCCTGTTGTACGAGGTCGCAGAACCATGGTCACAAAGGAAGTGGACTTCAGAATCACTTCCTACTCACCCAGAATGGATGAAGGAGCATCCCAACGGGAGCTTGCAACAGCTGTTACTGAGATATTTTTGCTGGCTGTGGAAGCTTGGACCCCACATCCTGGGGGCCTTCAGGCTTTGTCCTCTGTTAAGGAGAAGGCGGGTGAAGCAGGCCTGTACCTGTGGGAGGACATGGATATCAGAATTGAAGATCCAAGCCTGTGCATGGCTTCAGGCAGGGGCACGCCAACAGGTCAGAGGGCCGGGGATTCTGAGGAACGTCCACCCCAGTGCAGGCAGAAGAACCCTTAGCTGCTCAGAAAGGCAGGAGGAGATGCCCTAATACAGGAAACCCCCAGAATTCCCTGTGGGAAGGTGACAGGAATGCCAGGGCCTGCAGATGCCAGTTCCTTGGGCAAGGGCCCAGCCATTGGGTGCACCTGGTGTCTCAAGCTTCCAGGCATTGTGTTGTCACCGAATCACCATGGCAGCTGACATCTGGAAGGTGCACCAGTGTTTCTGCCCGCAATCTGAGTTTGAACAAAATATGGAAAGACAACATGTTAACTGTGGCCCTGCCTTGCAGTGTCCCTGCCTGTAGGTCAGAGACTTGGTGTGTTACTTCAGGTTTGGAGCTTTGGAGACATTTTCAGTAATTGGACCCGACTGGGCTGTTTTGGGGACTCAGAGAACATTCCAGAAGATCACAGACAAAATAGGATTCAGTCCTATTCGCATCACCCTTCCATGTGATTAAATTCTATATCCTGGGGCAAAGGATGTTTGAGACACTGGACTTCAATCCCAGGACCACAAAAAAGTTAAGGAAGATAAAATTAAAATTTCATAAGCTAAAATAGACATACTGTAATTCCTTTGATAAGGCTTGGACTAACCGGAAATGAGCGACGAGCACTGACTAAGGTGCCAGATGCATGGGTGAAGAGCTCTGGTGGGCTTCACCTCTCACCTAAGTCCCAACCACCCTGTCTTGAGAGTGGACCGTGCACCAGGCACGTTGGCATGTGCACACATGGCTCCGCAGCAGCCTACCTCATTGAGAAAGCTACTCTCAGAATGCTCTCCTGAAGCAGGCCGGGAAAGGGAGGTGCTTGCCCACGGCGTGGGTTGGTGAGTAACTGGCCAGCCTGCTTTTGCATCAGCACAGAACCACTACTAGAGTTTTGGGATCATCTGAGTAAACACCTCAGTGCCCACCCATTAACTGACTTATGAGAAAATCTGAAGAGAACATTAGAAGGTTGTCATCCATTTGCTGACCTGCTACCATCTGGATATGAGTTGAGCGTGTCCCCCCAAAAGGCTCAGTGGGCTGGAAATGTGGTCCCAGTGTAGCAATGTTGAATCGATGGGATCCTTAAGAGGTGGGGTCTAGAGGAAAATGATGCCGCCTTCAGAAGGAATCAGTAGAATTTTTGAGGGACCCTAGTTAATCCCCATGAGATCAATCATAAAAAAGAGCAAGCCTGGCCCCTGGATTTCCCTTGCTTTCTATCTTGGCACATGATTTCTTCCTCTGACATATACTTTCAACATAATGCCATCTGCCATGTGGTGAGGCAGAACTATCTGATAGGGCCAGCTGTTCTTTCCACTCCCCAAACTGAGTGCTAAGTAAACATCTTTTCTTTATACATTTCCCAGCCTTGTGTGTTTTGTCATAGCAACACAAAATGACAGTACCATCCTGGGACTTATGCATTGTCTTATTTAGTTCTCAGGATAACACAACAGAGCCATAGTTTAACATTGGACTCAACAAGTCCTGAGTTTAAGTCCAGATTGTGCAACTTTCTACTTGATTACCCTGTATCTGTTGTTTACCATCTCAGAACCACCTTTTGTTCTGTAGGTTTTGTTTGTTTGTTTGTTTTAGAGTAAAACGAGCTAATGTATGAGTAAGAGTTGGAATAGCATCTGGCTTCTAGGAAGCTCTCAAGAAAGCTTCCTATATAATTCTTAATATTTAGGTATTTGTGTAGTCCATTTTACATGTGAGGGAGTTTAGGCTAAGAACAGATAAGTAATTTGTTCAAGATTGGCCAACTAATAAATGACAGGGATGCCCAGCTCCATCTGTCTTCCGAGCTGGCACAGTATCCTATGCTGCTCACAAAGCAAAGGGATGCAGGTGTTCATCTTCTCGAAGTTCCTCAGGGAGATGTCTCCTCGCCTCAGGGGCTCTTTCACATCTCATTGGCCTTGACTGATCATCCAGACCCACTCCCAGGTGTTGCAACCCAGATGAGGGGAGCTCAGTGTTCCTTCTGTTCTTCACCCCAGTTCTGAGTCCGTCTGTCGTTCCTGCAGCAATGTGCACGGCTCTGCTGTGAAGGACAAGTACCTCCTTTTCCATTTCATCCTCTCTCCCTCCCTGTTCAAAGTGTCCAGTGCAGAGCCACAGGCAGAGGGTGCCAGCAAAGACTTTGCCTCTGATAAAAGCAAGAAAAGCCACCCGACAGCAGCTCTTCCACTAGAAATAGAAGATGGAGAAAGCACAGTCAGGTTGTCACTATCTGCTGTCCCCCATGCCCTTCTGTCTTCTGTTTTTTGGCAGGGAAGTATTTTTATTTTTTATTTTTTGGTACCAGGGATTGAACTCAGGGGCACTTGACCACTGAGCCATATCCCCAGCCCTGTCTTGTATTTTATTTAGAGTCAGGGTCTCACTGACTTGCTTAGCACCTCGCTTTTGCTGAGGTTGGCTTTGAACTTACAATCCTCCTGCCTCAGCCTCCCAAGCCACTGGAATCATAGGCATGCACCACCACACTCAGTGCCAGGGCAGTATTTTTAAAGATGTGTTTTAATGTTTAAAATATCCAATAGCTCAGTGCACAATTTTTCTGTCTCTTTTAATTACCTTGTTAACTTCTTCCTCTTTATTCATTATAGATCTTCTATCCCTCTGCCCTCTCTGAGAATGTATTGTATATTTATATTGTTATAAGCCCTTCTCTGCTCTTCCAGGAACTATGTTTTCAAGCAGAACCAGAGCTGTGCCCTTTCTTCATTAAAATTTTAGCAGGGCATAGCTTTTAATTTGCCCTTTCCCCATCTCTGATGGGAAGATTTCCAAACATAAAATAATAATTAAAAAGCTTCCAAGTATAACTTGCTGCCTTGGAGCCAGACTCAACAGAGATAAGGACTCAGTGTTTCTCTTGCCCCTTGTTTTTCTCTTTGGAATACCTCAGAGCTTCTTAAAGCCTCGGGCACTGTCTGTCTTGCCAATTCCTGGGCACCAGGCCGCTGCCCAGGTTCCTGTCTCTCTGAGCAGCTGGGGTCATTCTCATAGGTATTGAAGAATAAAAGGTGCCCTTTTCTCTGCACCAGGGCTTCCCGCAGGCCTCTGCCCCCTGCCACCTGTCCTTCCTGTTGATTGAGGTGGCATTAAGAAATATTTGAGCCTCTTTCTAAACTCATTTGCTCCCTTAACATGGTCTCCTGAGTTGGCCAAGACACTGATGTTATGTAACAGGTTGCTAGAGAGTGAGAAACAGGGCTGGTTTTGGCACAATGGCAAAGCTGGAAACAATAAAGGGTTGCCCCAGCCATATGGGAACGACCACCCAGGAACACAGCTTCAGGTCCCTGCGTCCCCAGCATGCTGTTTCCATGCCCCCTTCCCTCTCAGCTGCTCCTGTGATTGTCCCACCATCCCCATCAGTGGCCCCATTGTCCCCTGCTCAGTGGGCTCAACTCCTGAGAAGCATCACCAATGGCCACACCAAGCCCCTCACAGGACTGTTGTCCTCCTGTCCCCGTTCCTCCACCTCCACGGCAGCTCCTTGGTCACCCTTCGAGGCACCAAGGTGTGCCGTCCTCTTGCCTTCTCACCTCAGGGGCACATCCTATGCAAAGGCCAGTACCTGTTTTTGCTCGCTCTGGTCCTTCCACGCCTTCTGACCATGCTCCTTGCCCCTCTCCCAGCTGCTCCTTCCGTGGGGTGGCCTCCTGTTCTGCATGCTGGTCAAGAGCAAGAATTGGCCTCTGGCTCACCACATCAGTTATCATGTTCAAAGCATCAGGTTGTAATTTTCCCATCTTAAATTAAAAAGAAACACGCATGGGCTTCAGAAGTCAGATACAAAAGGAGAACACCATGTCTGTTTGGTAGCACGTAACAAAATTGAAAGACTTCCCCAGCCTCCTTCCGATCCTGCAGGTCCCAGCAGCCGACCTCAGCAGCCCTCCAGTCCTGTGAATGTGCCTTCCTGGGATGGTCTGAAGATGCTCCCAGGTCCCCAAAGGTTAACACAGGACCTGAACATCTTTAACCTGTGGCCACTTGCAGTTCTCAGCTCACAAAAATGCCTTTTCTGGCAGAATTAAAATGTGTGATCATGTTCAGTCCTTTATTCTCAAAGCTAAGGGGTTTCAGCCTCCGTTTGGGTATTGGAAAGAGCACAGGACCCGTCAACATGTACAATCGGTCTGACATTCTATAGGTTGAGGGTCTTCCAGTGTACCAGGACTAAGCTTTGCAAAGCAAGTCCACCTCTACCTGCTTCCCACCATATGTATCTGGTCTAGCATTTGGTGTGTGCCTAGCCAGTGCAAACTGATTCTAAATATTGACCTATGCAAAAAAGCATTAAGATGACAAATCTATTTAAGAGAGTGTCATGACCACCCCTTTTAGAATGGGTTATTAAAGTCAGCAACTCGGGAATGCAGAACAACGGTGGAGCATTTGCGGACATGCTTCAGGCTCTGGGTGTGATCGCCAGAACCTCCAAAAATATGTATATATGTCATATTTTATATGTAGTATAATACACACAATTCATTTTTAAATGCTGGGTGTGCTGGTGCACATCTGTAATTCTAGTTACTCTGGAGGCTGACACAGAAGGATCACAAGTTTGAGGACAGCCTCAGCAACTTAGTGAGACCCTGTTTCAGAAAGATAAAGACAAAATGAACTTAATGAAATGAATAGTATCCCTAAAAAGGTTACTGTCACTCTTAAAAAATTTGTTCCCTCTGGCTCTTTATAATTTCCCGCAGTTTTCCATAACTTCTGATTGATCTTTGACTAGCAATAGATCTTCATTTAAGTTTAAAATTTCTTTTTCCTTTTACCAAGTTTTTATGCTACCATTCTATAAAACTGTTAAGGTCCTTAGGGAAGCCCCTATCTTAATCATAACCAATAACATTATTATTATACCATGTGCACACCTTACAGTTTTCCTGTAAGATGCAATACAAATATGCACCTTCAAAATTCATGGGGTTTTTTTGGTTTCTTGTTTTTTGTTTTTTGCAGTGCTGAGGATTGAACCCAGGACATGCTAGGCAAGTGCTTTACCACTGAGCTACACCACCAGCCCCCAAATCTCTTTTTAATATGAGTTCAGATAGTGATTGTTTGAAAGCGAAGTATAACTCGATTTCATAGCGTATGTGTATGTGTAAGGGTGAGTGTGTGTGTGTACACGGATCATGTGATGGCGTTCTGTGTAAATGGAGAAGGAGGGATGCTTTCAGCTTCAGATCTTGAGAGCTGGAGATTCTGGCCACCTCCCCTGCCTGCCATCCTCAGCCCTTCCCTGTCCCTTCCCTGGAGCCCACTAACACCTGGTAAGACCGTTTGGTTCCCCTAGCAGGACTGATTAGACCTTGGCGTTGAGATGGTCATTGGGATGAAAGTGATCTGCCCCCAGGGCAGAGAAGTGTCAGTCTTGATGGAGATACGGCTGTGTTGGGAACACTTGTGGGCAAAGCAGCAACCCCTAGAATGTGACAGGGACACGGATTTTTCATCCTACTGAGCTTATGGAAGTCACTAATTTATTCCCTCTATTCCAGCAAATCCACGTTTTTAACAAACCCTTAGCTCTGAGCATCCTGTGAAGCCAGTTATCTCCTGCAGTGTTGACCCCAGAACGGATCTGTCAGCCTGTCTGGACACATGAAAAGTGTCCCTGAACTGAGTCTTACCTGTGTTATGCAGAACAAACCCCAAGGCAGTGCTTGGAAGGACCACCTCCACCTTCCCTGTATTCCACAAGCGTGATGGCTGCTGTCATGTGGAATTCCACAGCCATCCATAGTAACTAAGACGTAGCAGGATTCCATTCTGGAAGGCAAACACTTTGGGGAAGATTTGCCAGTCATGATACCAGCATTTGTCTGAGTCAAATTAAGAAAATGATCAGTCATACTTAATCCTGGGCATCTGGGACAGGAAAATTCCCCATCACATTTGCTCGCCCACCCCTTTTCAAAACACACCACTAAGGCTGGACTGTGCCACAGTGCTCTCAGTGGCCCAGGGCCAGATGGCAGGGCCTCACCTCCTCCCAGCTGGCCTGTGCACACTAGCGAGTCTTTCATGGCCTGTGGACCCTGGGAGTGAGCATTTGCCCCTAAGTCTGCTCTCTGCTCAGGCACCATGAAGGCTCTCCCTGCTGTGCTCAGTTCCTCAGGCGTCAGGTGTGTAGCGAGCACCTGCTGTGTGCCTGGCACAGCAGCAGACCCTGGATGAACACAGCCCCTGCTGTGCTATATTCGCAACACAGAGGTTGTATTCTCCAGGGGAGCCTGGAAGGCATGAGTAGCAGCCTGCTCTCATCTCAGGGGAGAGGAAACAGAGGTGGTCAGGAAAAGGCTGGGGTCACAGTGTGTGCCCACTGCCAGGCCTCTCCTGCCTTGCAAGGAATAGAGGAGGGCCACATCCTCAGAGCCAGCTGTGAACTCAGGTGATATACCCAGGCGGGCCTGGCTTCCTTCCACACATCCTGGCTCCTGTCCTCTTCTGTGGACCAGGGATAGCCAGACGTGGCAGAGGCTGGGACCAGATATCTTGGGGCCAGATAACTGCTGTGGGAACTGCCCCCTGCGTTGGAAGATGTTTAGGAACATTCTGGCTCACTAGAAGTTAGAGGTGCCCCCTGGATGTGATAACTCAAAATGTCTTCGGACCTGTCCCCTGAGAGCAAGATCACCCCCACTAAGACACCCTGCTGCAGGACAGGCCTCCTGGAAGCCTGCCCCCCAATTCCAGTCCTGCAGTTCTTCCCTTCCCGGCCTGAGCGTGGCCTTCTCCCTAACTGCCAGCCCTCCTTACTGCAGTTGGCAAAGCGTGTTCCTGGGAACACTGCTCTCTCCAAAAGGCTTCTGTGGAGACAGACTTGGGGATGCATCTCCCCTTAAGCTACCACATGGTAAATGCTCCAAATAGACACGTGTTTATCAGATGGTTAAAGATTTTCTTCCCCATTTTTCTCACAACAGTTTTCCTCCAGGGCCTGGAGGAAACGCATTCAGGAAAGGTTCTTGGAAGAGACCAAGGCTGAGGGGAGATTGGCCATGGGGCTGCAGGCCCCACTGGGGGTCTCAGTGTCCCAGGCCCCATGCCAACACTGAAGCTGGTAGGAAGGGTGGAGGCAGACGTCCTAAGTACCATCCCCAATGAGGAAAGGCCAGCTCAGGTGAGCCTCAGGCCCAGTGAGGAGGGCATGGGTATGGAGCAGCAGCTGACCTGGGCTCACCTTAGGAGGTCCCCCTCTTCCAAGCAGCTGGGGCTTCTGAGGCCACCATGACCAGGTGCTATTAGCAGCTGCTCATATGACAGTCTTCTACATTGAGACCATGAGCAGAAGCTGAGTAGCCCAACACTTAAAACCACTGAATTGTGATTAGATACCTTTAGCTAAATGACATCATCTGGTACAGCTGACCACCTTTCTGTAGGGCCCAGCTTCTTGGAGACCACAGGGAGGGGCTTTGGCCATGTGGGCTTCAAGACCAGAGGGTGAAGCCAGGACACTCTGACCTGCAGATGCCACATGGAGCAACTTAACAGTGAGGGGAGTAGGGTAGTCATAGCCACTTTATCCAGGCAACCAGACTGTTGGTGTCAGGAGAGCCAGAGGCTGGGTACAAGTATGCAGTGAGACACTTCTCAGCGCACAGAGGAAGGATCATCGTGCTACAGTGGGACAGGCTACCGCTTAAGGTTATGCATATGCCTCGAGACCTCAGCACCACTAGCTCTCCCCCTTAGCAGCATCCCACCCGTTTGGTGAGGAAGTAGAAAGAGCAAGTCTTCCACTTGTCCACCTCAGACTCCAGTGAGCCCTCTAGTCAAATCGACTCTTCAGTTGCCATTATGATCCAGTGACCATGGTTTCAGATTTCTGCGCATAAAAGTTCCTCTGGGTGGTGCTGGAACTTCTCTCTTTGTCATGCTGTTAGGATATGAGATGTCCCCAAAAGCTCCTGTGTTAATGCAGGAATAGTCAGAGGTGAAACGCCTGTGATGAGAGCCGAGACTGGCCAGTCCATCCTAGTTGAGTGGACTGACTGGCAGTAACTAGGCAGGCGCGGCAAGGCTGGAGGAGGCTGGGGTCCTAGAAGCGTTCCTCTTCCCCACGGCTCCCTCCCCTTCTGCAGTACTTCTCCGCCATGATGGTCTCCCTCACCTTGAGCCCAGACAAGAGAGTCGTGGACCACGGACTGAACCTCTGAAATCATGAGCTAAAATAAAATGTTTCTCTCTGGTCAGCTATTTTGGTAACAGTGATGAAAACGAAACCTACTTGCACAAACACACTCACATCCTCACACATGCATGCTCACACACACACACAGAACCCAGCCCCCGGTGAAGGAACACAATGCAGTTTTCTTAGAGTGTTGATGGACGATATTTGAAATGTCTTCCAAGTAATCACCACCTGGCAGATGGACATTTGCAGGGTACAAAGGTCCTCCATGCCAGGAGAGGGGTTTGCACATCCTAGGGGGACGTCAGACAGGGCCGGTGATTGTAAGCATAGATCCTTCCAGCTGGCTCTCCAGTATTGTACGTGAGAGCTGTCACCTGAGCGTCCCCACCTCCCATGGCAGTTCTCCCTCGTGAGGCAGGGAAGCTGCTTGCTGGGGAAGAGAGATGACAGGGAAATTTCCCAGCAAGGGAATTCAGGGGCAAGCGCACCCAGGAGCAGGGCCCTGTGCTGTTGGTATGAGGGGTAGCAGCCTGCCCAGGGCTGCCCTCTGCTCAGGGACAAGCACTCCTCCCAGCATGCAGGCTCTGCTGGGGGTATACAAAGTGCGCACGCACACACACACGCGCGCGCACGTACACACGCACCTCAGTTGCCTGTATGCTCTATCAGTCATTTTGTGCAGGGGAAAGTTTATAGAAGATGCTGCCAGGGTTTCCAAATGAAGTAGTGTTGCAGACACATACCTTAGCTCATCCTCAGGGGATGAGAGAGCTCATGTCAAGAAACCTAATTCAGAATAAGCAACCCCTCAAGTAGGCTACACAGCCCTGCAGTTTTCTTTAAAAGTTGTGTGACTTTAACAAGACATGACACAGGGACTTTTTGGAGGCTCTTCTTAGAAGAGCCAGGCCCCACTGTGACCCCGGCTTCGTGTGAAGCCCCACCAGAAATATTTCAGAAAGTAGATCAAGCCGACTGCTGGTTCCTCTGACTCAGCCCACGACGCTTCCAGGCTGGGCCACGGCCTTGCAGGGGGAGGGCACTCGTGTGTCAGAATGGCCCGCATGCAGCCGCTTCCCCAGGGAATGGCGCCGACTTGCCCAGGGCTGCGTGGTCTGTCTGGGATACTTCTGCCAGGTTTTGAGAAAGGAAGCAAAATAAGCCTTCAATCTCAGCTTTTGTTTTCCTTCTCTAACCAGTTTTACAAGATAATCTTTAAAGTTCCAAACAGGATTGTACTTCTCTAGGAGCATTAACCCACTTGGCTTCAAACTTGTGTCTCTCTAGAAAGAGAAGAAGAGTGGGCTGCTGAAACTTCTTGCTGGGGCATCCACCAAGAAGAAGTCACGCTCCCCGCCATCCATCTCTCCAACCCATGACTCTCAGGTGGCTGTGGACACCTCACTCCAGGGCGCCATGGGCCCCGAAGTCCCTTCGCTGTCCATCCATGGCAGGGCAGGCTCCTGCCCCATAGAGAGCGAGATGCAGGGGGCCATGGGGCTGGAGCCACTGCACAGGAAAGCGGGCTCCTTGGATCTGAACTTCTCCTTGTCCCCTTCCCGGCAAGCATCTCTTTCCATGGCTGCCATCCGTCCTGAGCCCAAGCCATTGCCTAGAGAGAGGTAAGGAGGAGCATGGGCTTGCAACATCTGTGACCATGCTTTGGGGTGGCCCCTGAGGTGTGGAGGCCCATTTGGGGAACAGGGATAATGGGGCTTCCCTGAGGATTAAGATTACCATATGTCCAATTAGGAGAGCAGGAAGATGTTTTCCTCACTCAGATCCTGCATGTTAGAATGTTGCTTAAGTAATAAAAACATGAACCATCTCCTGAGAAAACAATCCTGGCATTTCTGCTAGAATACTTCTGCCCAGCCATGCTAGTGCCTGCAGCCCAGGAAGGTGGTCACTATGCTGAGCACCTGCTGACCTCTGAGACCACCATTTCCAGCAGGGAGCTAGACCAGTTTCCATCTAGACCAAGGAAGGCGTACATTTTCTGTCAAGGGCCAGATATTAAACAATTGTAGACATTGTGGGCCTTACAAATGTTTGTGGCAACTTGTTGACTCTGCCCATTTAGTAGGAAGGCTGCCCCAGGCCGATGTACACAAACAGTCCGCTGTTCCAGAAAGCTCTATGTAAGGACACTGAAATTTAAGTTTCCTACAACTTTTTTATGTTTTAAAATCTGCTTTGGATTTCTTTTTCAACCATATCAAAATGAGCAACATTCTTAGCTCCCAGACAGCACAGTTAGCCACAAGCCACAGTTATGGATGTCTGCGTGGTGCCCTTGAGCTGTGCCTCTGGTAGCATCAAGATTGGGGCACGGGAAGAGCCAGTGCCCCTGCAAGGCCCAGGAGGGAGACCATGGAGTCATGGTCACAACCTTCTACTGCAGTAGCAGCAGCTGACATCAACTGATTTTGATGCTCAGAACATTCCACAGTTAG
Source organism: Sciurus vulgaris (assembly GCF_902686455.1). NCBI lineage: Eukaryota > Metazoa > Chordata > Mammalia > Rodentia > Sciuridae > Sciurus > Sciurus vulgaris. The sequence continues at coordinate 20,783,427 of NC_136475.1, forward strand.
GAGAATGGCTGGCCGTGGACAACAGGATGGTCAGGACCTGCATGACGTGTACCTGCCAGCATTTCCTGAGTGCCTTATATGTGATATGCCATTTAATCTTCCTTAACAATCCTATGAATTCAGCCCCCCCCCCTTTTTATAGATGAGAGAATTGAGGTTTCATGAAAGGCAAGGTCACACAGATGGTTAGTGGCTTGACCAAAGATTCAGCTGAAGGCTTTCTGATCACAGGGCCCAGTCTCTGAACAGCCTCACTCTGTGGGATTCATGGTCAGCAGCCTCCTTCAGAGGATACTCACTAGTCCTACAAAGGGACCTTGGTGTCTTCAGCTTGAGAGGAATGTGGAGCAAGTCACAGCCCTGACAGACCCTCCAGAGTCCAGAAGCACCACACTGTCCACCCCAGGTGCAGCTGTGTTCCCTCCTCACACCACAGTGCTGCGCAGGGAAGGATTTTCCTTCCCCATGTGAGTCCCTGGGTCCTTAAATGACAGAGTTCACACAGCCACACACACCATGGAAACATAATCTAATGACACATTACACACTCACCATGCAAACACACTACACATACCTCACACACAGCCATATCACATCCACCACACACCTACATACATACTCCACACACCCATGCATACCAAACACATAATTTACAAATATAGAAGCACACCAAACATAGACACACACCACACATACCACACAGCATATGAACGTACATGCAAACCACACACACACTATGCAAACATACATACACTCACACAAACTCTGGAACACATACACAAACATACTTCCACACATGCACAATCCCCTCCCCCACTTCCCCTCCCAAGGGTGCCTCCTCCAACTTGGGGCAGCTCCTCCCTCTCGGAACCTCCCTCCGTCCATGACAGACACCACTGCCTTGTGAATTCTGAATGTGGGTCCCAGTCTCTCATCCCAGGCCACAGAGTTGGTCAGTTGGCTTGTGAGACAGGCTTCTAGATCTTTCATAGCTGTTCTTGTAGCTCCCCTGGGTTCCTGCTTCCCACACCTCTAACTCTATCTTCAAATATACGACTTCTAGACTCTTCAATAAGAAATCTTGAAAGACTCTATTCTAAAAAATCATGGGAGTCTCTGATTAACTAGCAAATTCAAAGAATCACTGCCATTCTCAGAATGTTCCATCTAATCAGGGGTTATTATACCTGGAGATTCTGGGTACCCTCATCCACAAGCATTCTGCAGAGCCCACTAAAGAGAAATGTTTGCAAAATAATGGCCTGACACCAAACTACAGATGAACCCCAGAAACGCTCCCCTCAACCTCCACCTGGGCAGCCACTGGTCACTTGGTGTCCATGGAGCCTGGGCAGGTTGTGACCATGAACATGCTGGCTCCTCAGGCTAAGACAGCTCCAATCCAGGGAGCACTTGGAATCCGGCCCTGCAGACTTGTGAATGAAGCTCACTTAGCAGCGTATGGAAGAGGGAGCCAGCGGAATGCAGCTGCAAGAGTCCCTATCTGCCAGGGACCTGTGGCCTCACTGACATGGCAGATAGTCATGGAAGGCCAGAGGCATGCAAGACCTTGTGTGATGATGAAGGTAGAATGTGGCAGGAGGGCAGGATGGGGTAGCCAGCGGCCAGGTGTCCATCCCACAGTGCTGAGAACTGGCGGGGTCCAGACACAGCAGCGCCCAGCTTGCATCTTTTGTGAAACTCCTATATGCAGGTCCCCACCCCCCAACACCCACTGGGGTCTCAACCATTTCTCTCCCGAGGATCTGGGAAGACACTGGGGGTTTCTCAATGCTCTAAGGGGAAGGAAGTTTAAGTTAAAAGTGCTGCGAAGGGCGTCGGTGCACACCTGTAATCCCAGTGGCACGGGAGGCTGAGGCAGGAGGATCACAATTCAAAGCCAGCCTCAGCAACTTAGCAAGGTCCTAAGCAGCTCAGTGAGACCCCGTCTCTAAATAAAATACAAAAAAAAGGGCTGGGGATGTGGCTCAGTGGTTGAGTGCCCCTAAATTCAACCCTCAATACCAAAAGAAAAAAAAAAAAAAAGAAAGAAAGGTCCTGCAAAGGGATCCCCACGGGAAGCCACTCAGGGGAGTATACCTGTCTCCAGACTAGACCTGCTTTAGCCACACCCAAATCTGTTGTGTAAACCAAAGGGCTGGTTATCAGTCCATTCCAAGGGGACTTAACCTTCGGGCCGCCTGATCATATTCCTTCCTGGTGGACAACGTGCTCAAGGAGCCAAATGTGGAAGTTGCTTGGGGAACTGATTATTGGAATACAGTGAATGTCAGGAGAAAACTCTCCTGCCTCCATCTTTCCTTTTGGGATGGTTTCAATTTATGATGGGTTTACTGGGGAGTAACACCATCATAAGCTGAGGAGCATCCATAACATGTAGATGTTAGAGTTTAGTGTCCAGTGTATAGATTCCTTTTTTTGTCATTTCTAATTTGCTAACAGGACATTATTCTATAATCACCCAGTGCCACCAGCTCAGGGGCCCCCTTGTCCTCAACCATGTTGAAGTAAATGATCTGAAAAGGCCACCATGAGGAGGGCCACCCTATGATCCCTGTTGTCAAGGATGGAAGCAGATGACACTAGATGAGGCCTGGACACCCCAAACTCACACATGGAGCTAATTTCACTAGGATAAGAGTTCCTCCTGGTTTTGTCTACTTGGCTTCCCTGAACCTTGTGTGTGAATATTAGCTGTGGTTGACAAAACCTTATTTATACTCAGCAGGACAGTCGTTCTCTGATTTATGAAGCCAAGATCATGACATAGGAGTAGCTGTCATCCTCAACTGCTTACATGGCCCTTTGTGTCTATAACAGGGAGTGTCAATTACTTTCATGCAGCGGGGAGAATAGCTCAGAGTCTTGGAATGATCTGGACAGAAACGTTAAATGCTTGTCTCATATAAATTCAGCTCACATCCATCTGGGCTCATTAAATCATTGAATTGCTCAGAAGCACCAAATTACTTCTTTCTAACAAATTACATTTTTAAAGTTGCTTGTTTGTTTCACATCTGGCAGTTGAGGCAAAAGCCAAAACTTGTGTTCAGAGTCTGAGAAATCATCTCACCCTTTGCCTTTCTTTCCCTGGGGAAGAGAGAGAAGGATCAGGTGTTCAGAGAGGAAGTAGAGGATGGCAGGAAGCCACAGGTAGGACGGCCCAGTCCTGGTGGACACATGCAGCCTCCAAGCTGAGGGGCAGGAGATTTGTGTGCATGCTGTCTGATTTCACAGAATGCTGGCTGTGTCCCAGTGGCCATCTGTCCTCCCAGAGACACTGGGCTGGGAGGAGGCGGGGAGGCACCCTGCTTCCTCTCCTCCTCCACTCTCCAGAGAACCAGCATCTGGCTTGCCCTCAGACAGCCATGGAAACTGGTCCAGTCCAGCTGCACCTGCAGCCATCCCAAGGCACATGGAGTTGGCCGGTCTGACTCAGCACTGGGACCTGGAGCCTGACTAGCCTGCTGCCTCTGGAATAGCAGCACTCACACCCACCAAGTCTGCCTCGGGAGCCCCCTTCCTCCCTGCCTTCTGCTTTCACCTGTCTGAAGCAAGTTGGGGCCGTGTGCTACAGGCTGTAAGCAATCTGGGGCTGGGCCTAGGTCTCTTTTGTCTGTGCCCAACAGCACAGAGCCCAGTGACACCACCAGCTTCCCCCAAACCATGGCTTCTCAGGCCAAGCCAGACAGGTGCCCTGTGGGCAGGTTGGGTTGGGAAGGGATTGAATCTTCCTTCCAGATTGTTTGCTCTTGACGCTTTGATTCTCAGGCACCAGCGTGCAAATATTTTGTCCTAGCGCTTGTTTAAAATCTGTTTCTTAGCCCCATTTCCCCCAGATTCTTAGCAAGTAGGTCCAGGAGGGACCTAGGAATCTGACCCAGTGGCTCCTGAAGTCCATTAGCCACACTTGCTGGCTTAGGGGCTCTTTTATTTTGTTTTATAAGATCCCAGCTTCTCTAAGACCAGAATATACCAGACCAGAGGCTCCAGATACTGAGCGCCAAGGACCCCTCAAGACAGTCAGATGCCGGCAATATCAGATGAGATGGGTCTCTTTCAGGACCCATTGTGTGGCTGCGGGGGATGGGGCAGGGAGGAAGAGGCAGGCCCCAGGGAACAGGCCTCATAGCTGGCTGGCCAGGAAGTGAAAGGTAAAGGAATCACCTACCTCCCAACACTGCCACCCAGCCCACAGACCAGGACCTTGGTCCCAGCACTACCAGGCTGGGAGGGGACAACGGGGCTGGCCTCCTCATGTGCCTCCTGGTTGAGGCTGAGAATCTCAGGGGATGAAACCTTAAAGTCAGTTCTGGGCTTCTGAGGTCTACCCAGCACAGATGCCAACTGTCAGAAACCAGCATGTTACCCAGGGGTTCAGGAGTACTTTTCAGAAGAAAATGGAAGATAAGAGACCCTGAAGCCAGGAGGACTGGGAGAGTCAGGTGTGGTGCCTCATCTTTATAACTCCATCCAGGATTCAGAGGCTCCCTGTGTGCAGGACAGCTGGGACCAGGTTCAGGAGGAGGGCCCAGGGCAAGGCAGGGGGGGCAGGTCCCAGAGAGCATCGCAGACCTGAGGACAGAAGTCAGTGCTGAAGTGGGGTTGGGGGCACAGCTGCTGGCAGCCTGCCGGACTGTTGGCAGTCTGTGGTCGAACTCTCCCTGAGCGGCCCCCCTGCAATCTTCTACTCCTGTTACCTGCCATTGCCCACAGGAGGGGCCAACAGGCCAACTGACAGCTGAGTAACAAGAGCATGGCTTTCTGAGAAAGAGAGGGAGAGAGGATCCACGCAGCGGGGTGGATCATTGGCAGCTGATAAGGCCCCTCCCAGGGGCTCAAACTTTCCATCCTCCAGTCCCACACAGGGCTGTGGCCTCCACTCCTGCATGTCCTCCACAGCTATTTACTAGGCAGTCGCTTCCAGCGCTTCTGTTCCAGGTGCAGAATGCAGCAGGCAGCAGGTGCTGCCACCATGGGGCTTGCTGCCAGGGTGACCGACAGATAGAAAATAAGTAAGGACACAGCTAAACAGAGAGGCCTGCAGAAGGCAGTGAGCACTCTGAGCCGGGCGGGCGGGCTTGGCCATGACAGGGAAATGCACAGCAGGCAGGGGTAACAGCCAGTGCAGGAGCCAGGGCAGGAAAGCTGAGCTAGGAAGACGCGGAGCTGCACGCGCGCGGAGCATGGTCAGACGCAGAAGCCCTTCCTCAGTTGAGCTTCTACCCTGAGAGGTGGGAAGTGATGGAGCACTCTTAACAGAGGAGCGCCGAATCTGCGCGTTGCCCTTCTTATGAATGACGCTGAATGAGACAAGCCATCAAGCGGGCGTAAAGCAGGAGGGCCAGTATGGACAATTCCCAGGGCCAGGAGGGCCTAGAGGAAGGCCATCTAGAGCATTCTTGGTATGTGACCCCAGTGTCCTTGGAGATGTGTGTCTTGTTAGCGGGACATGGGTACGGAGCACCTTCTCCCTACCAGGCCTGGGCTCTGCTGACTGACTCAGTGTCACCTTGGCAAAATTACAGCTATAGTAACTTTCAGGTAGGAGTTTCCCTGAGAGAGAACAGCCATATCCTGGCTGCCACAAAACCCAGGCCTTTAGTGTTTTAGGCCCAGAGGACCCGGCGCCCCAGTCTCCTCTGGAGGCAGGGTTCTTCCAGCTCTTGCTGCACAAAGTGCCCGAAGTGTAGAGGGTGCAGAGGCCCAGCCAGATGCCAGGCACATAAGCTCCTGTAAAGCTTCCTTATTCACCAGAGGCCCAGCTTGCCAGAGGGGACAAGGGGGTTTCCCCTGGCACTTGTATTTCCTTGGCAATACTTTAGAAGCAGGTTGGTCCCCAGGGGAGCATGGCTGCCCTTCAGCCTTCTCCTCCTCCTTGGACAAACTTTAAGCAGCAATATGATATACTTTTGCAATAGGGAAAAGAATTGACCATGAACTGAACCCTGATTCATATATAAGTGACTGAACACTGTCAAGGGAAACATGAGGGATAGGGAGGGGTAAGGGCTCAGGAGTGTCAAAGAAGTGAACGTACAGAGAGAGGAAGCGGGTGTTGGTCCCTGTGGAACCCAGCTGGGTTGGTAACTGGAATAAAGTTGGATTCCCATCTTCCCACAGAGACTGAGTCTGGGGCCCTATCCTCAGGTGTTGCTGGAACAACACCTTGGTACCTTGAGGTTTCTAAGGTAGGTACTTTAACAAGAGGTAGAACCCTACTAGTACCTCAGTCTTGAGCTGTTAGACGCTGTCAGTGTTTGTCCAAGACTTTATAGATCAAGATGAGACCTAATAGAGAAGAGGGCTCCAAGGAGCCTGGCTGGAGTTTAGTGAAGGGGAGAGTCTGTCAGGACTGTAGCTTGTGCAGACATGAGACTCTAGGTCCTTGTCGAGGTACTGGCTAGAGGGTCAGACCCTGGTCTCACATCTGGGGAGCATCTACCCTAGCCCAGAGAGGCTGCAGGGCTGCGTCTGGTCAGAGCTCCAGTCCACAGCAAGCCATCCATCCCAGTGCCCAGCATGCAGAGGCCGCAGAGAGAAGGTGTCTATCTCTGGTTCCATTTTATATCATGCTGACCTTGGAGGTCTCAGAGAGGGGCCCAGTTCTTGTAGAAATCAGATGTGGGGAAAATGGGGTCTGGTTGATGTTTGGTGACATGGCCTTAGCCAGTTGAAGCACTAAGGCAATATGATGTTATGATTTTGAAGCACATTGAGAAACATGACCATTGGAACAAAACAATCTTCAAAGCACCTTTTACACATCATATGGGCTACAACCACCTGACAGTGGCACAAGTAAGGGGCCCTGCTTTTTAGACAGAGAAACCAACACTGGAACAGGTGAAGACATTAGCCTGAGTCACAAAGCCTGAACGGGGACTGAGGACAAAGTCAAGGGCTCTGAACTTCCCCAGCCCCACCCACTCTCCCTGGAAGGCACAGTGGTGGTTCTACAGGTCAGGCAGAGGGAGGGTGTGAGGTGGGCAGGTGCTACTGGGACAAACAAGAAGGAACATCCCAGCTAGTCCTGATCTGTGTCCAAGAGAACATAAAGGGAAATTTCTTTAAAAGTTTTTTTAAATGGAAAATAATCTGGGAAAAATTAAAAACAAAGGTAACTAGGCATTTATAAGTTGGGAAGAGTAGTCCCAAACTGCAAGATTTGCCCTGAGGAGAGGACGAGGAAAAGGAGGGCCCTGGGCTTGGTCTGGCTGGCAGGCCCGTCTGCCAGGTTCACCCACTGTGCCATCTGTCCCTTAGGTACCGCGTGGTGGTCTCCTACCCACCCCAGAGTGAGGCGGAGATAGAGCTGAAAGAAGGTGATATTGTCTTCGTGCACAAGAAGCGGGAGGACGGCTGGTACAAGGGGACCCTGCAGCGGAACGGCCGCACGGGCCTCTTCCCGGGCAGCTTCGTGGAGAGCTTCTGAGGACCGCGGCTCCCGCGCCACTGACCAGCGGGTGGCGCCCCAGGAAGCTCCGCCCAGGAGCAGAGGGAGCCGCAGCAGCCCAGTGTCCCAGGTCCTCTCCTGGGCACCTGGCAGGGACACCTGGATCAGGGTGGGGTCTGAAGGTGTGGAGGTCATGCCTTCACCCGAAAGCCCAACTGAGCGCACACTCCAGGCTGTTGGAGGAAATACCTGTGCCCTGTGAGTGGACTGTAAGAGAAGATGCCCACGTGGGCACATCCAGCCAGGCCCTCGGCGGGGCCACAGCGTTATTCGTCACCTATGCAAGTTGGGGAGCTGCAGGAGGCCACCGGGGCTGGGTAGGTGGGCCGGGGCCAAGAGCACTGGGAAATGTCCTTCCTAGCTGTTCTGGGCGTCACACCCCTCTATACCTCAGTCACCTGCCACCTGACTCCTCAAGGGTATTCAGGGCTCAGGGGGCCTCACCTGAGACTCTGAGAGTCCCTGAAGGCCCACGTGGCTCCCGCTGGGCACTGGAACGGAATCCCTGTGGCTTTGTCTCCTGCCAGGATCGCAAGCTACACCTTTTGTTTCACGCTGCTGTCCTCTGCGTTGCTTCTTTCCTACATCTTTTTAACGTACAGCCGTTAGACTTTATATATTTCTAATAGGTCAGACATTGCCTATTTTTCATACATCTGGTGCTGCCTTTTTGTAAAACTAGTAATGACTTGGGTGAGCTTGAAAGAAAAAATGTCTGAGGCGACATCAAAGGGCAGGGTTTTTATATTTACCATATGAATTTTGGAGCACGCTGAGAAACCCCTGTCCTTAACATCAGAGTGCTGGCCAGTGTGCCCTGGGATGAGAGCGAGTCCACCGAGGTGGTTGAAGGCAGTGGGAAACAGCCAATTTCTTTAAATCCTTACCAAAACCCCAGGCTCTGTCTAGACAGGGATGATTATTATTCAAGGACTGGAAATGTGTCGAGGAGGGCTACTCTAATTGCCCTTTTGTGCGGCGGTGAAAGAACACGCGGGTTGACCCCAGCCTAGGAAGGCAGATGCTTTTTTTTATTCCTTCTGAGAGAATGACTGTAATTAGCATTCTCAAAACATGATTTTTTGTTATCAAATGTGCAGTTCAGATCACCACCTTGCAAATGCTTTTTTTTTTTTTTTCCTTCTCCTTTTTGAAAAATAAATAACTCTTCCCATATCAGGCCTTGCAAAGCTGCATCTGCTAGAGACCAGAGATAAGTGAGAACAGGAGTGTGACGCACTGCTGTACACTGCAGGGCCAGGAGTGCCGAGAAGAGACTAGGAGGAGTTGTGGCTTTTCCCTGGGACCTCCCCCTGGGTGGCCTCAACAGATCCGTATTCCCTAGTGAAACGGCTCCTTTCCAAGAAAAGTGACCTGAGGAATCCTGTTGCAAGACAGTTGTGTCCTTGAGACTTTTCCTCAGGAATATATTTTTATCATCTCAAAGTTGCAATGCATAACCCTTCTCTCTACAAAAACCACTCAGCCTTACACATTAGGCTGAATAATTAGCCTTTGGTAGTGAACTTTGTCACTGGTTTTCAGGGATGGAGCACATTCCAGAAATGCATTCTCTTGCTTGGCATGAAGCCTTTGAAATGGAGACCACTTATTTTCAGAGTTCCTATCTGGGGACAGGACTTGGTTATGTGTAACTGCCAGGTGGCCGCCACACTAGAGGAAACCCATCTAGAAAATGGCTCTTTCCCTCCTTCCTGATGATAATAGGCTTAACGAACTCAAGAAATTTGTTCTGAATCAAAGAGAAAATCTAGTTTAAATGTAAGGAGGCCTTTGTGCCGGGTTCGTGACAACCAGAAAGGATCTAGTCACCATCATTGCCAAATTAGTTGCCCACCATGCACAAAAATTCCTGTGCGTGTGTGAATCCATGCTGTCACCAAAGAGATCAACACCCCGGGTGAGACACATTCTCCAGTGGAACCAGAACTAGCTTGAATCTCCAGGTAATAAAAAGTGGTTTTTTTCTCTTTTTTTGTTAGAGGGCAGCTACCAAGCAACAATAACTAACTCGGGCTCACTTTCCTCTCTGTCTCTGCCCACATGGTGCTCATGGTGGGAATGTGCTCCACAATTTAGTGATGGTGAGTGGGAGTCAGCCCACCCAGCTGAGCACCCCCACCTCATGATAGAGACCTGGGGCCAGTGTCGAGGTGTCCTTGGAGGACAGTGGCTGGCCTCTTTCATGGCAGAGTCAGGGGTGAGTATTGGAATCACCTTGGGAAGAACGATGCTGCGGGCCCAGCCAGCTCCAGGTTTGCCCTCAGGTGTGGCTCCTGGAGTGGGCACTGGGCTGGCAGAGAGTGAGGGGAATACGCCACCAGTCCCCTTGTGTCGTCCGAGTGTCTTCCACATCTCCAAGCCCTTCAGCCTTCTTGACAATGCAGGAGCAGAAGTAGCCATCCCTTCAGGCCTTCTTGCCTCCCAGGACACACATTTCTGTGACCAAGATGAAACCAGCACCTTGTCCAGAAACTTCATATTCCATCCTGGCCCACGATGTCCACTTCTAGCTGTGCGGTGGCATTTGGCAGCCAAGGTGATTTTCTTTGAGGAGCACATTAGGGTCCACAGCCTTGCCTGAGCGAGGTCAGCAGACACCTAGGAGATAGGACAGCCTGGCCCCCAGACGGCCAAGGAGGTGAAGGAGGGAGACAGGATGGTGGGCAGCAGTCCTAAATGCCAGGTTGGACACCCTGAAACCAGCTCAGCCAACCAACTGGGACACCCTTTGTACTTTGCACAGTTCACACACATACACACAAACACACACACACACACGCACACATAGTGTTTCTGTTATACACCATGTCAGCGTGTGATTTTGGGAGAATTGACAGTAGTGACAAACTATGATGCCTGTGTTTCTGAGTCTTTAAATAAAAATGAACATGGAAAGGCCTGTGTCTGGATGGTGGAGACAGTGGGGCTGGGGCAGAGGCTGGGAGGCCCTGGGGGAGCAGAACTGGGACGGCATTCTGCATGTCCATGGCTTGCACACGTGGCCTCTCACGTTCCTGCATGGGAGACACCTGGTCTGTGGGTATCAGGTGCTGGGCCATCAAGGAGACCGGGCAGTCATGGCCAGCAGTGTCACTGAACAGGAAGCATACCCAGCACAAGCTGAGGGTCCACTAACTGGCAGTCAGAAGTGAGCCACAGAAGCCAGGCTGGCCAAGAGAGGGGGACCTCTAGCTCTGCTCTAGGGCTCATTTGCCTGGAAGGGAAGGAGAACTTTCTATGGGAGATTCAGCCTCTCTCCTTTCTCGTAGTTATTTAAGTCCCTATCAACCAGAAGTGCCTGGTATAGACTCAGATGAGTATACTGCTGGCCCTGATTTTGTTCTCTGACCTTTGGGGTACCCATAACATGTTCTCTGAAGAGCAGCATAGGGGTACATTGAATCCCACCCACAGGAAGGGCCTCTTGAAATGGGAATCTGTCCCAAGTTGGTCTGACTGACGGTGGGCTGGCCTACCAGCCTGAAGCGTGCCAAGGACAGTGTGTTTCTTGAAACAGGTTCTAATTGCCCTCTTAGCTAGGATGCGCCCCCACCTCTATACACTTGAACTAGAAAGAGGCTCAGCAAAGAACCATTTTACCTTTCCGTAAAACTTAAGTGAACTTGTATAGAATTTTGAACAGCATGGGTCGGAGCTGGAGAGGATGGAGCAGTAGAGAAGCATGCTGTGCCTCTGTGGGAGGCACTCAGCTTCATGGCTAGATGAGGAATCAAGGTCAGAAGAGATTAAGTGAACTGGCCCCAGTCACAGAACTCACGGAGTCGCTATCTCAAACTCCAGTCTATTTATCCAACGCCAAGTTGACCAGTCCACCTCCAAATCAGGGTGCCAATTGGTGGTGCTCTGTAGAAGTACACCCACAGGGATATGTTAATCAAAAATAGACCACACATATGATCATGGCCCCACAGATTATAATGGAGCTGGAAAATTACTATCACCTACTGCTGTCTTAGCCTTCATCGAGGCTTAGGAAGCCAACTCACATTTGTGGTGATGCTGGTGTAAGCTCCTGCGGTGCTGCCAGTCATATGTAAGTAGAGCACACAAAACTACACAGGAGATAGCATATTTGACAATGATAATACATGACTATTACTGGTTTGTGTATTTATTGTACTATTTATTACTTATAAAAAATTACTTTGAGGCAGTAAGCTGTGTGAAGCTGGCAGCAGCTCATACAGGTCACATTTACCATATTTATTTTTGGCATCGAGAGGCCATGTCGAGTGATTGGCTACACCATCTAGGTCTGTGTGACTCCGATGTTTGCACAATAATGAAATCACCTCAGATGTTTCTCAGAATATATTTAAACATTAGTGACACATGACTATAACATGAAGCACGTGAGTGTGGGAAGAGGCGAATGGAGGCAGTGCCCGTCACAATTCGTCTGGAAAGGACACATGGCAGCCACTGGGGTCCATCTGGCAGGCAGAGATGATGCAGCAACCCCTTAGGGCCTGGGGCCATTTTACATTCAAATCACATACCCTGCTCATCTGAATCCATGCACACTGAGCAGACAGGACTAATTTGCTTTTTCTAATTTAACAACCAGAGGAAAGTGTTAGGCAAGGCAGCTCAATGCTTCAGCCTGAGTAGCAGAGACGTTTCTCATCATCCACAGCAGACTGGGCCTCCAGTTGAGATTCAGTCCCCATGAATTTTGTGAGCTCTGACTGACACTGCAGGGTGTATGCCTGAATGTGGGAACACTTGGGGTCTTCCCAGTGGGGACACTTCATAGCCCAGCCCTCCATGTGACCTTCGTCACCGTGTGCTGCAGGGTGAGAGACCCCACTGCAGTGCTGGGATGACAACACAGGGTCATCCTGGTGACCAGAGAGGCCAAGAGTCTCCTGAGGACTCTCAGGAGAGGCAGCCAAGCTTCTTGGCTGAGGACTCCTCAGTGTTCCTCTCAGAGGACTGCAGGAAGGGTAGAGGCTTTTCAAATAGAGGGAGGGGAGGCTGCAGATGGTCCCTGACTTACGATGATTCAGCTTGCGGTTGGCCAGCGAGCCGTGCTGGGGGCTGGGTGTGGAGGAGGGCAGGAGCATGGATGCATTTCCCACTATGATCTTTTCAATTTGCAATGGGGATACTGGAACAGAATCCCAGAGTGGCAGCAGAGGGACAGCAGAGCTGGCCGGAAATGCCAGGGGAACCGCCCCCTCCGAGCTTACACCTGACCAGAAAAGGAAGGAGGGCAGAAAGGCTGTCTTCCCCGTGAGACCTGTCATGGTAGAACACCGCACCTCTCATGAGAGACCAGCTGAGGCCCAAGAACTCTTCCCAAGCTAGTTCTGACCCTGGCCTCAGACCCAGGCACCATCTCTGAGGCTCTTGTCAGGATCTCACAGATTTGAACTCTGTTGAGTCCTCTTCTCATTGCTATGTCATGGTATCCTTCCAGATGTTTCCCTTAACTTCTGAAAGAAGAGCACATCCAACTGACCACAAAGGACACATCAGGATCCTGGGAGTTGCTGGGGCCCTGATGCTGCTCTGGATGTTGTCCCCAAAGTCAGGGGCTGGCTGCACTACGCTGACACCTGTCTTCTCTGGGACTTGCAATGGGCAACTCTTCATCCATCATGTGCATGGGTGAAGTGTTGGCCACCCCATCACCAGTCCATTGATTCCTCCCTCCACTAGCCCTGTGCTTTAATGGGCTACACCAAGACCACCTGGGTTGAGCCCCAGACACCCAAGAAAGTGGTGGCAGGGTGTTGTTGGTCAGGGATCCTTCCTTTGGAAATGCCAGAAAACCAAGTGAAATAAGTAAAACAGAGAGCTTGACTCAAGTAACTGAAAAGTCATGGTCAGCCAGCTGGACATGTGGAAATAATGGGGGACTTTGGTATCCCACTGACTGGGACACTCCTGCATTTTGCTAGTCAGAACTGAGGTTGTTGCACATCTTGCAATGTGTAGAACATTTCTACACAGAGAAGAAGGTCCTAACCCAAATGCCGAGAGGAAGTCCATTAAGAAACACTTACTTAGGTGGATTTGGCTTCAGGCACAGCTGGATACAGGCTCTCCTCCACATTACAGCAATATGGTTACTGACGGGTTTAGATGGCATCCTTACACCTTAGCTATACCTGCAGAAATGGAACTGCTCTTTGTCAATGGTCCCAGTCAAAATCTTGGCATTGACTCTTGCAGAGTGAGTTTGGACTCAGGCTGGCCTCCCTGACTCAGCCATTATGAACAGTGTTCAGTTTTACACTGATTGATGGTGTCTGAGGCATCAGCCTCACCCAAACCACAGGATGAAGAGTGTCAGCAAAAATGGGAGGGAAATTGCAATAAGCCATGCAAAAACAGCTGGCACCTACTCCAGTATCCCCCAGGGCACAGCCTCAGAAAGGCTACAGCCATGCGTCAGAGGGCCATCAGAGGGTCACCATACCATAGACAGGAAAATGAAACAGAAACTTGATCTAAAAAAAGTCCCAGAGGAACAGAGTTGGACATAAGTGTGAATGTGGAGAAAGAAGTGTCCGCTTGGAATAAGTCATATTCTTTAATGTCCTAAGAAATGGATCCACATGAAAGTCTGCATACGACAAGGAAATGTCATGGAGGAAACACAGCCGTGTGCTCCTCCAGGGACTTTGATGTAGGACAGAAGAGGCTGGACACCTGAGGAGTTTTCAGAAAGTAGGTTTACTGACCTTGACCACAGGGTCCAGAGAGGCTATCACCCAAAACATTCTCTGGACCAAGAATCTGGAAATTCTTTGAACTTTATACCCAATGGGAGGAAGGGCTTGAAGTTTTACATTTTGTAGGAGCTACATAACAATATTGTGTGTGTGTGTGTGTGTGTGTGTGTTTACAGAAAGTGTTTTTGTCCCATTTTTTAGTCTCATTGGAGGTTTTACAAGTTTTACCACAAAAGCCAATGTAACATCATCGAGTCTGTGGCCAAACTTAGCTTTGCAAGACTCAGTCCATACAGAGAAAAGGGAGTTCTGACCCACATCGAGTTTTTTTCAGAAATTTTTGCTGATATTCTGTTATAAAACTTTCTGATAAGGAAAGGAATTATGTTACAAATATGGTAAGGGTCTCCTGGGGGGTAGGGGTCTCTGATCTGCTTCAGTTCCATCCTCATCCATTCATTTTCTGTAAACAGACACAGAGATGGGTGAGACAGCACAGAGGAACCCAGCGCTCCTGTCTGAGAGGAGGGCAACATAGGTGGGGTATCCACAGTTACAGGAAGCTGCAAATGAGGAGAGGGCTTTGAGCAGCGACAGAGGGACGCAGCCCCTCCAGGACAATCCCCCAACCCTTTCCTGCCTGGAGATTGGGAAAGGCAGACACTGTCAACCCTTCGGACAAGGAGCTCCCCAGGGTTCTTGCTCAGGAAGCTGGTGAGCATGGGGAGAAATGGAGGAAAGTCCCCTGTCAAGGTCACCTCAGGACTTGGCCCTGTGTCTGTGTCCCTCTCTCATGCCTCCCAGCTTCTCTTCCCACATTCAGTTCTTTCCGCTCTGGGCCCAGCACCACACCACAGAGATGAATCAAAGCAGCGACCCCACCCAGATACTTAAGCCTCCCTAGAGCTGCTGTCTGCTGGATTCCTGGCCATCAGTCAGAAGACTGACCAGAAGGGCCACCACGCCCAGCCTGAACCTCCTTTTCTTATAAGGATATCAGCCACATAGGATTAGGGCCCAATCTATTGACCTCATGTTAACTTAACCGGTTTCCAAATGCGGTCTCCTTCTGAGGTGCTGGGTTCAACATATGAATATGGGAGGGACAACATTCAGCACAGAACAGTGCCTGTGCTCATGCAGATCAGATAGTACTCATGTCAGAGGTTGAACTGATTAAAATAACCAGACAACAGCTACGAGGCAAATAATTACTCTAGTAAAATTAATCAAGGGATCACCAGAGGATCTTATCTAGTGTGGGGAGAGGATGGCTTGGAGGTCACTTCAAGAGAGTGTCCTGGTCTTATCTGGATCCCTGCATTGTGATCTTCTGCAAAAATCAACAAGGCAAAAAAGGGAAATGAATGTGTGTGTGGGGGGAGGGAATTCTGAACACATATACCCAAGGCTGGGGACAGGTTGGTATAGTCAAGAAACTGGGGAAGAGGGGTGGTGGAGAAGGGGGGACTGAGAGAACCGGCAGGCCGGCAGGACAGGGTCCAGGGAGCCTTCTAGATCAAAGTGGGAGGAAACCTCTATTTTTCCCTCTTTTTTTCCCCATACTTTCGATTGTACATGTTAGTACTATAAAATAATTCTAGATGTATACGATGGTGAGACTTGTTAGATTCTCATGCATGCACACATTTTAACGAGATAATTTGGCCAGTATCGTTTCCCCAGTATTTCTCGCTCCCCTGCCTGCCTCCCTCCCTGCGGGTGACTCCTGGGATGGTGCTTGACAGCATCTCGAGGTTTCACAGTGCCCTCTGCTGGCCGCAGAGGGAATGAGCCTAAGAATGAGAAGCCTGAGGAAACTGCTGCAGAGCGCAGGGATGAGGTGATGGTGTTTTTGACAAAGGTAGCAGGAAGGATGTGGGGAGAAACATTCAGCTCTGAGGGTTCTTGGGATAAGTCGTAGCAGTGAGGAGGCCGAGGAAGCCAGTCTCGGGCCCTGGAGGGAGACCGCCCTGAAGCAGCTCTTCTCACATTTGCAGTTATTCCTTTACAAGAGCATAAGGAATACTCAGGAAGGAAGGGGGAGGGTGCAGGAAGCCCAGACACCTCCCACTCTGGGCCTGCCCTAGCCCATCAGGACCCCCTGTTTAGCAGATCCTGTGGACCTGTGGGGGGCAAGGGGCAAGGATCCAGGCCCTCCCCAGCACACAGGTGAGGAACTTGTGCCTTTACTGAACACAGGACCAGACTCCATCCTCTCCCTCTGCCCTGGACCTGTGGTTCCTCTGTGGCCCAGATGCTGAGAGCGCTCCAGGCTGCACGTCTGATTCCGGCGAGCTCCAGAGACTCTCAGTGCACACAGCCCCTTCTCAGCAGAACAGGCAGCCAGCAAAGCCCGCACAGTGACCACTTTGGCTGTGTGCCCGTGGCACCCCCTCCTCACACTCCACCCCTGGAGAACAGGCCTTATTTGACCAGGGGCTTGTTCACAGGGCAGAAGCTCTGCCTGCATGAGAGCTGGGGTGGGGGTTCCAACCGAAGCAAGAAAGGTTTTCCTACTGGAAAGCAGATGCAAAACCGAGACAGCAGCAGCAGGGGACACGGGAGAGAACGCAACAGAGACCTAATATAGGAAATATGGGCAACCGGCTGTCCCCTTGAGCTCTGGGGCATCCTTGCTGTGATGACGGCAAGGGTGTACTCAGTATGCACTAGGCGCTCACTCTGTTCGCCCCTGCTCAGAGCCACTGGCTCAATTTTGCCCTCACATCAGCCTCCTGAGGCAGGAACTGTGTTCACACCCATTTCAGATGGGAAATGGAGGCAGTTATTCACCAACTCATTTCAGGAGGTGGACGAGCAGTGGAGCAGCCGGGATTTCGTCCCCAGCAGTCTGGCTACAAAGGCCACACTCCTATGCCAGCATCCGGGGCTCGGTGCTAGTAGAGCTGGCCGAGCGGCTTTCCCACCTGACTTCCTGTGTACAGGGACAGTGCTTCTTAAAACCGTTCTCACAGTAGGAGGGTGAGGTTCTTGCAGCCACAGTGGTTTCTCAACTGTCCCTCTATGGTCTCTGATGACACAGCCCCAAGTGGCCCAGTATGCCACGTGACCCCCCACTTCAATGGCAATATATTATTTGGGTTTAAAAAAAAAAAAAGCAACTCCTCTAACCTGCAGGCGCACCCTGGGGCCAGGCATTTGGAAACCTTGAGGTGTGGTGTTCTTGCAGCCTGGCTTACTGTGCCTGGTGCTACCTGGATCAAATGGTGAGGAGCAAAGGCCACCACTCCTGGAGTGGGACCCCCAGAACGGGGAGAGTAGGAAGAGGTCAGGCAGGGTCAACCCCATGTCGGCCTCCAACTGACTGTGACCTGGATGAGGACAGGGCCGGGACCGCCTCATCCACTGTTAATTCTCCTCTGTAGAATCGCCCACCAAATCCCAATCCACACGTCTCCACATTTTGATGGCTGCTGTTCACCTCCATTCCCAGGAAGAGACTTCAGAGGAGGAAGCAACCAAGGCGCCTGCAGGGGAGAGCATACCTGGAGACACAGGAAGGCGCTCCACACCCCAGGCTACTGCCTGCCCTCCAAAGACTCCCAGTCACACATGCTGGAGAACGTCCTGCTCATGGTGTTTCCACCCAAGAGTCCCGGAGGCTATGAAGGCAAAATCTGCATCCCAGCATAGCGTGGAGGCTGAGAAGAGGAGTTGAGGCTGAAACCCCGGCCCTCAGGCTCTTGGTCAACCAAAGTGTCACAAATACCATGTTAGCAGACATAAGACAGGTGTTCCTACCAGAGGTGCCCAGAACCCTGGTGGATGGAGGACTTGTGAGAAATGGGGCAGGGTCTGAGTCCTCAGCAACTTATTCCAGGCAGCACAGCCACCATCCTGCAACCAGATTCAGGAGCCATCGCCTGGGGCCAAGTTGGCTTAACTACTGCCAAGCCCATCCCTAACAAAAAGGAAGGCTCCAGAGTCCACCAGCATCTGACTTTGTTTACTCCTCATCCCTTGAGGAAAAGCATGGCCCTTCTGCCTCTTCTTCAGGTGGGAGTTGAGCTGGGTGCCAACTGGCCTCCTGGCCATATGGGAGCCCCGTCAGGCATAATGAAAACCTTTCTTTGTAGCTCTTTGGGGGCTGTGTGACAACAATGGTCTCAACACCCAACCTGGTGCCCTCCACTCTTTCATCTGCTCTGCCTTGGTGGGCTCGAAGCAACTGCTGTTCTAGAAACTCTATTCTGGGCTCTGGCCTGTGATCGGCTCTGATTCTTTTTCTCCAGTTGGGGTGCACACTGGCCTGGTCAACTGCCCCTGTGCCCAGCCATGGTGCTCTGGCATCTGAAATCCTCCTAGAGTTGAAGGACTCCCACACTTAGCGCAGCCTTTGCCTCTTCCCTGAGTTGAGGTACAACCCCCAGCAGCTGGCCTGCATTGGATCCAAGTGCCTCGCCTCTCTGCCATCCTCAGGTACCCACGTCCCTCGTCCCCGCTAGAGATGCCCAGGCCAACCCCAGCATTTCCTGAATCCTTTTCCTGATGCCAAAGAGCTGCCATATCCTCTGGCTGCTTTCACCTTCCAAGCTTCCTCAATACCCAGTTCTCCTTCTGCCTCCTCCTGAGCAGCAGGGGTGGCTGCTGGATGTCCCATCTTGGATCCTTCAGGCCTCCCTTGACATGAGAGGGTCCCCGGAAGGTGCCTGATCTTGGTGATACATATGTGTCCTGGGGCTTCCTGGTTACCTCAGGGAGGAAGCCCATACTGTGCTCCTACCTGTATGACCCTGGAGGCACAAGGGTCATGATGGAGCCATTGGGTGGAGCCTACTTTTCCCAGAGCGATTCTGAGACATCCTGCTAGTGCTGCCTTGCCTCCTGCCTTTGGAAAAAGTCACTGCAGAGTATGCACAGTAGTCTCAGCACCCAGGTCCCAATTATGCACTCCTAAGTATGTGCCATGTATGCACATAAGGCACATATAAGCACACATGCTTCACACTGGCATACACATCCTTCCCCCTCCTTTTAGCATGAATAAGGCTTTAACAAGAGGAGGCCATGATGGAGGGAAAAGAGGAGGAGCACCCTGAAGGCGTAGCCTGAGCCCTCCTCACCCCAGAACCAGCCTGTTCTGGGTGGTTCAGGGGATGTAGCCAGGGTGCAGGGGAGTGGTGTCCCTCCCAAGACCAGCAGACCAAGCCCTCACCCCAGCCACGTCCTGTGGTAACCACCCCTCCAGTCCAGTGATCTCAACAGCCAGCACAGGGCACCGGATCCCTAGAGCAACCATGGCCACCTTTGGGGCCACAGGATGCCTGGATGCTGGCAGATGAACAAATTCTAGAGGAGCAAGGGTCCCAACCAGAAGACCAGGCAGCCCCTTCTTGTGTCCAGTGAGCCTGTGGCCCCATGTCAGAGTTCTACCTGAAACTCAGAGAAGGCTCAAAATGGACGTGTTCTCACGTCCCTCAGGAAGGCAGCAAGCCCAGTTTCTGTCTCTTCCATTGAATGCTCTCACGGCTCTGAGATTTGTTTCAAACTGAAAACTCTCGGCCAGATTCCGAGCTTATGTAACTCCCTGGGAATTCCCATGTGCTGTGCTGGCTGTTCCTAGAATCTTATTATGATTCATAACTTGGTTACAGCTTTGAGCTGGTAAATATGGAGTTTCTGCTTTGGACCCAGAAAACCTTATTACACAACATGGACTAGGGCTGCTAGAAATGTGTATCTCAGCATGCAGGAGTGCCCGCCGCTGCTGCCCTTCCGGCCCATCACCAACTCTCGTGAACTACGGCTTGTAAACAGCTCAGCCTACTTGGATAAAAGACAAACAGGGCCCTGTTGAATAGTTGAGTCCTGGGCATTTTGGCTGCATCTAAGGACCAGGCTATTTCCAGGCCAGGTGGGCAGCTGCTGGGAAGGTACAGGTGGGTACGGTGGGCACTGTCCCCCATGAACAGCCCACCCTACCCACAAGCCCCAATTCCACTGCACCTCCCTCCAGGCCTGGACACCTCCTCTTCCCCTGCAGGAGCATACAAGCCACCGCAGCCCACAGTGGCCTTGTGTGTGACCACAGCCTGGACTGGGGTAGTCTTCCCTTTTATTTTCTACTTTCTGGTACCAAGGGACAAAAAAGTTATACTGGTTTCTGGAACTTTTCTTGCAGTTTTATTTTATTCCATTTTTATTCGTATTTTATTTTCAAAAATTTTTATTTGTATTTTATTTCACCGTGTGAAGTGGACAATTTGACTCTCTCGGGCATGTGGGTATGTGGGGAGGCAGCTGTCGCTCCCCCCTCCACATTCCCTGGGGGCTGTGATTGCGTCCTTACACACTTCTTCCTTACCCCAGGCTACAAGGTTCCTCCACCTCATTTGCCCACTCTCCCACTTTCTTCCTACTCCACATCACACACGCACTTCTCCCCAAATCCTTGATTTTCATTAGCCCAGGACTCTGAGTACAGAACCTGTCCACTGTCCTGCACGAAGCACCTTGCTGTGTGGGTCCAAATGTGAGCCCAGGAAATCACCCATGACTCCAAGGATGGAATCTCTCTGCCCACTGGGCATGGGGCTCACCTCACTTGTGCAGGGTCTGGATCCAACTCTACGCTTGGCCAGAATGTTTAGCTTGGTGTGGTGGCCACCGTGGGAGGTATTCTCTAAGCTTCTGGAAGCAACCTTAATAGAAACTTGGCAGCACCAAGCACCCAGGAACAGCAACCTTTGCATGACCGGAAGAGTTCACAGAGACCGAGGATCAGGTTTGGTGATGGCAATGCACTCCTGGCTGTATGCTGTTGAAGTCCCCTGCCCTGGATGTGTGGCTGGGAACTACCAGAGCTGTTGGAGGCAGCAGGCAGGGTGCTGGCTCTTCGCCTGGGGGCCCCACCTGCCCACCCTAAGGAGGTACCAGAGATTTGGTCCCTGTCTTCCCACAGCCTCAATTCTCCACTCTCTTGATTCTCCACCTTGACCACACCTGAAATCACCTGGGAAGCTTTCATGTCCCATGCTGGGTCCCCTCCCCAAGACTCTGACAGCAGGTCTGGGGTGAAGTCTCCCAGTTGCCCGTGGTACAGCCAAGACTGACCCTGCTCTGAGAAGCCAGAGCACACCCACAAACATGGGGTCAGATGTCCTCGTGATCTGCTCTTCCACAGGTGACCTAAGGAATCTGTGCCCTATAGGACAGGTTCACATTCTCTAAGGTTGTCACATAGTTCTGTCCCATGGACGGCTGTCCCTTGTGAGGGTGACCGCAGCCGACATGTCTCAGGGGAAGGCTGCACCTGAGGCATGGCATCGAGTCTTTTTAGAACCTCAGGGGAGAAGACATGGTTGAAAATGGGGTGACGGATCCCTGCTGCCAAGGAAGGTGCTCAATTAAGCAACAAACTCATTACACCTGGTATCAAACCCATGCCCTCCACTGCTGTTTGTTTCTCTAATTGGTGGCATTTGAATTCTTAAACACAATCCCTAACTAAAACAATAAAAAATAAATAAATGTTGGCAATTGTGTCACTTTCCCAGTTTCAAGCTACACAGATCAATCTGGGTCTGAGCCTTTGGGGAGCGGTGTGTACGTGCACCTTATATCTGAACTCGGGTGGAGCGGAGCAGGAGCCGTTTCTTTGGCAGCTTTCCAGGCAGTGTTAGCTGTTGCTGAGGAAGCAGTGAGCTGGAACTTTTCACGATTATCTCATTTAACTGTACGAGTGCTCTACGTACTCACGTCATGACCCTTGTCATGGCCATTTTGCAGATGGGAAAGCAGAGGTTCAGGGAGGTTAGGTAATTTCCCCACATCTCATAGCCAACAATCAGCCTACCCAAAAGACAGACACTCCAGACCCTCTCCAGAGCCTACATTCTTGGTTTCACAGACACACTGCATCAAATCTGTTAACTCTGACAGAGGGCCACCTGCCTTAAGAAACTACTTTGTTGTTTCTGATGGACATTCCCATGATCAACATTAGTTGGTGAAATCATATGTAAAGCAAATATGCACATACTGGATTGGTTTTCAACTGAACTTTTCTGGAATTTTCAAAAATGCATTCTCACTTGGAATCTGCTCTGGATCCCAATGAAGAGCTATCACTATGGGATCACTCAAACTTGCACTTCCAGGATCGTGGAATCACGTATTGTTCTCCCATCACTAAAAGAGCAACCAGGCATAGAGATCCGCTCTCTGTGGAAGAAGCTTTGAGCTTGGCCCCAGTTCAGCACTGACAGGTTCCGTACAGTTGTGGGGAGATCACATCAGTTTCCAGGGTCACTTGGGAAACAAAAATGCTAAATTCATAGTCTTAAAAAAAAAAAAAAAAAAGATGTGCATTAAAAATAAGTTAAATCACAACATGCCTACATGACATTTGGCTTGTTACCATTTCATTAATAGATGCACTGATAGGCTTCAGATAGGTAGAAAGATGAGGTCTTTATTCTTTTTTATTCCCCCAAGGGTGTGTGAGGGTGTTGCTTTCTATGCCTGCTCTTATTGTTGTTCCATTTCTGTAACATTCTAAAACTTATAAAAGTATGAGATGAAGAAGGGTCAGAGGCCAAAGGTGGGTAGGGGTGGGAGTGAAGCGAAGAGGTCTGGAGGTGGCTGTGGTTGCAAGAGAGTGGCAGGAGGGACCCTTGTGATGGAAGCCTGTCTTGAGTGCTGAGGGATGGGCTGCGGGGATCTACACACGTGCTAAGATTGCAGAGTGCTGCTCCCTGTCCGGTGATTTAACTTTTCCATTGAAGTCTATTCTGCTCTCCTCTATTCATTTCTACTTCTTTGATTTGAGTCCTGATGTTTTGGATAACCAACAGAAATTGCTGACTGCAAGCATCATTCCTAGACACTCCTATACACACCCAGGCAGAGACACACATGTGCACGTAAACCACGACATCTGAATAAGGTCAGGGGATTTCTCTAATGCCGAGTTGCTGTCACATGGTTACCATTGGGGGAAACTTGATGATAGATATAAGGACTCTATTTCTTCAAATGCATGTGAATCCACAATTATCACAAAATGAAGTTTTTAAAAGGGGAAGAGATGACGCTAGAGATCCAGAGAGAAGGCAGTGATATTTGCTCCTCCATCGAGGAGCATGACCTCCACATGAGACAGAAGGACATGGATAAGCAGTGCTGCTCAAAAAAGCTGATGGCTGTGTCCAGGGCTGTGCTAGGTGTGGTAATGGCCAAGTCACACTCACTGGAGGTCACTCTCCCCAGGTGACTGAGAACAGAGTCTGGAAATTCAGGATTTCCTCAGTCACTGCAGTCGTAGCACCCAACTGGGGGCCTGGGCCACCTTGTAGAGCAGGGAACTCCCACCCTTGGCAGCACCCTAGTAGAGCCAGGGCTGCTGCACGCTGAAACATATGATCAGAGTCAGCACTCAGTGCCTGCTCCCTATCAGGTGATTTAACTTTTCCATTGAAGTCTATTCTGCTCTCCTCTATTCATTTCTACTTCTTTGATTTGAGTCCTGATGTTTTGGGCAACCAAAAGAATTTGCTGACTGCAAGCATCACCTGAAAGCATGCTTCTCAACAAAAAAGAGGCAGTGTGGGTCCCTTGAGCAGTCCTAGGCAGCAGCTTATGTCCTTGGGGACCACTGCTTTTGACATTCTAATTTACAGTTTTATAATCAGCTCATTACCTAAGCACCTCTTATTAGGACTTGTTTCATGAGGTGCTAATTGAAGCCAAGTCTTTGAAGGTTACTTTTCCACAGGAAAGAAAGCACTTGCAGCTCCAGGGCCTCAGTCTGACCCACAGGTCTAGTGACAGCCATGGACTTGGTAACCACTAACATGAGAGAGTCATCATTCCATGACGGCAGCAGTTTACTTTGAAACATTTAAAGTTTCAACAGAAATGCTCTTCACAATTTAATTTAAAAAAAGAAACTGCTGAATGAGCTTATGCAAATTTTGCTGTTGTCTCCTAACAGCTGAGATCAGTCAAATGTTAGAAAGTGAGTTTTAAGGGGGACAGTTTTGCTTCTCCAGTGATCTGTCACATGGTTTTCAACCCAGTTGCAAGTTAGCACCTTCCAGAAAAAAGTACCAGTGCCCAGCCCTGCCCTGAAGATCCTGTCCAACAGGCCTGGAACCGAGCTCCAGAGTCGGCATTTTCTACAAGCTACCAGTGACAGTAAGATGCTCCTGAACCCTCACTCTGTGTTCAGAAAGCACACACGTCCACCTCAGGAGCTGCCACCGAGTTTCCGCTGGGATTGATCTGCACCTCCAGAACCTCTGCTTGTTTAGCATCTTCCCACCCACAGGCCGCTGGGGGCATTTCATGGCTGCTGGCTCCATCCTCTCCAGTCTTGAAGTTCAACAAGACTTTACTGACCATGGGGGGACATCATGAAATGTAACCTGTCCTTTGGGCTCTGAAGCATGTTGACAAGGGCTCTCTCTGACTCTGAGCACTGGTTCTCTGCTCCATGGTCAATAGTTTTGCTACCTGGGTTGAGCTCTTCCCATCTGAAAGGGGACAGATCCTTACTGCCCATGTGGCCACTGAAGAAAACAGGGGAACAAACCTCTCACCCTCCAGTGGTCTCTCTCCCCAGAGACTCATCCACAGTCATGCAGTGGTGGTAGGAAGGGCTGAGTCCCTGGAATTCTAGTCAGGATCTCGATGGCAGACAGCAAGTCAGGCCCCAGGCAGTGACAGACAGGAGTCCCCGTTGGCTGATCAGCAGAGTATTTCAGCCAATGGGGGCACCTTTAAGGTTGGACAAAATGTACCAGGAGCCTCAAGAAGTTCCTACTCTCTGGCCCTTTGAGAAATCAAACCAAGGAAATAATCAGAGATGTGAACAAAAAATTATATCAAAGGATATTTGCTGAAGTATTGACCATAATGAGTAAGTGGAAAGGCAACCTAAACGCCCAACCACAGGAAATTCCTTAACTCCTCTATGATACGTGTTTATTTGTGTGCGTATACATATATATGAATGGTACACAATCCTACCAGAATCTGGAATGTAGAAATCTCAAATGATCAAAGTCCCTAAAGTTGGAAATCCCTCCAAATCAAAATCTGAAAAATATAATTCTGGAAAAAATAATTAAAATTATTTAAGAGACATTAATTTGCATTTTTAAAATCAAATTTGAGAAGTAAATGAAAACATGACAGAGCACTTTGCAGGCTACTTTATACAATAAAATAGGTTTTGAAATGTGTTTTCCCAAGCATAAACACTGGCATACTAACAACAGTAACATGGGTATAACAGTTATAAGCAGTTAAAACATATTCTTAAATGGGTCAAAATGCAAAATGTTATTGTTGGTCACTGTGTCCTCCAGTTTTATAACTGTGGTCACCTGAAACACTGATGGACAGTTAATTCTTCTGATGAGATTGGTCAAAAATCTTGTTGGGTCATCAGTATATATGCAAAGAGCAAAGGTCTCAAGACATGCTATCTTTCACAAACACTGATGTACAAAAAGGGCATCTCTTCATTTATTAAGTGTCAGTGTTTTTACATATATGCACAATGCTCACACACAAAAAAGACACTGTGTTAATGTACTAAAGAAAAATCAGTTTCTTTTAAAAATGTTTTCATTAATGGTTATAGCTATACATAATAGTGGGGTTCATTTTGGCTAATCATACAGGCAAAGAATATACTTTGCTCAACGTCAGTCCCTCGAGCTTCCTTGTTCCTTCCCATTCTCCCTCCACCTATTTACCTTCCTCTACTCTACTGGTCTTCTATTTATGTATTTACTTATTTATTTTTTAACTAGTGCTTTATAGATATACATGGAACTGTGGCTATATTCATATATTAATATAATGTAATTCTGTCAATTTCATGCAGAATCAAATTTGAAAAAAATGCACAAACTAGAACTCACTAAAGTCTCTGTGCAATTTATACTTCCAGTATTAGAAATAATGTGAAGATGAAATATGCAACATGGTGAAATGTAAAACTATAATGCTGACAATTTAAAATAGTTTAAAAAACTAGAAAGAAAATTTGACATATGAGCATGCATGTTATGGGGAAAAATTAGGGCAATTTGCAGGGATGATCCCTAAGAGCTGGCTGATTTTCATGATCTTAACTATTTTTGAAATCTTGCATCACAAAAAATAGCTAGGTGCATTTTTGCCCCAAGGGCAGGGCTCCCTGCACATTCATTTTCTACATGGTACTGCTTTTGCTGAAGTTCTGGGGATCTTCTCCACATAGTCCACATAGACTCACACACTAATGTCTAGAAACATCTTCACCGACATGCAAAATCATGCTTTATCAGATTTCTAGATTTTCAATCTGCCCAACTTGATGTAACTGAAAAAGTGCTAATCCCTTCCACAGAATTCCACTTTCCACTCTTAGTTTCTACCCACCCTTAAACGATACTTGTTCTTTGGGGGATTTCAGCTTTCAGGATTTCGATGTTCAGGATTTCAGTCCTTCAGGATTGTGACTTTGGGGGATTTTAGACTTGATTTTTTTCTTTCAGGATTTCAACACTTGAGATTGTCTTTTCTGATTATGATGGACACCAGGGTGAGAAGTTCTGGCAGCTGCAGACACTGTTGTGGGGCTGGAGACAACACTAAATGAACATGCAGGGTTAAGCTGTCACCTCCAGGTTATAGAGATAGAAAAATAACTGGAAGGTGTACGTCAACATATTAACTCCTGAGCCTGGAGATTCCGTGTAGTTGTTTTCTTCTTGATTCTTGTTCCTTCTTTCTTATATTTTCTATAGCAAATACTTTTAGAAAACTTTACTAATTTTAAAAGCCAGCAGCCTTGTGTGATGGTAGTAAGTGTAGCCAACTAGACCTGCTTGCTCAGAGACCCTAGTGCCCATGTCTCTGTTGCTCTCATATTTCACAGAAAAGTTCAGAGTCAACAGTAAAGTTCAGCAGCAGGCAGCCACTGCCCTCCTCTGGGGACTTTGTTGCTGATGGTTACCTGGTGAGGGGATTCTCAAGAGTGAAACCTGTAGCACTGCAGCAACATGATCCCTCATCACAGGAACAGTTGTCTGACCTCGCAGCACCCTGCCCTGCACGGTCTCCTTTTTCCTCCGCCCCGGGCTTGTCCGGGAGGACCCCAGCAAATGCTGGGTAGACACTGGTGGAAAGGTGCTTGCAATTCAGGACCTGCTCTCTTGCTGCTGGCACCTCTTCTGCTGCCTTGAGAGTAAGCCTGCTGAGGATGTGCAGCCCAGTAACTATATGGACCCAGAGCCAGCCGTCTCCTAGCCTGGTGACTGCATCCACATTGAGGTCCTCAGGGACAGCAAAACTGACCACTGAGCCCAGTCCCACCGCCTGACTCCTGAGCAGAGATATTTTAAACCACTGCCAGTGGCTTGTTACTGAGTGTTAGATGATTAGGTAGAGACCTTGGCTCTGAGGCTTGACTTGACTGAGCTGGAGAGCAGGAATACCCGCGTAGCACAGGGTGGGTATATGTGAAAGTGGCTTTCTAGGGACACTGCTGCCAACTATACCATCCCATTCTGAAACTCTGGCTGGCTTTCACCAACATTGTCTCTGGTCTTGTAAGAAATCTTTCAATGCTTATTGTTGTTCTTTGAGGTTGAATTGATTTTCAAAAATAACCAGAAGTATGCAGGAGCTAAGTTACAAATCTGAATAAAATTATTCAAAAATAAGTAATGAGACCTACATTGTGTTTTGTGGCTAAGTGATTCTGTTTTGAGTCATGGCTGCATCCCCTAGAATATTTATCACTTTGTTTCAATCTGGGAACTTAGAGAAGTTCCAGTCAATTTAAGACCACAGCAAGGGACAATATTCAGTGTTCAATGATGCCACCACATGTTCATGCCTTCACACGATCTTAATCCAGACCTCACCAGGCACCCTGTGAGGCTGAGATGTGGGCCTGCCTGCACAGGGCATCAGCAGGGAGTCCGCCCAAGCCAGTTCCCAGCTGCCCAGCAAGAGTCCTGCTTTACAATTTCTTAGGTTTCTATGTTGCTTTTATTTTGTGTTCTCCTTTTTAAATGTGGGGTCACTTCAACACTTTGTTAGAAACAGGGCGTAAATCACATGTAAATGAAATCCATTAGCTGTCAATCTTACAATGCCAGATTCTCAACTCTCCTGTGTGGTTGTTTGTTTTACATGAGATTATAATGAAACAGTCCACAGGACCCTGCACTGCAGACCTAGTTCCCCCAGAGTCATGGTGACAATGGTGGGGAAGGCAATGGTCAATGAGCTTAGCTTGCAGTGGGAGGCAGGTGGGATGCAGTCATTAGAGTGCCAGATTTCCCACCTGCCAGCTGGAGCCTTTGAACAAGTCACTTAATCTGATAAAATGGAGGATGCCTTATACATCTGGATTGTCAGGCCCCTGAGCTTATGTGCAATTTGGGGACACAGAAGCCCACCCAGTCCCAGGTAGGCTAGCAGGTAACAGGCAGGTGAGGCTGGGCAAGTATGCGCAGAAGGCATCTGAGGACTTTAGAGGGTGGGTCTGCACTTGTCCCCACTCACTCGGGTCAGCAGCTGTGCTGCCAGCAGCGACACCAGCAGGGCTGTGCAGCACCGCAGCTATTTGTGGATGTGGTTCAGTGGGAACTGCTGCAATTAGAGCAGAAAAGCAGACTGTGCACCACAAATAGATAAGTCTGAGATGAGGAACTCTTGTGCTGCAGGTGGCCTATGTCCCCATCCCTGAGGTGTCAGCCATGAATGGGGGACACATAGGCTTACCAGGACTGCAGATAGCTCAGGGGCTACGGTCAGTCGGAGTGGGCTGAGGTCAAACATGGGGGCAATGAAGTTAGCTGTGGGAGCTGAGCCAGGCACCACCAGCTCTGTCCCTCAGTAACTCATGTGTCAAATGGAAATTCCCAGGTCTCTTCTTCACAAGTCACTCTGAAAAGGTAAGGTGTCATACTTGAGAGGTCAAAGTAAGAGGTAAATTCATAACCACCAAATAAATAAAATAAATTCATGGAACAGACTATATCTCCAGAGCATTCACCTTGTGGAGATAACTGTACATGGCCAGGTCTGTGTCCCTATGGGACTGAGGATGGTGAGTGTCATGTCATTTGGGTAATCTTGGCCTTCTTGTGCGGAGCCTGAGTATCCTCCTGAGATGGGAAAGGCACAGTGTGTGGCACTTGGACCTTCCAGCCTTGACAGTGTCCCAAGGCCTTCCAGTGACTGAATGGGATGCCCAATGTCCTTCTTTACCAATGGGTCTCCTCCAGCTTGGTGCTGGCCTTGGTCACCAACTGCATTGCCAGCCTATCCACCCCAGCTCTAGGAATTTCTGAGAAAAGTCCTGTTAGGATGGCAAAGTGAAATAACTGGCCCTTGTCCTCTCCTGCCAAGACAGTCACATCATGGAGAGTCCTGAGTTAGAGGCAGTCCATGAAGATTCAAACACATCTCTCACTAAAGCTCTCCAGGAGCCTGTTATTAGCCTCCATGAAGGAACTTTTCAGGTTTCCATGGCTGAAAGTGCTATTTATCTTCACCCTTGATTTTGCCCCTCACCCTATCCACAGCATCCAGAGACCCTCTACTCTTGAGTTTGACCCTCCATAACACCCAATCCTTCCTTTGCAGCAGGCACTGCAGTCACTTCTTGGGAAAGCCATGAGTAAATGTTGGTGAAAAAGTTGGTGTCCCGAGACAGGAGCCCTAGGGTGCACCAAGGTTCTTTAAGTGCCAGTGCTTGGCATTCAGGACAGGGCAAAAACTCTGGAAGACTCCTTGGTCCTCTTGGGGTAGATCAGGAAAATCTACCTGAAGCCCATTTGTCATAAGATACCAGAAAGGTCACAGTAACTCACTGGCCATTGTTCTTACGCACCAAGAAAAGCAGACTCCATGTCTAAAATGTAAATACTTTTCCTACTCATCCATCTTGTTCATGCTAGATGCATGTCCTGGGTGCCATCTTGACTTTGTCTTTTCAGTTCAGGATCTCATTTGTCCTACCACTGGAGATGCAGGGAGTGATCTTATTTTTGCAACTATTGCTAATTCTCCCAACTGACACCTCAGCATTAAAATCCTCTAAATGACCACAGCATGCGGGGTGGTGACCACATCCCAATCACAGGAATGCCTGAAGCAGCAAGGAGCTGCATGAGACCCCAGTGCCCTGACTCACCCACAGGTAGCAGGAAACTGGGCACAGGGAAAACCAAATTAAGCTTTGTGGTTTCTTTCCACAAATTCAATTTCCCTCCTTTCCTTGCTCAGGAAGGCTTCATCTGCCATCCTCAGGTCTCCAAGTGGTGCACAAACATTCTTTACTTGAACATAAGGCCCAGGGCTGCCTCCTGCTGGCTTGTGCCCTTGGGCAAGGTGCCAGTCTCTTTGGGTCATTTTTATATCCTTTTTTGCGTAAAGACTTATGCTGACTTGCTGGGGGTGAGGGGGTTGGAGAGAGTGAATGGGATGCTTCTGCCATAGCAGTAGACAGAGACTTGATGAATGGAGCCGTGCGTGTTATTTTTTCCTGACGTGAAGTTCCCAAAGGCACCCTCTCTCCCATCTTTGACATCCCTCTCTCCTCCTTATTCCTTCATTCCTCAGGCTGGTCAGTGTCTATTCAACTCTCAGTGAGTTACTTCTAGGAAGCCCTTCCTAATGGTCTTTGGACTTCCAGAGTCATGAAATCTGTCATACCTAGCAAGTGTTTGCTTCCCACGAAGACCAGCACCTCACCAGGGAGGAAATGCACCTTATTGATCAGCAAGTTGTTTCTCCAGAACTTAGGACAGAGTATCATCAGAGTGCTTCCCATGAGAGAGTCTTTCCTGATTTGGGTTGAACAATTAAATGGCTTAATATGGCTTTAATAGCTATTGATAGAGAACCTACATACACACATATACACACACACTCCAACAAATGCTTACATGTACCTGCCACACCTCACTCGAGCTCACATATACCAGGATCATGTACCTGAACTTAGCTCAGTGAGGAACTGTGCTGGTCCTAGAGACAGCTTGTGACCCCACATGTCCACCTCCGTAGAAAACATGCCACATGGTCAAGAAAGCTACACTTGAACACAGTATGTTTGGCCAAAGATGGCATTTGCTCCCTTTCTACCCTTGGTGGGGAGAGGGTTTGGTAACATAGGTGCTTCCCCACTGTTAAGATATACTGACCAAGTCCTAAGATTTGAGGAGACTAAAGAGGGCTGACAAAGGCAATATGAGTCCCTGGGCAAGAGAATGGATGTTAGTGGGACAAGAGACAAACTGGAGTAAAGTCCATAGATGGTTATTTAGCACTGTGCCAATGCAGATTTTCTGGTTTATCTCAAAATGAAAATTTTGACAAGTAGCTGGGGCTGACAGGTTGCCAATCTTGGAAAGTGTGCTTTGAAATTGATTCTCTAGGTCCTCAAGTCCTTGTTAGGGTCACCCAGGATTAAAGCTACCCTCTCAGCTCCATAAAGAGAGTGGCTGGTAATAACTGAGAGCCCAGGGGAGGACAGTGAGAAGAGAAAACCAAGGGATGTGGGATAGAGATCTGGGAACAGAGCAGAAGATCCCTGTAACATATAGACCTGACGGACAGTCAATGGGCCCAGATTGGTGGGCAGAGTCCAGAGAACTCCAGTACAGTACCTGAAGGCCAAGTGCTTCCATGCCCCCAGCAGCTTAAGGATAGAGCATGTGAAACTCCAGACAGGCCCCAGAACAAAGCAGGAAAGGGTGACTGCACAATGAGCAGGCTCCCAGCATTGTTCCTTCTGGAGAAGCCACAGAATGCAAACAGGGCAGCAGCCAGAACAAAGCCCAGAGATAACCAGGCTGTGACAGGGCAACTGTGATCTGGCATAGGCTGGGCTCCAGAGGGCTCGGCAAGAACACGCTACAATTTAATCAGGTATCCTGTACCCCCCACCTTACTGTCCATCCTGATCATCCTCCTCCTCCCTCCCAACTCCAACCTCAAGCAGGAGGCGGTGGAGGAAGCCTGCTCTGTGGATTCCAATACAGGTGAATGCAGAGTGTTTGAAGTGGGCCTTTTTGAAGCTATATTCAAATGATTTTGTGAAAATGTCCCCAGAAGGATGGAGCCTGGGCCTGATTGTGCCAGAGAAGGGACCAATTCTACAGTCAGTCACAGTGCTCAACCAGAAGGGACAGAAGGCATCTGCAGTTTAGAAAATTCTGGCAACTCTGAGGAAGTGAGATAAGAAAACAGACAGGGGGTGAGGACAGTACAGAAACATCCTGCAGATGTACAGTGATGGCCCCCAAGGTGTCCTAGCCCTCAGAATCTATGACTGCGCCCCATTTCAAGATGAAGGGAGATTCAGTTTGCCAACCAGCCATTCCTGAGATGGGGACAATGTCCTGAATCATCACAGGGCTCCAAGTGATCACAAGGGTCCTGAAAAGTAGATGAGGGAGGCAGGTGAGTGTAGCTGAGTAAAGAGAGGTGAGGACTCAAGGCATAACTGGCATTGACCCTGGAAGAAGGGGCTGAGACCATGATGGTACACTGCTTGCCCTGGATCCTCCAGGAGGAACCAGCCTGCCCATTGATCTTAGCCCACTAAGGTCCACTCTGGAATTCTGACTTCCACCTCGGTAGGATAAAAAAATGTGTGTCACTACCACTCAGTTCCAGTGATTCAGCATTACAGCAGCCACAGGCAAACTGAGCCCCCCAAATCCAATCCTGCTGTTCTCTCAACTCCTTGCAGTCCCTGGACTCAATCTAGGGGATCAGAGTTCTTTGCAGGGCTTGAAGGGATGCCCACACTGGTTCTGGATTTGTCTGAACAGGGACAGTAAAGGGCAGCAAAAGGCCAGTGGGCTGGAGTCAGGTGTATGGACAGGAGGGAGGGCTTCCCATAGAGAGTGACCTGGGGACCTAGATCAACAGATAGAAGGATAAAGCTGAACGTTATAAAAGCTTACCTCACCAATCTCACCTGCAGGGCTCAACCTGATGAGGATGGTGGCCATGGGAACCCTTGTCAGGGACTGGCAGCTCCCAAACTGTCCTTTCCTCCAGTCCAACCGGCTGAGCCTTCTTGTCCTCTGGGGCATGGAAAATTCTCTTAAGTAATCCCAGCTTGCTGTTTATGGAACAAATCTCATGTTCTGTGTCCCTCAGGCCCTTGGCCTTTTGGCAATCAAAGCAATAAAGTACTAAGAAAAAAGAAAAATAAACAGTGCTTGCCCTAACATTAAGACTGATGTTTCTGTTTTTGGTCTGAAGTGTGTACTGAACACAGTTCCCAGAAAAGGAACAGGAATGACCCCACTCTGTATGGAAAGATGCTCAGCCTCACTTTTCAGAGAAAAGAAAATTCACAGGATGCTGACATATATAGCTCCTCACCCAATGAACTGGCTAGAATCCACAGCATGACCTTGCCTTGCTGGCAAGGCCAAAGGGGACCAGAGAACATGCCCAGGAAGGTAAGTGAAGCCGCAAACACACACATACTTGCACACAAAGACACAACATATGGCCCTGGCACATCCATGCCATGGAGCCCACATGGCTGCAAAGGGATGAGAAGTGAGGCTAGATTTGCAAAGATCTCTATACAGATTGCTAAATAAAGAAAGCAAGGTGAAGAATAAAAATTCAGTGTGCTACCTGATTTAAGAAAGAAGTTTAATAGAAATTACACATGTATGTTTATGTTTACTTGGTTCTGCATAAGAAATACTGGGCGAGTAAAAACTGGATAACCCTCCTACCAGAGGAGGAGAAACAAAGAGGAGAAAGCAGAGCCAGCCCTGAGGCCCTGTACCTGGTATCTCAGAGAATTTGGCACAAGTACACCTATCTTTAGTTTTACAGCTTGTCTCTTGGTTATCAATGCTGTCGGGGCTTTTTTTCTCATTTTTTTATGTTCAAAGGCAAGATTCTAATGCTCGGTTTCTGATGTGGAAATATCTCACTCTCCAGATTGATTGTGTTTGATGTCAGTCCTTGCAGGGCATCAGGATGTGCTCTGTACAACTGCAGAGACGCCAACTCTAAGGGTCTCACTCCTGGCCTCTTCTCTATTCTCTGACGACAGCTGTGAGGTGTTGAGCACTTATAAAGGGAAGAACAGGGC
This sequence comes from Sciurus vulgaris, assembly GCF_902686455.1. Taxonomy (NCBI): domain Eukaryota; kingdom Metazoa; phylum Chordata; class Mammalia; order Rodentia; family Sciuridae; genus Sciurus; species Sciurus vulgaris. The sequence goes on from NC_136475.1 coordinate 20,817,745, forward strand.
AGATTCTGTAACACTGCTGAGTTATTAAAATCATGGCAAATCCAATACTTCACCCTGAACTCAGCCCTTTAATGTGCCACTTAAGTATGCATCATGGCCCCAGTAAATGTAAATCAGCTGTTTATTGAGAGTATGATTGATTTATATCTTTTCAATTAATTTATCAAGGGACCTAGATTTTAGTCAAAGACTTTAAAATTTTTCAAGGGGCCAAATCGGATCACCTGTCAATCTGAAGGGAGGTGTCCAGAGGCATACCATAGGGCTTGATTTGTCAAGTAAAATATGTCAATAATTTAGATAAAGATATCAAGGCATAAATACCTAATTTACCAATTACTCAAAGCTCAGGTAGATAAAACAATGGCTGAATCAAGGCCACAAGCGCCTTTAGGGAAAGGATTAATGAATGTACCAACATTAACCTGCTATGTATCAGCACGAATGATTGTAAAACCATAAACATGTAGATAGAAACTAGCAAGTTACTGCACTTGATCAAAGATCATTTGCAGGGATGGGTGTTCTTCCAGAAAGATGACACACAAAACTGACTATACAGGAGAACACTGAGGGGCCCATTGTACCCTACGCTTGGCCACCTGCCCCAGGAGTTCAGACAAGGTGGTATGCAGGGAGCCAAAGAAGGACGTATAGCCATGGAAAATGGAGAATGGTTAAGGGTATCCTAGTACAGTCTTTGGGGGTCACCTCTGTCAGAATGGCACCCCCAGGATGAACGAGCAGAATCATCCTTTACAAGGTAGGAAAGTTTCTCTTCAGTTATAAACAAGGCCACTCTCCAGACTCTGGAATTATATATTAGTACAAATGTTCAAATTGCATCAACTGAGTAAAACTGCAAAAGAGCTATTTATACTTTATCTCCAAAGCCCAGAACATTTGGTTCAAATGAAATTTTTTTTGGAAGTCAGCTAAGATGTGTAAACCAGATAAAAGTGGAGTGTGTCTTCTTGAAACAGAGATGTGGGCCCAGAAACCCATATGCATGGGTGACTTTTACCTGTTGACACCCTCAAAGGCCCTACGTGGAAGATAGCTGAAAGCTACTGTGGCAATAGACCCTGAACCCTAATGTGCATTTGGCTCTTATTTCCCTCAGGCACATACACTACCTCTGTTATCTAACATTTCTGTGATAACTGATAAGCTTTCATTTGTGCTAGGGTCTAACGTTCTAATAAACTCCTGGAAGATACTATATCAATGTTTAGACTTAAAATTATGACCGAGAATTGCTATCAGAGTTAAACCAGTCAGCCATCCATCCCAATCAACTCCTACATTTTGTATTTGGTCTATCCTATATTCCCCAGCTTGCTTCAGGATTTGATTTGGAGTCAAAGCTCTCAGGTTTACTCCTTCATCAGCTCCTTTCACTGTCAGGGATTAAACTGCTGTTGAAGGACATCCCTCTTCAGTCATTCCACTGACTCCTTTCAAATCCATAAGAGAGTAGCAATGCAACATCCTCAAATAATTACCATGGTAACCTACCAAGGCACCCAGCTACCGTTGATAATGTCTGGTAAACAGGGCTTTGTGATGACAAATTCTCCTCCTGCACCCCACATAAAAGCATCTCTTCCACTCCCATCAAACAGTCTCTTCTGTGTGGCATCAACTACTATTATTCTTTCCTTCTATAAGAACAGAAGTCTTTTCTGAGTAGACCACATCTCTGTAGATGCATTTCCCAGACCAGCCTGCAGTGAGGCAGAGTGGGCCACCAGCAGCAGGAGTGGCATGACACGCAGACTTTGCTCACACTCCTAGGAGGGAAGAGGCTTTTCCTCTTCCTTCCAATTATTCTGCAGTCTGTGTAGAGGTGCAGAAAGCCATCCCTGGGCAAATTCCAGTCAGCAGAAAAACCAGAAGGGGGCTCTGGGAGTAGATATTGCCAAGTGGTGAAGAGCTGGTTCTGAAATCTGCCTCAAGACCTAGTGGAATAGGAGGAACTGGATTTTCCCTTCCACCTTATGTAACAGGAAACCAGACTAAATATGGACTTAAAACATGGGTGTTACAGAACTTCAATTCCTGAGGAAAGGAAGGAAATAACATTACTAGATGCTCACGCTGCCCTACCAAAGTTTCACAGCTTAAATGACAGAAATTCATTTTCTCACAGTTATGGAGCTGGAAGTCCAAGATCAAGTTGTTAGCAGGGTTGGTTTCTCCTAAGTCCTCTCTCCTTGGCTCCCAGATGGCCACCTTTCACTGTGACCTCACATAGCCTTCCTCCATGTGTGCACAGTAGTGTCTCTCTGTCCATGCTTCTTTCTCTTAGGAGGACACCAGTCACCATTGGATTAGGACCCTTCCATGTGACCTCATTTTACCTTATCCACCTTCTTAAAATATCTATCTCCAAATACAGCCAAACTTTGAGGTTCTGGGAGTTAGTCACAAATGAATTGTGGGAGGAGCCACCATTCAGTCCATAACACAAGGTAAAGCCAGCAAATGCTTGGGTCACTCTGTTTGTAGGCTGCAGCACTAGAATCAGAGCCAAACAGACCTGAAGACTCACTGAATTATGGAGACAGACTTGGAGTTCAAGGTGAGCAGAATTTGTGAACAGAGTACCAAAAAGCAGGGAGCAGCCAAGAAAACAAGCAGAATCGGCAGTGCTGCAGAAGGGTCCAAAAGTGTCCTGGAGCAAAGAGAAGGAGGAACAATCCCAGCATGTGACTGGGAATGGTTTGAGCTCCTACCAATCAGAAAGGAGACACCTAACAAGAGGTCATCAGTCCCTGCAAAAGAGGAAGGCCTCAGTGGGGACTCGATTAGTCCCAGAATGAGGCTGGTTGGATAAAGCTCAAATGCCAGGCTCAGGAAGATTAAAGTGATTCCAAGGAATTCAATAGCATCCAGAACAAAGTCTGAACTATTTAAAGGAATACTACATATCCTAGCACTCCTTTGTTAACAAAGTGTATTTCACAACATCTGACATTCAATAAGGAATTTCATATTGTGTAGAGAGGCAGAAAGATGATTCACAATAGTTTATAGCATAGACAAAAACACTAAAATTGCTACAACTATATTCTATAAGTTTAAAATGAGGGGGGGTTTCAAGATGGCATACTAGAGGGTGACTGCATTCCATGTTGCTCCAGGATTCAAGAAGAGGAGGTATTGAGAGACTCGGGACCAACTCAGAGCTGCTGGGTGAGTCTCCCCCACTGGGCGAGGCTCCCGGCTGGGGTGATAATCCAAGAAAGCAGGGAACTTAGTGGAGAAGAGTTGTCCAGCGAGACTTGCCTGCTGGAGCAGTGAACCTGGACAGCTGGGAGCATCACGGAGGAGGGCTGCCCAGCGAGAGACTTCCCTGCAGAGTGAGGCTCCCCTATTCAGGACGCAGGGAACTTCTAGGAGGAGGGCTGCCCGGCAAGACTTCCCTGCCGGGCGAGGCTTTCCCACTGGGGCAGTAGAACCAGAGACCCACGCCCAGACCAGCCATGCTCCAGCCTGCAGTCTAGTCCCCCTTTGGCTGACCATCAGTCAACAAGTGGAGGCGCCTCTGCCCACTAGCAGGGAATATACCCCACCTGAAGGCTACCACCCCTAGAGGAGCAGTTTCCTTGTGGATCACTGCATTATCAAGTTCCTCCAAGACTTCAGGCTACTGAAGGCTAGGAGGTGAGTTATTGGAACTCTACAAGAACTCTATAACTCAATAGGGGAAATGTGCAATATCTCAGAGTTTCACTACAGAGTGGAAGATACCGGAGCAATACGAGAAAACAAGGGAAGAAAATGTCCCAAACAAACCTAGATGCTACATCAATACAATTCAATGACAGCATGGCAGAAAAAATGTCAGAAAGGGAGTTCAGAATGTATATAATTAAAATGATCAGAGAAGCAAATGATGAGAGAGCATATGCAGGCTTTGAATGATAGCACCAATCAACAGTTAAAAGAGAAAATGCGGGAAGTAAAGATCACTTCAATAGAGTTAGAGATTCAAAAAAACAAACAAACAAACAGAAATCCTTGAAATGAAGGAAACAATAAAGCAAATTAAAAAATCCATAGAAAGCATAACCAATAGGATAGGACACCTGGAAGACAGAAACTCACACATTGAAGGCAAAATATTTAATCTTGAAAACAAAGTTGACCAAACAGAGAAGATGTAAGAAATCATGAATAGAATCTATAAGAATTATGGGATAGCATAAATTCTTAAAGGCCAAATTTAAGAATTATTGGGATTGAGGAAGGCACAGAAAACAGACCAAAGGAATGAACAATCTATTCAATAAAATGATATCAGAAAATTTCCCGAATCTGAAGAATGAAATGGAAAACCAAGTACAAGAGGCTTAAAGGACTCCAAATATACAAAAATTAAAATAGACCCTCACCAAGGCACATTATAATGAAAATACCTGACATACAAAATAAAGACAGAATTTTAAAGGCTACGAGAGAAAAAAATTGAATTACATTCAGGGGGGAAACCAATACGGATATCAGCAGATGTTTCAACCCAGACCCTAAAAGTTAGAAGGGCATGGAACAACATTTTTCAAGCTCTGAAAGAACACAAATGCCAACCAAGAATCTTATACGCAGCAAAACTTACCTTCAGATTTGACGATGAAATAAAATCCTTCCATGATAAACAAAAGCTACAAGAATTTACATAAAGAAAGCCGGCACTACAGAACATTCTCAGCAAAGTATTCCATGAAGAAGAGAAGAAAAACAATGATGTAAATCAGCAAAGGATGGAACTACCCTAAAGGAATGCCAAATAAAGGAGAAACCAAGTCATGTTAAAAAACAAACAAAAATGAGCTAAATGACCAGGAATACAAATCATATCTCAATAATAACCCTAAATTAATGGCCTGAACTTATCAATCAAAAGACACAGACTGGCAGATTGGATTAAAAAGAAAGATCCAACCATATGCTGACTGCAAGAAACTCGTAGAAAGACATACCCACAGACTAAACGTGAAAGGATGGGAAAAAACATACCATGCACATGGACTCAGCAAAAAAGCCAGAGTTTCCATCCTCATATCAGATAATGTGGACTTCAAGCCAAAGTTAGTCAGAAGGGATAAACAAGGACATTTCATACTGCTTAAGGGAAGCATAAATCAGCAAGACGTAACAATCATAAATACCTAGGCCCCAAACAGTGGCTCATCCATGTATGTCAAACAAATCCTTCTCAATTCCAGAAATCAAATAGACCACAACACAATAATTCTAGGTGACTTTAACACACCTCTCTCACCACTGAACAGATCTTCCAAACAAAAATTGAACAAAGAAACTATAGATCTCAATAACACAATCAATAATTTAGACTTAACAGATCTATATAGAATATACCATCCAACGAAGAGCAAATACACTTTCTTCTCAGCAGCACGTGGATCCTTCTCTAAAATAGACCATATATTATGCCACAAAGCTACTGTTAGCAAATACAAGAAGATAGAGATAGTATCTTGTATTCTATCAGATCATAATGGATTGAAAGTAGAAAAAAATGACAGAGTAAAAAACAGAAACTACTCCAACACCTGGAGATTAAATAATATGCTACTGAATGATGAATGGATAACAGAAGATATTAGGGTGGAAACAAAAAAATTCTTAGAGGTAAACGAGAACAAAGATACAACATATCAAAATCTCTGGGACACTATGAAAGCAGTACTTAGAGGAAAATTTATTTCATGGAGCACATTCAATAAAAGAAAAAAAAAATCAATGAATAAACGACCTAACAGCTCAAAATAAACTACAGCTCAAAGCCCTAGAAAAAGAAGAACACAGCAACACCAAAAGTAGTAGAAGACAGAAAAGAGTTAAAATCAGAGCTGAAATCAACAAAACTGAAACAAAAGAAACAATCAAAAAAATTGACAAAATAAGTAGTAGGTTCTTTGAAAAAACAAACAAAATTGATAAACCCTTAGCCACACTAACAAAGGGAAGGAGAGAGAAAACTCAAATTACTAAAATTCAGAATGAACAAGGAAATATCACAACAGAAACAACTGAAATACAAAACATAATTAGAAGCTATTTTGAAAATCTATACTCCAACAAAATAGAAAATCTCAAAGACATCAACAGGTTTCTAGAGACATATGAATTGCCCAATCTGAACCAGGAGGACATACACAATTTAAACAGATCAATTTCAAGCAATGAAATAGAAGTCATCAAAATCCTACCAACAAAGAAAAGTCCAGGACCAGATGAGTTCTCAGCCAAGTTCTACAAAACCATTAAAGAAGAGCTCATTCCAATACTTCACAAAGTATTCCATGAACTGGAAGAGGAGGGAACCCTTCCAAACTCATTCTATGAAGCCAATATCACCCTGATACCTAAACCAGACAGAGACACATTGAGGAAAGAAAATTTCAGACCAATATCCTCAATGAACATTGATGCAAAAATTTTCAACAAAATTTTAGCAAATTGCATAAAAAATATATTAAAAAGCTAGTGCACCACGATCAAGTGGGTTTTATTCCAGGGATGCAAGGTTGGTTCAACATCTGGAAATCAATAAATGTCATTCACCATATCAACAGACTTAAAGTTAAGAATCACATGATAATTTTGATAGATGCAGAAAAAGCATTTGATAAAATACAGCACCCCTTCATGCTCAAAACACTAGAAAAAATAGGGATACCAGGAACATTCCTTAACATTGTAAAGGCCATCTATGCTAAGCCCATGGCCAATATTCTAAATGGTGAAAAACTGAAAGCATTCCCCCTAAAAACTGGAACAAGGCAGGGATGCCCTCTTTCACCACTTCTATTCAACATTGTCCTTAAAACTCTAGCCAGAGCAATTAGACAGACCAAGGAAATTAAAGGGATACAAATAGGAAAAGAAGAACTCAAACTATCACTATTTGCTGATGACATGATTCTATATTTAGAGGAACCAGGAAATTCCACCAGAAAACTTCTAGAACTCATAAGTGAATTCAATAAAGTAGCAGGATATAAGATCAATGCTCATAAATCTAATGCATTTTTATTCATAAGTGGTGAATCCTCAGAAAGAGAAGTTAGGAAAACTACCCCATTCATGATAGTCTCAAAAAAAAAAAAACAAAAAAAAACTTGGGAATCAATCCAACAAAAGAGGTGAAAGACCTCTACCATGAGAACTACAGAACACTAAAGAAGGAAATTAAAGAAAACCTTAGAAGATGGGAAAATCTATCTCCTTGGATAGGCAGAATTAATATTTTAAAATGGCCATACTACCAAAAGTGCTATACAAATTCAGTGCAATTCCAATTAAAATCCCAATGAGGTACCTTACAGAAATAGAGCAAACAATCATGAAATTCACCTGGAAGAATAAGAAACCCAGAATAGCTAAAGCAATCCTTAGCAGGAAGAGTGAAGCAGGGGGTATTGCAATACCAGAACTTCAACTACACTACAAAGCAATAGTAACAAAAACGGCATGGTTGGTACCAAAATAGACAGGCAGATCAATGGTACAGAATAGAGGACACAGACACAAACCCAAATAAATAGTTTTCTCATTCTAAACAAAGATGCCAAAAACATGCAATGGAGAAAAGACAGTCTGTTCAACAAATGGTGCTGGGAAAACTGGAAATCCATATGCAATAGAATGAAACTAAACCCCTATCTATCAACCCGCACAAAACTCAACTCAAAATGGATCAAGGACCTTGGAATCAGACCAGAGACCCTGCACCTTATAGAAGAAAAAGTAGGTCCAAATCCTCATCATGTCAGCTTAGGATCAGACTTCCTTAACATGACTCCCAAAGCACAAGAAATAAAAGCAAGAATCAATAACTGGGATAGATTCAAACTAAAAAGCTTTCTCTCAGCAAAGGAAACTATCAGCTATGTGAAGAGAGAGCCTACAGAGTGGGAGAAAATCTTTGCCATGCATACTTCAGATAGAGCACTAATTTCTAGAATATATAAAGAACTCAAAAAACTTTACACCAAGAATACAAATAACCCAATCAACAAATGGGCTAAGGAAATGAACAGACACTTCACAGAAGATCTACAAGCAATCAACAGATATATGAAAAAAATGTTCAACGTCTCTAGTAGTAAGAGAAATGCAAATCGAAACTATCCTAAGATTCCATCTCACCCCAATAGAATGGCAATTATCAAGAATACAAGCAACAATAGGTGTTGGAGAGGATGTGGGGAAAAAGGTACACTCATACATTGCTGGTGGAGTTGCAAATTAGTGCAGCCACTCTGGAAAGCAGTGTGGAGATTCCTTAGAAAACTTGGAATGGAACCACCACTTGCCCAGCTATCCCACTCCTTGGCCTATACCCAAAGGACTTAAAATCAGCATACTACAGTTATGCAGCCACATCAATGTTCATAGCTGCTCAATTCACAATAGCCAGATTGTGGAACCAACCTAGATGCCCTTCAATGGATGAACGGATAAAGAAACTGTGGTATATATATATATACAATGGAATATTACTCAGCTATAAAGAATAATAAAATTATGGCATTTGTAGGCAAATGGATGAAATTGGAGAATATCATGCTAAGTGAGATAAGCCAATCACAAAAACCAAAAGGACGAATGATCTTGCTGATAAGCGGATGATGATACATAATGGGGGGTGGGAGGGAGGCAAGAATGGAGGAAGGAGGGAAAAGAGGGGTGGGAGGATGGGGGGAAGTAAAAATAACAGAATGAATCAAACACCATTACCATATGTAAATGTATGATTACCCAAATGGTACACCTCTACTTCATGTACAACCAGAGAAACAAGTTGTACCCCATTTGTTTACAATTAAAAAAAAAGTTTTAAAATTACAGAGGATAGTCTAAGAGAAATAGAAACATCTTAAAATAACAAATGGAACTTACAGAGATTGAAAAAGTCTGAAATGAAAAATATACTTATGATCTTAACAGATTAAATAACTCACGGAAAACATCAGTGAACTTGAAGACACGACAGCAGAAACTACCCAATGTGAAGTACACAGAAAAAAGACTAATAACACTATGAGAACATCTGTGAGCAAGGACAGTATCTAATATACATGTGTAATACTTGGGATAAAAAATAAGAGCACAGGTAGACAGAAAAAGAATCTGAAGAAACAATGACCAAAAATTTTCCAAATTTTGAAAACTACAAATGCACAGATACAAGGTCAGTGAACACCAAGAAGAATATGAAACACACACACAAAGACACAGCATAATCAAACTGCTGAACCCAGTGATAAAGACAAATATCTAAAAGAAGAGAGGGAAGAAAGACATGTTAATTACATAGAGAGGAACAAATTTAAGAATGAGAGATGTTCTTAACAATGCAAGCCCTAAAAGAAGGATACCTTTCTAAGTACAGAATGAAAAAGAAATCTCAACCCAAAGTTCCATACCTTTCAGAAACAAAGATATTAAGACATACAAAAGGCAACAGAATTCCTTACTTGGCACACCAGTTTACAAGAGATGTGAATGGAAGTTCTGCAGGTAGAAAAAAAAAAGGGTAGGCAAAGGAAACTTGGATATACAGAGCACTGGAAAAGGGTAGGAATGTGAGAGGTACAAAAGGCTGTTTTTCTCATGTTTAAGAATCACTTTAAAAGACAATCAACTATCTATAGCAAAATCTAAATACACTGTGGACTTTATAACATACTAGAAGTAAAATGCATGAACACAACAGCACAAAAGCTGACAACAAAAAAAGGAAAGTTGGAAGTATACTATAATAAAATGCTTACAAAAATATGTGAATTGGTGCAATACATAGTTACTTACAATTTAGTTATTATATCAGTAAAGATACATATAATAAACTCCAAAGCAATCATAAAATTTCTAAACAAAGAGATAACCTAAAATTTCTAAATAAAGAGATAACCTAAAAAAGAAAGTAAAATAGAAACATCAAAAATACTAAATTAATACAAGGAAATCGAGAAAAGAGAGGAGGGAAAGGGGGATCAACGAACTAAACAAACCCAACTACATTACTATACCTTTATTTTATTTATTTATTTTCATGTGTTGCTGAGGAATTTTAAAAGTAGAGCTCAATGACTTGCTATTAACAACAACAAAATACACAGTAGGTTAAAAATAGGAGGATGGAAAATATATCATAAAAATACAATAAAAAGAAAGCAAAAGTGGCTATATTAGTGATAGTCAAAATAGATTTTAGAACAAGGAACTTTATCAGGGATAAAATGGGTTATTTCTTAGTAAAAATAAGGGTCAAGCCATCAAGATAACAACCTTAAATATGTACCCAATAACTGAATTTCGAAGTACATGAAGCAAAACCTCATATATGAACTAAAAGGAGACCTATAAACATTAAAAGGACAATAAAGAACACCATCATTCAATTTGATCTAATTGACATTAATGGATTATTCCAAACAAAGCACAATACACATTTTTTTCAAGGTTACACAGAACATCCACTTCGATCACATTTACTACCATAAAAGAAACCTCAATGCATTTAAGAGAGTTTACATTATATAAAGAATGTTTCCTAACCACACTGAAATTACTAGTAAGCAATAATGGAAAGATAACTGAAATATTCCTAAACTCACTTAAAAATTAAACAACACACTTGCTTGTTTGTTTTTTAAAACCCATGGCTCAAAGAATCTTAAATTTACAAAGTACTTTCAACTTAACAATCAGAAAAATACAATAAATAAAGATATGTAGGATATGGCTAAAACAATAGAGGGAAATTTAAAAATAAGAGGTTTCAAATTAGTGTTTCCATCTTAGAACTAGAAAAATAGCCAATAAATCCAAAGTGAGCAGGAAAAAAAGAAATAAAAAAACCCAGAAATTTGTTAAATAAAATACAGAAAACAGAGGAAAAATATCAATAAAATCAAGAGTTATTTCTCTGAAAAGCTAGCCAGACTGAGAAGGGAAAAAAGAGAGTATGAAAATTATCAGTATCAGTAATGAAAGTGAGGGTGTTATCACAGATTCTAGAGGTATTAAAAGGAAAACAAAGCATAAAGATGGATGCCAACAAATTTCATATCTGAAACTGAAAAAAAAAATTTAAGACAAACTACTAAGGCTGCTGGCTCTCGTTTGTCCTCTTGTGCCAACCCAACGTCAGAAGCAGGCCTGCTACCCAGCCCCCTGGACCCTCTCGGTTCCTAGACTGCAGCTCTCATCCGCCCCACTGCACGTGTGCCTAAAATGCTCTGACTCCTTTTTCTTTTTTTCCGGGAAGGATTTTTTCTTTCAAATAAAAAATAAATCTGGGTTTAGTAAGGAAAGATTTCATTTGAAAAGATTCTACCAAGTAGGTGAGGTTCTGCAATAGGGAGAACATGCTGATATTAGGCCGGCTGGAGTCTCCAGGACTTTGTGACACCAAGTAAGCAAGGCCAGAAGAACTGCTGTGAGAAGCGAAGAGTGGCAGGAAGAGCATGGTTTCCCTCATGGCCATGCCATTTTCTGGAGGGCCCTGGGAGAGCTGTGTACTGGCTCAGGTTCAGGGGTTCAGTGCTTAGGACCCTGGGCACAGGAGCAAATCTCAAGTGCAGTTCTGTAAGGGAGCACTGTTAAAAACTTCAAATTATCAATGGGGACAAGTACTTTAATCATTTATGAGGCAAAGAATGGAACATCAGAGGATCTGTGTGCTGGCCTTACCCTAGATGGACAGGGGCACCATTTCTAAGTCACTTGGAAAAGGCAGTTTGCATAGTAAGTCATTTCCAGGAACCCAAAGGATGGAGGATTTCTCAACCTTGGCTGTTTTGCAGGAACACATTGGCTCAAATAAAGAACATTGTCACTTTTCTCTGTGATGTCCTCTTGGGCTTTATTCCATTTAGAGACACTCAGGCAGGGGTGAGTATCAGTGGACAGCCCAGACAGTGCATCCTGACCTTCCATCAACCCCGCTGCAGCTCCTGACCACAATTCTCTTACATCCAAACTCCTTTAGGGAGAATCTGACTGGTTCTACAGCCAAGAGTTCATACCTACCCACATTTATCATCCTTTGCAATGCTGGGTTGGGACTCCCTAGAACACACTATAGTGTTTTGCCAGTAGGGAGAAGAGGGGGGGGTCTGTCAGGCAAGTGGGAAGAGGCGTCTCCCTCCCCATGGCTTGCTGCACCTGTCAGCAGGGCTGTCTGCTCGTGTTTTCCCTGCCCTGAGGTGGATTCTGCTCACTACAGCTACCATCTCCTCCTGTTTGAGGGTTCCCTTTTACTCACCAACATCTTTACAACCAGTTCCCCATATTAAGTTGTGTCTGTAAAGCTCCTATCATCCTGGTTGATGCGGACAAGGGGTTATATATAGTGTCAGGACCTTTTATTCTCCAGCCCTCTAAGCATGCATTAACCCTGCAGGTTGCCAGTACACGCTGTCTTGAATCAGGCAGCTTTCCCTGGTTGAACCAACTTTGGTAACAAAGTCTTACAGACCAAGGATGGCAGTGTTTGGTCAAGAGATTACAGAGGAAGGTGGAACTGTTGCAGAGAGCTGACAAGGGGGTGAAGCCTGGAAGACAAGTAAGCACAGGGAGACAGATGATGTTCCATTAGTGATATTAGGGTACATAGGCCATCTGAGGAGTGAGCATTCATAGGCCACTTGGGACCAGTGAACCTTCTGCTGTTTGGACCACAGAGGTAGGAGATTTCCAGATGGTTAGAAATGTCGATCAATCTGGAGTTTAGGAGACAGATGAAGGTCACAGGTTCAGTCATGGAGCTGCTGGTATGTGGCTGAGGTGGTGTGTAGTAAGGTAGAGAAGGGAAGCCTGGTGAGCCCATCACTCCCTTGAGCTGGTTAAACCCAGGAGGTAGAGGAGTAATTGGAAAGGTGGGGGAAGTGGGTGAGGATAGGTCTTAATCTCCCTGAATTTGTTTCATCATCTCTACAGAGGACGAGAGTGCCAATTACTCTTTGGAGTATTCTGAAGATCAATGAAATAACAACACAACAACCCAGTTAGTACCTGGTATATACTATGTTAATGGCACTATATTACCTAACAGTCACACCTTGAAGTCAGGAAAAGCAGGGGTTTTAGCTCATTCATTACTGTCACTCCTAAAACCCATCTAGAAAGCAGGTACTGTGGGAGCATACAAATGAATGATGTTACCCTTACCTGAATGTGAGAAATAAAGTCATGAAGGAAATAGGAGCCTGGACAATTACCCATCTATCTGAACACATCAGAGAAATAATCAGGATGAATAATTTATCTAGAGTTAGAAACTGCTTTTTAATTATTATGTCATTATTTAAGGTCTTACATGGCACTTATGCAAAAAGGAATTGTTAATCTTATTTTTTATCTAAATGACTGATTTTCCTTAAAGCAGCCATCTCTGGGAATATTCCATTATGATTTATAACACTCATGGACATCTCTCAAGTATTTCTTGGACAGTTTTAAATGATTTGCTAAATCCTTACCTGTCGTAAGTTGGCATTACTCACTTTGACAGTGGGTAAGCCTTACGTTTGTTCTGCAATTTGCACAGAACCAGTGCTGCTCATCAAAGAGACAGCTATTTTAATAACCCAAGTAAGACAGTTACTTCCAACTCAATGAGATTGCTTAGCTCCATCTACTGGTGGAAATCACAGATACCTCCATTTTAAAAAAACTTATTTTGGTTAAAGCAAACTGTACATATTTTCATTAGAAAAAGTCTAGCACCAGGGATTATAATACTTCTTGTTGCTGAACAAGAAGAAAAAAGTGGCTTCTCCCTGTTTGCCTGATTCTTAAGAAGCAAGCATTTGAAAAATCAATATACCAATTTATACCAGCACATAAGTGGCTGCCAACACCAGGCAGTTGGAGAGATGGCTCTCTGCCAGTGGGGATACCGGGTGGACGTGAACATGAGTGTGAATGGAAACCACACAAGAAATAGTAAGACAGGTACTTACCCTTTTCATTATTGTGTACTTCTTTGTATCTTTAAAAGAAATACTAGACACTTTTTTTTTCCTGTTGGAAAAACGCAAGTTTCACTTGCATCTTGCTAGTCAAGAACAGCAGAACACATTTCTCTTCTAAAACAGAAATTTTGGAGTGGAATTCCATGCAAAATACTGATTAAAACTGGAATTGATGAGGAGGCTGTCTGAAGGGGACACTTCAATAACATGGATGTTATTCTAGTATATTCCAAAAATAGTCTCCATTCAGTGTCATGTTCATTTATTTTTTAACAGAATAATTTTTAAAACATTTTGAAAAGAAAGCTTTCAGTAAATGAAGACATAAGAATTAGAGTGACAGCATCCTATGAACTGTGAATCTACTTAATGCATGCAAATATAATTTCTAAACAGTTCTATAGAAAAACATTCTTTACTATGATTATATTAGATAATTTGAAAGGTCCTGGGGCTTCTTTTGAAATCTCCCCATTTTCTGAAATCCCACCAAAGTAATTTGTCTAGAAGGCATTTTATTCTTTAAGTATCTTTGTAAAGCTAATCTTTTCCCCATATGGGGTAACACGTAACACTGGAACTAATAGCTCCTAAATGAGAAATTGGGGATACAGGTCAAGCCCTAGGGAATACTACACTGTGCTCTCTCCTTATCTTGCCCAACCTGAGGTACACTATAAGCTGTTTCCAGATGCACTGTCCTCAGCTTACTTTTGCCTGTAGAGAGCCTGTGACAGGTCTGTTAATAAGACCCACCAAGCCAAGTTAACTGGATGAACAGCAGATGAAAAGTTAGAGATGCCTGGTTTGCTTAGCCTGGAGTGGAGACAGGAGACCGGAGTCCATTGCTGGCACTGCTGCTGCCATCTCAGTCATTCACAGCTCTTGGTCCTCAGTTCCTCTACCTGTCCACTTGCTTTTTTAGGTTGACACAGGAGCATTGGTATTAGAGCAATATGGAAATTACCAAGTGCCTTAAAAGCAACTAAGCCATAGCAGCACATAAATAAGTGACCATATTTAAGCCTACACTTCAGTTTTTGCTTTCATCCTACTGAAGCTGGTAATTTAGGTGAGTTGGGAGTGCAGGATTCGCAGGCCTGCACCACTCAGCACTGCCCGTGAGTGCAAGGGTGAATCTGATCAATCCTGGACTTCCTTTGAAAAGTGCACCTTACACTATGTTTGGCCTGTTAGAAATCAGGATCATCAGTTCACGCCTTCAGCTGGCACTTTTATTTGAATTTCCTTACAATTGGAATGAGGAAGATGGGTTATTAGGCCCATGGAAAATTCTAACACTTAGGGCACTGGTCAGGACAGTGGGAGACAACACAGAGAATGGATGATATAGTCCAAAAGGGCTTAGGAGGCTTTGCCAAAACTCGTGAGGTGTGCAGCTCAGCAAGCACTTTTTCTTTCTCTCTCCCTTTCTTTTTTCTTTCTTTTTAAATATTTTTAGTTGTAGATGGACACAATACCCTTATTTTGCTTATTTAGTTTTTCATGTGGTACTGGGGATCAAATCCAGTGCCTCACGCATGCTAGGCAAGGGCTCTACCACTGAGCCACAACTCCAGCCCCTCTCCCTTCTTTCTAAGCATCTTATCAGTGTTGTAGAAAGGTGCACATCTTAGTGTACAACTTGATGAATTCTCAGAACAGTCACCAACACCATGATCGAGAAATTCATCAATACCAAAATCCCCTCATACCGCCTTCCAGTCTCTCCTCCTCCCCTGGAGTGAACATTATTCAGATTTCTGGCTTCAAAGGTTTCAAAGGTCTTGCTATGGTAAATAAGGCCGTCAAGTGGGTTGCTTTGGGTATTTGGCTTTCTACTTCTGGATTTGGGCTAGGGAATTTAAGGTCTGGGGCCTGTGCTGCATTCACTTTTGGGTGACTGCTAAACATGGTGATTGTCCACAGGTGAGTGACTTTCTATAGAGGCAAGAATTTAAGCAAAGGCTGGACCTCATGTGATGCTGCTTGAACCTGGCAAAGACACAATTTCATTTGTATGAACCCAAGAGAGTGGCCCATGAAGTGAACCTGGGCCTTGAACTACAAAGAGCATAGGTGTATGGCAGTAAAAGCCTAAGCCCAAACCAGTCAATGACAGTGAGACAGAGGCTGAAGACAGTAAGCAATTTAGGGAGAAAAGAATTTTTGCACAGGGTGTAGAAAAGAACTAGGTGCTTTTAAAACCAGGCTACAGATCACTACTTTTAAATTATTAGGAAGGCAGTCTATCCCCAAAACTTGATAAATTTATTTCTTGATTTAAATATTTTGTCTGCATTTTCATTTGGTTTATAATAAACCCAATCATATCATGTGTATATATATTTTAATTTCTTCCTTTCCAACACAGCTCTTCCCACCTCCAATCCTGTATTGGCTGAAACCTCCAAGAAAATGTTGAATGGAAGTGACCATCCTTGGCTTACTCCAAAGGTGGTGGCTTTTAATATTTCACTATTAAATATGATGCTTGCTACTAGATATTTTGGTAAATATCCTTTATCAAAATAAGAACATTTCTTTCTATTCAGTGTTCTAAGAGCTTTTTTTCTCATTAGTTTTTTAAATCTAGTAAAGATACTAAATTATATTGATATTTTCTGAATTTATAAGAATAAACATGATTTTTCTTTAGTGTTCATGCCATGAATTAATATTCCAATGTTAAAACAACCTTGCATTCCTGGAGCAAACCAACATGGACGTGAGGTACTATTCTTTTTTTATGTATTCCTGAACAGTTTGTATTCTTTGCTTAGAATTTTTACATCTCTGTTCATGAATGAAATCTGATTATCTATTTTTCAAATGTCCTCATCAGACTCTGAAATGAACACACACTGGCCTTAAGAGTTTGAGAATGCTTTTTACCTATTCATGGGGAATGCATTCGTTTTTCATGCCAATGTAACAAAGTATCCCAAATTTAGTGGCTTAAAACAAGATGAACTTATAGTTTTGAAGAGTAGAAATCTGACTCAGTTGTGACTGGGTCAAAATCAAAGTGTCACCAGGACTCTTCCTTCTGGAGGCTCTGGGAGACAATCCGCTCCTTTGCCTTTTCCAGCCTCTGTATTCCTTAACTAGTGGCCCCCTCCCACCTTCAAAGCCAGCAGCACAGCACCTCTCTGACCTTGCTTTGGTCATCACATTGTTCTCTCTCTGCTCACAGCAGAGTGTCTTGGCTTTTCAAGAACCAAGTGGTTAGGCTGGGCCCACACAGATATCCAGCCCCCATTTCAAGGACTATAACCTTAAACACATCTGCAAAGTCCCTTTGGTCCAATGAGGTAACATACCTGTCCAAGAAAAAAGAACATGGGTGTCTCTGGAGAAACATTACTCACATTACTCATGGAGAGTTAATGAAATACTGGCTTTATTCTTCCAGTGTCTCACAAGATTCCTAAATGAATTTGCAGTCTAACCTCTATGGAGACTAACATCTGTATTCCTTCCCTCCCTTCCCTTCCCTCCCTCCCTCCCTCCCTCCCTTTCTCCCTCTCTCCCTCCTTCCCTCTTCCCACCTTTTGCCACCAAAATAAAGTTGTGGAATATTTCCCCCACTCCCAAAGGTTTCATTGTGTACTCTGAAATCAACCCAGCAGGCCTGGCAACCATAGCTGATTTCTTGGAGGTGAGAACTGTCACACAGAGTTAATCAGTTGTGTCAGCTTCTTTGCCGCTGTGACAAAAGGATCCAACTAGCACAAGTGTAGAGAAGAAAAGGTTTATTTAGCCGTTGACACAGTTTCAGAAGTCTCAGTCTATAAGAGGCTGGTTCCATTCCTCAGGGCTCAAGGTGAGGCCTAAGAGTGTGGTGGAGGGAAGCAGCTCACATGGTGATCAGGAAGCAGATATAGAGACTCCACCAGCCAGATGCAAATATATACTCCAAAGCCACGTCCCAATTCCCACCTCCTCTAGCCACACCCTACCACTTTAATTACCACACAGTTAATCCCTATCAGGGGATTCATTCACTGATTGGGTTAAGACTCTCACAACCCAATCATTTCTCCTCTGAACCTTCTTGCATTGTCTCATACATGAGCTTTTGGGGGACACTCCATATACAAACTATAACAATGGTACATAGCCCATAGCTTTTTTGTCTGGTTTGACTTATTCTAATATATGTAAAAATCATGATTTTGCATGTTATCAGTAGTTTGTTCCTTTTCATTGTATGGATGAGCCACACACACTTGTTTATGCATTTACCACTTAATAGATATCTGGATTGTTTTTGATATGGGCAGATAAAGAAAAAGAGCTACTATAAACATTTAAACAACCCCATGAAGAGAAATACGTTTTCAATCTCTTGAATACATTTCTAAGACTGGCACTGCTGAGTTGCTAGCAACAAAACAAGTTCCCCTAAAAATACTAGTCTGGAAGATTGAATTTAGAAATGTAAATTGCATGGCTAAGTGAAATTAAGGTTGATAGGGAGAGTGTTCTGATGTTCCTAATGTAATCACAAGGGTCTCTGAAAGAGAAAGAGGGAGGCAGAGAAAAATGTCAGACTGATGTAATGTGAGGACTCAACCTGCCTAATCCACCTTAAGGTGGGAGTAGGGACCACAAGCCAAGGAATGCAGGTAGCTTCCGGAAAAAGGCAAAGAAAAGGAATTCTCCCCTAGGGCCTCCAGAAGGAACACAGCCTTATTGACACCTTGACTTTAGCAAAGTGAGACCCAATGTCAGCCTTCTGACACCCCAAATTCCAAGAATACTATATGTCCACTGTTTGTAATTTGTTATATTAGCAATAAAAAGACAAATATATATGGTAAAGGTTTAAGAGAGTGCCAAACTTTTACAAAATGATTGAACCATTTTGCATTCCAACCAGCAGTATAAGCATTCCAGTTATTCCACAGACTTCCAGCATCTGGTACTGCCAGGTTTGTTTGTGTGCTTTTCATTTTAGCCACTTGAGACCTCATTTCTTTTTACTTGGTCATTCTTCTCCAGGATGCATCAATAGTCATCTTTTAAAAATATAAGAACTTTCTACATTTTCTATTTCATCAATTTCTTCTCTCATTTTTATTTTTCTTCTTTGGATTTAGTTTATAGTTCTTTTCCTAATTTCTTGAGATGAATATGGACAATAGATAGATTTTAGTCTCGGATTCACCTAGTACATACATTTAGGTCCCTAAGACTTTGCTGGTTCTCAAGTTATGATATATAATATTTTCATTGTCATTCTATTTGAAATATTTTTCTAATATCCTTTTTGATTTCTTCTCTAACCCATGCATTATTTAGAAGTATACTTCTCAATTTTCAACATATGGGAAATTTCTTTTTATATGTGATCTTTTTTATTTGTTCTTTTTAATTATACATGACAGAATGCACTTTGACATACTATACATACATGGAGTACACTTCCCACTCTTCGGGTTGTACGGGATGTGGAATTACATTTGTTGTATATTCATATATGAACATGGGAAAGTAAAGTCCAATTCATTCTGTCTTTTCTATTCCCAATTCTCCCTCCCTTCCCTTCATTCCCCTTTGTCTAATCCAAAGTACTTCTATCTTCTCTCTCCGCCCTACACATTTTTTTGTGAGTTAGCATCCACATATCAGAGCATATTCAGCCTTAATTTAGGGGCACTGGCTTATTTCACTTAGCATGATATTCTCCAGTTCCATCCATTTACCAGCAAATGTCATAATTTCATTTTTCTTTATGGCTGAGTAATATTCCATTGTGTATATACACTGTGTATATATGTGTGTGTGTGTGTATATATATACATACATATATATATATATATAAAATTTTATCATTCATCTATTGAAGGGCACCTAGGCTGGTCCCATGGTTTAGTTATTGTGAATTGAGATGCTAAACATTAATGTGGCTGTATCACTATAGTTTGCTGATTTTTAAGTCCTTTAAGTAAATTCTAAGCAGTGGGTAACTGGGTCAAATGATGGTTTCATTTAAAGTTTTCTAAGGAATCTCCATACTGTTTTCCAGAGTGGTTGCAACAATTTACAGTTCCACCTGCAATGTATGAGTGTACCTTTTCCCCAACATTCTCACCAATATTTATTGTTACTTGTATTCTTAATAATTGCCATTCTGACTGGAGTGAGATGGAATCTCCATGTACTTTTAATCTGCACTTCTCTAACTCCTAGAGATGTTGAACCTTTTTGCAATATTTATTAACCATTTGTATTCCTTTTTCTGTGAAGTGCCAGTTCAGTTCCTTTGCCCATTTATTGATTGGGTCATTCAGCTTTTTTGGTGTTATGTTTTTTGAGTTCTTTATAAATCCTGGAGATTAATGCTCTATCGGAGATACAGGTGGCAAAGATTTTCTCCCATTCTGTAGGCTCTCTTTTCATGTTCTTGTTTGTTTCCTTTGCTGTGAAGATTTTTAGTTTGATACCATCTCACTTGTTGACTCTTGATTTTACTTCTTAAGCTCACATGATGGAGTGTTGGGCCTACATTTTTTTCTACTAGGTGCAGGGTCTCTGATCTAATGCCTCAATCCTTAATCCACTTTGAGTTGAATTTCGTGGAGGGTGAGAGATAGGGGTTTAATTCCATTCTACTACATATGGATTTCTAGTTTTCCCAGCACCAACATATGAGAACTTTTATCTTTTTATTATTGCCCTCCATCTTAACTGTATTATGATCAGGGAATATAATTTGTATAAGTAGATTCAAATTATGGTATTGAGGCTTGCACTGCAGATGAGCACACAGTTGATTTTTATCCATGTTTGGAGTGCACTTGAATATGATGTGTATTCTGCAGTTCTGGGAACACTGTTATAGATATGTTCGCTGGGTTAAAATTGTTAAATACGTTTTTTGTGCTTCTCCCATGTGCGCTTATTTTTGGTTTTCTTTTCTTTCATACACAAAAGGTATGTTAATATCTCCCACTAAGTGTGGATTTGCATATTTCATCATATAGTCCCATCAACTTTTGCTTTAAATATGCTGATACTATTACTTTGTTCAAAGAAATTTAGAAATGTTAGAATTGTTATTCTCTTATTTGAAGTACTCCTCTTCTCCTTAGCAATGCCACTAAACATTACCTTTGGTTTCCACAATTTATCTTTTCCTGTATTCCTTTGACCTTTCGCAGTCTAAGAAGTTTTAGACCACTCTTTTTTAAAATTATTTATTTTTTACAGACTGCATTTTGATTCATTGTACACAAAAGGAGTACATCATTTTGTTTCTATGGTTGTATACGATGTAGATTCATACCATTCGTGTAATCATACATGTACATAGAGTAGTGATGTCTCATTCCACCATTTTTCATACACCTCCTCCCTCTCATTTCCTTCTACATAACCTAAAGTTCCTCCATTCTTCTCTCACCCCCCACTCTTATATAACTGCAATGTAGCTGACATAAAAAAAATTAAAAACTAGAGTATGTATCTCATGTATTACTGACACATTTGGACCTAAATTCACTATAATACTGTGTGCTTTCTGATTGTCATACTTGCTCTTTTCCTCTATGTTCTTGTTTCCTTCTGGATTATTCTTTTTTTAGGCCAGTTTTCCTTCTATTTGCATGGAAATTACATACTTCACCCTATTGATTATAACACACACTCTTGACTTACCTGATTGCCTTGGGCTTCTAACCTCTTCCCAGTTAATGCAAGAATCTTAGATCACCTGATTTATTCTACCCTCCCAACTTTTATGACACTATTGTCTTATATTTTAATTCTCCATATACTTTCAATTCCAGAAGATATCATTGTTTTATACATTATTTGTTTGGATTTACCTCTATGGCCATCATTTTTGTTACTTCTGCATCAATATTTTTTTATAAGACTTGTTAGGTGACACTACTGTGTGCCCAGTGTTAACAATTAAACTGCAGTGTCTCTAAAAAGTTAGCCTGCCCAGCCTAGTTCCCTCCTGCCCCCAACACCCCTTTCCCAAAATTCTGGAGAAATATCTAAACTTGTACATTCAAATCTTTCAAAGTCTCCACTGACTGCCAAATTAATTTTACTTGTTTCTTATTCATTCCTTATTTACTTCTAAAACCTCTCCCTTACTCCCTCACCCCTTTCCTACTCCTACATACTAGCTATTTTCCAGAGCATACAAGGTTTTATTGAAAGCATGCTGCTACTTGTACCTGGACTGCCCTTTTCCTTTCATATACTGGATGTATAAAGTGCTCCCCAATCCTTCAAAGTTATTTTCCTGGATTTTTTTTTTTTTTTTTTTTTTTTTTTTTGGTGTGTGTGTGTGTGTGTGTGTGTATGTGTTCTCTGGACAGGTAGGTACTCTTCTGAGAGACACTCATACACGTAAACCTGCTGGCTTGGCCACACTGGTCTGTCTGCTCCATGATGGTATCGAGAGGGTAGCTTAATCACGTTTGTGTTCCCATTTTCTACCAAGAGAAATACAGGATCTAAAAACTGAATTCATCTTATAATGTAGAGATAATAATAATCCCAGTCATTTTTTTCTTCTGTGTTGATTTGAAGCTCATAGTTATGTAAAAGAAGTTTCAAAGACCAGAGGGGTGGTACAAATATTAATAATTGCTGTTGGTTAGAGGCAATTTTTGTATATTTAAAGGGGAAATTTTTCAAACAAAATATGATGAGCTTTATTTTGTTATCAGGTTTATTAATTTAAACATCAGTGGAAAATTTAACTCAGTTTCCATCCTTGCATTTAAATAGCTGAGCATAAATCAGCTTTCTAATATATTAAGAACTTACTGATGCAAACTCTTTGTTTTTGTTTTTTCTTCTTCACAGAACAACTGTTAAAATCTTACATGGAATTGCAAATTCACAAAATAATTCAGAACTTTACATGGTGTTTGGCTGAAGTGTAATAAGCCCTAGGTGACATTACTGTGTGCCCAGTATTAACATAAACTACTAAACTGGAGTGTCTCTAAAGAGTCAGACTGCCCAGCCTGAACTCTGAGGCAGTCATATCTCTGAGGCTTTCTCAAATCAAGTCATCAAAAGCACAAAATGATTGTCCTCCTGTTATCCAGAGTCTTAGGCATATCTCCATTAACTTCTTTTTAACTAGAAAGTTGGATGAATTGTTTACCATACCAACAGCTGATCTGGCACATAAAAGTAAATTTTACAGCTAAGGAGAGTGAACATATACATGGCTTGGACAAATTGACTACATGTAATAGTAACGTATACAAACATCACTACCTCCTCCGAGAAGTCATCTGTTAGGTTGTTTAAGTCAGTTATTTTGTTGTTGTGACTAGAAGGATCTGACCAGCACAATTATAGAGGAGGAAAGGTTTATTTGAGGGCTCACAGTTTCAGAGGTTTTAGTCTTAGTCCACAGAAGGCTGGCTCCATTCTTTATGGCTGAATAATATTCTATTGTGTATATATACCACAGTTTCTTTATCCATTGCTCTGTTGAAGGGCATCTAGGTTGGTTCCACAATCTAGTTATTGTGAACTGAGCTGCTATAAACATTGATATGGCTGCATTACTGCAGTATGCTGATTTTAAGTCCTTTGGGTATAGGCCGAGGAGTGGGATAGCTGGGTCAAATAGTGGGTCCATTCCAAGTTTTCTAAGGAATCTCCACACTGCTTTCCAGAGTGGCTGCACTAATTTGTAGCCCCACCAGCAATGTAAAGGTGTGCCTTTTTCCCCACATCCATGCCAACATCTATTATTATTTGTGTACTTGATAACAGCCATTCTAATTGGAGTAAGATGAATCTTATTTCAATTTGCATTTCTCTAATTACTAGAGATGTTGAACTCTTTTTCATAGGTTTATTAATCACCTGTATATCTTCTTCTGTAAAGTGTCTGTCCAGTTCCTTGGCCATTTATTGACTGGGTTCTTTGTATTTTTGGTGTAAAGTTTGGTAAGTTCTTTATAAGTTTTGGAGATTAGATCTCTATCTGAAGTGTGTGTGGAAAAATTTCTCCCACTCTGTAGGCTCTCTTTCACATTATTGATTGTATCCTTTGCTGAGAAAAGGCTGAGAAAAAAAGCTTTCTAGGTTGACTCCATCCCATTATTGATTCTTGCATTGATTTCTTGCTTGGGAGTCACATTAAGGAAGTCTGATTCTAAGCCAACATGATGAAGATTCGAACCTACTTTGTCTTCTATTTGGTGCAGGGTCTCTGGTCCAATTCCTGAGTCCTTGATCCATTTTGACTTGAGTTTTGTGCAGGGTGAGAGAGATTTAATTGCATTTTACTGCATATGGATTTCCAGCATCATTTGTTGAACAGGCCATCTTTTCTCCATTGTATGTTTTTGGCTCAATTGTCTAGTATGAGGTATGCCAATTTTGTTATCATTGCTCTGTAGTATAGTATAAGGTGTGGTATTGTGATACCTCTTGCTTCACATTTTCTGCCCAGGCTTGTTTTGGGCTATTCCAAGGTCTCTTATTCTTCCAGATGAAGTGCGTGATTGCTTGCTCTATTTCTATGAGGAATGCCATTGGGATTTTAATTGGAATTGCATTGAATCTGTATAGCACCTTTGGTAGAATGGCCATTTTGACACTATTAATTCTGCCTATCCAAGAACAATCAAAGATCTTTCCATCTCTAAGGTTTTCTTCATTTCTTTAATGTTCTATAGTTTTCATTCTTTTGTTAGATTGATTCCCAAGTTCTTTTCTTTCTGAGACTATTGTGAATGGAGTGGTTTTTCCAAATTTTCTTTCAGAGGATGCATCATTATGAATAGAAATGCATTAGATTTATGTGTATCAATTTTATATCCTGCTACTTTGCTGAATTCATTTATTAGTTCTAGAAGTGTTCTAGTGGAGTTTTTTGGATCCTCTAAATATGGAATGATGTCATCAGCAATAGTGACAGCTTGAGTTCTTCTCCTATTCTTCTCCCTTAATTCTTTGCCTAATTGCACTGGCTAGTGTTTCAAGGAACCATATTGAATAGAAATGGTGAAAAGAGGGCATCCCTGTCTTGTTCCAGTTTTAGAAGAAATGCTTTCAGTTTTTCCTCTGTTTAAAATGATGTTGGCCATGGGCTATACCATAGATAGCCTTTACAATGTTGAGGTATGTTCCTACTATCCCTATTTTTTCTAGTGTTTTAAAAGCATGAAGGGGTGTTATATTTTATCAAACGCTTTCTCAGCATCTATTGAAATAATCATATGATTCTTAACTTTAAGTCTATTGATGTGATGAATTACATTTATTATTACCAGATGTTGAACCAACCTTGCATCCTGGGATAAACCCCACTTGTTCACGGGGCACTATCTTTTATTATGTTTTGTGTATGAACTTACCAGAATTTTTGGGATTTTGCATCTATGTTCATCAGGGATATTGGTCTAAAGTTTTCTTCCTTGATGTGTCTTTGTCTAGTTTTGGTATCACAGTGGTACTAGCTTCATAGAATGAGTTTGGAAAGGTTCCCTCCTTTTCTATTTCCTGGAATACTTTGAAGAGTATTGGTATTAGTTCTGCTTTAAAGGTCTTGTAGAATTCAGCTGAGAATCCATCTGGTCTGGGGCTTTTCTGCGTTGGTATAGGCTTTTGATAGCTTTTCTATTTCATTGCTTGAAATTGATTTGTTTAAATTGTGTCTATCTTCCTGATTCAGTTTGGGAGGATCATATGTCTCTAGAAATTTGTCAATGTCTTTGATATTTCTATTTTGTTGGACTATGCATTTCCAAAGTAGCTTCTAATTATGTTATGTATTTCAAAGATGTCTGTCGTGATCTTTCCTTTTTCATTATGAATTCTAATAATTTGAGTTTTCTCTCTCCTCTTTATTAGTGTGGCTAAGGGTTTATCGATTTTGTTTACTTTTTCAAAGAACCAACTTTTATTTTGTCATTTTTTGAAATGTTTCTTGTTTCAATTTCATTGATTTCAGCTCTGATTTTAATTATTTCCTGTCTTCTACTACTTTTTGGTGTTGATCTGTTCTTCTTTTTCTAGTTGTTGACTTATTTTTTTAATGTATGAACACAATGCAATGAACTTTCCTCTTAGTACTGCTTTCAGGGTGTCCCAGAGATTTTGATATGTTGTGTTGTTATCTTGTTTATCTCTAAGAATTTTTTCATTTCCTCCCTCACATCTTCTGTTATCGCTGCATCATTCAATAGCATATTATTTAGTATCCAGGTGTAGAAGTGGTTTTTGTTTTTTATTTATCATTGATTTCTAATTGCATTCCATTATGGTCTACTACAAGGTAGTTCTCCATTTTTTTGCATTTACTAATAGCTTCTTTGTGACATAGCATATGGAGAAGTATAGATGAGCTGCTGAGAAGAAAATATATTCGCTTGATGATGGATGAAATACTTTATACATGTTTGTTAAATCTACATCACTGATTGTATTATTTAGTTCTACAGTTTCTTTGTTCAGTTTTTGTTTAGAGGATCTATCTAGTGGTGAGAGTGGTGTGTTAAAAGTCACCCACTATTGGCTTGGTCCCAGTCGTGGAGTGAGCTGGTGGGTGAGTCAGACCACCTGCATCGTGGAGGTAGCAGGCAGGCACCCAACCCGCCTGTCTTGTGGAGCTAGGCGGCTGGCAGCCAACCCACCCAACCACCATGCCGAGGTCTGTCACCATCGCAGAGCAAGCCAGCAGAGGAGCCAGCCCACCTGCATTGCGGAGCTAGCCAGAGGCATCTTTATAGGCTGGTGCAGACATTTTGAATTATTCCTGAGGGTGTGGCCATCATCATTGGAAGGGCAGCTCCCTTCCTGAAACACCTACAGGAGGCTAGAGGGACCTTTAACAAGACCCAGGAGCCAAGAAGAGGAGGTATTGAGAGACTTGGGACCAACTCATAGCCACTGGGTGAGTCTCTCCCACTGGGTTAGGCTCCCCGGATAGGGCAGTAGACCCGAAACGCAGGGAACTTCGTGGACTAGAGTAGCCCAGTGAGACTCCCCTGGGGGAGCTGAGTAACCAGGTCAACCAGGAGCATTGTACAGCGAGAGGCTTCGAAGCAGAGTGAGGGTCCAAGGCCAGGCAGTAGCTTCAGTCCCCAGGGAACACAGCAGAGGAGGGTGGCTCAGCGAAGGAATCACCTTGCAGGGCCAGGCTCCCCAGCCCAAGCAGTAGATCAGGACCCCTGGGAACATCGCACAGGAGGGCTTCCCAGTCCAGGTGGTAGTTCTGGACCAAAGGGAACTTCTCCGAGGAGAGCTGCCAGTGAAACTTCTCCACCAGGTGAGACCTCCCCCCTGGGTGAGGGCTTTCCCACCAAGGCAGCAGAACCAGAGACGAGGCCCAGAACAGCCATGCCCCAGTCTGCAGCCTAGTCCCCCTTTGACCATCAGTCCACAAATGGAGGCGCCCTCTGCCCACTGACATGGAATATACCCCACCTGAAGGCCACCACCCCTAGAGGGGCAGCTTCCTAGTGGAGCACCACATTATCAGTTCCTCCAACACTTCAGGCAACTGAAGGCTAAGAGTAAGTTATTGGAAATCTATAGAGACAATATTAGTCAATAGAGGGAAATTGGCAATATCCCAGAGTTTTCACTACTACAGGGGTAGATACCTGAGCAATATGAGAAAACAAGGGAAGAAAATGTCCCAAACAAACCTAGATGGTATAGCAATAAAATCCAATGACAGCATGGCAGAAGAAATGTCACAAAAGGGAGTTCAGAATGTACATAATTAAAATGATTAGGGAAGCAAATGGGATGAAAGAGCAAATGCAGGCATTGAATGATAACAACCAATCAACAGTTAAAAGAGCAAATACAGGAAGCAAAAGATCATTTCAATAAAGAGTTAGAGATACTGAAAAAAAAACAAACAGAAATCCTTGAAATGAAGGAAACAATGAATCAAATTAAAAAATCCATAGAAAGCATAACCAATAGGATAGAACACCTGGAAGACAGAATCTCAGATATCGAAGACAAAATATTTCATCTTGAATACAAAGTTGACCAAACAGAGAAGATGGTAAGAAATCATGAACAGAATCTACAAGAACTATGGGATACCATGAAAAGGCCAAATTTAAGGAATTATTGGGATGGAGGAAGGCTTAGAGAAACAAACCAAAGGAATGAACAATCTATTCAATAAAATAATATCAGAAAATTCCCAAATTTGAAGAATGAAATGGAAAACCAAGTACAAGAAACAAGCTTATAAGACTCCAAATACACAAAATGACAACAGAACCACACCAAGGCACATTATAATGAAAATACCTGACATTCAAAATAAAGACAGAATTTTAAAGGCTGCGAGAGAAAACAATTGAATTACATTCAGGAGAAACCAATATGGGTATCAGCAGATTTTTTCCAACCCAGACCCTAAACACTAGAAGGGCCTGAAACAACATATTTCAAGCCCTGAAGAAAATGGATGCCAACCAAGAATCTTATACCCAGCAAAACTTACCTTCAGATTTGACAATGATATAAAAATCCTTCCATGATAAACAAAAGCTACAAGAATTTACAAAAGAAAGCCAGCACTACAGAACATTCTCAGCAAAGTATTCCATGAAGAAGAGATGAAAAACAATGATGTAAATCAGCAAAGGATGGAACTACCCTAAAGGAATGCAAATAAAGGAGAAACCCAGTCATGTTAAAAACAAACAAAATGAGCTAAATGACCAGGAATACAAATCATATCTCAATAATAACCCTGAATGTTAATGGCCTGAACTTATCAATCAAAAGACACAGACTGGCAGATTGGATTAAAAGAAGATCCAACAATATGCTGACTGCAAGAAACTCGTAGAAAGACATACCCACAGACTAAACGTGAAAGGATGGGAAAAAACGTACCATGCACATGGACTCAGCAAAAAAGCCAGAGTTTCCATCCTCATATCAGATAATGTGGACTTCAAGCCAAAGTTAGTCAGAAGGGATAACAAGGACATTTCATACTGCTTAAGGGAAGCATAAATCAGCAAGACGTAACAATCATAAATACCTAGGCCCCAAACAGTGGCTCATCCATGTATGTCAAACAAATCCTTCTCAATTCCAGAAATCAAATAGACCACAACACAATAATTCTAGGTGACTTAACACACCTCTCTCACCACTGGACAGATCTTCCAAACAAAAATTTGAACAAAGAAACTATAGATCTCAATAACACAATCAACAATTTAGACTTAAACAAACATATATAGAATACCATCCAATGAAGAGCGAATACACTTTTCTTCTCAGCAGCACGTGGATCCTTCTCTAAAATAGACCATATATTATGCCCACAAAGCTACTGTTAGCAAATACAAGACGATGGAGATACTACCTTGTGTTCTATCAGATCATAATGGATTGAAAGTAGAAAAAAATGACAGAGTAAAAAAACAGAAACTACTCCAACACCTGGAGATTAAATAATATGCTACTGAATGATGAATGGATAGCAAAGACCATTAGGGCGGAAACAAAAAATTCTTAGAGGTAAACAGAATAAGGATACAACATATAAAAATCTCTGGGACACTATGAAAGCAGTACTTAGAGGAAAATTTATTTCATGGAGCACATTCAATAAAAGAAGAAAAAAAATCAACGAATAAATGACCTAACACTACAGCTCTAAGCCTTATAAAAAGAAGAACACAGCAACACCAAAAGTAGTGAAGACAGGAAGAGTTAAAATTTCCAGAGCTGAAAGTCACAAAACTGAAACAAAAGAAACAATCGAAAAAATTGACAAAATAAATAGTAGGGTCTTTGAAAAAACAACAAAATTGATAAACCCTTAGCCACACTAACAAAGAGAAGGAGAGAGAAAACCCAAATTACTAAAATTCAGAATGAAACAAGGAAATATCACAACAGAAACAACTGAAATACAAAACTAATTAGAAGCTATTTTGAAAATCTATACTCCAACAAAACAGAAAATCTCGAAGACATCAACAGGTTTCTAGAGACTATGAATTACCCAAACTAAGCCAGGAGGACTACAACAATTTAACAGATCAATTTCAAGTAATGAAATAGAAAAAATCATCAAAAGCCTACCACAAAGAAAAATCTGGAACAGATAGGTTCTCAGCCAAGTTCTACAAAACCATTAAGAAAGCCCATTTCAATACTTCTCAAAGTATTCCATGAAATGAATATTCTAGGAAGCCAATATGCACCCTGATACCTAAACCAGACAGAGACAATCAGCAAAAGAAAATTTCAGACCAATATCCTTATGAACATTGATGTAAAAATTACCAACAAAATTTTAGCAAACTGCATAAAAAATATATTAAAAAAGATTGCACCACTATCAAGTGGGTTTTATCCCAGGGATGCAAGGTTGTTCACATCTGAATCAATAAATGTAATTTACCATATCAACAGACTTAAAGTTAGAATCACATGGATTATTTCGATAGATGCAGAAAAAGCATTTGATAAAATACAGCATCCCTTCATGCTCAAAACACTAGAAAAAAATAGGGGATACCAGGAACATTCCTTAACATTGTAAAGGCCATCTATGCTAAGCCCATGGCCAATATTCTAATAGGTGAAAACTGAAAGCATTCCCCCAAAAAACTGGAACAAGGCAGGATGCCCTCTTTCACCACTTCTATTCACATTGTCCTTAAAACTCTAGCCAGAGCAATTAGACAGACCAAGGAAATTAAAGGGATACAATAGGAAAAGAAGAACTCAAACTATCACTATTTTGCTGATGACATGAGTCTATATTTAGAGGAACCAGGAATTCCACCAGAAAAACTTTAGAACTCAGAAGTGAATTCAGTAAAGTAGCAGGATATAAGATCAATGCTCATAAATCTAATGCATTTTATACATAAGTGATGAATTTCAGAAAGAGGAAGTTAGGAACAATACCCCCATTCACAATAGCTTTGAAAAAAAATAAAATACTTGGGAATCAGTCTGACAAAAGAGGTGAAAGACCTCTACAATGAGAACCACAGAATACTAAGAAGGAAATTAAAGAAAACCTTAGAAGATGGAAAGATCTACCATGTTCTGGATAGGCAGAATTAATTTTGTCAAAATGGCCATACTACCAAAAGTGCTATACAGATTCAATGCAATTCCAATTAAAAATCCCAATGACGTACCTCACAGAAATAGAGCAAGCAATCATGAAATTCATCGGGAGGAATAAGAAACCCACAATAGCTAAAGCAATCCTTAGCAGGAAGAGTGAAGCAGGGGTATCGCATACCAGACCTTCAACTGTACTACAATAGTATAGTGAAGCAAATAGTATATAAAGCAATAGTAACAAAAACGGCATGGTTGGTACAAAAATAGACAGGCAGATCAATGGTACAGAATAGAGGACACAGACACAAACCCAAATAATACAGGTTTCTCATACTAGAGCAAAGGTGCCAAAAATATGCAATGGAGAAAAAGATAGCCTCTTCAACAAAATGGTGCGGGGAAAACTGGAAATCCATAGGCAACAGAATGAAACTAAACCCCTATCTCTCCACCTGCACAAACTCAACTCAAAATGGACCAAGGACCTCAGAATCAGACCAGAGACCCTGCATCTTATAGAAGAAAAAGTAGATCCAGACCTTCAACCTGTTTGTTAGGATCAGACGTCCTTAACAGGACTCCCATAGCACAAGAAATAAAAGCAAGAATCAATAACCTTGGATAGATTCACACCAAATAGCTCTCTCTCAGCAAAGGAAACTATCACAATGGGAAGAGAGAGTCTACAGAGTGGGAGAAAATCTTTGCCACTCATATTTCAAATAGAGCACTAATTTCGAGAATATATAAAGAACTCAAAAAAACTCTACACCAAGAATACAAATAACCCAATCAACAAATGGGCTAAGGAAATGAGACAGACACTTCACAGAAGATCTACAATCAATCAACAGATATATGAAAAAAATGTTCAACATCTCTAGTAATAAGAGAAATGCAAATCAAAACTACCCTAAGATTCCATCTCACCCCCAATTAGAATGGCAATTAATCATACTAGCAACAATCAGTGTTGTCGAGGATGTGGGAAAAAGGTACAACTCATACACGCTGGGGGGGATGCAAATTAGTGCAGACACTCTGGAAAGCAGTGTGAGATTCCTTAGAAAACTTGGAATGGAACCACCATTTGACCCAGCTATCCCACTCCTTGGCCTATACCCAAGGACTTAAAATCAGCATACTACAGAGATACAGCCACATCAATGTTCATAGCTGCTCAATTCACAATAGCCAATTATGAACCAACCTAGATGCCCTTCAATGGATGATGGATAAAGAACCTGTGCATATATATACAATGGAAGATTACTCAGCCATAAAAACAATACAATTATGGCATCTAACAGCAATGGATGAAATTGGAGAATATAATGCTAAGTGAGATAAGCCAATCTCAAAAAACGAAAGACATATGATCTCGCTGATAAGTGATGATGACACATATGGGGTATAGGAGGGAGGCAAGAATGGAGGAAGAGGGACTGGATAGAGGGATAAGAGGGATGCGAGGGGTGTGGGGGAAGAAAAAAAATAACAGAATGAATCAAAAACTATTACCCTAGGTAATGTATGATTACAAAAACGGTATGCCTCTACTTCATGTATAAACAGAGAAAACAAGGTGTATCCCATTTGTTTACAATACAAATGAATTTTAAAAAAAGTCACCCCTATTATTGTGTTTTGGTCTATTTGATACTTAAAATTGAGGAAGGGTTTGTTTGATGTACATAGATGCTCCATTTTGTGGGCATAAATATTTAAAATCATTATGTCTTGCTGGCTTATGGTTTCCCTGAGCAGTATGAAATGTCTTCTTTATCCCTTCTGACTAACTTAGGTTTGAAGTCCACTTTATCTGATATGAGGATGGAGACCCCTGCTTTTTACTGAGTCCATGTGCATGGTATTTGTTTTCCCTTCCTTCAACCTTTTATGTCTTTTTCTATGAGATGAATCTCAAGGCAGAATATTTTGGGTCTTTCTTTTAATCCATTCTCCATCGGGAATCAATTCTCTGACTGGATTAAGACCTCTTACAACCCAATCATTTCTCCTCTGAACCTTCCTGCATTGTTTCACATATGAGCTTTTGGGGGACAACCTCACATCCAAACCATAACATAGGCTGATACTAAAAACTGTGGCACTGGCCTGGCTCTATACTACCAACCACCTGACCTTGTGGTCTTGCCCACCTACCACATCTGGGTGTAACTCAATCCTGAGAATAAGCTCAGAGCTTATTTAATGACATTTATTACTCTTTTTTAATTTATTTTCATTGTATACAAATGGGATACATGTTGATTCTCTGTACGTACATGGAGTAAAGGCATACCATTTTGTAATCATACATTTGACATTTATTACTTAATTTGCTAAAATTTCAAAAGGTTGAGAGAAATCTGTCAATTTCAAATCCAAAAATGGAATTTAAAGTTTTGTTCAAATAAATTGTGCTATGAATGAAAGATTTTATTTAAAACTACAACTTCATGAAAAAGTATACAGTTCAGAATCCCACATGGCCTAAATAAATCATTTTATTCTTTAAGAATACTGGCAAAAGCACCTCCTATCTTAATTCAAATATGTAATTAAATGAACTTTGATAAAATAATAGCCTGACAACAACAACAAAAAGAACCCCCGGAAAAAAAAAAAAAAACATGAGTGACTTTAGCAGAATGGCTAAGTAGAAAAGCCTCTGCTCATCTGTCCTAAAAAAAGGACCACAAAGAGAGAATAACCACGTACATCCCAATGGGAATGACTGAGGAAAATATGCTAGTAAGGGAAGTAGTAGTATAACTAGCAGGGAAGTAGGGAGTGGTGAGATACTTGTAGAGTGTGGTAAACTCAAACTCAAGAAGCACCACAAAAATGGAAAGTAAGGCACCCTGCCTCTCCCATACTGTTGCTACTGCCCATGTCAGCTGGGACCCAAGATGGACTTCTCAGAGGGAAAAGCTAAGCATGGAATCTTGAAAATGTCCCCACTGCTGCTGCACAGAAGAATCCCATAGCTGTCAAAGGCCCCAAACGCTGGAGAGCTGTTAGTGTTCATATACTGTACAAAGCATAAACTCCTCAAGTTTAATAATCCCCCTGTTCCTTGACCTAAATATGTTCAGCACCATCTAAAACTGGAACTACGACTTGAATGCAACCTTCCTTGGAGGCTACAACCCATTGTTTCTATCATGCTCACCTGGGGTAGCTGTGGCAATATGACCGCTGCTGCTCAGAGCCTCAGCAGAAGAGACTAAGATCCCTGGCTTTCTTGAAACTCCGTATGTCAGAGAATAAACAGACATGCATGGAAGGAAAGCTGGAACACAGTTGGGTGTTCCAAGATGTTTTTGTATGCCTGTACCCAGACCAATAGCCAGCCATGGTGTTTGGCTTCATCCCCCAAAAGTCTGTTACACAGAATACCAGGGCGATAGTGCCCACACATTCTAAGCCCAACCTGACAGTCAGGTAGTAGCTCTGTGCTCAACAAAACTGTACTGTGCCACCTGTCACAAATAGTCACTTACTGCCTAAGTCACTAATGCATCATAGATATCACTATGGATTTATGCACAGAAACCACACTACTGAGCACCCCAGATAGAATACATACCCTATCACAGAAAAACAGGTCTTTCCCTATGGAAAAACAAAAAACTCCATAAAATTGGAAAGGCAACTTGAACTATATACATAGGTATCAGGGTTGGGATACGAGAAACATGAAAAAGGAGAAGCATATGACCCCCAAGTGAACACAATGATTCTCCAGTAACAGATCCCAAAGCAAGGGGGATTTTACAAAATGTCTGAAAAAGAATCCAAAATAATGATCTTAAGAAAACACAAGGGAATAGAAATAATCATGATACCAGAAAAACAATTGTGAGCTGAAGAAGAAATTCAATGAAGACATATAGAAAAAGAACCACAGAAATCCTTGTAGCTGAATAATCATCAATAAAATTAAAAAAATAAAAATACAATGGAGCCATAACAATAAACTGGAAAGAATTTCTAAACTCCAAGTCTTTGAATTAACCCAATAAAGAGAAAAAAAAGAAGAGTGAAAAAGAGTAAAGAAAAGTTTCATGAGACCCAGGACCAATTAAGTGCACAATATTCTCATTATAGTAGTTTCAAAGGGAGAAGAGATGGAGAAAGGCATAGAAGCATATTTTTAATTTCTTTTGTTTTATTTTTAGTTGTAGATGGACACAATACCTTCATTTTATTCATTTATATGGTGCTGAGGATGGAACCCAGTGCCTCACACATGCAAGGCAAAACGCTCTAACCACTGAGCCACAACCCCAGCCCTAGAAAAGCATATGTAATGAAATGATAACTAAAAACTTTGCAAAATCTTGAAGAGATATGAACAAGAGCCCCATCAGGTTCAACACAAAAGTCCCTCTTCAAGGCACATTAAAATCAGCTGTTGTCAAGAGACAATTCTAAAAGCTTGCATTTCAAGTCGCATATAAAAGAATCCATATTAGACTGACAACAGATTTTCGCAGAAGAAAACCTTGAAGGTCAGGGAAGAATGGGATGATACATTCAGAGTGCTGAGAGAAAAAAAACCTTCCACCAAGAATACTATGGCTAGCCTTTGGAAATGAAGGAGAACACTTTTTCAGACAACCAAAACCTAAAGGAATATATCACCCGTCAGGCTTTACAAGAAATGCTTCAGAGACTCCTATGAATACAACTAGTGTAATGAATATTACCATCATGAAAGCACATGAAAGCATAAAAATCACTAGAATGTAAATACACAAGTGAGAAAAGAAAATAAAAACTAATCACTACTACCAAATCACAAAGATTAACAGTAGTGAGACAAAAGGAACAAAGTATATTTAAAAGATAATAATAATAATAATTTTTAACAAAATGATAGGGACAAATTAACTATCATAATAACCTTGAATAAATGGACTAAATGCCCCAATTAAAAGATACAGACTAGCTGAATGGATTAAAAACATGACTCAACTACTTTTTCCCTCCAGAACTCACTTCACCAGTGAAGACACATATGATAAATCTAAAGAGAGTAGAAAAAAGGATATTCAAACAGAAACCAAAACCAGAAAGGAATAGCTATACTAAAGATAAAACAGACTTTAGTAAAAAACCTGTACAAAGACAGTCTCTAATGTAATGATAAGAAATCAGGGCTGGGGAGATAGCTCAGTCCGGTAGAGTGCTTGCGCTGCAAGCACAAGTCCCTGAGTTCGATCCCCAGCACCACACACACACACACACACACACACACACACACAAAATCAACTGAGCAATAAGACATAACAATTAGACATATACATGCACCTGATGGCAGGTGCATGTATATATAGCATGTATATATAGCAAAAAATATATAGCAAACATTATTATAACTAAAAGGAGAGACAGACTGAAACATATGAGGGTTATTTTTATTAATGGATCATGCAGATGAAAAAAAATCAAGCAGGAAACTTGGTTGCATCCAACAGCTAGAGAATATACATTCTTCTTTGTTTTCTGCAGCACTGGGGCTTGAATCCAGGGACTTGTGCATGCCAGGCAACTGGCTCACCTTCAGTTCTTTTACTTTATTTTGAGACAGGTCCTTGCTAAATTGCCCAGTCTGGTTTTGAACTTGTGACCCTCCTGTGTTAGCCTCCTAAGTAGCTAGAATTACTGTGTCCAGTTAGAATATATACTCTTCCCATCAGCTAGTGGAACATTCTCCAGAATAGACCCTATGTTAGGCAACAAAACAAGTCTCACAAATTTTTAAAAACTGAAAGCATAGAGAGCTGGAGATGTAGCTCAATGGTGGGACACTTGCCTAGCATGCATAAGGCCCTGGGTTCAATCCCTAATACCACCAAACCAAATCAAACCAAACCAACAAATCTGAAAGAATACCATTGTGTTAGTCGCTTTCCATTACTGTTTACAAACACCTATTTAATCACTTATAAAGAGAAAGGTTGACTTGGCTCAGTTTGGGAGGTTCAAGTCCAAGTTCATCAGGTAGACCTCTTGCTTTGTGAGGGTGCAACAGTGGCAAAGCAGTAAATCCTGGTGCTTTTCATTCACATCCTGGTGATTTGCATTTGCCTTGTGGCCAGGACTTAAAGGAAAGAAAATGGAGGGAGCCTAGGTCCCACAATCTCTTTCAGGGCAAAATCCCAATGAGCTAAGATCTCACAGAAGTTCCCTCTTAAAAGTCTATCACCTTCCTAGGAACAGCAAGCTGGGGGTCAAGCCTTTAACATATGGACCTTCAAGGACATTCCAGACCCAACTTATATAACCAGGTATCTTCTCTGACTACAAGAGAATAAAAATATTAAATATCAACAATAAGAGCTATGAAAATCACACAAATGCATGGAAGTTACAAATGCTTCTGACACTAATGAGTTAATGAAAAATTAAAAGGGAAATTCAAGTTTCTTGAAATAAATGAAAATGGAAACACAATACACCAAAATCTATATTATACAGTAAAAGCAGTACTAAGACACAGTCATAAATACCTATAATCAAAAAAAGTAGAAAGAAAACCTGAAGATACAACTCAATGAAATGGAAAAGAACAAAACAAACTCAAAATTAGTAGAAATAATAAACATCGGATCAGAAATAAATGAAATTTAGATAAAAAATAAAAAAGATCAATGAAACAAAGTTTTTAAAAAAAGATAAACAGAATTGACAAATTTTTATCTAGCCCAAGGAAAAAAAGAATAGTCAAAAAAAAAAAAACGAGATGATAAAGACATTACAACTAATATCACAGAAATACAAAGGATCATTAGGGATTATTATTAGTTACACAACAAAATTAGAAAACATGGAATAGATGAATTTGTGAACACATTATAATCTACAAAGATTAACCAAGAAAAAACTAAATCAGTAATAAAGTCTCCCAAGAAAGAAAAGCCCAAAATCAAACAGCTCCAATGCTGAATTCTGCCAAACTTAAAAAAAAAAAAACTAATACCAATACCAAACTATTCTAAAAGTTGAAAAGGAGGGAATTCTTCCAAACTCACTCAAAACTAGTATCACTCTGATACCAAAAACCAGATAAGGACAAAACAACAAAAAGAGAAAATTACAAACCAATATCCCCAATGAGCAAAGATGCAAAAATTCTCAACAAAATTCTAGCAAACTGAAACCAACAGTACAACAAAAAGATTATATACTATAATCAAGTGGGATTTATCCCAGGGATGCAAGGTTGTTCAATATATGCAAATCAATAAATGTGATTCATTGTATCAACAAAATGAAGGACAAAAATTATATGATCATGCCAATAGATGCAGAAGAAGCATTTGATAAAACTTGACATCTACTCATGATGAAAACTTTACAAATCAGGTATAGAAGGAACATATCTCAACACAATTAAGGCCATATGTGACAAACCTCTGATCTGGAACAAGACAAGGATAGACGACCACCTCTAAGGAACAGCAAGCTGGGGATCAAGCCTTTAACATATGGACCTTCACCACTCTTATTCAACACAGTAATAGAAATTCTAGTGACAGCAATTAGACAAGAGAAATTATAAGGTATCAAAATTGAAAAGCAATAAATCAAACTGCCTTTGCAGGATTTTATATTTAGAAATACCTGAAGACTCCAGCAAAAAACTGTTAGAAATGACAAGCAAATTCACAAAAGCTGCAGGATTCAAGATTAATATATAAAAACAAAGTAGTGTTTCTACATACCAATAAGGAACTAGCCGAAGAAGAAACCAAGAAAGCAATTTCATCTACAATAGCTATTCCTGCCCCCCCAAAAAAGCCCAAACAAATCTAAGAATAAATTGAATCAAGGAAATGAACCACCAAAACACACCAAAAAAAAAAAACTGTCACTGATAAAAGAAATTGGAGAGGAAACATATAATAACTGGATATGTGGAATCAAAGAATTAATACTGTTAAAATTTACATACTACCCAAAGCAATCTACAGACTCAATGCAATCCCCATCAATGCAATAACACCAATGATATTTTTCAAGAAATAAAAACAACACTTCAAAAATTAATATGGAGTCACAGAAGACCTAAAATCACCAAAGCAACCCTGAGCAAAAGGAACAAAGCTGGAGTCATCAACAAATATCTGATTTCAAAACATACCGCAGGCCAGGCATGGCACATGACAGATATCCCAGAAAACCAAGAGGCTGAGGAAGGAGCACGGCAATTTCAGGTTCTCACTACTTAGTAAGACCCTGTCTCAAAATAAAATCAAAAGACTGGGGATGTAGCTCTGTGGTACAGAGCCACTTGGTTTAATCCCCAGCACTGCAAAAACAAACAAACAAAAAGAACTTAACAAAGCTATAGTAACCAAAACAACATAGTACAAGCATAAAAAACAGCACACAGACAAATGAACAGAAAAACCAGAAACAATTCACACATTTATAGTCAATAGAATTTTTACAAAAACATGAAGGACACCTATTGGAGAAAGGAAAATCTCTTCAATAAATAGTGCTGGAAAAACTCAATATCCATATAAAGAAGAATTAGACAACTATCGCTCACCATATATACAAAAATCAACACACACAAAAAGACTTAACCTGACCTATTTAAAATATCAGAAGAAAAACACAGGGGAATCACTTCAGGGTATATGTCTGGACAAAAAAATTTTGGAAATGGACCCACAAGAACAGGCAATAACAAAAAAAGACAAAGAAGATAATACCAAACTAAAAAGCTTCTACATAGATAGGAAACAAATCAAGAAGAGTTGAATGATGATCTAGAAAATTAGGCAAAATATTTGTAAACAGATTAATATCTACAATATGTAAGGAACTCAAACCATTCAACAGCAAGAAAAAACAATTAAAAATGGGTAAATTGTTTGAATAGACATTTCTCGAAGGAAGATATAAAAATATCAACAAGTATATGGAAAAAATGTTTAACTTCATTAATCATCAGGGAAATGCAAATTGAAACTACAATGAGGTATTGTTTTCACTCCAATTACACTGACTATTATCAAAAAAACACAAAAATCAAATATAGGCAAGAATGTATTTTAAGGAATTCTCATATATTGTTGGTGGGAACACAAATTAGCTTAGCCATTATGGAAACAGTATGGAGTTTCCTCAAAAATATTAGAAACAGAACTACCACATCACCCAACAATTCCACCACTGGATTCAAAGACAAAGGAAATGAAATCACCATATTGAAGAGATATCTGCACTCCTGTGTTTAATGAAGCATTATTTACAATAGCCAAGATATGGAAACAAGCTAGTATTTATCAACAGAGGAATGATTAAAGAAAATGTTACACACACACACAAACACACACATGAATACTATTATTTAGCCATAAGAAAAATGAAATCCTGTCACTTGCAACAACATAGATAGAACTAAAGAACATTATGTTAGGTGAAGTCAGGCCCAGATATGTGTAGAAACTAAAACTGATAGTCTCTGAGGAGCAAAATATAGAGTTATCAGAGGTAAAGAAGGATGTGGGGGAAAGATGAAGAGAGAATGGTTAATGGGTACAGGGGTACAGCTGGATAGGAGGAATAACTTCTATAGTTCAGTAGAATAACTATGGTTAATAACAAGTAAGTACATATTGTAAAATAAAAAAATGTTGCACATACCCAAACATAAAAAAAAGTTACATTTCAGATGATGAATATGCCAGTTACTTTGATATGATCATTACACATTGTGTACAAATAGAAATATCACTATAACCCATAAAAACACAAATTAATGTCAACTAAAAATAAAAAAGTCAAAGTAACTAGAACACATTTTTAGTAACTATGTAGATAAATTTTTTTCAACAGTATCGGTTTTATTTAGAATATTCAAGTACAAAAATGAAAACTTATATATCTATGACCATTATGAAAGTTAGAACCATTAATATGCTGTGAAAATACTAAGGCACTGAATACAAGTATCCCTTGAAATAAGAATTTTTTATGTTTTTAACATTCAGAAGTTCATAGTTTAGTTTTAAGAAATGTTTTTAATAAAATTGATTTAACCTTCTTATTTTTTCCCCTGAAAGACAGTTTTAAACAAGCAGTAAGTTATCCTAATGAAAATAGAATGATACACCCAGGTTCAGAGATATCACTAGGTAAAAAGCTAAAACCTGGATGTTTTAGCTTTTCAACATATTTTGTTTCCTCACAGCAATATGTCAACCACAACAAGGCATACTCAAGCACAAAAAGTAATTCTGTTATATAATCTGACACAAAGGGTTAGAATATTACCAATGGGATAACTGTAACAAAATTTTATAATTCTACAAAACTATTGAGAGGTTAGAGTTTGAGCCATATAATACATTCTAAAACACATCCCCCCACTTTTTTGTTTATTTGTTTAGTGTATATGGAAAAGTTCATCCTGGAATATAAATGTAATCAGCCATAGTATGAAGGAGGTCTGTATTTTCAATGACACTCAGTCTTTGCTCTTTGGCATAACATGTGACTAAGTGAAAATAACTTGGCAGCAGGAGAAAATACCTAGATTCATTGCAAAACAGCACCTTGAGACTTTTAACAACAGTGAATATCTAAGTAATATCATCTACTTTGGCTTATGTATTAACCTTATACTCAAAAATATTTTTCCATAAATGTCAGTAACAGTGGACATTTGCCAGATATATAATTAGTGATAAAGCAAATAAAAACAAGAATATCAAAGCATACTTATAACTTTTTACTTTTGCTTGTGATGACCTTCTGTGCTCTGGAACTCCTGTTACATAAAATTGGGGCTGAAAAGAGAAAAAAACTTTGATCGGTACAACACAAAACAATACAGGAAGTAAAATTACCAGTCATTGGTTTTACAAAGCTTTTACAGAGAAAATATATCACAGGATATTTAGCTACAGGGTTTTGAAAAGGTAAAGAGAAAACAAAAAAACACCAAACCATAATTTCTTAAGGATAAATTCTAACTTCTATGGACGTGGTTCTTCTGATGTTGCAAACAACTGCATGGTTTTCAAGTGCAGCAGGGTGACAAATTTTATAATGTAAATGTAAGTGGTCTTAAATATGAAAGGAAAAACTAGAGAATCTAATTTTAGTAATATTTGAGATGAAACAATAAAGCAAGGTACTGTTTAACATTATAATTTTTAAAAAAGTATGTTGGAAAGCAGTGTTATTATATCTATAGTCTATCTTTTGAAATACAATGCTTGAATCAAATATCTCTGTTACACTATCACATTCATTCTTTCAAAAAAAAATTGCATGAAACACAGGCATTGAGAAAATTAAAGTAGAAGTCCTGTTCTGGGCCTATCATAGGAGGACATGACCTTGCTAGGGCATAGGTGGCTGAGGCAAAGACCACAAAGGAGTATTCTGAACAGAACAAATCATGAAGAATTTCACTACAATCAAATAGGTAAACTAATAAGGACATTTTAAGTGGGAGAAATAAAATGAAGGACACAAAGTACAGAAGGAGATCAAAAAGGGAAAAAACAAAACTTATTTTCTAAAACTTCCGTAACTTTTTGATTTTAACACATACCAAAACCTATAAGCTTGAGATTATCATCCAATTGCTACTCATGGCCGCCCCCTTGTACTGTGGCCCTCTCTACCTTCCTCTGCATCTTTACGTCCATCATTGGTTTCACATGTTCTGACATCAAAGCACAGGAGTTCGAATCGATAGCCTGGTTCCCTTATTAAAATAAAAATTCTCACAAAATCAATAATCAAAAGAATTGGTTAAAAGAAAAGTGATCCTAAAAATTAGGGTTTTTTTTCTCCAACAAAGTACACAGTTTCAATTTAGACATAAAATTCAAAAAAACTCATGATAGGTCAGCAGTCATTAGCTGTGAACTAAGGCCATGGTTGGGCTGGGGGAAATGAGAACAGTTAAATTTTCTCCCAGTTAACTGACCCTTTTCTACTATGTTGTATTATTTTATTTTGTTCACTCAAGTATTTACAAAGCCCCTAGTACACGCCAGATACTGTTCTAGCTGTTCGGAAAAGAACAGTAAATCAGAAAGACAAGATCTATGCTCTTAGGGAGCTGCAGTTTGAATATCAGGAGGCAGGCAGAAAGTAAGTAAACAGGAGCTAGAACTAGGAAGATCAGGTAGGGCCAGGAGGACTATGGGTGTAGCCCAGTGTTAGAATGCTTACCTAACACACATAAGGTCCTGGATTTGATCCCCAGTATGGAATTTGGGTGGGGACGGGGAGCAGAGCCAATAGACAATAGAGGAGGAAAGGGCTACAGACGCAGAAGGTGAGGGCTCTTACTTCTTGCGGTCCTTGTCCTTCTTTATGTTACTACCCGATGCCATAAAGGATTGGTTCAGGAATATGTCACAGCTAGATTTCCTTTTAGAAAAATGGATCATTTCTTCTTCCAAAGCTCTTCTCCTTTCTTCAAGTTTTAGTCTTTCTTCTTGGTGAACTCTTTTAAGGTGCTCAAATTTGGCCTGCAGCTGTGAAATAAAAATGTAATTCCCGTTACTGACACAGTGTGGCAGCACACGCACAGGAATGCTCTCTGGCTCAGCAACTAGATAATTCCAACTTCCACTTAGGTTCACATCATTTTCCTAATGTCTCCTAAGCTCATGATTCAAGAAAAGTTTACATCTGGAATTGCCTTGGTAATTTTAATTTTAAATGAGTTCCCATGCAAAAAATGCTTGAACCAGATGCAATAATAAACCATAGCATCATTAACAAAACTAACCTTTTTCTGGAGTTTTTATTTTCTTCCTTTACAGTTTCTTATCAAAACCTCTTTAATGAAGTTTCTCAAGTTCATGCTCAAGTAAATAAATAAATAAAGGCCATAAGAGAGCAGAAGGAAAGTATCATGAAGGAAA
Organism: Sciurus vulgaris; assembly: GCF_902686455.1. NCBI lineage: Eukaryota > Metazoa > Chordata > Mammalia > Rodentia > Sciuridae > Sciurus > Sciurus vulgaris. The sequence continues at coordinate 20,861,765 of NC_136475.1, forward strand.
AAACCGCTTATTTTCCTAATAAAGATAATGTGTAGTTTTTGAAATTATACTGGCAAACCCTACTGGAAAGCAAATGTTAGTTGTTAGTTTGTCAAGAACCTTACAACTATACTGCATATTTACGTATATTCAGTAACTTCTTGAAATCTAAACAAAGAAATCCTGAATTCAAAGAAAGCTTGAATAAAAATATTTTAGTAGAATTTACACATTTATAATGGGGGAAAAATAGAGAAATATCCAACAAAGACAGTAAAAAAATAAATAAATTTAGGCCGAATACACTGAATGCAGCTGGGGGAGACCAGAATTTGCCACTCTAAAATATGAAGGACTACTTAACCGAAGCAGCAGCAGATGCTGAAGCGTTCTCTGTCCTCCCTCTAACACCTAAAAGCAGGACAAAGATCTACAAAGAGTACCCTGCAACTCCCTCACAAGGGGAAAAAGGTTTAACAGTGGCCTAGAGAAAGCCCCAGAGGACCTCTTATTCACAGCCTTACTAGCCTTTATCTGTCTTCCTTTGCTTTTGTCAGTTCTTTAAAAACTCACTATTCCTTGTTGAAGATTCTATAGAATCTGGAATTCAAAGCCACCTCTCTAAGAATTACTCACTGACTGAATATCTCATGTATATGTGAAGTATAGATGTTAAGAAGCTTCTGTATTTTTCTTGTTACTTTGGGAACAAGCTGTTTGTTCCAACTAAGAATGTATTCTTTCCTTATTAATAAAGAGCAGGAATGTAGAAAGAAAAAGAACCAAGCCAGTAAATTTCCATTTCCTTGGGGCTGAAAATCACCGTAATAAACCATATGAAGGGAACACTATCAACGTAAAGGCAGGCCTGTGTTTAAATTTATTCTGCTTCACAATTTAAGGAATTCCTTATATGAACAACAGAAGTGGTATTTCTCAAAGGGTATAAAACTCTGAGAAACAACATATAAAAAGGAAGCTTTAAAAAAAAATCAAGGGGGCTTACATAACATTTTTAAACTATGATGTCTGGCAGAATAAGCACCCAAGAAATAATAGTCACTAACAAAGGAATCTCTGCTCTTTCCACCCTTCTATTATAGCCATCAAAGAAATCTTTAGCACAACACTCGTTGTAGAGTAATTGTATGAGCAACTTCTTCCTGAGGATTGCTTAGGAGCTCTGCTTTTAATATCTTTCTACACCTAGCACTCAGCAAAACACAATGGAAGAACCAGTATTGAGATAATATACAGATAAAATGTATGTGAAGTGCTGCATGTAAGTTCACAGGGGTATAGGAGGAATGCAGGTGTAAAATGGGGATCAACTTCATGCTTTGCATGAACCCAGCTGTTTGACCTCTGGTGGCTTATTTTAAAACTGATGTTTGTTGTCCCCCAAAATTTCTTCCTCTCTTCCTCCACACCCCCAAAACTTCAGGGGATGCAAATTAGCATTTTTTCCCATTCCAGGTCATGCTCTTCAGCTCATTGATCAAAAGAAGAAAGAAATCTGTGCCAGATTCAAGCAACTATCTGAAGGCCACTGTTGATATTTGGATAAGAGGTGTCCCCCAAAGCTCCTGTGTTAATGCAGGAATATTTGCAGGTCAAGTGAATGGACTGTGAGAGCTGTAATATAAGCAGTCCATCCTAGTTTGAATGCACTGACTGGGTGGTAATGAAGCCAGAATTGGGAACAGGTAGTTAGTGTAGAAATAGGGGATCGGGTCAAATCGAGGAAATGGAGGCCATAAAATCATCTGCCTCTGGAAGTTGGAAACTGCCCCTGGAAGAATGGAATGTCAAGGATCTCCGGAGCCCATTGATTACCAAATTCACCTGCCTTTATCAAGAACTGCAAGCAAGAAGCTGCTAATTAATGCCCCCTGGGCCCTTGCCTGCCTGAATCACCCTGGCCCTCCCCCTGCCCATGGCTTCTCACTTAATGCAAAACCAAGCCTAGTCACGTAGGCAGGAAGGAGAGATAAGGGGGGGAGAGAACTGGAGAACAAAAGAGAATTTAACCTATAAAAGATGTAGGATGCAGGGTGCGCTCACTTCTCGGGACTTTTAGAACATCAGCCATGGCCCCCTTCTTCCTGCCGGGAGAAGTCTGTATTATTAGCTTTAAATAAAACCTGCTTCATATGCTTGCCTTGGCGTGCTTCTCTAGTGTTCAATCTTCAACATTAGAAGGAGCAGAACTCGGCACCGGTAAACGGCGGTATCAGTAACTAGACTGGTGGGGCATGGCTGGTGGAGGTGGGTCACTGGATGTGTACCCTGAAAGGGTAGTTTTTCCTTGCAGCCCCTTCCTTACTTCCTCACTCTGCTTCCTAACCCCTCCATGAGCTAATAAGCTGGGCCCTTCCACCTTGATGTGTGCCTCAACTTGGGTCTAGAGTAAGGAGTCAGCCATTTATGGACGGAGACTTCTGAAACTGCGGGACCCAAATAAACCTTTCCTCCTTGAAGTTGTTCTTGTTGGGTATTTTGGCCACAACAATGCAAAACTGATTAAAACAGCCACCATCTGAATATAAATCATATCTCCTGACAGCACATCCTGAGTCTGGCCCCTGAATTTCCCTTTAAAAATCCTTTGCTCCCTCCTTGTAAGGGGGACGATATCTCTTGAGATACTAATCTGCTACTTTCCTCATTTTCAAACAAATCAATAAAACATCTTTTCCATTTTTTCAAGAGCTTGTCCTCATTATTTGGATCAGCACTGGGTAATAAGGACAAAGATTCTGATAATAAGTGGAGCTGGTTTAATTGTAGTTTACCTTAAAAAATAACACAATAATCTGGGGACTTGAGCAGGCTCCACATGAATCAATTGTGTGCATGCTTGCCAACACCAAAGTGCAGAATCTAAAATCTAAAAGATAACTTTTTTTGTCCTCTAGTCTGATTAGATAAACCTGAGATTGATATTTTCAGTTTTGGGTAGCAACACAGCATTCATGCAAATAAATAAAAAGCAACTTCCTGATAAGCCCTTTTCTGCATCCTAAACTTCCTCAAGCTGAGACTGAAAACTGAAAAATACCCCCTGGTCCTTCCTGTACCAAGGAAGTTTCAACTGACATGTTCTATGGCTTATATAGCCAAGCTAAATCTACATATATTTCTATAAATTATAACCATTATCTTAGGACCTGGAAAGAAAGAAACTATCTGCTTTTCCCCAGTTTGATCAAACTGCATAAAATTCATTTTCTCTTTTCACATCATTTATTTCTTATACAGGCGGGCAGATGAATTCGACCAGTCAGGATCCAGGCAGGTTCCCAGTTTTGGTGACAGTTAGACTTGGTGTTTGGAAAAAATGGTATATAATGACAGTTGGGTTTCAAGATGGAGGAACAGGGGGGTCGCTTTCCTGGCTGCTTCATGGCATGAAACCAAGAAAGCAAATAGGCAACTTCTCAGCACGTGGGTGGGAAAAAAAGTGACTTTGCTGGAAATTAATACTCAAAGCATATGGAGGACTTAGGACGTTCAAATTAATAAAATAATGAAGTAATCCCCGGTGCCACTGCCATGGCAAGCTAGACTTCCCCCACCCACCAGGAGCAAAGTGGACAGATAATGGAATTAAAGGAACCCACATTTTTAGGAGGCCTGTGGTCAAAGACACTGATGAACTAACCTGAAAGGCTTGCTGCACACAATCACTGTGCAGGAAAGAAGTGCATCTCTCGCAGCTGCCCACAGAAGACAAAGGATGAAGCCATTTTGCAGCTGAGCTGCGGGGACCAGAAGCCAGATGAGCTGATTTTCAGCAAACCCAAACTGGACCCAAAATACAGGCCTGGCAAACACACTCTGCACAACATAGAGTGTGCCTACATGACCAGGAGAAAATCAAATGCAGGGAGGGGTTTACACAGGGGAACAGAGGTCATGGATACCCACTTGGCCAAACCCTTATCCCCCTCCAATCTAGCTGCTTGCAAGACCAACAGCGAGAGACAGGCCAGCCAGGAATTCAAAAGGGTAGGGGCAGGAATAATTGTGTTTGGAAACTGAAACTAAAAGGCCATGAAATGAGGGTTCCATGGGTAACAGAGAGGACAAAGGATTGGCTCTTCTACTGTACAACTGGAACCCAGGGAAGATTCCTGGGGTGCAGTCTCCTAGTGTGGGCAGGCAAATGCTGGGCCCTGGAGGTATGCTGATTTAAAATCTTCAAACAAATCACCATTCAACGAAGAACCTAGAGCCTACCTAGACCTTAACACTGCCTCCAGAAGCTCCACCTGCAGGATTGACTCTCACACACCAGCAACTCCACCTTGAGGGAGAACAGACATCACACTTCAGTCCACCACACCTAACATTGTGGAGAGGGGAAGCTGAGAATGTTTTGTTTTGAACTCCAAAGAAACAATTTAACTTTTCATGGAGAATTTTTTTCTTCTTTTCTGTTTAATGGAAATGTGAATGGTCAATAGACACTTATATACATACACAGTTGTCAATTTTTTCTAACTTCTACCATTTCAGAAGGCAGTTATTTTTCATGGCTAAGTACTTTGAGGACTAGGATGCTGATTAGTATATTTCAGTTTTGTTTTGTATTCTTTATTTGTATTTATTTATTTATTTAATTTTTTTAGTTGTAAATGGACACAATATCTTTATTTTATTTATTTCTTTTCATGTGGTGCTGAGGATAGAATGCAGTGCCTCACACATGTGCAGCAAGTGCTCTACCACAGAAGCTACAACCCCAGTCCCTATTTGCATTTATTTTTAATTTTTTATTTTACATATTTTCTCTCATTTATCTGTTTTCTTTGATTCTCTTTCTCTCCTCTGCTAACAAACTCTATTTTTCTTTACTCTTCCTTTAAATTTTAACTTATGTTTTCTCTCCTCCCTCATAATCACATCCTAAATCTCTTCTGTGCTCTCCCTGTTCAGCATTCAAAATTGGAAACCCTTTTACTGTTTTACTGTAGGAAATAACTGATCAGATTATTTCTGTTTATTGTGACAATTAACATTGTAGATGTCACAGAATGAACTATTTATTTAATGCTATATATTGTTTGCATTGGTTGTTGTTAGAACTATTTGCTTAATGCTATATATTGTTTGCAATGGTGGTTGCTGTTATTTTTCTCTCCCTAAACTTGAGGTACTGGAAACTTTCAGAGACACTATAAGCCAAAGGGCAGAAACTTTACTGCCTCATATCTATGCTGTTACATGGGTAGACACACAAACAATATGAAAAGGCAAGGGAACAAACTGCCCCAAACAAACCAAAATATTTCAATAACAGAATCCATCAATACCACAGTGGAAGAAATGTCAGAGAAGTTTAGAAAGTTCATAAACTGATCTGCAAGGTAAGGATAAAGTAAAGAGCAAAATTAGAGAGAAAATACAGGAAATGAAAGATCAATAAAGAGAGATTCTGAAAAAAATCAAGCATAAATCCTTGAAATGAATGAATCAATAAACCAAATTAAAAATTCAGTGGAGGGGCTGGGGAGATAGCTCAGTTGGTAGAGTGCTTGCCTTGCAAGCACAAGGCCCTGGGTTCGATCCCCAGCACCCAAAAAATAAAAAAAATTTAAAAAAAAATAAATTAAAAAAAAAAAAAATTCAGTGGAAAGCATAACTAGTAGACTAGACCAGTTGAAAGACAGACAGAATTTCAGGCAACAAAGACAAAACATATCATCTTGAAAATTAAGTTGACCATGGAGAAAAGATATTAAGAAACCTATGAACAGAAGAACTTCCAAGAAATATGGGCTACCATGAAGGACCAAATATAAGGTTTACTGGGATAGATGAAGGCTCGGAGATACAAACCAAAGTAATGTACGATCTTGTCAATGAAATATTAGAAAATTTCCTAAACCTTAAGAATGAAATGGAAAATCCAATACAGGAGGCATACAGGACCCCAAATATACACACAAAGGTACATATTACAAAACATACTCCATAAAATATTTCATGAAAAATAAAACTGAAACCAGCAAAGGGAGGAAATACCCTAGAATAGTCAATCAAAGGAGAAACTAATTCAAATTTAAAATCATAAATAAATCAAAATGACAGGGAATAAAAATCATTTCTCAATAATAACACTGAATGTAAATGGCCTAAAAAGACATAGACTGGTGGACTGAATTAAAAAAACAAGACCCAACAATATGCTGTCTCCAGGAGCCTTACCTCACAGGCAGACATCCACAGACAAGAGGCAAAAGGATGGGGGGAAAAATACATTATTCACATGGATCTCATAAACAAGCAGGGGTTTCTATCCTCATATCAGACACAGTGAACTTCTAGTCAAAGTTATCAGAGAGACAAAGAAGGTCATTTCATACTACTTAAGGGAATTAGACACCAACAAGATATATTAATTGTAAATATGCCTCAAACAATGCAGCATTTATGTACATCAAGCAAATCCTTCTCAATTTCAAGAATCAAATAGACCACAACACACCTCTAACACACCTCTCTCATCAATGGATAGATCTTCCAAAAACTAAAGGAGTTACAGAACTAAATAATACAACAGCATTAACAGACATACATAGAATATTTCATCCACCAATGACTGAATACACCTTCTTCTCAGTAGCAACCAGATCCTTTTTTAAAACAGACCATATCTTAGGCCACAAAGCAAGTCTTAGGAAATACAAAAAAGAGAGAGAGAGAGAGAGAGAGAGAGAGAGAGAGAGAGAGAGAGAGAGAGAGAGAGAGAGAGAGATGATACCTTGCTTGCATTCCATCAGATAATAACAATGAAATTAGAAATCAACAATAAAATAAAAATAGAAGCTACTCCAACACCTGGAGGTTAAATAATACACTACTGTATGACCAAAGGATAGCAGAAGAAATCAGAGGTGACATAAAAAAATACTTAAGAGGTAAATGAGAATAACAATCCAACATATCAAAACCTCTGGGACACAATGAAGGTGGTTCTAAAAGAATAGAAAGTCACAAAATATATACCCTAATATTACATTTCAAAGTCCTATGAAAATGAGAATAAATCAATACCAAAAGCAGAAGACAGGAAATAATTAAAATCAAAGCTGAAATCAATGAAACTGAAGAACCAAACCAAAACAAAACAGAATTAAAAAAAAAAATCAATGAAACAAAAAGCTGGTTCTTTAAAAATAATAAGATTGATAAACTCTTGGCTAAGTTAATCAAGAAAAAGAGGGAAAAACTCAAATTACTAAAATCCAAGATGTAAAAAGGAAATATCACCATGGACACTACTGAAATACAGATGATAACAAGAAACTATTTTGAAAATTATAGTCCAATACAACAGAAAATCCCAAAGACTTCAACAAATTTCTAGAGACATAAAAATTGAATCAGAATATAGAAAATTTAAACAGATCAATTTCAAGCAATGAAATAGAAGATGCATCCAAAGCCTACCAAAAAAGACAAGCCCAGGACCAGACAGATTCTCAGTCAAGTTCTATCAGACCTTCAAAGAAGTAACACCGATTCTCCTCAAATTATTCCATAAAATAGAAAAGGAGGGAATCCTTCCAAACGCATTCTAAGAGAGTTGTATCACTCTGATCCCAAAATCACACAAAGATACATCAAGGAAAAAAAACTTCAGACTAACATCCCTGATGAACAAAGATGCAAAAATTCTTAATAAAACACTGGCAAATCACATACAAAAAATATTTTAAAAATAGTGCACCATGGTCAAGTGGACACCCAGTTGGTTCAACATATGAAAATCAATAAACATAATTCACCAAATCAACAGAATTAAAGACAAGAATCACGGATTATCTCAATAGATGCAGAAAAAGTATTTGACAAAATATAACATCCATTCATGTTCCAAACACTAGAAAAACTAGGGATAGTAGGAACCAAACCACCTCAACATTGTAAAAGTTATATATGTTAAACCCAAAGCCAACATCATCCTAAATGGAGAAATATAGAAAGTATCCCCTCTAAAAACCAGAAGAAGACGGATGCCCCCTTTCACCACTTCTATTCAACATAATCCTTGAAATGCTAGCCAGAGATATTAGACAAAAGAAAGAAATTAAAGGTATACGAATAGGAAAAGAAGAGCTCAGACTATTTGCTGATGACATGAGCAACATGATCCAATATTTAGAAGACACCAAAAACCACCAGAAAACTTCAGGAACTCCTATATGAATTCAGCAAAAGAGCAGGATATAAAATTAACATCCAAAAATCAACTGTGTTCCTATACACCAATGATGAAACAATTGAAAGAAAAATTAGGAAAACTATCCAACTCACAATAGCCTCAAAAAAAAAAAAAAAAAAAAAGACAACAGCAAAAAACCTTGGGAATCAATCTAACAAAAATGGTTAGAGACCTGTACAATGAAAAATACAAAACACTAAAGAGAGAAACTGAAGAAGACCTTAGAAGATAGAAAGCTCTTGTTCTTAGATGTCAGAATCAACATTGTCAAAATGGCCACACTACCAAAACCACTATAAATATTTAATGTACTTCCCTTTAAAATAGCAATGATATTCTTCATAGAAACAGAAAAAGCAGTCATGAATTCATTTGGAGAAACAGAGGCCCAGAATAGTCAAAGCAATCCTTGGCAAGTAAAGTAAACCAGGAGGCATCACAATACCAGACCTTAAATTATACCACAGAGCTATAGTAACAAAAATGGCATGGTAGTGGCACCAAAGCAGACATGAAGACGACAGAACAGAAGATACAGAGACACACTCATAAATACATAAATCTCATGCTACACAAAGGTGCCATAAACATACACTGGAGAAAAGATACCCTCGTCAATAAATGGTGCTGCTGGCACCTGCAGGCAGTTCTCTGCTGTTCTGAGGTGACTACATGGGAAAGACAAAGGGTGCCATTTTAGCACCTCCTCTCCCTCCCCACCCCATAATCCAGGTTACCTTATCAAAGGAGATGGATATGAGTTGGCACAGAGGTCACAGTCTTGATAAGGCAAATCTTCTCAATGTCTTCCTTTTATCACAGACAGTAATGTTTAGAATTGATTTTTTTGAAACAAATTGTTCAGATGCAGCCAAGAGTCTTTTCTTTCTTATGCTTTGAATTACTTTTTTGAATAAATATTCCCATAAGACGCAAAAAATTAATGGTGCTGGGAAAACTGGAAACCCATGTGTAACAAAATTAAATTAAACCTCTATCTCTCACTCAGCACAAAACTCAACTCAAAGTGGATCAAGGACTAAGGTGAGCCTAAAAGAAAAAAATGTAGGCCCAATGCTCCATCATCTCAGCTTAGGAACTGACTTCCTCAACGAGACTCCTAAAGCACAAGAAGTAAAATTGAGAACCAACAACAGGATGGTATCAAACTAAAAAGTTTCTTCGCAGCAAAGGAAACAATCAAGAACATGAACAAAGAGCCTACAGAATGGGAGAAAATCTTTGCCACCTGCACCTCAGAGCATTAATCTCCAGGACACACAAAGAACTCAAAAAACAACACCAAAAAAAAAAAAAAAAAAAAAATAATAATAATAATAATAATAATAAAGAACCAAATAACCCAATCAATAAATGGGAAAAAGAAGTGAACAGGCACTTCACAGAAGAAGCAATACAAATAATCAACAAATATATGAAAAAATGTTCAACATCTCTAGCAGTTAGAGAAATGCAAATTAAAACTACACTGAGCTTCCATCTCACTCTAGTCACAACTGCCATTCTGAATATAAGTAACAATAAATGGTGGTGAGCATGTGGGGAAAAAGTACACTCATGGGGCTGCAAATTGATGCAACCACCATGGAAAACAGTATGAAAATTCCTCAGAAAACCTGGAATGGAACCACGATTTGACCCAGTTATCTCACTCCTCAGTCCAAAGGACTTAAAATCAGCATACTACAGTGACACAGCCAAGTCAATGTTCAAAGCAGCTCAATTCGCAATAGCTTAGCTATGGAACCAAGCTAGGTGTCCTTCCATAGATGAATGGATAAAGAAAATGTATTCATACATACAATGGAATATTACTCAGTCATAAGAAAGAATGACTTCAAGACTTTTGCCAGTAAATGGATGCATCTGAAGACTATCATGATAAGTGAAATAAGTGAATCCCAAAAAGCCAAAGGCCAAATGTTCTCTCTGTTATGCAGATGTTAATATACCACAAGGTGGGATTAGACAAAGGGGAATGAAAGGAAGAGGGGGGTAGAAATAGGAAAGACAGCAGAATGAATCGGAAATAACTTTCCTATGTTCATAATATGAATATACCATCAGTGAAATTCCACATCATGTACACCCATTAAAACTGGGATCCTAATTAGAATAAGTTATATTCCATGCATGTGTAATATGTCAAAATACACTCAACAGTTGTGTATATCTAAAAGGAACAAATAAAATTTAAAATTTTTTTAAAAGAAAAAATATATCTATGATTTTGTAATGCTCACTATAACGCCAACAAGAATAAAATAGTTGGGGAAATAACTCATTATATCAGAGAATGAGGGTAGAAACAAGAGATGGCTAAATTCCACCTAATAAAAATTACATGTTCCATACATGGTAAAAGTAAATGGTCCTATAAGCCACTGAGCCCCTGACAGAAGTATTGAAAGGGAGACAAGGCTGAAGTATAAAAGTAAGGCCCTTCTTCTAACCTATAATTCTTTCATTCTGGAGAATGCCTTTTCCAAGAAGTCTCAGCTCCTTAGTATTTGCTTATTTAAATAGTTTCTGCTTTTCAGAAAAAGAGATATAATAAATATGTGTATGTGTTTAAAGAATGGGACTTCCCTAGGTCATGTGGATCAGAGGCTCATTTATATACTTCAGTGGTAGAGAGTACTTGCCCAGTATGCACAAAGGCCCTGGGTTCTGTCCCTAGAACCACAAAACACAAACAAAAAGCAGGTCAATGGTGTAAGAGTCACAACTCTCTGAGCATGTGTACACCCCTATGATGTGGGAGAGGAGCAGAGTATAAGGTAAAGCTCAGGAAGGGAGCCTGTGTGGGCAGATTTTGTATTATGTAAACAGAGACAATATCTCTGATAACTTAAATGGAAGAAACATACTTTACTGCATACTAAAATATCGTGAAAGGTTACAGAGTACTTCTAAGTTGCTGAGCTGGCCTTGAACTTGTGATCCTCCTGCCTCAGCCTCCTGAGTCACTGGGATTACAGGTGTGCAACACCATGCCCAGCTAAAAATGTAGCTAACTATAACCTTTAAAAGGATCTCAACCAAAGAGATGGAGCAGAGGGGCAGGATCCATAGGAATGAACTTGTCTCCTGAGCAGACCTTCTGGGAAGGGGACAGAGGAATGAGTAGGAGATTTGACTTTAGGCTTTTAAAGCTTCATATCTCAAAGTGTGCACCACATGATTACCACTGACTCCATTAGAAGTAACCCACATAGACACAGTTTTCACTTTATTATGACCCTCGTGATTGACCTAAGGAAGCTAAATGCCCTTCTTCAGCACACACCATCTCCATTCTGGACCTGATCTATGTTGCTGACCCTGCATCTTTTGGAGAGGAGGGGAGTGGGCAAATCTTGTTCCACAGAAAAAGTGTCAGACTGGGAGACTATGGTCCAGCTTCAATCTCAGATTAGCAATGCCTTGGACCTCTACACCCATCACTTCTCTCCAGCCCTTCACACATGAAAGAAACTTCCTAGCAAACAGTCAATGCTTGGCCAACCATTCCTACTGGATTCCCATGTGTCCTCATCCTAATATCTCATGAAGGAGGTCAGAAAATGGAGGCAACATTCTCAATTCAGGGTAGATGAATGAGAATGAGGAGCACCAGATATCAGGAGATTCATGTTCTCAACTTTTATGCCACCCCAAAACAACTACTGCCAAAAAGTATCAAGATCACTATGTGGGAACACATTATAAAAGAAAAATTCAAAAAGTCAGTTACCCTTAAAGGGTGCTGCACACAGAACTAAGACTAAAAGGCCCCAGTATCATCATTTTACCACTAGCTCCTTATTTTATTATATTCCAGTTTTTCCAAGCATGAAATAAGACCAACAATTTAACTCACAGTGATACATTTAAAACTTGAGGTACATAAAGAAATGCTCACAAACTAAAACTTTTAAATAAAAATATTATTATTATTATCATGCAAGATGGTAACTCATATAGTCAAGCCTAGATGAGGTCTGAAAGTAATTATCTCACAACACCAACAACAATGAGTTATTTTTAGCCCTGTTCATGACGGAATAGGATTCTCGTAAACTGGATACCTGTTGGCATTAAGTACTTTGCTTTACTCTATGACAAAAATAAAGTAGCAACCTAGAAATGTCAACTAAACATGAGTATGTGTTACCAACACTTTTGAAAATTCTCACTTATATATCCACTATACAACTTGAGCAAACAAAGCAGCTCAAACAACAGTCTTGATAAAGCTGTACTCCTTCTCCATTGTGATGTGTTCTGGGAAGCAGTACAGCATTGTGACAGCCTGCAATCAAGCTTGTTTCCACTTCTATATTCTAAGCCCTCTACTAATTCCTGCCTCTCCAGGCTTATTGGTGCAGACTTAATGCCTATGAGAGCTGATCAGGTTTCCTTTCCTGGACTGGCTGCAAGGAAGCTCAGAAAAAAATTTGTGTACAAGTTCTTGCAGTGTTATTACCATCTAACCCCTGCCTCTATTTTATGATCCTATCCTGGTTTCTCTTTTTTCTTTTACCCTAATTTGAATGTATGTTCTCCAAATGGATATTAAGACTTGCTTTTATTAAAGACAGAATATAAATTCATGAAATTACAAAAAAAAAAAAAAGTGTCCCAACTGCATTAAGATAAATCCTCCAAAGTAACAGGACACCTAAAAAGAATCAATGTAAATCACATCACACTTGCCTCTCTTTCAGCCTCCTTCAATATGGCTTCTTTCTCCTTTACTCGCTGCACAAACATTTGCTTCATTTCTTCTTCTTTTCTCTGACGCTCACCATGCAATTCATGTCTTTTGGCTTCATAGGTCTCTTGAACACTAAAAAATGTTATTTGTGTTACTCTCAGGTTAAAAAGATGATGTAATAAGTTTGATAAATCTCATATAACTCAAAGTGGATATCAGATATATAACAGCATGTACCAGTATCTGCTGATGTACAGAATCTGAAACATGCCATGTAAAAGCATTTGATAAAAGGCCTCCAGTGCTACAGCTAATGTAGATACTAGAACTGATTAAAAAGTCCTTCACAAGAACTACCCTCCCAAACATGTTCCCTTTTTAGTCTCTGTTAAATGGCATTAACTCTATCTAGAAACATTGAAGAAATGAAGTCACCTGAGACACGTCTCTTGCACTTATCTCTGTATCTGACCACCAAGGTCTATTAGTTCAGAATGTGAATCTGACATCATTAAAGTCCATCTTCTTTCCATTTCTACAGATATCCTATTACAGTCCAACTTGATCTTTGCCATTTTCTGCCTTTACTGTTACAATAATCCCCTATATAATCTCTGGACTTCTAGTTCCTCTTTTTTCACATTGTTCCTGCCATTCCTTAGATCTTCCACCAAAACCACATACCTCCTTATCTTTTTTTCCCAATTAGTTATGCTACCTATAGAATCCTTCGATTCTACTTTCCTAGATTCATTTCTCACCAAACCAAATTCAATTCCCTTAAGGTTCCAGCCACGCATGCCTATTCACTGTTCTTAAAACATACTTCACATTTCAGGTATCTCCTTTGTTTCTGATGCTGCCACTCCCCACCCTCCTTCTGCCCTCATATTCCTCTATCCCTCAAGGTCAAATGCAGATGTAACTTTCTCTACAGGGCTTTTCCACTTCTCTACTTAGAATGAATTGTGACTTCTAAGCACTTCTGGGCATTTATATTTTGGCTGCCTCCCTCTCCCAACAGATCACAAATCCTGGGAACAGGAATGGGATCCCTATTTGTCTTTTTCATCTGACTATCTAGTAAAGCTCTTCATAATAGTTTGGTGACGGAAACTTCTGGTTAGTAAAGGCAGATAAAATCAAGCAGAGCAAAGACTGTCCTGGAACTCTACAGACAGCTGCCCTTTCTTAATTGTAACATTCCAGAGGTATAATAAACCTCATATGTCAAAAAGGTTGATCTCTTCCATTTTTAACTCTCTGGGAGAATACCCTGAAGGTCTGATAAGTAATACAAATTCACTTTTTGTGTCAGTTACTACTACTTATGAAAATACATATAAACAGATTTCAAAATATGATGGAATTAAGGAATTTGATTGATCTTAAATAGTGTAACTAAAGAAAGTTCAAGGAACAGCAGTTAAAAATGTTGCACAATAGCTATTGTGACTTATAGTTAAGTTTATGGTATGCATAGCAGATAACATGAGGAACAGAAGCTAAACATCTATAAGAACATTCTAATTAAGAACAAAGCTTAGCGGGCTGGGGCTACAGCTCAGTGGCAGAGCATTTGCCTAGCCTGCGTGAGGCACTGGGTTCAATCCTTAGCACCACATAAAAATAAACAAATAAAATAAAGCCATTCTGTCCATCTACAATTACAAAAACAAATTTTTAAAAAGAACAAAGCTTAGGCTGGGCATGTAGCTTAGTGGTAGTGTTTTCCTGCCATGCATGAGCCCCTGAGTTGGATTCACCAGCAGTGGAGTGGGGTGAAGTGGGGAGGGGAGGGTGAGGTGGGAAAAGAGCAAAGCTTATAAATGTAATGTCCTAGGTACCACATAACTGCCTCAGATGCCAAAGAGGCATTTTCCTTTGTACTAGCATTTTGTCTTTCCTACTTGAGTCTCACTTTTAAAAAGCCCCTAAGTCTATCAGATTTTATAAACCTCACTATTTTGTTCATACAACACTGGGCTGAGAGCCTTTAAAAACAGACTCAATTGACATTATCTTGAATTCGTATAAAATGTAACTCTTTTTAAAAATGCCTCCCTGCTCTGTACAAGTACTATAGTTGCTTAGAAAGAAAATAAATTCACATGATAAAAAGAGCTCTACCATTTGTAGAGTATTTGCCATAAGCAATGGACATTTCTGAACTCATGTTCAATATTTAATTTCCACAGTAACCCTCAAGAACAAGCACTGATATTGTTTTATGGGTAAGAAAATGAAAGTTGAGAAGTAAAATAATTTGTCCAAAATAACATAGCTTCAAAGTAATGAGCTGGGATGTGAACCAGATCAGACTTGCTCCAAAGTCCCAATCCCAAACATCATAAATCAGACTGTTTCAAGCAGGGTATCTCTGAAGGAGAGTGATGTACTGCTCCTGAATATTTTCCATCATTTCATACACTTGTCAACTCTGCACAACACACACTTATGAGAACAATTTTAATTAAAGAAAACTGCACTATCATTCAAAAGGTAGTGAGGAAACTCTTAGGGGATCTGGAAGGGAATGGTTTGTAGGGTTAGTATTGTGAAATGACTGCAACCACTATTTACTATATCATAGATTTATTCAATGAAAATGAAAAAGCTTTCTTGCTATACTATTTATTTCCTTACTATAAAAGTAGCTTTGTCATGAATATTTAATGCCCACATACTATAGCTGAAGATCTCACTAGCAAAGTTGAAAACCACAGAGGAAGAAAAAAACATTCTCAGATGCTCATGCCATCAAGGAACATCCTCAAGCCCTTCCCCAGGTGACCTGTTTGTGTGTTTCATGTATAGTTTGAATATGACTGATGAACTTTTTTCTAAGTCTACTCTGGACTGAAAATAAAGTGAGTTATTTATCTCTTGAGGGCTCTAAAAAATGCAAAAATGTTACTATAATAAGCAACTCTAAAATTTTATATAAATCTTCCTTTCAAAATTATAGGTCCTATAACACTTCAATGCCAGTGATTTTGTACAAAAATATTAAAGGTGATTAACTATGAAAAGATTAGTACATTAATCTGAAATTATTAAACTTGGGGATTCAAGAAGTTTTATAAAATTGTTTCATATTGTTTAAATAATCAATATAAAACATTAAAATCAAGTTATTAAAACCAGTAAGAGTATAATGCCATGTACTTAGATGTACATGATCACTTGTGGGCAGCTTAGGATACCAACTATGACTCAGCATAACCCTTCAATAAGATGCAAACGGAAAACCAATGAAGAGGGCTGATAAAGACAAAGAGAAATAAAGGTCATCCTAACAAGTACATGTAAGTTCTTTTAAAAAATTTTCTGGATTAATATAGATTTTACATGCCAACCAAATTATAGTGATTACTGAATTAAACATGAAAGATTCACCAGAAAATAAAATGTAAAGTCTTAGAAACTCTGAAAAATAAAAATTTCCAATGTATCAGGCTACAGAATCACACCATTTAGCAACAAATAAGAAAGCACCAGTGGAGATACTTTGCCTCAGCTTAAACCAAGAAATCTAGTAAGAAATATCTCCTCCATCAAGGGGAGAAGGCAGAATCTATCCTCACACTGGAATTCAGTTCCCTTCCTTACTGTTCCCACCCAATCTAGAACCTGGCCTAACTGAAAAGTCTCCCCTCCTGATTCTCCAGATTTAATCTGATTAGTGAACAAATGCTCTCCAAAGTAAAGAAATGCTCCATAAACACATGTGATGGGCAATGACTGGATCTTGACTGCCTAGCACTTGTCCATCTCCTTTGGTACTATGATCCTGACTACCTCTCCTCCATGGGATAGTTTGGTAGGACAATCCTTCAGGTTAATGCCCACTCCTAATGAGATAGGAACATGACCTAAGGTCACTGATTCCTGGTTTATGAACTATGAACAGAGAACAAAAGGGGACAGAACTGGTTTCAGTTCATTCACTTCACTCGAGCTAGAATGAAACCCGTGCCTACTATTCTAAATGATTCTGTAATCTTGACCTACCCCCACCTTCCAAACACTGCCCTTTTGTTTAATGTAATAACTTGTAGTCTTCATTTTTGTACTTGTGCAGCATAAACCTAACCCTCATTTTCAACCAGTTGTCTGCTCCTTCTTTCTTGACAGTCTCTTCACTTAGCTTCAAAAAAACGCCAGCAGTGGGTATTCTCCACTGCTGGCTTCTTCTCACTCTCTCCTACCTGCTCATTCAGGTGTCAAAACTGAGAGTGATTTAAAGTAGTTTCCAAAGCATCTTTCTTTTGAGATGTGTTTCTCCATCCAGGCAGTCTTATTATTGCTCATATTTTCAATTAGCCACCTAAAGGCCTATGATTCCAAAGGAGTCACTCCTTTGGCCCAGACCTTCTCTGAGCACAAGATAAAACACCCAAAGGTGCCTCACTGGACACTGTCACTAGAATGTCACAGAGGAAACTCTTAACAGATCCCAAAATGAGCTTATGAGCTCCATCATTCTTACCACTAACCTAATCTCAATGAATAGAATAGTCATCTACCTAATCAATGAAACCATAACCACAGAAGAGAAATCTTCCTCCAAGCATCTTCTGGGATCTTCTTACATCTGATCACTAAATTCTTCTAATTTTACCTTCTAAATCTCTCAAATACATCCAGTTCTTTATTTTTATTGCTATTGCTGCAGTTCAAGAAATGTTCCCCTAACTGGCCTCCCCTAAACATTTGCATATCTCTTCTATATGTTCATTACATTTATAGTCAAAAGTGATTTAAAAAGGCAAATATGGTATCCAATCCACCTAAAATGATATGTCTTCTCTGTAAGACAAAGATAAAAATCCTCACCAGGGCCTCTGCATTGTGACTCCCTGCTACCTGTTCTATCAATCTGATGCTACCCTAACTCCCAACTGTTTATACTGACGTAGAAATAAAAACTTTCCATGACAAGGATAAACTGTAAAAGAATGCCTGAACGACAAGACAGTACTACAAAGAATATGAAAAGATAAACTGCACACGAGGAACCCAAAAACAAATCCTAAAACTCCCAAGATGAAGATCAATAGAAGACTAAACATCTAAGTGAGACTCAAGACAGAATTAAATATAACAAATGTCAATAAACCACAAACACATATCCATAAAAACACTAAAATAAATGGTCTCAACTCCCCCATTAAAAGACAAAGATTAGCAGAATGGATCAAAAAACAAGGTGCAACTACATGCTCTTTGCAAGAGGTTCGAGATTCATCTCATAAGCAAAGACTCCCCCAGGTTTCAGCCTGGGATGAAAAAAAAAAAAATTTATATATATATTCCATACAAATGAAGTCTGAAAGCAAGTCAGAGTAGCTATTCTCATTTCTGACAAAGCAGACTTCAGCAAATATTAATCAGGGGCTGGGGATGTAGCTCGGTTGGTAGAGTACTTGCTTCACATGCACAAGACCTTGGGTTCAATCCCCAGCACCACACAAAAAAATAAAAATAATAATCAGAAGAGACAAAGAAGGCCACTACATTCTGGTAAAGGGAACAATCCAACAGGAAGATATAATGATAGTAAATATATATGCCCCCAATGTCAGTATTCTCAATTACATTTAAAAAAAACCTCCTTGACATTAAATCTCAGACAGCCCCCAAAACAATAATACTGAGGGATTTCAACACACCCTTATCACCAACAGGTCATCGAAGCATAAAATCCATACAGATATATCTAACCTAAATAATACTATAATTCAAATGGGCATAATAGATATGTACAGAATATTTTACCCCCAAATAAATTTATCTTCTCACCACCATGCAACATTCTCCAAAACATACTATATTCAACATCACAATGTAAGTCTTAGCAAAATAAAGAATGTAATTTCATGCAATCTATTGGACCAAATGGAATGAAACAAGAAATCAACAGCAGGAGAAATAATAGAAACCACATAAAAATGTGGAGACTAAACAATATAATATACCAATTCAATGCAATCCCCATCAAAACACCAATGACATTCTTCACAGAATTAGAAGAACATTTGGGAGAATAAGAGACTCAGAATAGCCAAAGCAATTCTGAGCAAGATACAGGAGGCATCACAATACTGATCTCAAATTATATTACAGAGCTACAGTAGCAAAAACAGCATAGTATTGGCATCAAAATAGATGCGAAGATCAATGGAAGAGAAGACAGAGAGAGAAACCCTCATACAGTCATCTGATACTTGACAAAGTTGCAGAAAACGTGGGAGAAAAGACAGCATTTTTAACAAATGATGCTGGGAAAACTGGATATCCATGTGTAGAAAGAATGAAATGAGCTCCCTATCTCTTACCCTGCATAAAGGTCAAATCAAAATAGACTGAAGACCTAGGAATTAGACAAGAAACCTTGCAATGCTTGAAGAAAACATAGGGTCAATACTCCATTGTAGAGGCACAGGCACTGACTTCCTCAACAAGACCCCTAAAGCTCAAGAAATAAAACCAAGAATCAAGTGGGATTCCATCAAATTTCAAAACTTCTGCGGAGCAAAGGAAATAATTAAAAGCATCAAGAGACAGCTTACAGAATGGGAAAAAATCTTTGCCAGCTACTTCTCTGATAGAGGATTAATATCCAGAATATATAAAGAACTCAAAAACATAAAAACAAAACTCAATTTATAAATGGGCAAAGGAACTATAACGAATTTCTCAAAAACAAAAACCCCAAAATTGGCCGACAAATATGTATAAAAATGTTAAACAACTGAAACAACCAGGGAAATGCAAATCAAAACCACACTAAGATTTCATCTCACTCCAGTGAAAGAGGTGATTATCAAGAACACAAACAATAATAAATACTGGTGAGGATGCAGGGGGAGGGGAGGTAAACTCATACATTGTTGGTGGGACTGCAAATTAGGACACCACTCTGGAAAGTAGTGTGACAATTCCTCAAAAAACTAGGAATGGAACCACAATATGATCCTGCTATCCCACTAATTGGTATTTATCCAAAGAACTAAATTCAGCATACTCTAGGGACATAGCCACGAGAATGTTTATAGCAAGATAATTCACAACAGTCATCCCCAGATGCCTGTCAATAAATTAATGGATCAAGAAAACGTGGTATATAGGCAAAATGAAGTTTTTACTTGGCCATATAGAATGAAATGATGGCATTTGCCAGTAAATGGATTGAAATGGAGAACATCATGCTAAGTGAAATAAGCCAGACCCAGAAAACCAAGTGTCAAATGTTCTCTCTCATATGTGGAAGCTAATGCAAAATAAGGGAAAGAAGGTGGTGGTGGGAATCAGATATCATAAATATAAAGGGAAGATGAGGGAAATAGAAGGAGAACAAGAGGGAAGGAGGAAAGAAGGGAAAAGGGAAGAAATATGGAATGAATTTAACAAAGTCACGTTATAAGCATATATAAAATGTAACAACCAAAGGGAATTTCATCTTAACAGATATGTAGAATGAATGAATGAATGAATGAATGAATGAATGAATAAATAAATAAATAAATAAATAAATAAATAAATAAATAAATAAATAAATAAATAAAGGAGCGAAAGGAAGACCAATACAAGAGAGAGGGAGAAGGCGGGGAGAGGGAGGGATGAAAGGGTGGTGAATGGAGATTGAAATCAAATTTCTTACATGCTTGATTTTGTCAAAATCAACCCAACTACTATGCATAATTATAATGCTCTAATTTTACAAACAAAAAAAACAAACATGCTATCACTCCTAAAACGATTTCATGTTCTCTCTAGGATAAAGATCAAAGCCCTCACCAAAGCCTCAGTGCTGGTGATTCCCCACTGCCAGTTCTCTCAATCTTATGCTACCCGGGACCCAACCCGTTTGTACTGCAGGGAACTGCTCTCCTTCAAGTCTTAAACATGCCACGTACTCGCTATGCCTTTGGGGCTTTTGCATGTGTCTTACTGTTTTTCCCAACTTACTATAACTCAAAACAAGTCACTGCCTCAAGAAAGTCTTCCCTAATCTTCTAGCTTAAATTAGGATCCCTCCTTTCACCTTATACTTTGTCTACCTTTCCTTTGGTGCACACATTACAAGTGTAATTTACTGTGCAATTTGGGATTTAATTTTGGCCTCGCCTACAAGCTTGTAAACCCCATGAGAGCCAGAATTATATGAAATCCCTAGCACTTATCCCATAGCCTTGCAAACAGCAGACATTTGGAGGTGGGAGTGGTAGAGTACATGCATAGCATGCATGCCCCAGCAACTCAACCAAAAAAAAGAAAGAAAAGCAGACACTTCAAAACTACTAAAGATTTTATCTAGTATTTTTCACTATTGAATCCCAAATTACTATCTCAGCCCTAACTTTCTCAAATTCCAGATTTATTTATGTAATTACCTTCTTAGATACATTACCTAAATTTTAAAATTATAAAAAATTATTATTGTTGTTGTTGTTAATTTGGCACTAGGGTACCAGGAGTGCTTTACCACTGAGCTATATCCCTAACTCTTTTTATATTTATTTTGAGATGGGGTCTTGCTAAGTTGCTTAGGGCCTCACTAAGTTGCAGAGGCTGGCCTCAAACTTAAGATCCTCCTGCCTCAGTGTCCTGAGTTGCTGGGATTATAGGCATATGCCACCACAGCCAGCTCTGAATATTTAATAAGCAGCTTAAATTTAATATTTTGAAAATCTCTCAATTACCAATGCCAGTCCTAAATTCTCCCTGTCCAACCTTGTTCATGTGGGAATAAACATGACATCTATTCACCCTGTTTCTCAGGTCAAAATAGTGATTGAGGGCTTGGAATGTAGCTCAGAAGTAGAGCACTGCCTTGCATTCATGAGGCCCTGGGTTTGATCCCAGATATGCAAATAAACAATAATAAATAAAAAGAGTCACTGAAGTAATCTTTCATTCCTCTTTCCTTTGCACCCCACACTCAAATCAATCCATCACTGGATTCTTAAAATTATATATCCTAAAAATGCTTCTCACTCCTCTATCACTACCAACCTTTTCTAAAATCTTTATGTTCTCATACCTGGTCTCCTAACTTGGTCTCCCCACTTTCACTTCTGACTGCCACCTATCTTCTTGTTCACAAAGGGCAGTGTCCTCCTCCCATACCCACCCAAGAGTGACCATCTGACCCACTGTGCATACATACCCAGTGTCTAGTATGCTGAGCAGATGGTAGACAAACAGTAAATATTGGTTGAAAGACTGAATGAGCATATTAAAATGTAGATTTCTAGGTTCCATCCCTGGAAATTCTGACCCTGCATTTTTTAATCATCTACAGGTGACTACGATGAATCCACCAGGCAACTTGGATCCCTCTTCTTAGAGAGTACTACTCCAAAGCTGTCCCGCTTGCTCTCTCTCAGGGTATCTGCCTCCTTAGTGCACACAGAGACCTTTGCACTGACCCTGAGGCTTGGAAGAAATGAGAAGAGAAGCCTCCTTTGGGAAACACTAGGAAAGCCAACTTGAGATGATTAATCTTTAGTAAAGATATAATACAATATGAAAATCATTAGGTTTATCACAATATTGGCCCATGACCAGAATACAGCATACCTGAATTTGGTGAGGGAAGGATTGAGTATATATAATTCTTAATTATTATGCTACAACATAATACACTAATAAATTTAACTTTATCTAAGATTAAATCTTGCACAAGGTCAAGGGCAATTACAATACTGATTGGAGTCTCCTGTTCTTTCCTGTTGGTTTTTACTCTGAGGCACATGCTAATAGGCAGGGAAATGACTGGAATTCATTTTTATTGGAATGGAAAAGGAATCCTCAGTCTTAAAAAAACAAGTTTAAAAAAGTGTTTGCCTTAAGGATCTCATGCTTTATTACATGCAAAACTGGATGAAAATGCTGTATCAAATCAGATTTGATGTAAAGGATTAGGATTTCAAAAAGAAAAAAAGGGCAGGGTATAGCACCATATAAAATTTCCAAGGACATTTAGAGCAACATTGAATTCTCTATGCTCTAACCATTGAAGCAAGAAGTCTTAAGGTTCTAAAATTCTTATAACTACATTGTGATAGTGTAAGAAACAACCTAATCTCGGACTGTACACACATTCTTTCCTTAGAAGATCCTTTGCTAAGTTTCTTCAGGATAAACACCAAATGACAGAGTTTTAGGTTATTTAATATGATTTGTAGCCCAACTTTTCTTTGTGATAATTGTTCAATATACTTTCATCTGTTTCAGATAAATACAAAAATAAAACTAAATAATAGTGTTTTTTCCTTCACTTATTCATTCCAGTGTATTCTGAAATCATGGGCTTTGAGTCAGACAAGGAATTAAAGATCCTTCAGAAGCAAGAAGGATTAAAGTGATTCAAGAAGAACAATAAATATTTGTTGTTAAATGATTTGATTTTCTGAGTTTGGATATTGTAAGAAACACATTCCCATTTTTCTGGATACATAAAAAGGTACAATCCTTTCTAACTTCCTCTTTGGCTTCTCAACAAAGTCTCCCTTACCTGACTGGCTTGTTTTCAGGGCCCACATCTGTAAAGCCCATTTCCTCCAGTTTGCAACGCCTATAGAGCTCATAGTGCCTAATGTGAGTCTGCTCCTGTAGGTCCTCCATGTTTGTACAAATGAGCATTTCTCGCAGCTTTACAAAGTCACAGTGGTTTTCATTTTCCACTAATCAGAAAAAAAAAAAAAGAAAAAGAAAAAGAAGAGAGCAACACTGGTTTTTAATTCTTGGCACACAATTAGTATTTGTTGAATACACAAAACATGAAAAATGAACATCAAAATTATCAATACGGTTAACAGCTACAATTATTTTATATAACTAATCAAGGTCTTGCCTTATACACACTATATTATAGACAGTGTTAATTAACAGACTGGGGGATTGGCTTTAAATTTACTAGCCAACAGACAAACAGAAAATGGTAAAGGAATACGTTATGTTACACATGCCTCAAGGATATTTCATGAATTTGGGACAGAGCATTTGGAGGTTCACTACTTCGGTGGTCCATCAGAGCCACTGGAGAAGAATTTGCCATTTCAGTGGAAAACAAGTGGCGCTTACTGGTTATGATGACCTTATTCTTTGGATCAGGTTTTGCTGCACCTTTATAGTAAGACACCAACTGCTTAAGAAATAGGGACGTTGTAATCCATCCATTTATAACAGATATGAAGAATGTTTTAAGAGGTGCAGTCTCTGAAAACTGAATCAAACTCTTGGATTCATAGCATACTGGATATGTTTGTAAATAAACTAATAACATGAAAAAAAAGATATTTCATGAATGTTTTGTTAGCAGTTCATAAATATACTCAGAACATTTCAACTGCTCTAAAGAATATGTAACATATTTCATCTAAATGTAGTAAATTGTGCAAACAAGAATATCATCTATTCATCATCATGATCAAATTCTTTTTCTATAATACATTGTGAATTCAAAATTAGTGAATATACTATATGGTCTTTATCCAACTTTATGGTGACCAATGACTAAATAAACACATTACTGTGACCAACAATCTTAAATGCAATTATTCCATGTATTTACTTATTTATTTTGAGATGGAATCCCACTATGTTGTTCAGGTTGGCCATGAACTCACAAGTCTCCTGCTTTGGCTTCCTGCGTAGCTGGATTAGAGGCATTCATCACCACACCCTGCTTGCCCTTACTTTATATTTTTAGTACAAGTATTAAAAATAAAAATTTTAAAAGTTGTCAATTTAAAAAATTATATTTTGAAGCCAGTAAATGGATAGGGGTATTCTATTCCCCATTAATTAACATCACAAATAAATGAACCAGATAGTGCTAATTATTCATTAAAAATGGCAGATAATCTAAATGTCCAAGTGAATTTAACTTTTTCAACTTGGTTGAATGATTTATTTGTTCTGGAAACAGTTTGGTAATAGTTTGGTCAGAAAAAAAAAAGATAAATTTACAGATCATGGATTATTGTTCCCTATAGTTAAGTGATAATTAGTTTAAATATCGTGTTCAAATACTACTTTACACATTCAAATTTTGATCAAGAGCTGGGGGTATAGCTCAGTGAAGCCCTGGGTTCAATCCCAAGCTCCCACAAAAAAATATCCACATTTTGATCAAAATGCCCACCCAGTGCTTCTCACTTTCTGCATGGCACCGGGGGAGACAAGGTGGGAACGATACAGGGGAGAATGGGGTGGCTCTGCCTCGCCTCTGACAACCAATCATAATTCAAAATAAGCAACACCTCAGAGACTAAATTAACTACATCTGAGATTATGAGGCAACACAGATCATTTTTTTTTCTTTTTTTTTTCTTTTTTTGCTGTTGTTGTTTTGTTTTATTTTTGTGGGTACTGGTGATTAAACCCAGGGGCACTTTACCACTGAGCTACATCTCCAGTTCTTTTTATTTTTAGAGTCTCCTTAAGTTGCAAGTCTTGCCTCAAGCTTGAAATCATCCTGCATCAGCCTCCTGAGATGTTGGGATTACAGGTGTGTGCCACCATGTTCTGCACAATATATATATTTTCAATTCACTATTTATCTTATTTACCTTGTACAATACCCCAAGGGTACTGACGAGCTTTGACCATCTTGTTTCCAACTTTTACCTCATCCATACTTCCCACAACAGCAAATGGCAACTGTTCCTATAAAGGAACCATAACATCAATCTCATCTTCTCATACCAAAGTGACAACTGATTAGCTATAAAATTATGAAAACAATAGAGAATAACTTTTAAACAACAAATCTATAAAAATCTAACAACCACCTATGCCTCAGATTTAAAACCTGGTTTTGAATATGTACTGACTATACTACATAAATCATTTGGGGGCCCTATGAAGAAAATTCTTCCTGAGGCATCTCCTAATGCAAGGCATCATGCTATTGGGAATAGAGAAAAAAAAAAAAAAAAAAAAAAAAAAAAAGAATTTTAGTGTGTCTCTTTTGTTTTTTGGGGTCAATACTACTTTAGCTCTAAAAAGTCCAAAAATACAATGTTGAATTACACATATACCACAATATATATAATGAAATTATGTATCTATATTTAGGGTATAGAGTATATAGTACTAATACAAATTAATATACAAAGTTCCAAATTAATGCTAGTACAGTAAGTACTATAGAAACTGAGAGAAGCCAGAGAACACCAGGAGCAGGAAGATATAAGCCAAGCTATATTTGGAAGGATGCGATTTAGACAGATCAAGCAGAAGAACTAGCAAAGGAAGGAGATTGTGAACAAAAACTTGATTCAGGGGCTGAAAATAAATGAGTTTATTTGAAATTGAGAATTAATATAGAGGAAAATCTAATGCAAGAAGTACTGAGTTACTATTTAGTTTAATATTAAGTAACTGACATTGAGTTTTTTAATTGTTCCTTTCTGAAAAATTATTCTAGGATAGCATGAGAAATAAAATCAAATATAAAGATAATTTATATTAATATATAAATTATAAATATATAAAATAAAAATATAAGTACACAAATATATTTTTTCTGATAATGAAGATCACTTCATTTACATTAGTCCACTTTTTCTAGAATTTCTTAATATAAATGGTGTATAAAAAAGTCGGAAAATAAAAGGTAAGATAGAGAATCAATATAGTTAATGAATGGCAATGTTAGGCACTTAGCTAGGAGTGTATCATTAAATTCTTGGTGACAACTCTTAAGATAGGTACTATTAACCTAATTTTGTAGATCAGTAAACAGTCTTGGGGAGGTTATAACTCTTACAGAGCATATGGTTAAATTTCCCTTAGTCCCAAACCCATGATCCTCCAAATAAGACCAGATATTTAAGAGATGTGATAACTTGAAGAAAGTAAAAAGAATTTAGTAATCCTTGTTAAAAGTTAAGTGAATGTTTCAGACATATGTATGGCACTATAAAGGAGGGTATACGTGAATACCAGCTTGAAGAGATCTCACCTGAAGACTGACTCTAAAACATTCCAAGGGAGGTTGTAGTGTATGCTCACATTTGTTTAAAACAGGACAGAAAGGCAATCTTTTGTAGACAAATTAAAGAGGATTTCACAAAAGGTGTATCCCAGTCTCACAACTGCATAGCTGTATTCAGATGAAAGTGGGAAGGAAGGAAATATACTTAGAAATATATTCTCAATATCTTTTTACCAATTTAAAAATGTTTTATTCTGTACTTATTAAAATTACACCTTGGGTTAGCAATTTAGCTCAGTTGGTGAGTGCCTGCCTCACATGCACAAGGCCCTGGGGTCAATCCCCAGCACCACAAAAAAAGAAAAAAGAAAAAAAAATTTCATCTTTGTTTTGAAGTATTTTTGGAAAATACAAAGGAAATTAAACCACAGAGAGGTCCCCCCTTATCCAGATAGAATACATTTAAAAATCCCCAGTGAATGCCTGAAACTGCAGATAGTACCAAACCCTATATTTACTATTTTTTTCACACATACATATCTATGATAGATTTATTTATAAATTAGGTACATGAAGAGATTAACAATAACTAATAAAATGGGACAATTTATAACAATATACTAATAAAATTACACAACTATGAACTCTCTCTCAAAATACCTTATTATACTATGCCCATCCTTCCTTTTATGATATAAGTTGATACACTGCCTGTACATTGAGCTTCATCATACTATTCAGATGGTACACAATGAATTAGAACTTAGAAATTATTTATTTCTGGAATTTGCTAATTAATATTTTTCAGACTACAATTACCATGGGTAACTAAAACCTCAGAAAGCAAAACTTCAGATAAGGGAGACACTTTTGCACTGACAATAATCACAAGTATTTTCATAGGTAAACAGACTCCATTTTTTCTTTAGGAGCTTTACATTCATTGCAGCATTGATTTTAGCAATAGTATCATCATCTGTTGGGAACTGGTATATCTGGACACCATTGCAGACCAATTCACTCATGAGCTTGATCTTAAATTTTTCTGTAATTCAGATTAGGAAATTGTATCTGCTTTGGCAATCACCGGAATAATGTTCACCTATTAGGCAGAAAGAAAACAAATCTTATAATTGAGGATTTGTTTTTAATCTTGTAATTATTTATTCACACAAAACCATGTAATCCCTGACAATAAATTCCTTACCCCAGACCAGAGGTGATAAACTATGGTCCAGCTTGTTTCGGCTTTAAAAATAAAGACGTATTAGAACACCACCATGCTTGCTCATGTAGGCACGTTCATGGGCTGCTTTTTTATTACAACAGCTGAGACTAGTAGATGCCATAGAGGCCATATTGCTTCGAAGCCTCATTTATTTCCTGGCCCTCTACAGAAAAAACAAGTAGACCTCTGACTCAAATAAGCATTGGCTGTCACTTGATACACACACACACACATATATCCCTTATAGAGTCATCCCTATAGTTGGCCTTACAGTAAATATTTTTTAGTTGTAGATGGACAACTACAACTATTATTTATTTATTAATTTTTTTATGTGGTACTGAGGATCAAACCCAGTGCCTCACATGTGCCAGGCAAGTGCTCTATCACTGAACCCCAACCCCAGCCCCTAGTAACTGTTTTTAAAAAGCAGAGCTTGTGAGTTCAGGGTATAGCTCAGTGGTGGAGCACTTGCCTACAATGTGTAGTATAAGCAAGGCCCTGGCTTCAATCCCTAACACCACACACACACACACACATAATAATAATAATAATAATAATAATAATAATAATAATAATAAAGCAAAGAAAGCAGAGTTCTTATTAAAATTAATCTCTTATGCCAGGCACGGTGGCGCACACCTATACTCTCAGTGGCTTGGGAGGCTGAGACAGGAGGATCACAAGTCCCAAAGCCAGTCTTAGCAATGGTGAGACACTAAGTAACTCAATGAGACCCTGTCTCTAAATAAAATACAAAATAGGACTGAGGATGTGGCACAGTGGTTGTGTGCCCCTGAGTTCCATCCCTGGTACAAAAAAAAAAAAAAATTAATCTTTCATTAATTTTAGAAATCTCATTTTCTTTCTTTCCCTTGCAGTCTCTTATAATTCCATCACATATATTGTACAATATGTAAAATATGGGTTGGGGTTGTGGCTCAATGGCAGAGCACTTGCCTGGTATGTGTGAGGCACTGGGTTCCATTCTCAGCACCACATATAAATAAATGAATAAAATAAAGGTCTATCAACATCTAAAAAAAATTTTTTTAAAAAATGTAAAATACAATAAACAATAAACTGAAACTGCTTGCTTAATTCACTAACAACTTTTATTTCTTAATAATCCAAGCACTAATTAGTGACTAGTCTCTCAGCAAAACTAAGAAACAAGTGACATTTCCCTCATTTTATCAATGTTCCAGTCATCAAAGACTTCTATCTATGTGGTATGGAAAGGAAGCTGCACCAATACCAGCTATAAGTGTTCATGACACAAAGGAATAACTTCATTAGCTTTATTCAAAGTTCTATCACTGCCAGGGAGAAAGAGATGTAAGATCCTGAAGACTGATTAACACAAAAATCTAGTCTTGTGAGCTCACAATGTAACTTTCAGAATAATACAAGTAAAAATAAAAATTATAATTCCATTCTTAAATGTTTACCTTCTCCAATTTTACAATGATTCAGTATATATACTTGGATATTTCAGTCTTCTATATGATCCAAGGAGATACAGGTTCTTCCAGCTAAAACTGAAATTAATGGTAGAAAACTTTCCAACAATTTTGAGTAAACAGGTTTCATGTTAAATTACTCAAAGTACCTAAAAAGTTGAATACTGCTGGGCACCATGACACACACCTGTAATACCAGTGCCTTGGGAGGTTTGAGAAAGGAAGATAGCAGGTTCCAGTACAGCCTCAGTAAAGGCCTAAAGAATTTAATGAGACCCTATCTCAAAAAAAAAAAAAAAAGAGCTGGGAATGTGGATCATTAGTAAAGCATCCCTGGGTTCAATACCCAGTACCAAAACAAAAATAAAAAGTTGGATTACGAGTCCTTGGTTTCAATATTCTGTATGCCAGGTCAATAACTTCTAATTACTTCCACATAAATTGCAGAAGTGGACTGAATGCTAAACATCAACATTTACACGCCTATCAAAGGGAGGGAAAATAATACATGTTGCCAAAGATGGTCACTTTTCACCATCTACAAAAGATAAAAGTAACGTTTTTATCAAGCAGTCAAGTGTTTGGCTTATAGGAACAAAAGAGAATTATCTTAAGAAGGCCTGGAGGCCTTGGGAACGACATAAGCCAGCACAGTCATCTCTCATCTTCATCTAGTGCTCTTGTGTAAATTAGGATCTCCCTAGGCCTGCCAGGTGTCTTGTGGGTAATAGTTTTGCACTATAAAAATACCGCATATCCATAAATGTTAAGTACCAAATGAAATAATTGAAGCATGCCTCAGTTTTCTTTTTAAGCTTATAAGAAAGCTTAGTTGTAATATTCCTGTCTGGTTTGTACAACAGAAAACTAAAGGCAGGATTTTAATAAAGAAGTCCCGAGTTCAAAATTCCCCCCCATCAACTGAATAAAGCAGAATTTTTTTGGTGTCAGGGATTGAACCCAGGGATGCTGAACTACTGAGACACATATCTAGCCCTCTTGTGTATTTTATTTAGAGACAGGGTCTTGCTGAGTTGCTAAGTGCCTTACTAATCTACTGAGGCTGGCTTTAAACTCACAATCTTCCTGTCTTAGCCTTCCGAGCTGCCAGGATTACAGTGTGTACCACTGTACTGTATTTATTCACACTTTATACTACTATCATGTTTGTTCTCCCCAGCTTATGTTGCACACTCGTTGACAAATATGAATTCCCACATAAGAAGACTCCAATATGAAGATAACTAGTTAAAAGCTTAAGTCTATCACATCTCTTCACATGGTTAAGTCTATCAATCTTATCACATCTGATTAGATGAGCAGACCATCATATCAACTTCATCACGTTTTTGCTCAAGTCCGGGGACTATGCCAAAAGTAAATCAACCTATGCACCAAGATTTCACCAGCAGTTCTCATGCTTTCCACACCAATTATTGTATTCTTATACAAAGAAAGCAGAACAACCAGAATGCCCTTCCATTTTTAAACTGTATCTTATAAAATTACTAACCAGGATTATGAAAGCTGCCTTTCTCACACTACTTGAGGCTGAGTTTTCTTTTAGTATAAGGCAATATTTTAAAAACATCTTTTAAGCAAATATAAAAAGCTTAACTTGAGTTAATTTATTGACCATTTTTTAGCTCCCTAAATTTATGATCTTCTTGGATCATAACAGATTTCTTTGACTTTAATTCAATGGCTCGAATTAAAACATATTTCACTAAATATGTGATAAAACATTGTACTTTAATCTTCATCAATGACATTCTTCCTCTTGCTTAATAGTGTTGTAACCTAAAATTAGTGTTACATAATTTTTATATTAAAAAAGAAAGTGACCGGACACAGGAGCCTATGTCTATAATCCTAGCAACTCGGGAGGCTAAGACAGGAAGATCATGAGTTCAAAGCCAGCCTCAGCAACAGTGAGGCTCTCAGCAACTCAGTGAGACCCTGTCTCTAAATAAAACATAAAATAGGGCTGGGGATGTGGCTCAGTGGTTGAGTGCTTCTAAATACAATCCCTGGTACCCAAAAAGAAAAAAAGAAACTGAATTTTTATTTTCATGTTTTGTTTTGCATCTCACCTTCTAAATTGAATTTCTCCAGAAAATAAGCTGATAGAAATTTATCAGATGTTCTAAAGATGCACAGAGTATCCATAAATATATTTAAACGATCCACACACATTTAATGTCTGATTAATTGATTCCTTTCCTAACTCACCTTGCTGTCCAGGTTCTTCATGGTTAAGAGGTCAAGTGTCTTCAGAGAGTGGCCTGTTGGGGCGATGAAATAGAGACACACGTGGATGCGAGAATCATGGTAGTTGAAGAGAGAACGCTTGATCTTCAGTTCTTCTTGGAGATAGGCCTCAAACTGAGCATCTATGTAGTCAACTATTGGTTGGTAGCTAAAAATATAATTATTTAAATATTTAATACAACATATCAACGCTACCTTAATAAGACACCTGTAAAACTCTCAAGTCTGTGGTCTGTATTTTTACCAATTAATAAGCAGTTATATGCTAAATGAAACATAACTTTAATAAAAAAAAAGCTATAACATATAAACAAAGGTTCTATGTGCAAACCATCAGAACAAACTGCTTGATACAGTAATGAATTTACAATGATTCATTTCCATATCCATTCACATGCTGGGTCTCATTTTAACAAAGGTTCCCATACTTGCCAGACTGCTCAAAAAAGCTAAGAATCTAATTTATAACCATGGCATGTTATTTAACTAGTTGAAAAAAGGCATGGGGTATCAACTAAAAATATATTTAAGTCAAAATCCAGGACTTTCTCTAAATCACATTTGTAAAAACATGAAAAGCATTAACACAGTAAAGAGGAAAGGCAAACATCAGCTGAAAGTATCTAGGAATATTGGCATGGTTTTATTTTTAGCTAATTACGAACAAAGAAACAGTCAATGATGTTCTCTGCTACAAGTTCTTGCTCAGATAACTCCTCCTTAGAATGCTGTCTTCCCTCTCTTTGTCTCAGAATATTCAACCTTTAGGATGCAAATCAAATCACAAGACACATGCAGGCCAGTGTACTAAGAGCAGTTCAAGAGTAGTTTGTGAACATTCTACTTCATTACATGTTAAATGACTACCTATGCAACTTACCTTTCTATTTTTAACTATCCTTGTTAAACAAATCCAAGTGAAAATAAATAGCAAATAAGTCCTACCTCAAATTACCTGGACACCTTTGCAATCATCTTTGCAGACCCACAGAAGAGCAGTACCTTGTGCAGCTAAGGAACTTGATAAATATGGATAGAACTGAATTCTTCTACAAAGTTGCCTGACAATTCTAGTCCTTGAGGATCATCACCTCTTTTAAACCCATAGAATACCTTGTTCTCCCTGTCCAGATGGTAAACAATGTGAATACAAATATCTCACAGTTCTGTTTGCTATAAGAACTAGCATAATAAAGAACTTCCTTCAATATCAGAGTGATTATTAAGAACATCAGTAATCCTAGAAAACTGGTTTAAATGTAACCCAAGAGAATTCCCTTCCCAAAATAATAAAATACTAAAATTTAATTCAAATACATGTGACATAAAAATTCCAAAGAAGCTTTTATTCATGACTTAAAATAGTAACATGACCTATTATGTAACCTAAATAATGTTCCTGTATCAAAATGGTTTGCCTTATGATTTTTGAAAATGAAATCCATAAACTTTTTTGTACTAAATAAACAGACTATAAGAGCAGGAAATAGTGAAATAAGAAAAACCAAAAGTGAAAAATTGAGAAGAACAAGAAAGTCAAAACTCAGAATTTGAAAAGACCAAATAAACTGGCAATGCTTTGTTGAGACTCATCAAAAATAAAAAGAAAAAAAGTGCAAGTAACCAATATCTGGAAAGGAAAGTAGGTATCATTATAGATGATATAGACAATAAAAAGATATTAGGAGTGTATTACCAATATTTTTAGGCTAATAATTTGACAATTTACACAAAATTGATTCCTGAAAAAGTATAACATCAAAACAGTTTCAAAAAATAAAAATGATCAACTTTTGAATAGTTCTATAAACACTAAAGAAAGTAACTCCAAATTAGTTTTAGCGGTTGGTTTTAGCAAATATTCCAGGGAAAAATAACTCTAATTCATAAAATAGAAAAAGATAAAAATCCCCCAATCTCATTTCAGAAAGCTAACAATCTTTATTTTTTCAAAGACAGTATAAGAGGACAATACAGGCCGAAAACCTCACATATAAACAGATGCAAGGTTAGGGATATAGCTCAGTGGTAGAACACTTTCCATGTATGTGTAGGGCTCTGGGTTCAATCCCCGGCATTACAAATAAATAAACAGTTGCAAAAACACTAAAAGAAAAAAATTGAATATAGCACAATATGAAAAAGTGATCCCACCATGATATCCAAGATTATAAGGTTAATTTAAAAAGGGCTGGGTATGTAGCTCAGGGATAGAGAACTGTTGGGTTCATTCCTCAAGACCAAAAACAAACAAACAAACAAACAAAACAAAACAAAAACCCACACAAAAATGAACAAAATACCCACATTATCTGTTCATATTTTCAATAAAATGTACTAAAAAAAAACTTTCTTATTCTATCTAAAACAAAACCAAAAACAAACAACAACAACAACAACAAAAAATCCTAACATTAACACATGTAAAAAATAAAGCTTTACCTCTAGAATGAGGATGAGGATAAGGTGAGGATGCCCTCAACAAAAATACACTAATCCTCCCTAGTACAGTCCGAGATTAAAAAAATTAAAGAAAAATAAAGTCTGTCTCCACCCATGATGGGAGTAACTGGGACTGAACTTACCTTCCCATCTAAAACCTAGAAACTAAGACAACATATATGAGAAAAAAGGTTTTTGGATGTTGGACAACAGGCAGTAAAAACTGTGATCATTGAGAAAGGAGATAAATGAGGGGAGCACTAAGATTTTTGCAGGTTCCAGCACGGAGACAAGTTCACTGGGCAGAGCACAGACAGACTCCAAGTAGCCTGATATATTTACCAAGATGAGAAGACTAAGACAGGAGTTTAGGGAGACCAAGATGACTGGAATCTGTGGGACAAACCACTAGGAGAGAAGAGTTGCAGACAAAATGCTCTGTGGGTCTGAAGAGGGTCCCTTAAAGTCTGTGACTAAGCACGATAGGCGTGTGCCAAGCCCATGACCACTTTCTACATTAGAGAAATAGTAGTGGTCACAAAACTACATGTTTGTCAAAACTAATTTTGAATTGTATACTTAATGGCAATGAAATCTATTCTATTTAAATTATGCATCAGTAAATCTATTAAAAGGAAAGAAATACGGGGCTATGGTTGTAGCTCAGTGGTAGAGCACTTACCTAGCATGTGTGAGGCACTGAGTTCAATCCTCAACACCACATAAAAAAAATAAAGATTAAAAAAAAGTTTGATGAGCAAATTATTTAAAAAAAAAAAAAAAAAAAAAAGAAAGAAATAAAAGAAATGAAAAAAAGAAGGTCTGGGAAAACACCTAATTCACAGCAATGGTTTCTATGGGGAGAGAAATGGGACTGAGCCTAAGGAGACAACCAAAGTAGGTTCCAACTAATGTGCAGTAAAAACATATCCACGTGTTACTTTAGTGACTGCCAAAAACAATCCAACAAATAAATTAATGGAGGAAGGCAAATTAAAATTAATTTCAAGGATAAATTTACATAGAAAGCTATCTATTATGGATTTCATTCCATAATGAAATTTAGTCAGGAGGCCAATCATACTGACAATATGTTTAGGTTCACTTAAAAATACTTTCATTTAGTTCTAAGTTGCTATCCATTTTATAAATATTAATAAATTTAAAACAAGGTATCAAAGGCCTTCTGTGTCTGCCACTAATCCACATAATTTATTCATATTTAAGACATAATGTTGTGCTGAAAAGGCCATATGCAAATAAATATCAGAGTCAATTTGTGCAAAATATTTTCTCTCTAAAAAACTGCTTATAATGAAAATATATACATTTCAAAAAGAATAAAAAGTAATTTACTTTAATCCAATCTATTTACCTCTTTCTTTCATAGCTTAAAGTTGATATAGAATCTATCATTAATTTTCATACTATAGGAAAATATAGAAAATATATACTAATGTAAAATATAAATTAAAATTACTATTTTAGTTGGCATATTGGAAAAATAATTCATGAACCATATGTATTTGGCCACTGTATATATTTGCCCTTGTGTATTTTTTATTCTTAGCAAGAATAATCCTTGGTCTGAAAACTAGTACCAATCACTGAATATACACCAAATATTAGGAAACAGTTAAAACTATTTTCCTGAAATACACACTTTAGTAATTCAAATTACTCTAAAGAAATTAGACAACTTGATAGAAAAATGTCAATTTGTTAATAAGAACAAAACACTGCTTAATGTTCAAAAAAATAATAATGTATGGGAGGAAAGGTATGAATTGCCATAAAGGAAAATCAAATCAAAGCTCAAGAGGCAAAAGGCCAACGTCTTGATCCTGAAATAAACTTGTTTTGTTACATAAAGAAATCACATACCTCTCTTCTTTATTTATTTGGTCACCAAATCCCACTGTATTCACAATGGTCAGTTTCAACCGAACATTACTTTCCTGGAGTTCATATGTCTGAGCTCTAAGTCTAACATTTGGGCAAAAATGTGAGGCTTCATGTTCTTCAAAATTAGTATTAAACAATGTGTTAATCAGTGTCGATTTTCCAATTCCAGTTTCCCCTGAAAGAAAGACAGGTATGTCTTCACAGGTGCATAGAGTGGGTGAGAAGAAACAACTGCAAATTCCTAGAGTGGTTTCAAGGATTCCAGATATTTTAAAAGTATGGTTGTCTATGAAAGAAATACACACAGCTGGTCGTAAGTCATCAACAGAGCAGAGAAATGAATATGTATACAAGGTTACTCAAAATTCTGAAAAGAGCACAAAATGTTTATGGAACAACAAAAGGTTTAAAGCTACAAAAAACAAAACTGACATAAATGAGTGAGAAAATCTCTGGGATCATGATCTCAAATTGATAACAAGAACATCATACTGCTTATACCAAGAATGAAATGAGTACAAGGAACATGAAGGAAAAACTCAGAGAAATAGTGGCACTCACCAACACAGAGAATATTAAAACAGAAGCCTTGCTGAATGGATCTGTTGACCAGCTGATCAGGCAAACTCTCAAAACCAACATGGCCACACATAGACAAGGATCGGATATTTTCTCTTTTCTGAGGAAAACAAAAACAACAGTCATAGTTAAAATGACCCTGACTGAAATAGGAAATAGGCACACTTGAAAGGATAAATTTATCAAAGGGACTAAAGATTTTACAATCATTACTATTCACCTAAGACACAAATGATCAAGTAAATTATGAGAAAAGAAATCAGTATCCAGACCCTCAAAACACAAATTTCTTATTCCCTTCAATACAAGAGTCTAGCACAAACTTTAACATTAAAACATTTTATTTCTAAAAACATGAAAATATTCAAGTAAACTATGGCATACTGACTCACAAAATGGAGAATTTAAAGTCATTAAATGTCTATGATAAATTTTTAATGTCATGGAAAATCCTACATTAAAATGTCAAGTGAAAAAAAGTACAACACAGTTTCAGCTCC
Organism: Sciurus vulgaris; assembly: GCF_902686455.1. Taxonomy (NCBI): domain Eukaryota; kingdom Metazoa; phylum Chordata; class Mammalia; order Rodentia; family Sciuridae; genus Sciurus; species Sciurus vulgaris. Next base: position 20,899,039 of record NC_136475.1, read on the forward strand.
AGTAGTGACAATGTAACTTATGTCAAACTTACCTCTCTGCTGGTGACAATTATAAGCAACTCTTTTCAAATCACAAGGACACAGACACTGGAAAGAATGAAACTGGAGAGGGAACGAAAACTGCATATGAGGTATACATTCACATGGCAAACCCCTGAGGGCACTCCCAGTCATTTTGGAACAAAGAAGATGGAGCTCAGGAAAGACCAAAATAGTCTTACATGGTTGAGAAATCATTTGAAAATTGGGGCAGGAGCACTCGCTAGAAATTGAGGGGAAAAAATTTCAGAATTAAAGGAGCCCCAAATCTGCAAATACATGGTTGACTGTCAAACAGCACATGGACAGAGGGAATACAGAGACCCCTGCAGGCAGCATTGGGAGTACTATCCAAAAAGATAGAGGAGGAGCTTACATTTTAAGTCCCTAAGTTAAAAGGGCCTGAGAAATACCTCAAGTTTTCTACTGAAATCTTAGATGGGCCACATTTTAGGATTAAGGGTCATTTCCTAAGAATTAGAAATGTTCCCTTAGTACTAAAGGCATGACTAAAATAGACTGGCCCTAACCAAGCCTATAACCAATGTTCAAAGTGATTAGTGTGATGAGACACCAATTAAACAGCCTATTAGAACAAAGTTCAACACTATTTGGAAGAAGAAAACAGAATCTAGCACCTCCACAATACTTATTATATAATAAAAAAGAAAAAAAAAATTGCAATAGGAAGCAGAAAATGTGATCCATAGGCAAGAAGAAAAAAAAAATTCAACAGAAAGAGATCCAATCCATATGAAACAATGTTAAATCAGTAGATAAGAACTTTAACTACAACAATTGTGTTAAAAATGTATAGGAAAGAGATGGACCTAATGGGTGACATGGCAGAGAATTAGACATGAAGCTCTTGGTAACAACAAAAAGCAAAATGGGATTCCCTGAATGGAAAAATGAAAAATCTGAAATTAAAATGTTATTAAAATTTTTCAATATTGAAAAATTCATCAAACAGAACAAAGAAAGAAAGCTTTGTTCAACAGTAATTTTCCAATCTAAATATCTTTATTTATTCAAGCTAAAAATCTCTCTTGTAGAGAAAAAACTCTAATTGGAGCCTCAAAAACCTATAGATGATATCAAATGGTCTAACTACTTATACCTGGAACAGATGGAAAAATTAGAGTAAAGAAGGAGGGGAAGAAGGAATATCTGAGTAATAGGGACGGAAATTTTTCTAATTTTCTAAATATGAACTCAGAGATCCAAGAATTTCAGCAAACTACAACCAAGAAATTCACATCTAAGTACATGAGAGCAAACTGCTTACTAAAACCAAGAAAAATTTTAGGGGCAACGAGGTGTGAGGAAGACACATTACATACAAGTAAGCAAACATAAAATGACTGGAGATTTCTCATAAGAAATAATGCAAACCAGAAGACAAAAGAATGGCATCTACAAAATGCCCAAGGGAGTAAAAAATGACAATCAAAAATTCTATATCCAATGAAAACATTCTTCCAAAATGAAGGCAAAATGAAGATATCTTTAGACAAAACCAGAAAATTCACCGTCAGTTAACCTATTAGAAATGTTCAGAGAAATCCTTCAAGATAAAAGAAAATGAGCTAGAGATGAAGCTCAGTGGTGTGCACAAGGCCTGGGGTTTGACCCTCAGAACTGTTTGGAAAAAAAAAAAAAAAAAAAGAGAGAGAATAGAAAATGACAATAAATGGAATCACCAGAAATGTAAATATGTGGGTTTAAGAGTTGTTCCTGTTTTAATTTCTTGAAAATATAATCATTTATTATTTAAAGCAATACCAAAAACAATGTGTTAGCTATTGCTTTAAACATACAAGATATATGTAGAAGTAAAATGAATGAAAGCACAAAAGATGGGAGGAAGCATAGACATACAGTTGCAAGATTTCTATATTATATATATGATCATATTATTTGAAGATTATATGTGATAAATTAAAGCCTAGATCAACTTCTTTAAAAAGAAAAAAGTACTAAAGAGGTATAGCTAATAAGACAAGTGGAAATAAAATGGAATCAATGTTAAAAATACTCATTAATCCAAAAAAGACATATCATTGAATGCACACAAAATAACTAAAATTTAAAAGACTGATGATGTCAGGTTTTGAAGACAAAAGAACAAATAGAATACTGAGAATGTGCTGGTGCAAATGCAAAATGGTACAGTGACTTTGGAAAAATGATGGGTAGTTTGAAAAAAATCTCACCTGGGGGTTAAAGCATACATCCAAATAAGGACAAACATTAGTAACAATTTTATTCCCAATAATCAAAAACTGGAAACAACTCAAATGTATAAATGGTGAATAGACAAATTGCAGCATATACTGATACATGTCCCAACGTGTATGAATCTTTTAAAACTAAGTATTCAAACAGTGATTTATTTACTATGATTTGTGTAAAAATAAACATTTTTAAATATGTATACATTCTTAAATCTATATGACTATGGAAGGAAATGCCTCCAAAGGTAGTGACAGACTAATCAGAGAAGATACACAAGGGAGGAGACACAGAGGTCAGGTGAGAAAGAATTGCTTTTTACTATGTGCAGTGGGCAGAATAATGAGATAGCCCCTGGCATGCCAACACCTTGTCTCAGTTATTTAATAAATCTAATCTGGGTACAGTTGAGAAATCTTGCAGATGTGATGTAGGTGCCAAATCGGGTAACTAGAAAAGGAAGACAATCATGGGTAGGCCTTACCTACAAGGCAAGACCTTATAGGGCCTGGGCATTCCTGGCTAAAAAGATCTGGGGGAAAAAAAAAAAAAAAAAAAAAAAGATCTGGCTAAAAAGATCTGAAGCACAAAGGAGATATGTCTTGTCAGAAGTTCTGCTTGAATGGCTTTTAGAATCGAAGGGCCCATGTGGCAAGGAAGAAAAAATGGTTTCTGGGAACTGATGGAAGCCCTGTCAGAAAGGAACTGGATTCTGCCAGTGACTTGAAAAAGCTGGAAGGGGAACTCTGCATAAAAACCCAGTCATCTGAAACCATATTGAAAACAAGAGACTCTAGCTATCAGAACACAGAACTAAAGGATATTATTTCATCTCACTGAATTACCATGCTTATCCTTGCAATTTCCTGTTTTTAACAGCATACCTCTTTCATCAAGTTAAATTTACCCCTCTTTTTAAATATAACTTTTAATATGCATTACCAAAACCATCCCTACTGTACAGGCACACTCAGAAGGACCTTGGAAACATCAAGTCTAATCAGGAAAGCATCTGTGGAGACCACCCAGTTGGACTTCACATTCTGTCATGTAAAGTTCTCTGCAATGTGCCCAGCTAAAGCAGTGCCAGTCTTTTTGTCCCCTCTCCCAGAACTGTGCTGGAATCTAATCATGCTAGTTTTTTTGTTGAGGCACCTGGAATTTTAATCTGCTTAAAGCCAAAACCAAAAGAACTAAAAAATAAAATAGAAAACAATTTAATAGGAACCCTGTGGATAATCAACTATTATTCACTCTATCACTGATATTTCACTTGAATCAAGAGAAAAGTTAATTCACATTCATGGTGAATACAAACAAGTCTTCAACACAAGTGTCTACGAATTCTCTGAGTAGTTATTTTTAAATCATAAAAGTATTTAGAGGATAATATGTAACCTATTTCAAAGAAACTTACTCTCTCTTCAACTTCACATACTTCTGAGGGCATAGAAGCTGTTCTGAATGCCACGTGAGAATGAAAGAGCTGGAAAAGAAAAAAAAAGGCTTTTAAAATAAAACAAATATTACACTATAAATCTTTACTTAAATGATGTATTTACATTAGAAACGGGATATAATATTGCTATAATCACCAAGTTTTGACTTACAAGTGCATACTATGGACTCATGTTTAAATTTTTTGGCTTTCTTACTGATTAAGCAAATAATAAATAATATTCAACATATACAGGAATATACACACAAACAAAAAATAAACCAGTAAACTCCCATTTACAAAGAGAAGAGCAAAGAATGCTGCTTTTATTTAAAAGATTCACAGGATGAAAACGGAAAAGTAAGTTATTTCACTTAAAATATACTCTACAAGCCAAGGGAGCACTCAAAACTAGTTATGCCCACTGTAGCACGCCAGGGAAATAGAAATGTTAAGGATAATCCTCAGCAATTTAGCGAGGTCCTGAGCAACTGAGCAAGACCCTGTCTCTAAATTAAAAAAAAAAAAAAAAAAAAAAAATGGTGGGGGGCTGGGGATGTGACTCAGTGTTGAAGTACCTCTGGGTTCAATTCCTAGTACAAAAAAAAAAAAAAAATCATTCAATGTCTGGGAAAGTAGGGATTTTAAAACATGAACAGGTCCCTCAGTCACCCAATTAAAATAAAAATAACTATCATTTACAGAACTCCTATTATATGCTCATCACTGTGTTAGCTCATTAAGCACAATTTCTTTTCTTCGTGTGTGTGTGTGCGTGTGTGTGTGTGTGTGTGTGTGTGTACACACCAGGGATTAAACCCAGGACCTCACACATGCTAAGCAAGAGCTCTACCAATGAACTACATTCCCAGACCTACCGCCCACCCCTTTGGTGCCAGGGATTGAATCCAGAGGCGCATAACCACTGAGAAACATCCCCTGCCCCTTTTAATCTTGCCAAATTGCTTAGGGCCTTGTAAGTTGCTGAGGCTGGCTTTGAATTTGTGATCCTCCTGACTCAGTCTCCAGAGTCACTGATATTACAGGTGTACACCAAAATGCCCAGTTTCCCAGTCCTTTTTATTTTGAGACAAGGTCTCACTGAGTTCTCGGGCTGGCCTCAAACTTGCAATTGTCCTGCCTCAGCTTCCCAAGTAGCTTGGATTACAGGTAAAAGTCACTGTGCCTGACTTAATACAATTTCTTATTTCATCTTTACAACACCCATGAGCTATACTTACTACCATTCTCACAGCTTAGATGAAAGATTAGGAATCAGAAAGGCTGAGAAATCATACAATCCAGTAGGCTGTATACACAGGTCTGATTCAATCTGCAAAGTTGGTGCTCCTTCTAAGTGCCCCAACTAGCAAACCAAATACCAAATTGTAGGAAATGAGGGATGACAGATATTATGGTATAGATATGAGGTGTCCCCTAAAACTCACGTATGAGGCAATGCAAGAATGTTCAGAGGTGAAATGATTACATTATGAGAACTTTCACCTAATCAGTGGATTAATCCAATGATATGAACCAACTGGGTGGTAACTACAGGCAGGTAGGGTGTAGGTGGAGGAAACAGGTCGCTGAGTGCGCCTTTGGAGGTTATATTTTGCCCCTGCATTGCCATGTCCTGCGTTGTCTTCCTCCACCAACCCTTCTGCCCTAAAGTTCCGCATCACCATAGGCCCAGAGCTACTGAGCTGGCTGACCATGGATTGAATCTTTGAAATTGTGAGCCAAAATAAACTTTTCTTCCTCTAAATTGGTCTTGTCAGGTATTTTGGTCACAGCGACAAAAAGCTAACTAAAACAAGAGGTATAAATTAAACTCTGATCATTTCAAGGCACTGCTATCCTAGTGCGGCATAAGATACAAGGAAATGCAACATTTTAAAAAGTAATACTAGCTGGGCACAGTGGTGCATGCCTATAATCCCAGAGACTCAGGAGGCTGAGAAAGGAGGATCGCAAGTTTGAGGCAGTTTTGGTGAGACTCTTGTCTCAAAATAAAAAATAAAAAAGAGCTGGGGATGTAGCTCAGTGATTAAGCACCCCTGGGTTAGAACCCCAGTACCAAAATAAATAAATAAATATAGAAAGAAATACTAAGGAGTCAAAGATACAGCTCAGTGGTAGAGCACTTGCTTATTAGCATGTGCAAGGCCCTAAGTTCAATTATCAGCACTGGGGAAAAGAAATGTATCAATACATCTAATATATACATACATGTATACATATATATATATATACATATATTTAAGTATATATGAATGAATGTGGTAAAGTAAAACACATAAACAGTACCAATGAGAATAGTGCAAAATGAATTCTCTTCCCTTCCCATCCTTGATTCCCTAGTACTCAGCAATTTTGCTGGGAGGTTACCAGCCTCTTGTGCATCCTTCCAAAGAACTGTACAAATAGAAGCACATGCTTGTACAGGGCTCCTTCTTGGACAGAATGGTAACTGATACTCTGCTCTGGGGTTTTCTTACTTACTCTCTCTTGAAGACTTTCACACAACTATATAGGCCTATCTCATTCTCTTTATGTTGTAGTGAACTATTCTGTACATTAACATACAGTACACACGGATGTTCTCTCTTTGAGACAGTCCTGCCATCTCTCATTACAATGAACTGTGTTGCAACACATAGCTTTGCCCACATGTGTGGTGAAAGGGGGAATCTTACTGCTGTGCTCCTGAAACATTACCCCCAGCATATTTCTATTTCTTTCTCTTTTTCTCTCTCTCTCCACACACATACACACATACACACACACACAGATACACTATTACCCATCAATACTGGATTTTATAGAATGCTAACAGAAATTTTCCTCTACTACATTCTGGTAAAATAAGCTTGACTGACCCTGTGATTTAACACTACAGGAATGAGTGTTCTCAAATCTTTAGTAGTTAATTGAACGCATTCTTCCAATAAGAAATGATTCTTGTAGGCTGGAAGTTGCTCCTATATAAAAGTACACAACAAAAGTTTTGTCATGCAGGCTGGGGTTGTGGCTCAGTGGTAGAGGGCTTGCCTAGCATGTATGAGGCACTGGGTTCGATTTTCAGCACCACATTAAAAATATTGTGTCCACCTACAGCTAAAAATATTTTTAAAGTTTTGTCATGAAGACACAGATGAGTTGCAAAACACATTAGAAAGAAGGGAGAATTTCATATTTGGAGGAAGTGAACTATGAATATAAGAATTTAGTTGGAGAAAAGGATTCATTAGTCTTAGGCTGCAAAGTATGAATAAGGTTAGAAGGGACAGATTAAGGGAAATTGGAAGTGTTCACTTAAGAGTACATTTAATGCCACAGAAAATACCTAGTTTGGGGCTCTGTTATCTAATGATAACTGGGTTAGACAGAATATCCCATGCTCATTGTCACTTCTTGACACAACTTACCAACTACTCATACCTTAATATGTACGTCTACTGTAAGTGATGTGCTACACATCTGATTCCCTGAGGCTATACTGTGCTCACCTGTCAACCACACAACTTTAGTGACAAACTTTTAAAAACTAATAGTAAGAAAGTGGCATTCAGTTTTCAATCTGATAAGAGCATATGATTAAATTCTGTAAAATGTAGTTTAGTAGGCAATTGGGTTGGTAAGTAAAATTTGCTTAGGAAAAAAAAAGTGATAGGTTTTATACCCATTCATCAATAAACTTTAACAAAACCTACCTTAAATTTCTATTATTTATGTAGATAAGGATTCTGTCCCGAGAATTCACTGTTCTAGTCAAGGAAACGCCATAAGCCATTCGCAGAATGTTTCTCGGTAAGGGAAGGAAAGTTGTTATCAGATGGTATCGGTTTGGCTGGGAAAGAACTAAACATTTCCCCACCACAGCTGGCTGACAGGAAAAGGCCATGTCTCCCAAGGGCCCTGGAACAAAACCCGTGCCTCTGCTGTATTGTTCTAAACTGAGATTTTGAAAAAGGTAGAGAATCTGATCTTTCTCCAATAAGCCCAAATGTTCTGGCACTTCTTGCTGTGATTCATTAAATATTACAACTTTTTACAAAAGTATGTATTAGATTTTGCTAGGAGTTAAAGTTCTGATATCTAGGTTTTTAAAAATGTGTTTGAATGCAATACATATGTGTGTGTATATATATATATAATACATATTTCACATACATATGAAATATAAACAACAAAAAAAAAGCAAATTGGCCACGTAGTCAAGGGTAGGTTGTGATTTTGCTAATGTCTTACTTTTGTTTTTTGGAAAGAGATTGTCACTGCCTGTTACAAGTTGACATTTCTCTGAGATACACTTATAAGGTCAAGGGCCATGTCTATGGCCAGTGCTGTGATTTGTTCATAATAAGTAGAATGGTTAACGGCCTAACAGATTGGAATTCCACTTGCAAGATTTTTTTTTTTTAACCATATCATTTCTTAGCACTACACCAAACTCTTTGTATGTCAATTGAGAGATTCACTCAGTTATTGTTCTCTTTGTTAGTTTACCTTCAACGATGTCCTGCTAACTTACTAAAAACTATTTCTAAAGTAAAACTTGTTTTGGAAATTTGAGTAGTCAAATAGTACCAGTGGAAAATATTAAAAACAATTATTTGTATTACTTTTATATGACTTATTCACACTTCCTAGTCAGAACATTTATACACTGAGATTTTAATTAAGTTTTGGCAGACATTCAAAAATACAGTAAATAAATCAACGAAAGTAGGTATCTGATATGAACTTAGGTAAATTAAACCTAGGTGTTATTAGTCAAAGTTTAATGATGAATGAGTACAAAAACTATCTTATTTTTGTTTCCTTTTTCCATGTTTTAAAAGACATGTTTTATTGGTACATTATAATTGCACATACTAGTGGCATTCTAAACCTACCTTATTTTTGTTTAAGCAAATTGTACTTAACAACCCAACTGCTTCATGAACTACATTTCACAAAATCTAATCACATACTATCCATTTGGTTTAAAACTGAAAGCCACTTTCTTACAGTAATTTTTAAGAGCTTAATTGTTACTAAAATTCTATAATTTTATACAATACAGCCTCAGGGACTCAGGTATGTGGCACATCATTTACAATAGACACACATGTTCAGGTGTGAACAAAGCATACGTTATGTCAAGAAGTGATACTGAGTATAGAATGTTCTACTGCCTTGAGTAGTTTATCTAATGCAAGGTTAGGTCCCCTAACCAGATATTTTCTGTGGCACTCAGTGGAATCTATGTGGAGTCCAGAATGATTTCCTCACTTGGTTACTCATGTATTACACTAATCAATTCCTCTTAACCTCTTAACCTCATTCATTTCTTTGCAGCCTAAGACCAGTGAACCCCTTTCTTCTACCAAATTCATTGCTTAATTTCTCCAAATATGAAATTCTGCCTCCCTACCGGTACTCAGGAAGCAGGCCACACTGATATGACTATGCTGCTATTTAACCTTCCAGGGTCTGAGCCAGTGCTCCACAAGCAGCCCACTCTCCTCATTAGACAGCTCTCTTCCTCAGTCATTTCTTTACTGTGTCAAATTCGGCTTCTCTGCCCACTCCAGTTCCTGGTTTTTCTGGGGAAGTTTCTTTTCTTAAGATAGATCACAGGGCTGGGGAGATAGCTCAGTGGTAAACGTGCTTGCCTTGCAAGCAAAGGCCCTGGGTTCAATCCCCAGCACGCAAAAAAATAAAAAATAAAAAAAATAAAGATAGATCACAGATGTTTGAATACACTTTGCTGCCCCTTGATTCTCTGATGGGCAAGAAGCTAAAAGTTGGGGATAAGTCAGTTTCTTTGACTCACCACACTAGTAAGTATTTTCCAGAACTTTAAAAAATTATGTGTAATACATGGGAAACTATAATAACTTGGACAAAAATTTAGATGCATTTTGGTACCTTATAGTGTGAAAAGACTATTCTGAACTTCACAGAGGACCAAGCGGGCAGTATGCTAGAGAGCTGCTTCCCTACACTGAGGGGAAGTAAAGTTAAACTCTTTTCTAGGTCCCTTTCAACTCAGATTTTATGACTCTTACTTTTTAAAAGAAATCATGAAAAGAAAGTAATATGGTGACGCATGAAGAAGTTATGAAATGCATGTACAGACCGGAAGGATTAAGGAAAGATACAATAAAATTATATCTCCCTGGTGTGGAAAGACTGTGGAATAAATCTCAACAGCTTATTTAAATGAAAAGTAGATGGCTTGAATTCTGGGAGAAGGCAAGATGACAGGCATCATGGTACATTCAAAATAAAAACATAAGAAGGCGTAAGGGATGTAGCTCATGGTAAAGTGACCTTAGGTTCAATCCTTAGTACTTTTTTTTTTTTTTTTTTTTTTTGGGGGGGGGTGCTGGGGATCAAACTCAGGGCCTTGTGCTTATAAGGCAAGCACTCTACCGACTGAGCTCTCTCCCCAATCCCCTTAGTACTTTTTTTGAGATGTCATTTACTAAGCCTGGAAAGAGCAAATGGGAGAGGAGCTGGACTTAAAACAGATAAGGAATACTTTGGGGAAACGTAAATACTTAGGAAAAAGTATAAAAACTATCAATATATATTTCTCATCTACTCCACAAATAAGCACAGTATTTAATAAACAGCCTTACATTTTAAGTACATAATAAGAGACCCTAGGCAATATGGATCAAAGCTAAATAATTGGTATCCTTGTAATTTAAATTTTGGTACAGACAAAAGACATACAACTAAAATATAGACAAGATACACAGGGTACAACAAATTTGCATAATCAAAAGGCATTGCAAAGAAAACGCTTAGGCTAAGATTTGAAGGAGAAATGAGAATTTTCCTAGCAAATAAAGAGTGTAGAAGAATAAGCATATGCAAAGACGAAATTCTAACTGGTGTTAGCTTGGAAAGCTTCAATGAGCTCTTATCATTTAAGCCTAAGGAAGTTTCTATGTAAGTGCAAAGAGGACGGCAGAAGAGGTGAGGCGCAGAGGGCACAGGAGGCTGCTGGTCCCTTTTGCCTGCAAGGTGACTTCATCAGCACCTCTGTTTGTCCTATGCTAAGATCACTGGAGGCAGGGAAACAAAATGAATCGGTGCAGGTTGAGGCAATTTCGGAAGTACAGTGGTCCCCCCACCCTATGCAGGGAGGATACATCCCAAGACCCCCAGTGGATGCATGATGTTTTTGTGTTTGTGGTGGTTTTGGGAATTGAACCCAGGGCCCTTAAATGTGTTAGGCAAATGCTCTACTACTGAGCTACACTCCAGTCCCTCCCAGTGAATGAATGAAACTACAGTATGGATAATAATGCCTTTTCTGTTTTAACTAAGCACTTACCAAGAATATGCCTGTAACTTTTGTATTTTGAGGTACAACAGCAAAAACTAACACAATTTCTTTTTCCTTCCTCACAATTTCATGGAAAGATCACTTATAAATTTCTGCAATCTCAGCATATGATTTTCCCCTCCCCTGTTAATACAGAAACTTCGTTTTTTTTTCACTTAAGGACACACTTTACAAGTTCTCTTTAACATATCTGAGTTCCTAGCATTAATACTCTTGCGCTATGGGGACATAAGTAAAGAAGAGTTACTTGAACACAAGCACTGCAAAACCTCACTTAACTACAAGAGACTGATGGGGATGGCAAACTATGTTGCATGAAAGGATGAGTAAAATGAAGGATAGATTGAAATCTCAGCATGCTACTCAGACGGGCATTGCAACCTAAAACTTATCAATTTCTTTTATTTATGGAATTTTCAATTAATACTTCTTGAACCATGGGTAAATGAAACCTTGGAAAATGAAACTAAGATAAGGGGAACTACTGTACTGACGTTAAGGATCCTATGGCTACCTAAATTCTTCAAAGAGCTTCAGTCTAATCACCCAATCTTTAGTCGAGTATATAATTAAACTAGGGTAAATTTACATTATAATAAAAAACAAACATACAAGTCCTAGTGGTGATTCCCATTTTTCTTATTAAAGTTTCCAATGATTCCATAAGACTTGAGTTCTAAAAATTCAGCCAAGATCACTAAGCCAGTTAGGCCTACATTTTAGTCTGAATTTAATTATATATTACTAGTACCAGATTGAAGTTTACAAGTATTATCCCATTTTTAAATCAGAAAAAGAAAAATCTTCAAAAGGCAAGGAAAGGTTACACCTATCAAGAGTCCCTACTGAAATACTGTCAGTGGGTTTTATTATTACACAGATTAGAAATAATAATTATGAAAATTAAGGGAAATCAATATAATATAACATTAAGTAGCAAAAGAGGAATATATACTATATTGACAGTATGGCCACAAGTAACAATTATTTGTGAATATGAGCAAGTATATGTGAAGTCTAAATATTCCTCCCTGCTATTTTTTTTTTTAAATGGTACTTACTGGTGATTGAATCAATTAATCATGCATGTTAGGCAAGCATTCTACCACAGAACTATATTCCCAGTCTTTATTTTAAAAGACTTTTTTTAATTTTTATTGGTTCTTTTTAGTAATTCATAACATTAGGAATCAATTTTGACATAATTATAAAAGCATGGAATATAATTTACTCTAATTCAGTCCCCAGTACTTCCCCTTACACTCTCCCCTTGTTCCCTTCCCTCTATTCTATTGATCGTTTTATTATTTACTTAGTTGTTGTTTCTTTCAATTAGTGTCTTGTAGGTATACATCATGGTGAGATTCACTGTGGTACATTCATATACATACAAACAAAAATGTCAGATTCATTCCACTATTCTTCCCTTATCCTGGCCTTCTCTCTCAAAACCCTTCAACTACTCCACTTATCTTTCTTTTATTTTGATGGACCCTTCCCCCACCCTCCTCCTCCTCTTCTTATGCTTTCTTCTCTCGCTCATCATTTGGACTAGATTCCACATAAAATATTCAACCTTTGACATTTTGGGTCTGGTTTATTTCACTGGGTTATGATAAAATCCAGTCCACCTATTCCTGACAAATGTCATTATTTCATTCTTCTTTATGGATGAGTAATACTCTCTTGTGAGTATATATCACATTCTCTTTATCCATTCATCTGTTGAAGGACACCTCGGTTGGTTTCATAGTGTACTTGTATGAACTGTGCTGCTATAAACATGGATGTGACTGTATCCCTAGGACTGTGCTAAATTTAGATCTTCTGGATAAAAACTAAGGAGTAGGATAGCTGCATCATATGGTGGTTCCATTCCCAGTTTTTGAGGAATCTCCATAAAACTTTCCAGAGTAGTTGCACTAATTTGCAGTCCCAACAACATATGCATGTGCCTTTTCCCCCACATCCTTTCCAACACCTATTATTCTTGATAATTGCCATTCTGACTGGAGATAAATCTCAATGTACTTTTGATCTGAATTTCTCTAATTGCTAGAGATAAACATTTTTTTCATATATTTGTTGGCCATTTTACTTCTTTAAAGAAATGCCTGTTACTACTTTTTCCCATTTATTAACTGGATTATTTGGGGTGGTTGTGTGTGTGTGTGTGTGTGTGTGTGTGTGGTGTGTGTGTGTGTGTGTTAAGTTTTTTGAGTTCTTTGTATATTCTGGATATTAATGTCCTATCTGAGGAACAGGTAGCAAAGCTCTTCTCCCATTCTGCAGGCACTCTCTTAATGTTCATTTCCTTTGCTGTGCAGAAGCTTTTTAATTTGACCTATTATTTTTTGTGCTTTAGGAGCCTTGTTAAGGAAAGTCAATTTCTGTGCCAATATTCTGGGAGTGTTGGGCCTATATTTTTTTCTAGCAGTTGCAAACTTCTATCTAGTCTAATGCCTACGTCTTTGATGCAACTTTGAGTTGACTTTTGTGTAGGGTAAGAAAGGAGTCAAGTTTTATTCCTCTACATAGGGATTTCTAGTTTTTCCAGCACCATTTGTTAAAAAGGCTATTTTTTTTTCCAACGTATGTTTTCGGCACCTTTATCTAGTATCAGATAACTATTTACATGGGTTTGTCTCTGTTTCCTCTATTCTATTCCGTTGGTCTTCATGGCTTTTGGGGGGCCAGTATCATTCTGTATTTGTTACTCTAGCTCTGTAGTATAATATGAGGTCCAGGACTGTGATAGCTCCAGCATTGCTCTTTTTGCTCAAGATTGCTTGGTTATTTTGGGTCTCTTATTTTTCCAAATGAATTTTAGAACTACTTTTTCTATTTCAGTGAAGAATGTTATTGGTATTTTGATGGGAACTACACTGAATCTCTACAGTGCTTTTAGTTTTCTTTCCTTAATGTGTCTTTGTCAGGTTTTGGTACTGGGGTAATACTGGTTTCATAATATGAATTTAGCAGTTCCCTCCGTTTCTATTTCATGTTGTAATTTCAGGAAAATGAAAGATCTGCCAGAATTTGGCTGAAAATCCTCTTGATCCTGGGATTTTCTGTTAGAAGGATTTTGATATCTGCTTCAATTTTATTACCTGAGATTGATCTATTTAAGTTGCTTCAATTTCATTACTTGATATTGATTATATAAGTTTTCTATATCCTCATGGTCATATGTCTCTAGGAATCTGTCAATATCCTAAGGAGTTCATTGGAAGTATAAATTTTCAAAACAGTTTCTGATGATCCTCTGGATTTCAGTAGTGTTTGTGGTGATATTTTCCTTTTCATCTCTAATTTTGTTATTTGTATCTTCTCGTCCTTTTGAGCAGTTGAGCTACAGGTTTATCAATCTTGCTTACCCTTTCAAAAAAATCAACTCTTGTTTCATTGATCCTTTGTATTTTTTTATATTCTCAATTTCATTGATTATAGTTCTGATTTTAATTATTTCCTGTCTTCTACTGATTTTGTGTTGGTTTGTTCTTCTTTTGCTTCGGCCTTCAGGTGTACTGTTTATTTATTTGATATCTATTTTTTAATATATGACTTCATCACTATAAACTTTCCTCTTAGAACTTTATATTCTCCCAGGGATTTTGATATATTGCCATTCTCATTTGTAAAATTTTTTTTCTTTTTCCTCTGCTATCCGTTTGTCATTCAAAAGTATATTAATCTCTGGCTGTTAAGAGTGGCTATTTTTTGGGCTGGGGATATGGCTAAGTTGGTAGAGTGCCTGCCTCGCAAGCACTAAGGCCCTGGGTTCAATCCCCAGCACTGCCCAAAAAAAAAAAAACAAAGAGTGGCTATTTTTTAATCTTGTGATTGATTTCTAATTTCAATCCATTATTATGGTCTGATAAGATGCAAGGAATTATTTCTATTTTTTGTACTTATTAAGATTTGCTTTATGACCTAAAATATGGCCTATTTTAGAAAATTTTCCATGCACCTCTGAGAAGAAAGTTAATTCAATTATTATGGATGAAACAGTCTATAGATGTCTGCTTGATTCATTTGATTAATAGTATCTTTTAGTTCTGAAGAATCTTGGTTTATGTCTGGATGACCTATCTAGTGGTGAGAAAAGTATGCTGAAGTCACCCAGTATTAACTGTATTGTTGTCTATTTGATTCTTAATATATACACCATTGTTTTGGGCATAAATATTTACAATCATTATAACTTGTTGGATGATTCCCTTATCAAGCATGAAGTGACCTTCTTTGTGTCTTTTGATTAATTTTAGATTGAGGTCCACTGTCTGAGTTGAGACTAGCTATCCCTGCATGTTTATGAGTAACATCTGCATGGTATAACTTTTCCTAACATTTCATCTTCAGTCTGCAGATATCTTTGTGAATTTCTTGCAAACAACATATTGAGTCTTGTTTCTGAATACCATCTGCAAATCTATGTCTTTTGATTGAAGAGTTTAGACCATTTACATCTAGTATTATTATAAAAGATGATTTTTATGTTCCACCATTTTGATCTATTTGTTTAATTTAGACTTGATTCTCTTTTAATTGAATATTATTCTAGTGCAATTCATCCCTATGGTGGTTTTTATTTTTATTTTTCATTTCTTCATATTCTTAAATTTGGTCTCTATGCTAAACCAGATTTGTTGAAAATTCTGATCATGGTCTCTTAACATCTTTTCTTTATGGTCAATTTTATTTTCAATATTATATACTTTGTCTTCAAGGCCTGAAAGTCTTCAAAGTGTTCTGATCTACTGGTGATGCTTTCTACAGACTTTTTAATTTGGCTTATTGAGTCTTTCATTTCCAGGATTTCTGTATGGTTCTTTTTCAGAATCTCTTATTCTTTTTGTTGAAGTGATTAGTCACTTCCTGTGTTTTCTAATTTCATACCATACATCATCGTTTACCTCAATGGACATCTTAACTATGAACTTTCTAAATTCTCTGACCTTTTCTTCAATGTGTTGTCAGTGCAGTCAGTTGTTGGATTATTATGGGCTACCTGGAGTGGCTTGTTCCCTTGCTTTTTCATATTGCTTGTATGTCTACCATCTATTTGGGATGATTATTGTTGCTGATTTTAAGCAAGGGACTACTTGGTAAGTTTCTTTCTCTTAAAAAGACCTGAGTTAGATGAATATTCAGGTATAAATACTTCAATGTGTGATACCAGTATCAGCACCACTTCGAGAGAAGTCACTGAACAATCACTTCAAGTCATGTACTATTTGACCTTATCAAAAGCAAAGAATTTGTTGATATTGATCTCTACAGTTCATCTATTCCCAATATAAACCTGTAGTAAAGTTTTGGACAAGAATGAAAAATTAGTAATTAAGTATAGTAAACTGCTATAATATTACATGAGGGCTGAAAGGCAGAAGAAAGATTGAGCAAAAGAAAGAGAAAGAAAAGAGAGAAAACAATATAAAGCAAGGTAAAAAAGAGAAAAAGATGGATGGGAGTATTTGAGGTATTAACAAATAATGTAAGAGGGAGAATAATGGGTAAAAGGGCTAGGAAAACAAAGAGAATGAGTCCAAATAATGCTTTAAATATTAGAAGAAAAACATTCAAATGGGTTGAAGGTGTAATGTTGGCTATTAGGGTAATAACTATCAATCAAGATAAAGAATAATACAGATGATCAGAGTTGATGTTTAGAGTTATTTATAGTAAACCATGCCAAGGTGAAGAAAATTCTTGTTGAATCTTGGTTTGGATTTCATTAGAATTTGGGGCATTTAGAAAATGTCCAACATTCCTTGTCTTTGGATCCCTCTAGAGGTACTGGGGCATGCACTCACTCCCCTAGTTGCTATGGACCTCCCACCAGCTGGTTTTGGTTTGTCAGCTCAGGGGCCTGCAGCTGACTGCTCTGAGGGTGTGGTGTTGTGTCTGCTGGTTGTTTCTATTGTGTGCAGGAGTTCCAGGTGCAGGGTTCTGTGTGATTGCTGTAAATCTCCATGTACCCTCTTCCCTCTATAGGATCCCTTTCATGGTGGCATAGAGCCTAGTAACTGTCTACTAGCACAGGTATTGTGGTTGTGAATTCTCTGTGGGTGACCTGTGGTGCAAAAATATTCCCTATGGACAACACAGCTCAGTAGGGTACTGTCCTTACTACTCAACTGGTTCACTGGGGTTCTAGCTTCCACTGCCCCAGGTTGTGAAGGGCAGGTGCCGATTTCCTCTGTTAACTATAACCAAGGCATGGTTCAGAGAGTATACAAACAGTGAACACTTGGCATTCATGGCTTAGGATGAGGCTAGGGACTGGAGGCTGGGTCAGGCTAGGAGCCACTGCCCTCTCTACTGCCTTGGAACTGGACAACTTTCCTCTTTGACTGACTTCTCAAGGGCTATGGTAATAATCTGGGCATCTTCCCTTTAAGCTTCCTGGGGACTCAGGCAACTTCTCATCATGGCTTTCTGCCAACTGCTCACATGATTCGAGACTGGTCCTTCTATGCTGCTGGATATCCAGGCAGCTTCCCTCTAGGATGGGCCCCCAAGCAGACTGCAGCAGAGATCAGGGTACAGTTCCTCAGGCAACTCCCAGTAGTTCCTCGACCCCATCCCCAGGGTCAGTGGGCAGTGGCAGCAGCAGTCCTGTTGGCTCCCCTTTCCCCTTTCCTCTGCATGGAGCCAAAATGGTCTTGCTGCTGGGATCTGCACTCTCACTTCTTCGAATTGCAGACATCCACTCCCGCCCTGCCCAGGCTCCTGCAAAGGCTGTATGAGAGCTGAGTTAGGCAAGCACTTCCCAGTGGGTTTGCTCTACCCACTCTCCTTGGGGGTTTTAACAACTTTTAGCTAGTAGCAATCCCTCTACAAGTTCTTTCTAGACTGATTCTTAAGAGCTCCCACTGCAGGGGTACTCATGCTGGTTTCATTTGTTGCTCTCTAGAGGTGCAGAGATGCTATGTTGATTTAAGGGGGTGACTAGTCAGCTGTGGGCTCCGCAAAATGGCTGTGGAGTCCAGGATGGCTTTCTATTCATGATTTGGTTTTAAACTCCTTGATCTGCTTCAAGGACACCAAAGCTTGTCATGCTTTAATTTTTTCTGCCTTTCTTTCCAAATGGTATTAAAGGGATGAGCTTATGTGCTTTTCTACTCCCCTTACCCCCCGCCAATGCCACTTCTCTCTCTCTCTCCTCTCTTTCTCTCTCTCTCTCCTCTCTCTCTCTCTCTCTCTCTCTCTCTCTCTCTCTCTCTCTCTCTCTCTCTCTCTCTCTCTCTCTCTCTCTCTGTTGCTCCTCCCCTGATCCCATCCTGGTCCATATTCAGGGTTAGGAAATGCTACACTTGTTTTCTACTTTGGTAAGCAATCTTCAAGTCTCTCCAGGACTCAGATTTTGTAATATTGGGTCTTTATTGAGCATTTACTTTGTCACCCACCTCTTAGATCAGCTGTTTTTTTTACTGCTTTCTTTCTGTGGGGAGATTGGGAATTGCTGCTTAGCTCTGTTCTGCCATCTGCAACCCCCAAATCTTTCTTATTTTATTTTTGAGATAGGGTATCCCTAGATTGCACAGGCTGACCTTGAACTTATAATCTTCTTGCCTCGGTCTTCCAAGTAGCTGGGATTATAGGCATAAACCATCATTCTCCACTAAAATATCTCATCTTCCAACATGAATCACCTACATGAATTCAGGAAGAAAAACTAGAGCTCTTCCACAAATACTATAAAAATGCATTTGTTCAACAGACATATACTGAGTGCCTATGTTCTGAGAACTGTTCTAGGCACTGGGTTGTATAACTTAACAAAAGAAGGGGGGTAATTCCTGCTTTTAAGAAGCTTCTATTCCAATTAGGAGAAAACCTAACAAAAATAAAAGTAAAGCATAAAATGCTAGAGAATTATAAACACAATAAAAAAATAGGGAAAGGGAAAGAAGAAATGTGGCAGTGACTTGGCATGGGGATGGGTCTATTTTGAACCAGGTGATTTGAGAAGGCCCACCTAAAAAGGTGACAGTTCATCAAAGACCTGAAGAGGTCAAAGGAGCAAAGCAGATGAAGAAGATATCTGGAGGGAGAGCATTCTAGGTAGAGGGGTGAAGAGCTACAGAGGTCTAGGAGCAGGTGTGTGCCTAATAAATACAAAAAGCAGGATGGAGGTCAGAACAGAGGGAGAAAGAAGGAAAGAGAGCAGTTACAGAGGAATGAGGACAACATCAGACAGGGTTCTTATGACTTATTTCAAGGACTTGGCTTTGAAAGGTTTTTAGCATAAAAGGGAATTCTCCTTGTTTTTAATGGTTCACTGCAGCAGTTTACAGTTGAGAGTAAACTGAAAAATGGCAGATAAAAACAAGATCAGTTAAGAGGCCACTGCATTAACTTACAAAAAGAGATGACATCAGCATGTTAGCAGTTAGGGAGAAATGAGATGTGGTGGAAATTTGGATCTACTTCAAAGGCAGAACCAACAACATTTGCTGTAGGCTCAAAATGGGATATGAAAAGAGAGGTATGGAGTATAGTTCCAAAGTTTTGAATGTGAATAACTGGGAAGGTGGAGCTCCCATTCACTGGAATTAGAAGACTAGAGGGGAGGACTGGGAAAGACCACGAGTTCATTCTAGAGCTTGTTAACAACGGAGATGCCTATTAGATACTGAACTAAAGGTACTGAGTAGGTAGTTGCAAAAAGAAATGTAGGAGCCTATGGAGTACTGGAAGCCAAGCAGGAAAAAAAAAAAAAAAAAAAAGTATTTCCCAGGCAGGAGAATGCCACTCCTATTTATTTACATGTTGTACTTTCATGCTGCAATAGTGAAGTTGTATAGTTTCTGACAGAGACTGCAGGGCGCACAAAGTTGAGAATATTTACTATTTGACTCTTTAAAGAAAAGGTTTATCAACTATTGATCTAAAAGAATGAAATGGTGAATGAACTAGGAAAATACAATTTTTCGCTATAATGAAGGCCTCTTGAAGAGTTGCTAGAGTTTGGATCTAAAATGTACCCTAAAGCGCCATGTTACAGAGCCTTGCCCCTCAACTTGGTACTTCTGAGAAGTGGTAGACACCTTTAAGGGGTGGAGCATAGCGAGGAGAAGCAGGTCTTAGATCATTTGGGGTATGCGAGTCACTTGCTTTTTCTCTTTTGCCTCCTGGCCCCCATGAAATGAACAGCTTTGTTCTATCACTCACCCCTGCCATGATGTGCTGTCTCTTCCCTAGCCCACAAACGATGAAGCCAATCATGGACTGAAACCTCCAAAAAATTGCAAGCCAGTATAAACCTTTTCTTTTTATAAGTTGATAATCTCAATTATTTTGTTACAATAACAGAAAGGGAACTAACACAAGAATAAGGTCATAAAGTTAAAGGGAGACCATTCAGCATGATTTTCCTCCATCATTCTCAGTTGTGAGGGCACAAGAATAGAGTCCAGGGACAGTTTAGTTTACTTAGGTGTGGGCTTTGGACAGGAGAGAATAAGGCAAAAGACAAAGTTCAGTACTTTCAGGATCTGACTATAAATGGCTATTATCATGGACTCAAAGCAGGGAAGAAAAGTGGAAAGAGGGTAGAAAGGACATAAGGGAAACACAAAAGGTAGTAGATTAGCAGATTAGGTCACAGAATTAAGGGACTTTGGGTACTAAGGAAGTAAATAAGCAAGGTAGAAGGTAAGGTCAGAGTAGAATGACTGAAACAGACTGTGATGGGTACAGCTGTTGGTAATGACAAGGCTGAGGTATTAACTGCAAGGAGTGGCTAAAGTAACAGAGAGAGAACACTGAAGGAGAGGAACTAAGAAGGCAGGGGGATTAAGGGATAATCTAAACAGATACTAAAATCTCCCAGATTTTTGACAGGCCTAATGCTAGACAAATACAGAGTCCATAACCAAACCTGGGTAGAGGTAGGGTTTCAGGAATGTCAACAAAGAGAAGCAAGTGAGTAGATGGCATGACAACTGAGTGACTTCAAACAGTTACAAGGGAGAGGAGAATGATGTGGAAGTGGCAGTGAGGGGCACATTGGCCAAATGTCCCTCATACAGGTTCTGTGCTACAAGGGGAGCCCAATAATGACAGTAAGCTTTGAAAATCAGCTCCTCTATATCTCCTCTGGGAAAATTCAGTCAATGAAAAATTAGGCAAATATTTTTGTATTCTTACTAAAAATCGCAAGTACATACAGGAATGCCTGATCTATCTTATCCCAAGAAGTGAACAAAACTTTCTAGGAAACTGTATAAAGTGACTTAAGTAACAAACAATTGGCGTACACCAATCCTTCGCCCGAGACCATACTCTCCCCTCTGGTTACCAAGGCCCTATAGGATTCAATTTGATCTATCTCTCCAGTTTCATCTAGTTCCTGAATCTCCCTAAACATACCAACAATCCATGCCACTACCCCTGCAACTACCAGGTACCTTGCCTGGGTGCTCTTTCCATCTTCTGTCCCATGTAAATGTTCCCGTCTTCTCAAGAGGACTTATATGAGTGTGAGGAGAGGCAGGCAAATAAGAAAACAAAGTGTGTAAGTGCTATAAAGGGAAGAAAATGATGTGATGGGGTGCAGAGTATTGAGGAGAAATTTTCAACAAAGGTTCAAATGCAACTCAAAAGGAGAAAGAGTAGCCATTTTAGAAAATGATGTGATATAGCAAAGAAAACAAGATCATAAAAAGAAAGCCTACAGAATGAGAAAAAAAATCATCTTCAATTATGCTTTCAACAGTGGATTAATATAAAACCCTTGTAATTCATTTGTGTCATAAACGATTTATAGAAAATATTTTTTTTAAAATTCATATAATTTAATAATTAGTGAACAATCCAATTAAAAATTGGAAAGGTTGGAATAGACATGTCACCAATGATGTCAAAAAAACACATGATAAAATATTCAACATCTTCAGTCACTTGTAAAATGCAAACTGAAACTTCAATGAGATAGCACTATACTCTTATAAGAGTGGCTTAAAAACAAAACAAAAAGTCTGACAATATCAAGTACTGACAAGGACACGGAACAAGAACTCTTTCATTACTGGTGGGAATGCAAAATGATACATCCATTTTAGAAAACAGTTTGGTAGTTTCTTATTAAGTTAAACATTCACTAGCATGCTACTCAAGGATCCCACTTCTAGATACTCAAGAAAAATGAAAACATATTCACATAAAATGTATAAGTGAATATGTACAGTAGCTTCATTTATAATTGCCCCAAACTGGAAACAACCCCAAACACTTAGTGGAAAAAGTAAGCTCAACAGTGGTATGGGCACATTCACAGAATGGAATACTACTCAGCAACAAAAACGAATGTGCAACAACATGAACTAATCTTAAAAGCATTACATTTAGCAAAGCAGTAAGTTCAAAGGCTACAATAATACCATACACATAACACAATGAGAGACAGAGAAACTGGTCAATTGCTGTCAGAGAATAGTGGCAAGAGAGGCTGAGAAAAGGGGAACTTCTAGGGTGGGGTGATGGAACTAGTAGCCTGACTATGGTTACACAAATGTATGCATTCATTACAACTCACAAAACTCCAAGCTAGAGATGTAGTCCAGTGGCAAAGCACTTACCTAGCATGTGTGAGGCCCTCATTTGATGCCTGGCATGGTAAAAAGAACAACCAACCAAAAACAAACCCTCACTAGACTTTATACTAAAACAGGTAGATTTTACTCTATGTAGATTATACTTCAATGAAAAAGTTAACTCAAAGAAATGTAACGTTTTATTTGGCCTTTATGTTGTTGTGACCAAAACACCAGATGAGACTGACTTAGAGGCATAAAGATTATTTGGGGTGCACGGTTTCAGAGGCTCAGTCCACAGTTGGCTGACTACATTGCTCCAGGTCCAAGGTAAGACAGCACACCACGGAGCAAGGGCCCAGTAAAGGAAACCTGGTCAGCTAATGGCAGAGTTAGAGAGAGAGGGAGAAAAAGAGAATAGGGAAAGGGACCACAGGAAAGATGCATTCTTCCAGGGTACGCTCCCAGTGACCCACCCACCTTCTCCAGTCACACCCCACCTGTCAATAGTTACCACCTAGCCATTTAAAATTAGTATGGACTGATAAGATTAAAGCTCTCATAATCTAAGCATTTCCCCTTTGAATATTCCTGCATGAATAGAAGCTGGCCTGGAGGGCCCCTCATATCCAAACCATAACAGCAACAAAATCTTCATACTAAAAGATGATCTAACCAATAAATGGGAAAGCAGTAGCTAAAAAAATCTGAGGATAAACTAAATGATTAATATAATATATGTGGTTTTGGAGTAAACAAAAATAAAAATACATAGGAAATATGCAAATACAAAACAAAATTAAAATACTTTCTCTGATTGTTCAAATTACAATGTAGTGTTAGGTTCTTTTGGCCCTCAGAGTGATGCAGAAACTAAATTATAATTCTTTCCTATACAACAGAATCTCTGTTACTATACAAGAAAAAGCCTATCTTCTACCAAACAGAGAGTCCCTAGAAAAGATCTCAATGACTTATGTCACAACAGAAAAGAGCTAACATGACATCAGTATAAATGTATGGCTTTAAAGAGCTGTTAGAATTAACTACTCCTGGTGACAACAGATGCAAAATGCTGGAGCACTAAATAATTAGCAACACCATGTATAAGGGCCTGGGGCTAGGAGGTACAATGACAATAAGAACCAAACAAGAGATATTTTGTTCAAATTTGAGAAAGTTGACTCTCATCCAAAAATAAATAAATAAATAAATAAAGGTGGGGGAAGAAGAGATAACAGTACTCAATGGGAAAAAAATTATAAAATGCAATAACACAAGTAAAGTACTTGCCACCCTGAACTTCAGCATCAGTATATGGTCACATTCAATTACCACAGAGACATAGTTAAAGTCACAAAGGACAAACTCATAGAAAAATGAATAAGAAATAAGATAATAAGACAATTTCATAAAAAAATAGGTTGAATATGTTAACTTTTGCAAAGATTATTGGACAACTAAAAAGGTAAAATTATATTCAAAGAATATGAAAATAATGACTAAAGTTCTCTTTCACATTTTAAAAGCAAAAGTTAAAATTTTTTAAAGTCATAATTTTAAGATTGGTAAATACAACTGAAAGGCTTCTTGTGTTCTTTTAAGGTCGACTGTGTGGACAGAATCTGAAACAGTCGTCTTCCTGCCTAAAATACCTAGCCAGCTAATATATATAACATATAATTGCAGTCTCACATTTTCACTGTGAAAATCAGCATGGAGATTCCTCAAATGACTAGGAATATAACCACCATATGATCCAGCTATTACATTCAATGTTTATCCAAAGAACTAAAATCAGCAGAGTATTGTGATACACGCATTCCAATGTTCATAATGTTTATAGTACTGCAATTCACAACAGCCAAGTTATAGAACCAGAACAGGTGTCTGTCAACAGATGAATAGACAAAATGTGGTGTATATATACACAGTAGAGTTCTACTCAGCCATCAGGAAGAATGAAATTGTTATTTGCTGGTAAATGGATGGAACTAGAGAATATCATGCTAAGTGAAATAAGCCAGACTCAGAAATTCAAAGGTTCAGTGTTTTCTCTCATATGCGAAAACTAAAAAAAAAAGAAACAAAAAGGGGGATCTCATGAAAACAGTAGAGAAATCAATACAGTACAGGTAAAGGATCATGGGGTAGGGGGGAGTAAGGGAAGGAAAGGAGAAGAACTGGGGAATAAAATTGACCAAATTATGCTATACACAAGTATAAATATACCAGAATGAATCTCACCTTTATGTATGATTATAAAGCACCAAAAGAAAAAATATGTTTGTAAACAAGAAGGAGGACGATGGAAGGAAGAAAAAGAGGAGAGAAGGGAGATAGGAAAGGGCAAGTTTTATGGACTGAATTGGAGCAAATTAGGTTATGTGCATGTGAATGTCACAATGAACCCACAATGTATGATTAAAACACACTGATATTACATAGAAAAGAAAAAAACTATATGACAACATAAGAGCTCTATTAAAAAACAAAAGTAGAATGAAAGTGAACATAAAACTTTTACTTCTGAGGCACATAGCTAAAGCATTGCTGTGAGGAAAATTCATACCACTAAATGAATACGTCAGAAAAGTCTCAAATTAATAATATAAGAACCTGAAGAACCAAGAAAAGGAGTAAAATAAACCCCAAGCAAGGAAAGAAGAATGCTTCCAAAGAAAGAAAAGATCACATATCATTTATACTGAAGATAGAAAAATTTAAATAAATAAATAAAACGAGCCAGTTCTTTAAAAAGATCAATAAAACTGACAAACTGGTATCAGAATTGACATAAATTTGGACTGACACTGGACTGAATTGACATTTGGACTAAAATACGGATTAGCACTATAGATCCTGAAGACAACAAAGGATACTAAGGCAATACTACATTCAACTGTATTCATAAATTTGAAAACTGGAAGGAATGCCTCTGTTCCTTAAAAACCCACAAACTACCACAACTTTCCCAATGTGAAATAATATGAATAGCCTGGTAACTATTAAAGTTAACTTGATTTTATAAAATTAAAACACTCAAAAAAGAAATCTCCAGGCCAAGATGGTTCCATTGAAGAATCCTACCAAATATTTAAAGAATTAACACCAATTCTACACAATCTCTTTCAGGGGACAGAATATTTTCCAATCCATTTTATGAAGCTAGTATTACCTCAGCGACAGTACATAAAACCTATAGACCAATATCCCACATGAAGTCAGTAAAGGGCATCTACAACAAACTCACAGCTATGATAAAAAGACTGAATGCTTTCTCCCCAAGAAACAAGGCAAGGAGAATGGTCTACTTTCACCACCATTACTAAAAGAAATGCTTGAAAAAAAGAAAAAAGAAAAAAAAAAAAAGAATAGAAAAGAAAGAAAGAAGCACCAAAGAGCTAGAATCCAGCCAGCACAATAAGGGTGAAAGCAAATGGTAAAAACACTGGAAAGGAAGAAATAAAACTGTCCCTATTTGCAAATGACATGATTACTCACAAAGAAAACCTCAAGGAATCCCAAATCCTAAAACAAATGAATTTAGCAAGGTTACATGATACAAGATAAACATACAAAAATCAACTATATGTCTGTTACAAAGGAATATGTAGATATAATTTGAAAGCAATGATCATCTACAATTCCTTAAAAAATTAAATACTCAGGCATGAAGGTATAACTAACAAAACATGCATGACTGTATGCTGAAAACTGCATAATGAAAGAAATCAAAGTACATACAAAGAAATGACAAGAAATACTGTGTTTATAAGGTAGAAGATTAAATAGTAAAGATATCAATTCTCAGTAAACTGATAAACAGATATAAATAATGTAATTCTTAAGAAAATTCCAATAAGTCTCTTTAGATATACACAAAATGATTCTAAAACTTACAAAGAAAGGCTAAGAAATAAAAGAGCTAATTGTTGTTTTTTTTTTTAAATAAAGAGGAATCATTTACCTTATTTGAACACTTACACTGTTACAAAGAATCAATGCTGTATGAGTTGGCAGAACCCAAAAAGAGACTCAGGTAAGTATGTTCAACTGGCTTTTGACAAAAGTGCAACAATTCAATAAAGGAATGAGAGCTTTTTCAACAAATAGTGCTGGCCAAAGGGGTCATCCCTAAATCAAAAATGGGCTCTTGACTGAAGTCTGACATCTCGAAGAAAAATTAACTCAAAATGGATATGGAATTAAATGTAAATTGTAAACTATGAAACTTTTAAGGAAAAAAAAAACTTCAGGATCTAGGGTTAGGCAAAAAGTTCTTAAACCTGACACCAAAGAGCACAAATCCATAAAAGGAGAAATTGATAAAATGAACCTCATAAAATTTTTAAATTCTAGCTTCACAAAAGATCCTATTAAGAGGATGAAAAGACAAAAGTACAGAATGAGAAAGCATTTGCGAACTACACATCTGAAAAAGGACACGTATCTATGGTACATTAAAAAAAAAATCCCTCAAGAGCAAAAAAAAAAAAAAAAAAAAAAAAAGATTTAATTAGAAAATTAAAAGAAAAAAATGAAGAAACATTACACAAAAAAGGAAATACCAACTATGTCCAACATCATTAGACATTAGGGAAATGCAACTGAAAACCACAGCATCACTACATACCTACTGGAATGGCTAAAAATGAGGTCAACACTAAATGCTGACAAGGATGTGAACAAACTAGATCTTGTATTGCTGGTAAGTATGGTACAACCATTCTAGGAAAACAATTTGGTAGTTTCTTATTAAAGGTGCAATTATCACATAACCCAGAAACTGCATAAATGAGCATTGGAGAACTAAAGCCAATCCCAAAAAACCAAAGGTAGACTGTTCTCTCTGATATCTGATATGCACATGCTAATATACAACAAGGGGCAGGGGTAGAAGTTCAGTGGATTAGACAAAAGAGAATGAAGGGAAGGAAGGAAAGAAGGAGGGTAGAAATAGGAAAGACAATAGAATGAATGGGACATAACTTTCCTAATGCTCATATTTGAATACACCACCAGCGAAACTCCACATCAGATACAACCAGAAGAATGGGATCCTAATTAGAAAAAATTATACTCCATGTATTTATATGTCAAAATACACACTGCTGTTATGTACATTTAAAAAGAATAAAAAATTTTACGTTTGTTATATTACATTATTAATTATAGAGATGTTTCTATCAGCTTTATTCACAATAGCCCCAAACTGGATACAAGCTAGATGTCCTTCAAAGTGTGGTACATTCATAACTACTGATACTTGAAACAACTTGGATGAATCTCCAGAGAACTTTGCTGAGTGAAAAATCCCATCCCAAAAGATTACTTACTCAGTAACTACATAAGTTTTGAGATGAAAATCTATGGAGTTGAATAACAAATTACTGATTAAGAGGGATTAAAGAGGAGGTGGGACAGGGAATGAAGTGGGTGTGATTAATAAAAAGAGTAACATGAAAGACTCTGGTGAGGGAAAGGGCCTCTATCTTCACTTTATCAGTCAATATTTCAGGTTGTATTCCATTTTGCCACATATTGAGAAAACTGCATAAAGGGTACAGGGCTCTCACTATATTATTTCTTACAACTGGATGTGAATCTACAATGATCTCAAAATAAAAAGTTTAATTAGAAAACAGCTTCAGAGCAAGATTAAGTGCCGGAATTAGACAAGAAAGCCAACATTAACTAAGGTGCTCTCTTCTCTTCAAGTATGGCTTGATACTGAAGATTAGGGATCAGTTTATAAACACACACACCTTATTCACCTGGGGCCCTTGATATTTTCCTGACTCACGTGAGCAAACGGCAAGGGTAACGAAACAGTACAGAGAGAAAAACTGAAGACTTTTAAAACTACGTGATAGAGTGGAAAGAGACCTGGGCTGAACCGAGAGCAGAACCCTTGTCCAAGCTCTATAAAAACAAACGAACGTATGCAAAGACATATCCCATTAGCCCTCCATATAGTCTCTGGAACTCCATGTACACTCCTAAGAGGATGAGAATCACAAAAGCAAATCACACATTGTGTTAAAAATAGCTGTGACCACTTTGAAGAACTACTGGCTTACTAGCAAGCCAGATAAATATTCAAAAGTGATTTGAAAGGCATAAACCGTGTTCTTCTAATGCGCCAAGGGTGCCAAGGCGGGAAAACGAAAAGGTTCAACTTCTAATGGAGACAACCTGGAAAGCAGGGTCGGCTTTTGGAAAGCCGCGGGAGGCGGCCTCGACTCAGCGAGCAGTCCCGGCGTGCACACAACTCTGCAAGCTTACTAGGGTAGTATTAATCTGCACCGCGCGCTCGAAAACCGTTAGCAAAGTGATGCACCAGCAGACAGTTGTGAATGTAACTCTCCCGTTTTGGCAAAGATCGGGAAGTCAAGCAAAAAGAACTTTCCCCAACTCCCGGCCGCTCGGCCCTGCGCCCAGCGAGTAGGGGGTCAGCGAGCAGACCCGGCTCTCCGCGGGCGACCGGCCGCGCCCAGGGAGGAGTGAGGATCACAATCCCCGCCGACCAGGGGCGGCCTGGAAGGCAGGGGCCGAGGAGGTACCGCTGGGGCGCGGGTCCCCGGGGTCCTAGGCGGAGGGTGCAGGGTGGCGAACTCACCAGGTGCTGCGACTCTTCCGAGACGGCCATGGCTCCAGGCTGAAGGGCAGCTAAGCCGCAGTTTCAGCCTCGGCCCAGGAGCGCGTCCCGGCCGCAGCGAAGGAAAGGCGGGTCAGGTTGGGCGTGACTAGCGGGGAACAACCCGCCGGACTCAGGATGGGTAGGGACCGCGCGCGGCCGGGGCCGCCCAACGGGCGGGGTGGCCTCTACTGCTGGGCTCAGGGCGGGGCGTGGCCAAGCCCATTCGGCCGCGGGGACGCGCCATTGACCACGCCAAACGTTTCCCGCGCGCCTGGCGAGCCTCTCACCCGAGGGCCCCTCAACGTTTTAGAGGACGGAAAGTAGGTGCGGGAGGGAATGTGAACGAAGAAAAGTTGGGACATGAGCAAGTAGACGTGAGGAAAAACGTCCGGACAATACAGGCAGCAGGCGGGAACAGCGACTGTGGGCCCTCACACATAGACCGGAAGTGGGCGGGGCCGGCGGCAGCCGGCGGGAGCAGAGATTGCAGCCCCCGGCGGAGACAGGAAATGGGCGGTCCTAAGGGCGGGGCGAACACGCAGGGCGGGGCTGGAGGGGGCGTGTCCGCCCGGGCGCGGCCCCGGCAAGGCGGTGTCGGAGTCTGACTGCAGAAGCCTGAGCTGGAGTCGTGGGAGCTCTCCAGGTTCCAGGATCTCCGACCGCGCTGCTATGGGGCCCGGCTGAGCCGCCAGCCGGTGAAGAAACAAAGTGGCGGCGGATGGAGGGGCCGGCAGAGCTGGGCCCCGAGGCCGTGCTATGCTTCCTCGCGGACCATGGGGGCCGAGCCCGGCATGCCGAGCTGGTGGAGCACTTTAGGGGCGCCCTGGGCGGCGAGCCGGAGCAGCGGGCCCGCGCCCGTGCCCGCTTTAAGGAGCTGGTCAACGCGGTGGCCACTGTGCGTACAGATCCCGCCGATGGCGCCAAGTATGTTTACCTCAAGAAGAGGTTCTGCTCCGGGTCCGCGCCGCCGGAGGCCGCGCCCCCCGGGGGCCCGCCTCTCATCGAGGTGACCGCCGAGCCAGAGGCCCCAGGCCACCCGACCGGGTCCGGGGAAAGCGGCCCGCGCCCAAAGGCAGAGGACCCCGAGGCGGCGGACCCTGAGGCGCCTCCGCAGCAGGGCCGTGAGCCAAGCGATGAGGAGCCCCCGGCTGCCTCTCTAGGGCCGCCTCTGAACGGCGGGGCCCGGAGGAAGAACTCCAGGCGCGGCGTCCAGGCCCTGTCCCAGATGCCTCCTCCGGGGCCCAGCGAGGACCTGGATCCTCCACCCCACGGTTGCGAGGAGGCGGACCCCAGCAGCTCCCTTGGAGGGCCCACCACCCCGAGATCTGCCCGCCAGAACTTCCGGGACCTGGTGATGGGCAGCTCCCCGCAACTGAAGAGGAGCGTGTGTCCTGGGGGCAGCAGCCCTGGAAGCTCCTCCGCGGGAGGTCGCGGCAGAGGCGCGGGCGACTCGGATAGCGCGTCGGTTGCTTCATCGTCCGCAGAGGAGGAGAGCAGCGGCGGGGGCTCAGTGACCCTGGACCCTCTGGAGCATGCCTGGATGCTTTCGGCCTCGGATGGCAAGTGGGACAGCCTAGAAGGTCTGCTTACCTGCGAGCCTGGCCTACTGTCCAAGCGAGACTTCATCACCGGCTTCACCTGCCTGCACTGGGCAGCCAAGCATGGCAGGCAAGAGCTCCTGGCCATGCTGGTCAACTTCGCCAACAAACACCAGCTGCCAGTGAACATCAACGCCAGGACAAGTGCGGGCTACACCGCCCTGCACTTGGCCGCTATGCACGGACACGTGGAGGTGGTGAAGTTACTTGTGGGGGCCTACGACGCAGATGTGGACATCAGGGACTACAGCGGGAAAAAGGCCTCCCAGTACCTCAGTCAGAGCATCGCCGAGGAGATCAAAAACCTGGTGGGAGCCCTGGATGAGGATGATGGGGAGAGCGCTGCCGGTAGCGGGGGTGGACGTTGGAGGCTTTCGAAGGTGCTCCCCTCACACCTTATCACCTATAAACTCTCTCATGTCTTAGAGGATGGGGGGGATCATCACCACCACCATCATCACCATCACCACTTGGCTGAAGGATGGGCTGGAGGCAAAGCAAAGGATCCCAGTCGCAAAGCCTCGAGCAGCTCTAGCGGGCGGATAAAACCCAGACTCAACAAAATCCGCTTCCGAACCCAAATCATCCACACCACACCCACTTTCAGGGACCCAGAGCAGCCACTGGAGGAAGGGGAGGAGGAGGAGGAACGATCTCTTAAAGGCCACTCATCCTCGTTCAAATTGAGACCGAAGTCCAATGTGTTTGGGTAAAAATATTTTTTTTTAGAAATGCTAAGGTTTATTTGTCTTTTGGATAGAATACTAGGTGTGAGTACGGAAAGGAGACCAGAAAAGATTGTCTCACTCTTTTTGAGGGATTGTGATGGGTAACGAAGGAATTCCCCTCCGGCTAGCTTTCTGGAGGAAGTGGATTTCTTTTTTAAGTGATTGACCATACATTGACCTCTGCCTCTTCCCATTCCACCCCTCTGACCTGTGGTCCGTGTTTCTGAGGACTAGAAATGTAACTAGGGGCACAGAATTCATGACTGAGTTCCTTTGCTTTAACGGATACCATGCAAAGTAAACAATGTTGCACTTTTTTAGTATCTGTTTTTCTAAGTGGTTACTCTCTCAAGAGCAACAAAAATGCATATTTAATGAAACTGGTAGTATTATTTTAAGTGTGAACAAAACTACATGCTGCTCTGTAGTTTTAATAATTGCGTTTGCTTTTTAAGGTACTACTGAAGGTAAGGTCAGAGCTGAGATGCGAAAGTACTAACTAGAGAGTAATGTGAGTAAAATGGGAATCCTGTTGGTATCCTATTTGTATTGCAAGTAGCAGGTTAGTTATTGTTTTAAAAGCAATTTCAATTCTTATCACTAAGAATTAAGCAACCATCACTTTTAAGTTAATCTGTACTCTGGTTTCCACCTATCTTAACTCCACTGCACTCAGTGTTATGGTACATTATTAATAACTACACATTGTTGTCTAAGGAGAACACTCAGCAGCCTATGTATGTTTAAATAAAATATTGCCTCTCTTTCTGATTGACTCTAACTTGTCCTATTCTGAAGTCTAAATTTGTTAGGATTTGTTTTCTGGAATCATATGATGATTGGTTCTCTTTTGCTTGGTATAACTCTAATGGTGCTTAGGCAGAAACCATTTCTGGATTAGACAGTTGGGGGGGAGGCATAAATATTAGTGAACCAATGCTTCTGTGAAGTAATTATTAAATCAACTTAACGATTCTTGGGTAAGAAACTTTTATTTTACTAATACATTCATAATTTCTATGCTTTGTAGCAACATTTTACAAATGTTTAAAACAAAATCAGTTTTCCTACCGTTTTTTGAATATATTCAAAGAGCTATAGTGTAGTTACTGAAAAGCTGGGTGTTAAATCTGTCCAGTTAAAAATGGCACTTTATAAAAGGAAAAGAGAGGAGATGAAACGATTTCCATATTTAAATGCTGCTATTGAATTCCTTTGTATATAAGTGGAAAATATCATTCATTAAAATTAACGACTTGTTTAAGTATGATTCTTAATTACATTTCATACATTTGTGTAAGAGTAAATGGCTTTATAATTACTTCAAAATTTAACTCACATGAATATTAAGTTGTCTCATAACAAGATTAGAAACTTTCTTGGGGGATAAATTTGACCAAGTCCTTTTCCCTTAGTCTTTATTCTCCAGATGTTGAAAGTTAAGTTGCTACAGCCTACAAGATAGAGGAGAGAAAATAAGCTTGCAGAGTGAGTGAATCCATGTGTGCATTGCACAGAGCCTCAGCATTTAAGTTCTTAGATCTCTAATTTTTCAAGTCATAGAAATTTATAACAAATTTGTCACACCTCTCTGTAGATGGCAGTTGAACCTGTTTAAAGATGGATTTAAAAAACTAGTCACATAAAGTATATAAATGATTATCCATTTGTGTGCCTTCACTTTTGTTTTAGGATTTGGGAAATGGACCATGTACTTTTTGAGAAGCACTTTCATTCACACATGTGGGTGGAAAAAAAATGTAATTTTTTGTCATTGAAAATAGTTCCTTGAGAGTGAAAAATATAGTCTGAATCTATACATTACCTGTCTTATGTAAGAATAAGCTACAACTTCCCATTGAGGAATCTTAAATTTCATAGACATGGCAACTATGGCAACTATAGTAGTACACTTCAGAACCTTCTGAAGATTCTATTGAATGGTCAGTATTAATCTCTTAAAGCATATATTAGTAACTATGCACAAAATCTATAATTTAATAGGACTTCAGAAATTGTCAGTACATCATTAACTTGCTCTTCACACCAAAGGTACAATTTTCTGGTAAAATAATATTTTAAATTTTCAAAAAGTCATTCCCAAGCGGGGGAACTACTGGTAGCATTCCTTCTCACATGTGATTGTGTGCAGTAAGTGTAGCGTTTTCAGCTACTGAACTCTACATTCCTGTTATTTTTCAGTTTCCTAATCACAATTATAAAAAACAAATAATTTGTGAATTTAATATTCATAGAATTGTGCCTACCATTAATGGAAATACATATGTCAAACACTTTGATGTCTATTGATGTGAGACTGGTTAAAAACAGGTATGTCCATGTGTTTCTTACCAATACGCTTGAAGCTAGTGAATGTTTGTCAGAATTTATTTTTGTGGTATGTAAAATGTGGCTAGCTTATATAACTTAAAAATCTGGTACTAGTTTATTCATGCCTGAAATATTGGAGTCTAGGATGCCTTGTCTTTTACTTTTTGAGTAAGTGAAAGTTTGGAAATTTGAAAATGTAAAATCTGTAAAGTTTGTTTTTGTCACAATAAAAGGTTCACACTAAAATTTGTTTCTAATTTCTATAGTTGTTTTACATTTTACATATACTGTGTTTTACTGTTCAAAAGATGCTTTTTGAAGATTGTACTTCCCTTTTCCTACCCCTTAAGGTCACACGGCCCACAAGTTGCTAATTCACAGATAAGAAATGAGGCTTAATGGCTGTTCAGGGTCACACAGTAAATGGCAGTAAGATCTTCTGAGTCTACTTTTCCATATCTTTAACCTGCACTTTGAATTGCCAGATTTTTAGCAAAACTGATGTAGTCAGCAACAGTGATGGAGGAATCAACATGAAGACAGGTAGGTTGTCCTCAGCTACTTTTTAAAAAGTCAACAAACTGCGAATTGAGTACACATAATCCGCCATAAACTCTCCCTACACATACCAGCCTTCAGGCAGATGTGGAACTGCCTTTTACCCTTTTCTTCATAATCTGTTTTCTTCAAGCATCCAATGTT
Organism: Sciurus vulgaris; assembly: GCF_902686455.1. NCBI lineage: Eukaryota > Metazoa > Chordata > Mammalia > Rodentia > Sciuridae > Sciurus > Sciurus vulgaris. The sequence goes on from NC_136475.1 coordinate 20,933,647, forward strand.
AATTCATTTCCTCATCAAGGCTGCCTTTGGTCTATAGTTTACAAAATCCATTTGTATTACTTGGAAAAGGAACGTGGGAGTCCTTGGTGTATTGAATCCTTGGTGTGATTGTCCACTATTGCTCTCAGGGAGATCCCACAATGATTGTGCTGTAGTTTTTGTTGTTGTTTTATCACAATCCATAAAATGTGTTTTACTATAACTGAAGGACTAGTAAAAATTTCGTTTCTAGACCCATGTCTTTCCTTTAGCAGCACCTGTTTTAAAAGGATTCATTGAGCAATTCAAGCAATTAAAGATATCTTTGAAAATTTTTATTGAAAAAAAATTTAACTTCCAAATCAATAGTTTTATTTGAAATTCTATTTATGGCTAATCACCAAATTAAATACCCTGTTAATTTGCTACAAACCAGTACCCCTTTAAGGATGAGTCATATCTTCATGAAATACTTTTTAGAAGACTGGGAGATGATTCCATGTGAATTTATTTTTTAAGATACAGCAGAAGGATTGTTTATATCATTCTTTGATCCCCTGTAAGACCAGCACTCTCACATTACCATACCTTTTTCTTCTTGATCTTCTCTTTAACTGTTAACTTCATCTCAGCAAGTGGCTTTGCCATTTTGTTAATAAATTGCCCACTTTTCCACACTGATAATTTGTTAGGAGCATATCTCAAGTGTCCCACTCTTGGACAGTACGTGACATGTTAAAGATACTCCATAAGTAGTTCTTTAGGTGGAAAAACATTTGATGGTCATAGCATTGCCTATTAGATAATCAACAATGTGTATTTATGTTAACTAAATAAAGGTATTTTTCGTCCAACACAGCTCTTAAATGTCAGCCAACTACCTCATCTGCAACTCAGCCAAAAGAACAGTTATTTATTCTAATCCTGGGGGTAAAATTGACTTCATTAGGAATTTGATTTGTTAGTAATTTAAGAGGTTTTCAAAAATACAGTTGACTGTATGAAAGCTGACTTGTAACTGGCCTTAATTATTCCAAGTACTGTCAGGTGTATTGCAGACTACTTTGTGAAACCCTGAGGAGCAAATGGATAGGGAAATGAGGCTTAGTTGAGCATAGAGAATTTTCTAATACTCATTTTTAATATATCATGGACTGCTTCATGAAATAGAACACTCAGCCTTTGGAAATAATGGGTCAGAGCTTATGGGAACACATGAAAATTTAAAACATCATTTTAAAGCACCCTTCTTATGGATTCTGTTCTATAAGCCATTCTGGCCGAAGCTTTAGCTAAAGGCAGCCTGACTTAGAATGACTTAAGAGCTCTTAAGAGCCTGACTTAGAATGACTTAGATCAGCTCTTTACCAATTGGGTGAAATAGGATCATGGTAGTTGGGTTTGGTAACCCAACTTTTTGCTGTTCTGATCAAAGAACCTAGAATCCCCCATTAGAATACTTTTCTGGAGTTTGGAAGTGTAGCTTAATGTAGTGCACTTGCCTAGTGTGCCCAGGGCCCTAGATTCTACCCCAACACTGCAAAAAGCAAAATAAAAAATGAAAAATTCCCTGGGTCTCTAAAAAGCTTTGAATTTAACAGTCTAGAAATAGAATTGCACATTCTTGATATTTTTGTGGAAATTTCCAATATTGGTAAATGTGGCTTTAGAGTTTACATTGAAGAGGCAGTTACTTGATTGTGGTAAGCTGTTCAATATATGGCCATATGCTAAGTCTGCACTGAGGAGATCCTAAATCTCTGGCTAAGGATTTTCTTTGGCTGTATAAAAATGGTTTATATTTTCAAGAAGCTTACTGTGTGGCAAGTGTGGCTGTAAGCACCTTACAGTAACCAGGCTGTTTAATTCTCAGAGCACCCCTCTCCTTTAGATTCTAGTATCTCTTTGATGAGGAATTGAGATGCAAAGACCCAGTTGCCACTGCTTAATCAAGTTCACATAGCTATTCTTAGGAGACTCAGCTTTGAGCTCAAGTTAGCTTCCATCCAAGGTTCGTGGAAAAGCTCTAGACCCCATCACTTTTCTGGGGATATAATAGACAGTCAACTGGTTCAAAGCTTATAAGACAACCACATCTTGATATGGAAAACTTATACTACTGTACAAGAAATTAAGAAAAACACAAATAAGCACCAATGATGACATGGGTAATGTCATTAACACTAAAAATATTGCTTCACATTAAGAATATTGGGGCAGGATTTTTATTTTATTTATTTGGGGTGGGGAGTACTCGGCGTTGAACTCAGGGGTACTCAACCACTGAGCCTCATCCCCAGCTCTATTTTGTATTTTATTTAGAGCCAGGGTCTCACTGACTTGCTTAGTGCCTCATCATGGCTGAGACTGGCTTTGAACTAGTGATCCTCCTGCCTTAACCTCCTGAACTGCTGGAATTACAGGTGTGTGCCACTGTGCCTGGCTGGATTTTTATTTATTTATTTTTATTTATTTAAGTCTCACCTAAGATAAAATTCATTTGGGTCATGGAAGTATATTTCATTAGCTCAGAAGAGAGGAATTGCTAAAATGTTTGAGATGTGTTCATATTTTTTTTTCTTACCTCCCCTCTTTCCAGCCCCCTACCACCTTAACTGAGCATTTAAATATCAGTAGAAGGGCTCAGGTCCACTTCTACATAACTAAGAGACCAAAAGCCAGATTGGAAGAAAACCAGTAGCACAGCATTTATATTCTGTACCATGAACTGATACATCTGTAACCCACTAAATCTGTTTTGATCATTCATTTTGGAAAAAGTGGGAGTTTACCTTTACTACAAAGGGTACTATTTTGTGTTTTTAAGAAAATAATCTTTAAGTGTATTAAGTTCAATGTTTGCAAAGTGTTCCTAAAACTCAGTCACTTGCTATACCTTTGATGCCCAGTTAACTATGCCTGGATTTCAAATGAATAAAAGTATCTTGCTTTAGTCTATTAGCTATTTTCATATTAAAATGTATATGTTCATGCATTTACTCAAATGACAGTAAAGCAGTAAATAAAATCATTTATATTGTCTTTACTACATCCAAGTATGTCCAGGGGGTAGATAGCATTTAAATTCTCTCATCTAAAAGACACAACTGTAAGGTTTCAAAGATGAGAATACTACCTGTTACAGTTTGGCCTCCATAGAGATTTCATTAAGGACCTCCATCCCTCTCAATGTGTCTACTGTCTCCATTTCTAGACTTCCAGGTGAACATCTGGTCATGCTATCCCTGTGTCTTGCACTACCAAAAAGCCTTCCATAATTTAGCCTGACCCACTTTGGGGCCTCATGGGCCTCATCTGGGGCTTCTCACCACCACCACCACCCCCCCGCACACCCCCACTTCAGACTCCCAAGCTTCTTGCTAACCTCTGGCCTGCCTTTCTCAACCTGCACTGATAGCTGGGACAGGCCTGCTTTGGCAGCATTGTTGCCTATAACTCCCTGGTGGCCTCTTCTCTGGTCACATGCACTCAGTGGCGTTCTCCTCTGTGCCCCTACATGGCCCTCTTTCATGGACCATTGCCACCTTCTTTTTTTTTTTTTTTTTTTTTAATTTCTTTATTAAATTTTTTGTAGTTGTAGTTGGTCAGAATGCCTTTATTTTATTTGTTTATTTTGTGCAGTGTTGAGGATCAAACCCAGTGTCTCACACGTGCTAGGCAAGCACTCTGCCACTGAGATATAGCCCCAGCCCCTGGACCATTGCCTTCTTTGCCAACTGTCTTACTATTCTCCACAGCAGATATATCTTTGCTATCTCTAGCCATTCCTGACTCATGCTTGCACTCAAGAACTGCTTGCTTACAGTTTCAAGGAGGGAACAACTCTTCTTGCCCACTGGCCTCACACAGACTACATTTGATGCCACAGCCTTTGGACCTCTTGGAGGGGGACATCTTAACCAAACCCCAGACTGGTCGCAGTGGTTGACTGTTAGGAAATGACCCTGGTATCTGCACAGCTGGATGTTATTAGACTAAAGGTGATCCCATCCTGATTATCTTTCCCAATGTCTTACCCTGAAAACCAACACATTCCTGGATGAAGGTGTCCTCCAATGGAGGGTACTGTGGGAGAATTCCTTCCAGGAGAGGTAATGCCTTAATCCATAAGCAACTACTAGAAAACCATGATTTCTTTATCCAAAAGCTGGGATACTACCTTGGAGGTCAAAATTAATCTCCCAAAGAAACTTCAAAAACTAGGTTGGTAAGTTTGGCAAAGGAAAAGGAAAGGAGGAGAGAGAGAAGACACAGGGAAGCCCAGACGAGTCTGGACAGCCCCAGGATACTGACATAGGGGCTGGGCAGGGTCTATTCCTTTGTCATCTTAGTGCCAACTGAACTCCACAGGAATGTGATGATTGCTCTTCTGCATACTGTGCAGCTACTGAAGGGGAGGGGTCTACCTCAGTCACTCCTGGATATACAGCACTTAGCACACAGGTGCTTTGTAAATATTCAAAAGAGGCCACGGATGGTGGTCAGGGCTTAGACAAAAATAAATACCATGGCTCAGCCCATCTTACAAAGTTGTTTTGATTTAAACTTCACTCTGGGGCTGTCCCTGGGAAAGTTAGTAGGTATGTTAGACAGCTTTCATTTACTATAACAAATAAATGAGGTAATCACATATAAAAAAGAAAAGATTATTTTGACTTAGAGATTTGGAGATTTCAGTCCAGGATGGAGAGGCCCTGTTGTTTTTGAACCTGTAGTGAAGCAGCACATCATGGTGAGAGGGCACGGCAGAGGAAGCTGTCACATCCAGGCAGTCAAGGAAACAAAAGGAACCCACTATGCCTTCAGGGGTACACCTTCATGTCCACGATCTCTTACTAGGCCCCACCTCTTAAAGCTTCCACCAACCTCCCAATAGCTCCATAGGACAGCGACCTAGGCTTCAGGAGGACATTCCAGATCCAGATGGTAGCAGAAGGAAACAAGTATGAGAGCAGGTAGGAGCCATCTCTTCAGGTGTCTTAAATGACAAGCTAAAAAGTCTATTTATAAAGAGGGTCTGCAATATTTTTTGAGGGGGATGGTAACATAATGCATATTACATTTTAAGAAAATTCTTCTGGCAGAATCAACTGCTTTTACTACTCTGACTAACATTCTGGAGTACAATGCCTGCTTCAGTCTTCCTTGCCCACCTCCCAAACATGATTTCATTCTTGGACTCTTCCTTACTTGAAGCCACGCTTGTGTTGTCTGGGGAGGGTTGCTTGAGGTCGGCTCTTCCTTTCCTTTCCTCATGGGGAGATAATAAGTAGCGCCTAGACATGTGGAAGCTTCTGGTGACAGCCGAAGATTCTCTCTCCCTGTGTCCTTCCACATACTTCTCATTGTCTCTTGGATATACACAGAAAATCTATTAATTCAGATTTGGGCTCCATTGAAATTAAGCTCTTAGGTAACCAAAAAGATATTATGGTAAGCAAATGAACACAACAAAGGAGTATTTTATGGCACTGTTGGTAGTTGGACACTTTAAATCTTTCCTTGAAGTTTCTGCAGAGACCAAGACTGCCATTAGCATGGGATACAAGAGTGAATTCCTGAATCATTGGACAGGATGAACTTTGAAGTCATTTTAAATTCTGTGATTTAGATGCTTACTCTACTGCCCCAGAAACCTAACTGAAAATCACTCTTAGCGTTCATTAATGGTAAGAGTTTTGTAAAGGAAAAAATCTGTCAGCCTAGTTTGAGTTTATCTCACAGAAGTAAATTGCATTGGTAACATACTTATGATTTTCAGCACTTCACATTGATTTGACCCTCAATACTGATTATAGCATTTTAAAAATATTTACTTAGATATAATTGACTCATGCAAAAAACAGATTCTTTATTTTCTCCTTCAAAGTGACTTTTATTTTCTTGATTACTGAAAATTTCCTCAACCCTTTATGTGCTACATAAATAAGGTATTTATTTTGAGATTTAATAACTCATCTATAAATTGAGGGAGATATGTCTAAACAATCATACACAATTGTTTTGCAATTAGAACGAGATATCACGAGGATGATTAAAACTGTTGTTAAGTATAAACATATAACTTGGGGAAAGAAAGAATGCTGGGGTCAAAGCTTCTTTTCTCTCTTCTCTCACCATATTTGACTGTTTCCTCTTCTAAAATTATAATACACTGCTTCTATATAAAATGAAAAGTTTGGGCTGGGGTTGTGGCTCAGTGGTAGAGCACTTACCCAGCACATGTGATGCACTGGGTTCAAGCCTCAGCACCACATAAAACTAAACAAATAAAGTTATAAATAAAATAAAGGTATGTATATCTCAATTCTCTATCTGGAATGTGTATGTATTTATATTAATATGTTTTGAATAATACAAAATATATAATGAAAAGTTTGCAGATGTCAAAGAAAGAATGAAATCCACAATCAGAACAGTGTAATCGATATGCTCTTCAGAAACTACTGGATCATTCATTCCAAACATGAGGAAAAATGTACTTCCTGCCTCATGATGTAATCTCCTCCTCCCACACTCCTGCCATTATGATACCGTCTGCCATTAAGCTTTCACTAAAGATAGAATCAGTGAGGTCACCTAATCTTGAAGTTTCAGTATAAAAAACTCTGAGCTAAATAAACCTCTTTTCTTTATAAAGTTAACCTGCTTCAGGTATTTCCTTACAGCACCAAAAAAAAAAAAAAAATGGATGAATGTACCATTGTTTCCACAATAGCCATTTTCTGTTTTCTAATTTAAGCCTCTCACATTTATATACTCATTTACATTTGCATGCTTTCCCAGCTGGATACATTTTTCTGTTAATTTCATTCTCTTTTCCCCAAAGTTGTCTATTTGTTTTATATCTTTTGCAACCTATCCACATTTTGTTTCAAGACATTTCACCAATATGATTACATCCTGCCTTTTCAAAGCATATCTCAGCACATTTAATCTACATTGAAATAACAGCCTTACCAAAAGTACTTAAGTGAGTACTTATTATTCCCTTCCCTCTTGAGGAAGTGCATGTTCTTGGGAAGCAAGTTGGCCATCATTTAAGGTGTCTGAATGCCATGTAAAATACTACTGAATGGGTAAAATTGAGTTGAACAGCCACCAGCCAGTACAAACATTACTATGCCTAAAGTCTAAAAAAAAAAAAATTTCCATTTTATTGGGCTTGAAAAATGATAAGGCTCTACCTTAAATAAAAATTAACTTACGGATATTTAATAAATTGAAAAATCTATTTTTAAATCATAATACCATTGTGTACTAATTCGAATAGTAAGTATGAAAATATATGTATGATTTACTCTGCTCATATTTGGTGCTTGGGGCAGGGAGATTAGCTCAATGATAGAGCACTTGTCTGGCATGTATGAGGCCTTGGTTTCAATCCCCATCACTGCACAAGAAAAAGAAAAAATAAATAAATAAAAACACCTCAATAGAGCTCATACAAAGGAAGCAGTAGTATAGTATTCTTCCCTCTGTAGAGAAAACATTGATTAAATGCACCAGGCTCTGTCCTCAAGGAATGCATGAAATAAGTACAGTGCATGAAAGTATAAGAAAAACACTCATATAGGTTATGCAGACAAGATGCTAATTAAGATTTAGGCTACAAAAGATAAATTCCAGCTAAATGATTTTAAAAATATGTAATCTGTATCTATCAATCTATATAATATATGTTATAATAGTGCTGCTATGAAGGAGGGTGGTAAGAATGGAGGAAGGAAGGACTGTATAGAGGGAAAAGAGGAGTAGGAGGGGTGGGGGGGAAGGGAAAAAATAACAGAATGAATCAAACAATATTGCCCTATGTAAATTTGTGATTTTTAATTAAAAAAATAAAAAATGGACATGAATCTGCGGTTGGAGGAAAAAAAAATAGTGCTGCTATGAACTTTAAAATGAGACACTTTCGGTGAGTGAGACTCATGTTGCTAAGTGAGAGAAGGGATTTTGCACATATATATACATACCCACACGTATTTATGTATTTTTTGATTATTTATATTAATGTTTTGAATAATACAAAATATATAAACATTTCTGATGTATATTATGACATTTTGACACCTTATAAATTTTTTTCTGGCAGGGAGCCAATTCAGAGCAAATCCTCCTCCATCAGACTTTTATACTGCTAGAGGCAATGTTCTTCTGTCTAAATCTCCTCAGGACCAGGTACTAGGCAACTCTGGACCACCCCTACAGTTTAGAGCCCACCATGCCTAGTACCATTATTCACACGAACTAATCCTACACCATCCACCCTGCCCAGCCTTGCTTTTTCTTCAGAATTCCCAATGAAGTCAGTGTCTAACCCTCTTCCTCACTCCTGTTGTTGTGGGGTGCAACTTAAGAACAGAACCATTACCACTGAGAAGTGCAAGTTTGATAGTCTTTATTAGCCAGCCGGCTGACTGTCTCACACAATGCCCAAAATGGCTACTGGAAGAACAGCCCTGACCATAGGGTTGCAGGGGTTCTTATACCATAAGTCAGTACATCAATCATAAGTGTCTATTGCTATGATTCAAAACTACAAATTAACATCATGAGATCTAAAATCATAAGCAGAAGGGGAAGGGGTCAAAATGACCTTTGTTGGGTACAAGTTAAAAATGGTTACTAACATCTAGACAATCACTGTTGACATGGTACATTGTCTAAGAAAAATAGGAATCAAAAAGTGAACAGTTTTACATTATGTAAGAATTGCCATTTTGTGTTGCCAACATGCTATGTTAAGCAACTGTTGATGGGTACAGAGGCAGGGTGTTCCCATGGGGGAAGCATTTGCAACATAACATGGGATCTCAGGGTGAAATGGAGTCTGTTTAGTTATTGCTCATATAGCCTGGCCTATAACATTTCCATGGAGTCAAATATGTCAACTCGTCACATTGCCTTCTGCCGCCTGACCACCTGGTAGACCACCATGTGGTCCTGTATGGCATGGCTGGCCTCCTGTCTCTAGGAATGCTCGTTTTTAATGATTAAACAGATGTGATGTCATTGTTGCATGACCTGGAAGTTGACTGTGGCAGTCATAGGACAGTAGATATCATCTCATTTCGCCTTTGGTGTTCTACATGAAGCAGCAGAGATAAGGGGTGAGTCACATTGTGGCAGAGCTAGGACTTGGACCTACATCAGCACTGCTCCTATGTATTATGTTAATAGTATTATGCTATGTATTATGCTGCTATGTAATATGCTAATAGTATTCTCAGCCCAATACTATTGCTTCCATATAGATTATTTTCTGTGAATTGGACAAATTACATTTTCTTACCAGAATGTAATATTTTAAAAGGAAGCCTATTTGTAATCCCAAATCCTCTTAGAAAGTGAATTAAGTATATAGATTCAATTCATAATCTTAATTACATCTGCTATTACTCGTCAAATTCTTAATTTGGAAAATTCAAATTGCAAATAATTTACAAAGTTAGGTTGTACACTGCTTGGTGTCCTAATTTCCCACCACTAATAATACAAAGTTCGAAAATCGAGTGCTTCTGAGAGAAGCTGCAAGTTCATTAAGGGATCTCATGATCATTGCTGAATAATAAAGAATTTTTCTCTTTATTGTCCTGAGTTCCTGGCATGGAGACTCTAAAACCCTTAGAATTTCCCAACTGGTAGGTTGTCTTTGATTTGCCACTGAGGTGATTCCAGTGTGTCCCTAGGCAGCTTTGAGATGAGGTCTAGTCACCAGAAGGAGAAATCTGTTGATTAGAAAGTTGGTAACTTGGAGCCACCTGACCTTTGAAGATGGAAAGAAGGTTGGAAGTTGAGATCAATCACATAATCAGTAGGTAATCAATCATGCTCACATAATATGACCTCAATAAATAAGTGGAACCCTGAAGTTTGGTGGTGCTTCCTGGTTGTTGAACATATTGATGTGCCAGGAGGGTGAATTGTCTCAATTCCACAAGAAGACAGCATGGAAGTATTGCACCTCCGACCCTCCCATGTGTACCTGTTTTACAATAAAATTGTCATCCCAAGCATTGTGCTTTCCAGAGTTCTGTTAGTTGTTCTAAGGAAGTATCGAACCAGAGCAGGTTGTGGAAACCTCCCAATTTTAGTCAGTTAAAGGTGTGGGTGCTTGGACACCCCCAGGCTCATGGAGTCCTCTGTGGAGGCTTTGCTCTTGGCATTGGTACCAACTGAAGCAGTGTCAGGATTGAACTGCAGTACACCCGGTAGCTATCAGGCCAGTCTGGGTGCATAGTATTATCTGTTCAAGGACTTGATGTCAAAAATGAAACACATAATTATCAGTTTAGATCTCTTTTCCTTCAAATTCCAAAATCTCATAAGTTACCATGAATACTGTTGCTCCCTTTTCATTGTGTTCATTCTGTGTGTAAAAGAGCATGGTTTAGGGAACTCTATGAGCTAAGATCCTTACAGGTAGTAGAAGGCATACTTAATTGTGATATTTAAAAAGTTTTGAATTAAGACACGATTTATAACAGAACAGACAGGATTACGGGAACCAGCAGGAAGTGTTGTGGCATAGGGAAACAGTTACCACCCTCAAACCTGAGGTATTGCTAGTACCTCGTTGACAGAGAGCTGTGGCACAGGGCCATCCAGCAGGTCTGTAGACAAAGGACACAGTAACTGCAGAACCACACCAAACTGGCACAAGCAACTCCAATGGCTCTTCTCCTACCTCCCAAGATAAAGGCACAACTAAAAGGAAACCCAAATGATTTGCCTCATAGAGGATGAATATGGGGGCAAAAATCTAGCATTGAAAATGAGCACAGGACTCAAAATAAGAGGCTGCTTGAGTTCAGCATTGTTACAGATGGGGCGATTCCCAAAAAGTCAATCAACATTTGTTTTCTCGTGTAACAGAGTCGATTCCATTTAATCCCCTTAAAAATCTAGTGTGTGCAAAAGCAGGTATCACATGCTGTTGACTAGGAAGACTGTGGATTAACTGGTGATTTCATTTACAATGTGTGGCTAGTCATCTTCTCCAGGAAGTCTTTAATGAGTTGGCTGTATTGGTACATTCTCTGTTCTCTTTTGCATTTTCCCTCAATATATTATAATTTAGTCTTTCTACCTGCCTATTTCCCCTGTGAGCTTTTTAGGGCGTGGACTTTCTTGTATTCCTTTCTGAATATTCAGCACAAAAAAATGTGAATAAGAGCCAGGCGCAGTGATTTTACTACCAGGGATTGAACACAGGGGCACTTAACCACTGAACAACATCCCCAGCCCTTTTTATATTTTATTTAGAGACCGGGTCTCACTAAGTTGCTGAGGCTGGCTTTGAAGTTGAGATTCTCCTGCCTCAATCTCCTGAGCTGCTAGGATTACAGGCTTGCGCACCCCAGAGACTCTGTCCTTTTGATTAGTATCTTTTAAAAAAGAGAACCCAGAGAGCTTCCTTTTCCCTTCCGTGTTAGTACAAAGCAAAAAGATGGCCATCTAAGAACCAGGAAGAAATCCCTCACCTGATACTGACACACGCCAGTGCTTTAATCTTGGACTTTCCAGTCTCCAGAATTGTGACAAATAAATTTCTGTTGTTTATGAGGCATTGAGTCTATAGCAATTTTGCTATAGCAGCCCCAAACTAGGTGACAACATTAAAAATCTGATGATGGTTTAGAACTCTCATTTTTTCCCCCTGAGAAGAGCACACCAAGACATATTTTTTCTCTTAAAAATATGCCTCTTGATATCACGTGTGAAAAGAATACATTACTCCAATGACATCTTTGCCAACAGTACATAACCTCAATGGAATAATGAGGAATCTTCGACAAAGACAAATGGAGGGACTTTTTCTATTGGCAAAAAAGTCAGTGTCATACAAAGAGACTGAGGAGACATTTCAAATGAAACAAGACTTAAGAAATATGGCAACTAAGTACAGTGTATGATTCAAAATTTGCTATAAGGGCCATGATTAAAATAATTCAAAAAATCCACATCAGATCTATAGATTTTAATAGTATTGTGTTGATGATAATTTCCTGATTTTGGTCATTGTTCTGTGGTAGTCAGCATACAAGAATGTCCTTGCTCCTAGGAAGTGCTTGTGAACTACTTGGACTAACGAGCATCCTGACTGTACTGACTCTCAAATTATTCAGGAAAAAAGAAGCAAGAAAGGACAATGGAAATATAGCAAAATGTGAAAATTTGGGGAATCAGGATGAAAGATCTATGAAAATTTTTTGTGCTATTATTGCAACTTAAGGAGGTAAAAGAACAATGCTATTATGCAGTAGTTAAGACACAGGCTCTTCTGTTCTTCCTAATGCTTACAAGAGGCAAATTAATTCATTTAAATGCAGGGTAAACACTAGGTTTGCTCTCTAAAGATAGTACCAAAGTGAGATTTACCTTTTCCTTTAAACTTTCCTTTTTATGTTCCATAAAAGCAAGCTCAAGGGCTGGGGTTGTGGCTCAGTGGTAGAGTGTTTACCTGGCATGTGTGAGGCACTGGGTTCAATTCTCAGCACCACGTATAAATAAATGAATAAAATAAAGGTCTATTGACATCTAAAAAAAAAAAATTAAAAAAAAAAAAATCCAAGTTCAAGTTTCAAATTCCCCTCCAGGGAGCTATAGTGTGGGGTTTCCTTTATCCTGAAGGTCAACGAGAATGGAGGAGAGCCATTTAAAAAAGGATAGCAGTGACCTCATTTCTGATCTTTCGTGTTAACCCTTCTCATTGACCAGACTGAAAATCAGCTGGATTTAGTTTTCATACGTGTTTTAATACAATCAATTTCTGATTCCTCATGTAATATATTTCCAAAGAGCCAATTTGCATAGTAATAACAACAACAAAAATTGAATGGAGGCTCAGCAACAGGGCTCCTGTTATATAATTCTCTGATATTATCTCAATTCATGAGCGTTTGACCTTAGCTACCAGGACTGGGGAAAGCCCCACTGGTTTGATGCATTGTTGAAATGATTCTCTTGTAAGACCTTCTGATTCTTCTGCCAAACCCTTAGTTTTATTCTTGGAATAAGCAGCAATCAGAGACTTTCCTACATCCAGCAGAGTTCTGACCATGCTCCAAGACAAAGGAGGACCCAGCAGGTATTACGACTGGCTAAATCTCTTCATGCAGGAAATGGGGGCAATCTAAAAGAGGTGTCAACTAGGTTTTCCATCCCATATTCTTAGAAGGGGCTGGTTGCCCAGTTCTTAGAATGCTTTTTGTTGTGCAATCCATTCATATGTCAAGGTAGTTTGATCTACAGCACCTCCTCACTCGTGGATAGTCATTCATATTTTTCAAGCACTCTTATTCTCTGCCTTCTGAATTGAGAAATTGATAGTAGTTGGTAATTTGACATTAGGACAAATTATACTAATAAAATGCAGTAAGTGTTTCTCCAATTCACTGGACACTGTGGTAAAGAGAATTCCTCTAAAATTTTCTGTGGGGTTTAATTAAGTGTGATGGGGTGGGGCTGGGGTTGTGATTCAGTGGTAGAGCGCTTGCCTAGCATGTGTGCGGCACTCGGCTCAATTTTCAGCACCACATATAAACAAACGAATAAAATAAAGGTCTATCAACATCTAAAAAAAATTTTTTTTTTAAAAAGTATGATGGGGTTCCAGAAATCATGTGAAGAATATCAGTTGTAATTGAAGCTTGCACCTTCCTTTTACAGAAGGTTATTACCAGGTCATTCTTATTTTTCCATCAATACTAGATTAAGAGCAAAAGGGGAACTCAAATGACTTTCTTTTCAAAAAGGCTAGGTATTTATCTTTTCTTCTTCTGTTTTCTACTTTTTTTTCCCTTCTGAAAGAGTGCACTAAGCAGAAAGGGTCACACAAATGCTTGGGAATTACATAACTCCTTTTGTTTTCAAAGCCTGAATCTCCATTAGTATTTTATCTTTTCTCATAAAACCTCTGACTGGTCCCTCAGCATGGATTGCAGGAAACTTTTTCAAACACAGGTGAACATGAGCTGAGGCAGAGCAGCTTACTCACTAAAGGCCATGCAGACCTACTTTACAACAGTGACACTGTATTGGCTTCCAACGGCTCCTATGAATCACCACCACGCTCAGATTCTTTGGCTCTGTTTTCATTCTGTCCGGCTGCTGTTTACTGAACAGTCTTTCCAAATCCCCATGCCTGCAAACTGATCATTGGCTATTCTAAATCAGGCCCAGGTGCTACAGGAAGGACTGAATCACAGGAGTGAGGCCCTTCTGGCCCCTGCCCTCCTTTCAAATTAACTGATGATTTTTGACAGAGACTATTGCTGTTATGTACAGCTTACTGAAGAACAGAAATTGAGGGTAAATCTTCAAGAATTACCAAAGGGGGACAGGCAGAAAAAGTGGTGAAAGAAGGGTCATAACTGCAAATAATGGTTTCTAAACATGAATTGGGCGGGTTTATCCCCAAAAGAATAAAAAAGTAGGGACTTGAACAGATATGTGCACACCAGTGTTCACAGCAGAATTATTCCCAATAGCTGAAAGGTGGATACAACCAGCATGTCCACCAGTGGGTGGGCAGGTCAGCAAATGGTGCATACATAGAATGAAATATTATTCAGCCTGAAAAGGAAGGAATCCTGTCACAGGCTACAACACGGAGGAATCTTGAAGACATTATGCTGAGTGACATAAACCAGTCACAGAAAAACAAATGCCATATGATTCCTCTTAGGGAAGGTACACAGAGCAGTCCAATTCACACATACAGAGAATATCATGGTGAAAGTTGGGGACTGGGAGAAGGGGAGTGGGGAGTTCTTTTTTAATGAGTGTACTACAGTTTCAATTTGGAAAGATGAGAGTTCTAGAGATGGATGGTGGTGACTGTTGCACCACAATGTGCATATACTTAATGCCACTGAACTGTGCACTTAAAAATAATTAACATGGTGAATTTTTTTTTTTTTTGTATGTGTTACCAAATTCAGAAAGTGTTCCTATGTGGGAAGAAATGGATACTATCCTAGCCAGTCCAGGGGCAGAGAGAGACTGTTTCTCAAGTAATCTTGCCTTTTTTTTTCCAAATAGCATTGGCTATTGGAGATGCTTTATGTATTTATTTTTCTGGTGCTGGGAATGGAACTCATGCTAGGCAAAGCAAGCACTCTACCATCAGGTTACACCCTCAGCTCCTGAAATGCATTTAATTTTTAATTTTAATTTAATTAATTTATTTTTGCAGTGCTGGGAATTTAACCCAGGGCCTCATGTATGCCAGACAAGTGCTCTACCTCTGAACCACATCCCCAATCCCCTGAAGAACATCTTAAAAAGAAGTTAGGACTAGTAAACAGATCTGAGTGAGTGTTTGGGGTATCTTGCCAGATGGTATGTTTTGGTAACGGAACACTGGGGCAGGTCAGAGAGTTATGCTGTTATCAGGAAATAGAAATCCTTGTGTATACACAAAATGACACTTTATTTAGAGCCCAGGGGGAAATCTGCTAATCTCCTCTGCAAGGTCACAAAACAAAAATGTTACCATGATAAGCCCAAAGTGGTCAAAAGAATGTCAGCAGGTAATATTTCTCTTCCAGGCAGGTTACCTCACTTTCAGCTTCTCTTTCCCTAATTTTACTTTCAGATATCATCTTTTTCTTCCTAAGCTTCCAAAGTTCTATCACGAGGATTTAGTTGATTACTCTTATTTAAACCATATTTATTGATTAGGTACTATGGACCACAGTGCTATGTGTACTAAAAAGAGCAAGCCAAAGTTCTTGATCTCAGGAAAGTCACATGCAGACAGAAAGGTAACTAGTATGTCATTGCTGAAGGTGAGAAACACACTCGTGTGTTGGTGTTGGTCAGAGAAGGGCAGATTTTGTAAGATGGGCAACAGTAGAGGAGACTAAAGCTGAATCGTGTGTTATGTGGGAATCATGTGAATAGAGTGACGAAGGACTTGGCTGCAGCACAGGAGAATGCAATGCATGCACTCAAAGTCCAGAGTCTAGATCTCATATTGGCAGACAAAGAATGATCTAATTTGGCTAGAACAAAAATGTGTACTGATGAAAAGAAGATAATGTTGGAAATAGAAATTTTTGTTAAAGGATTTTGGACCTTGAGAACTAAGGACATTATCTTGCAGGAAGTGTTTAGTTATACCCGTTGGTGGTTTGTTGTCATTAATTCTTTACTGTAGAAATCATCAAAGGTATGGAAAAGTGTGTATAAATGTCAATGAACCTACAAACCGCTTCCACGTGGTCAACATTTTGGTCAAATCTTCAAATATTAAGAGTATTCAAATTTCCCATAATTTTAGCCTCTCCCACCCCCAAATTAAAGTCCAAAGTCGATTCATGCATTGTAATTGGCTAAGATATCTCAAATCTCTTTTAATTGATGGTTCTTTATCATCAGTCCATCATCCCATCAACTGATAACTATCTTTTTAAGAAAATATCTTACATTATTTGTTGAAGAAACTGGGTCATTTTCCCTGGGGAATCGAGCTTCTCCAGACTTGATTTTTCTGGGTCCCCCTGGTGTCATTTAATATTTTTCTCTCCTGTGTTTCCTGCAAATCACTATTTATAGAGGCTCGGTCACATTCAGGTTCCATTTTGGCAATAACGAATCAAACATGACATTGTATATTTTTACCAGGAGACACATTATCTGCCATTCCTTGTGTGTGGCATTGGTGGCTATTGAAGATTAATGTCCATGTCCCCTATTTCTTTAGTTGTTACAAAATGGTGATCTGATTCTGGGCTTAGATTACCAAATAGAATTTCCACAAGATCTTTAAAATTGCAGCCCTGTTGTGTTAATTTTGACTAGAAGAAATTCTAAGTTGTTAACTATTTAGAAATAAGTTCGTCACTTGAGTCCATAGACCACTGTAACTTTACTAAGACTGGGACTATGGATGTGATGTGCCTCTTGGCAGGAAGTTTTTAGCATCACTTATGTAGTATTTTTGTAAAATAAATAAATAAATAAATAAATAAAACCTAAATCTAATTAACCCTGTAGAACCAGCTACCCACTGATAGGAAATAGCTGGGGATAATGAAATAATTTCATTGACAACATGAGGATGCCATCAACCAATCCAGAATATGGAAACCTTCGAGGACAAATGAACAAATGCCCCTAAAGTCAATGGCTTCAAAAGAGAGTAGAGGAATGTTTATGAAAGAGACTTCAAAAGCAGGTTAAGGAACAATAATATATAGAATTATTTGAATTGATTCCAATAAAGTAGTTATAAAATAGATTTTTAAGATAACATGTATAGCATAAAGGAACTATTATTAATTTTGTTAACAACACTATGATAGTTATGTTTCCTATAAGTTCCTTATCAGTTTCAGATGCACAAGGAAGTAATTATGGGTGAAAATAATATGATATAGAAAATTTGCTTTAAAATATTCCAAAGCAAAATACCAGTTTTTGTGGGAGAACACATAAAAACAATATGGGCTGGGCTGGGGTTGTAGCTCAGCGGTAGAGCGCTTGCCTCGCATGAGTGAGGCACTGGGTTCAATCCTCAGCACCACATAAATAAATAAAAGGTATTATGCTATCTGCAACTAAAATTTTTTTAAAAAGTTAAAAAAAATATGGTCAAAATATTGATAATTTTAAAGCCAGGTGATGGCATAGGAAGATTTATTTTATTATTCTACTTTTTATATTTTAAAAAATGTTCATAAAAATGTTTTGTTATTTTGTGCTTTGTTCCCCCCATCTCATCCAGTTCTGGGGACTGAACCCAGGGACTCTCTACCACTGAGCTTCACCCCATCCAGTTTTTATTCTACTTTACAGCAAAGTTTTACGAAGTTGCCCAGGCAGCCTGGCCTTGAATTTGCAACCCTCCTGCCTCAACCTCCCAAGTTGCTGGGATTACAGGCATGTGTCACTGTGCCTGGCTATTAAAAGTTTTTGCAACATGAGAAAGAGTATAAGTAAATCAGAGACAAGGAGGGAGGGGAGTTTGCCACGTAGTCTAGGTGAGAGACAAAATCCATCAGACTGCTTCCAACAGTGAGAGGGAAAGAAACGGATAAATTTAGAAGTTATCTGGGAAGCAGAAAATCACTTTCTGGTGATATGAAGAAAGGAAGAAACCAATTATAATTGCTAGATTGGGGGCTTTGATCTACGGGGAGGACGCCTATTGAGAAGAAGACTGGGGAAAGCAGAACCTTGGAAGGTGTAGACAGAACATAGAAGTTCCATGTCAATCATACTGTGTGAGAAGGCAATTAGAAACCAAGCAGAAGAGTCAGTCCACAGTTATTCATTCAACCCCTGGGCTCAGTGGATAGGTGGCATTGAAAACCATGAACTGGTGTCAGGTCACTAAGGGAGAGAGAATGGGTTAAAGCAGTTTGTGTTAGAATTGGAATATTCCGGAATCTAAAGATGAATGTTAAGAAATCATCTGGAAAATATCTCCAGGCAAAAGGGAAAAGCAGGCTTTTGCAGTGACCGCATTCAAAATGTGTACTGGCTTCTGTGGTCTCCATCCCCAGGGTAGTCCGCAATGCTGCCTGGCTACAGCCTGGGCCTGGAATTTAAGACTGTGAGTCTCGCTTTGCTTTCCTAAAACAGGGAGCTGTCATCTAAATCAATTGTTTTTTGCCCTGTCTCCCTGGGCTGCTTGTCAATATTTGATTTCTAGATAACAGCACCCCATCTATTGCCAAACCCCAAAGCCCCTCACTTAAAACAAACAGGAGAGGAAGTTAACAAAAACCACTCTGGGTGAAACAGTCTACTTTAAGGGACTTTTCCCTGGTTGGTTTGTTCCTGTGGGTTCCCACCCCCAGGAATAGCTTAGCCTCTAACTCTGAGCAGCCTTTGTTTCCCTCCCAGACTGTGTGGCCCCAAAGACAATGCTAGGATTCTGGAGCCAGTGGAATTCTAAATGTCAATCTGAATGCCAGGAGCAAGGTTACTCTTCCTCTTCAGGCTGTTGGCAAAATTCTTACAGAGCATTTTTATTTCTAAGGCAACTTCTCAGCCCTAGTCAGCTTAATTCCTTGACTGCTGTCTTGGAGACCTGATGAACAAGAGTGAACAGTTCATGGCATAATGTAAAAGAGATTTTGGACTGGAGGCAGGGAGCTGGGATGTGGTGCCTGTTGCAAATCATTACAGATTTAGTTTAGATACCTAGTCTAGAATAACAAATGGTTTGTCACAGGAGAAGAGGAGTTCCTGGAGAGAAGGGGGACTTGACTCAGGATCAGCAGGCTTCTTGGCATTTGTGACAGAAAAAAATTTCAGCATGTACCAGTCAGACACAGATAGAGGTTTATTTAGGAAAGTGGATAACACATTCAAGGGAGTGAGAGATGTGTTTGGGGGCTTCCCAGTTCTTTTTTTAAAATAAAACTTGGTGAGGGGTGGACATGGAAAGGTATGTAGTGATAATATTTGATGATCTCAAATGGTTTCTGGTGGTCTGATCAGTCTCAGGATCCTGTGGCTGAAGTGGTCTTCATTATCCGATCAGTAAATAGTGCTAGAAAATCCCCCAAATTATAGGTTCTCAAGATATCGCATCTCTCTTTACTTAACCTATTCATTGGATGTTCATGTAGATTTAAAGATTTCCCTGGAATTTGAGAGTAACAGACCTAGAAAAGTATTTGTGGAAATTTTGAATTAAAATCTTATTTTCTTGTTCTTTCTTTTTATCTCCTTTCTACCTAATTCTTATTTCTTTTATCCTACCTCAATTTTGTGAACTGGCACACAGTGAGCATTTAACCCCTTCTGGCCAATCACTGATGGGTGTTGCCTGAAATTCACCCTTTTGGCCTGAGATTTTGTTCTCTGTAAAGCGAATTGCTACTGCCAAAAGCAAGCAAAACCATCCTTTATTAAAATAAATCTGGGGTTTTCCCAAGTTTATATGTGAAGATGACTTTCCAGGTGGGGATAGGAGCACTTAGCAAATATAGCCTGGCTCTGCTTGCAGGCTGCCACATGGTCTGAGAGATTGCCAATAGGTGAGACAGCCCCTGAATTCCATGACTGGACGAGAGAGTTAGCCTGTCTGGATTGTAATCCCAGATCCATGATTTACCTGTGTGGACCAACTTCTTTCTGCCTCAGTTTCCTCACCAAAGAGGGACACTACCTTGCTGAGCTGTTTGGAGATTAAAATTTGCAAATGTAAGTAAGATCCTGAGTAGTTGCCCACAGCAAACTCAGCATGAGGGTCAGCTGTAACTAGCTGAAGATGGCTACTCCCTGATTTCTGGCTCCCAGTTGTGAATGTTAAACTCTGCTCAGAGTAGGGACAAGATTCTAACTTCCTTTCAGCATAGTCAAGAAAAGTTATAAAGCTCACAAGAACTAGTGCTGGGGCAGCGGGTAGTTGTAGTTTGGTTGGTGGTCAAGCACTTACGTGTGAAGGCCTGAATTCTATCCCCAGCACCAAAGCAAAACAAAACAAAACAAAACAAACAAAAACTTCACCAAAGCGCAAGAGACAGCCAAAAGTAACTGAAGTCAGTGGAAACCCAAGGCCCGATACCAGCTAAACTGAGTGTAGGCACTCACTGTCCTCTACTCCACTGGCACATGTATGTCTCTAGACCCTCCTCCTCTGGTGTGTTGATCTCTCTGAGGATGCCCCTCCATGCACGCACACTCTCCTGGGACTCTGTTCTGTTTGGTTGATTGGTTATATTTCCAGGCTCCTCTTAAGTGGATTGTTATCCCTTAGGTGAGATCTGTCCCACTTCACCCAGGATATGGCTCAGGATTTGGGTAGTAATTAGGGTCAGGAGAGTGAAGCTCTCATTCAGGTGCAAAATGTGAGGCAGGGAGAGCAAAACCTCAGTCATCCAGAGGAGTAACATTTTAATGAAAAATTTTTAAAAAATCAAATGAATACATAAAATGAATGGCAAAGAAAACATCACAATGTTAAATGAAGCTGTGCTCTGAGCCGTAATGGAGCCTGTGGCAAAGGGGGTAACACACTCTCCTATATACATGGCTTCATGGATTTGTAAGTGGCTACTGATTTAAAAATAAAATATTAAAGTGTTAGCTTCCATTGAAGCCAGGAAAGTAAATGATAAGAATTCAGTTTGGGGAACAAGTGAAATATTTACAAGTAAAATAGTGCCATGAGTTTTAATAGACCTCCTTTTCAAATGTTTAGTATTTTTATAAATTAATGATGGAGGGAATAAAAAAGAAACCTGAAAAATACATAAAAACCTTGAGACAGGATGCAGCTTCTCCTTTGTGCCTTATCCACAGGATGACCCAAGTTGTCTGTGAGTGGACCTGCCCCCTGCAAGGTGTCCACCCAGCCAATGGCTCATGTCAGACACCCTTGTTTCATCCCACTGTGGTCCCTGGAAGTCTCATGTGTCCTGTGTGATCCTCCCAATCACATCTGACTGAATATCTGACCGAGGCTTCCCAAACAGAGTAGATCTCATTTGAGAAATCAGATTGGGGACTAGAGAAGCCATGGGGACATATTTTCCTGGAAGTTAGGGGACAGCTGTGATTGGTCGCAGAAACAGTCTCAAGGACAGAGAAAATGAGCAGAGTGCAGATGAAAATGAAAGCAAGTGGCCATGTGACCCAGGGACTGAAACCTGCAAACAACTTTCTAGGTCCTGGTCATTTCCTCATGAGGTGGATACACAGCTGCTGAAAGTGGATTTCTGTTACTTCAAATCAAAAAAGGCAAATTTTAGGAGTCAAATAAGATAATGGAGGCTGAATAACATTGCTACATATTAGAAGGTTGTCATGACCATGACATAATATATGAAAAGGTCAGAGATGGAAGATAAAGTAACACAGGGCAGTACCTCTGGTGGCTAATTCAAGCAACTATAAAAAGACTGATTTACTGTCTTATTCAATTTTCTGTTGCTGTAATGAAAGTTCTGTGGACTGTGTGGACTGAGGGTGTAGCTACATGGTAGAGTGCTTGCTCAGCATGTGGGGGGGGTCTCTGGATTGGATCCCCAGAATTGCAAAAAAAAAAAAAAAAAAAAAAAATTTAATTGAAAAATAAAAAAACTAAAATAGCTGAGACTGAATAATTTATGGAGAATAGAGGTTTATTAATTCATGGTTCTGGGGACTGGGAAGTCCAAGACCATGGCACTAGCATCTGAGGTCTTTTTCCTGCATCCCGATATGGCCAAGGGTTCACATGATGAGAAAGAATAAGCCTGCAACTCCAGTTTCCTCTTTCTCCTCTTAGGAAGTTACCAATGCCTTCATGGGTGTCCTACTCTCATGACTTTATCTCACCCTAATAACCTTCAAATCCTACCAAGTAATTCAAATACTATGAATTTGGGACTTAAGTTAGCAACACACAAACTTTTGGGGACACATTCCAATCAAAGCATTAGCTTCAAACCTCAGCTTTTCAGGGAATTATTTTCTAATCCACAGACCAAAGTGAATTCCCTCAAAATTATTGAGTCAAATATTTCCCTTCTCTGCTAGAGGGGAAATGCCCTCAGATCAGGAATCGACGTCTCTTTGCTCACCATTCTATTCATCCACAGCACCTGAGACCATGAAGACAATTCCAGATACTTAATAAATTCTAGTCTACTCATGAAGATAAGCAAATAGCTTAGGTAGACAGAATCCTCCTTAAGGAAGATTATGACTCCAAAGCAAACCATAAGTTACAAATACAGGGTTATAAGAGAGACTCATTCTTCACAAATACATACTTGTTGCTGAATTGAATAGAAACAATTAATGCTTAGGTAGAACTTATTCTGTGCCAGTGCTATTAAAAATACTTTCAGAGTTAACGTTATTACCCCTACAGCAACTTTAAGAGGAAGGTGGGTGCAGGGTTGAGATTCTAATCAGCACCCTCCCCCACCCTGTAGCCTCAGGGACTACATTTTCTCTAATTCAATGAATAAATCAAGAAGATAAATGCTGTATCAGAAATTACTAAATTCCAGTGTTAATAGTTGCATCTAAGACATTTCAGCAGGGGGGTCAGAAGAGACTTTGCAGGGCCTGGCCCTTGGAATAGGTGAACTGATAGGGAAATCATTTGCACAAAGGGAAAAGAGACACAGTTTTCCAGATTAGCAGCATTAGATGCAGAGAAGCAAATCTTGGACAGCTTTCTTTCTTTTTTTCTTTTTCTCCAGGACCATTAATGAACCCCTGGGCCTCTTGCATGTAAGACGAGGGCTCTACTGCTTAGCTACATCCCTGTCCCTCAACTTGCTTTTAAACTCTTCCTTTTCAAAAGCCTTTGGTGGTCAAGTCTGACTTAGACCTTGAGAACAATTATCCTTCTACGAATGCTCACTGGGGGGGTCTCATTGAGTGCCACACCCCAGTCCTACCTTTGAGTTGCTTACAGTCTGTTGGAGGAAGCAAAAAAAAGTAAGTGGATAAATTAACTGTAATCACACACATGAGGAGGAGCCACAGGAAGGAAACAGAGGGGTGCCAAAACCAAAGGGCCAAAGCTGGCCCCGTTGAGAGGATAAGAAGCACTGACTGAGGTAAGGTTGGGAGAAAAGGGGTTCTCTATGTGGGGGTTGGCACCTGCCAGGGTCCTGAGGTGGGAACTTGGAATGGACTGGAAACTCAAAGGGGAATAAGACCACCACTGAGGAGCTCAGAGGGAGGAAGAGGGTGAGACTGTGCTCAATTGAGCAGCAATCTGTGGGTCACATTCTCTGTGCATTCAGAGCCTCTGGGAGATTTGACACCTTTTTTTTTTTTTTTTTTTTTTTTGGTGCTGGGCATTGAACCCAGGGCCTTGTGCCGACGAGGCAAGCACTCTACCAACTGAGCTATCTCCCCAGCCGACACCTTCTGATTTACGTGTATCAGCCGTATGCGATGGCACATGACAGTAATCCCAGGAATTTTGGAGGCTGAGGCAGGAGGATGGAGAGTTCAAGACCAACCTTAACAACTTGGCAAGGCCCTAACGACTCAGTGAGACCCTGTCTCAAAATAAAACACAGAAAAGGGCTGGGGATATAGTTCAGTTAAGCAAGTCTGGGTTCAACCTTTGGCACCAAAAAAAAAAAAAAAAAAAAAAAAAAAAAAAGCCAGGGCGTGGTATCATGACTGCTATGTGGAAAATGGGCTTCTGGTGATGGGAGAACAGGAAGTGAAGAGGGACAGCCCACGAGCAGCCCAATCCTAGCAAGGAGCATCCTTGACCAGCCCTGCTTTGAAACAAGCATCCTCAGTCCTTACCAAGGGAGTGAATGGAGGAAATTAGAGAACAGAAGCAGGAATGAAGTCCTGTTATGTGGTCAACAAGAGTCCCTATCTTTTAGAGACAGGTACTAACATACATTTGGATGAAATGATGGAATGCATGGATGGGGGAGGGGAGTGGTGGAGGGCTGTAGGAACAAAAGCTTGCTTATGTGTTGATAAAACTGCAGTGGAGACACTCTGTGGGGGTTCACCATACTCTTCCTTTTCTTTTAGTATATGAATGAAATTATCCATAAAACATTTTTTTAAAAAGTAAGAGTCAATGCTTATGCACTTGCTCCTGCCAGACACCATTCTGAATGTACATTATGGCATTTAAACGCTGTGTTGAAGACTACAAAGCAAATTAACCCTTGGGCTCTGTTTTTCTTACATGAGAGCAGAGTGAGCTACCTCTGCTCAGTGAATCGTCACAGTGAACGCATGGTATGACCTCTGCTCAGACCGAGAGACAACCTGGCCAGCTCCCAGCTCTTGTTGCCATGCCTGGTCTCTGCCCCTCCCTCCTGCTCAAAAGGAGCCGCTCTCCCCCTTCCCCACTCCGCCCTCTTATTTGTACATGGTTTGAATCATGGAGTATGTTTTTTTTTAAAAAAAAACCAACGATCCCCAACTTTTGGCTTGAACAACTTGGCGGCTATATTGAGATGAAGAACCAGAAGGAGGAACAAGTTTCAGGGGGAAAAACCAGGAGTTAAGTTTTGGGACCGGGTAAGAGTTCACGAGTGAGGCCGCGTGCAAAGTCACCCAGGGCTGATCCAGGGAACAGGAAGAAGCAAGGACAGCTGCGGTAGCTGCACAACCTGCCGCAGACACAGCCACGTCGGGTTCGGAAGGGCCACAAGGTGTTGGTGCTTGCGGGGTTGGGGGTGGAGGGAGAAGCCCGGGACTCCACAGGCCACGCCCCCTCCTTGTCCCCAGCCTCCACCCCAGATTGCTTAGGGCCCACAGGGATCGCTGCCGCCCTCTGTTCTTTCTGAGCCTGGACTTGCGATCATCAGTCAGCACTGGAGCTCAGATTCAAAGCCTTACTTTTAGAGCAAAGCTTGCCCTTTTTTTGTTTTGTTTTGTTTTTTTTTTATTTCCCGCGGTTCTGGGGTGATTGAATCCAGAGTCTCACGCTAGCTGAGCAGGCACCTGTCCTGAGCACACCCACGGTCTCCTACCACTATTTTGACTTCCCTACAGCTGTAGTAAAACCTCTACTCAATGGAGTAGCGCATCTTGAACATGAATGTGAATTACCTGGGTACCTGGCTCAAATGCAGATTCCCAGCCAGCTCCCAAGTGTGCTTGGTCCACATACCGCAAGCTGAATGACTGAACTCCTAATCCTCCTGCCTCTGCCTCCACAGGCGCTGGGATTACAGACGTGCACCACCCCACCCAGTCCCCCAAGAGTCTTAAAAGTCAGTAATAACAAAAGAGAAATTACTTACAAAACAAGAGCAACTTGGTTTCATGCCTAGAATCTTGCAAACTATATGAATGTAGCTTTGAAGATTTTTTTTGTTCAAGTGGGAGATACGCGTTCCTGAAAATGGTACTTTAAAAATATTATAGAGATTTAGTATTTGACGGTATTATAAATTATTTCCTTTTTATCTCCTGTGCTGGGGATGGAACCCAGGGCCTCTGTGCATACTGGGCATGAGCTCTAAGTACAACCCCAGGGCCAACGTTATACATTTTATAACTTCCTAAAATAAAGGATATTCTTTGTAAAAGAGCTGATTACTTCCTCAATTCTTCTGTTTTGAAAGTTCTGATTTTTATATTCCTTTTTCTTAAGACCTAATTCCCAGAATACAATTTTTCCTTAAGAAAGCTTCCCCCTCGATGTGTTTAAGGGAAAAGAGTGGCTCCTTAGGCAAAGATGAACTTGGGAAAACTGTCACAATGCTAAGTTAGCCCTCTGGAGGCCACAGCCCCTCCTGCATCAGCATGCTATACTAGACATGATGAAGTGATAATTCTAGGATGCAACCACTCATTGCAAAACAGTCGTGACCTTATCTTAGGGTAAGACCATGATGATCCTAAAGATTCCTGGAATAGTCTCTGGATGCTCCTTGGGGGCCACTCGTGTAACTTTGGGTTTTCGACTGATCTACATTGTGGTGATCTGGATTTTGTGGGAAACAGAAGTCATTGAGAGGTGGTAATTCATAAGGCACATCACAATACACCCTGGTGATGTGACAACACATGTAACATCAATCAGGTTCTGGAAACACAGAGATCGGAATTAAACTGGGGAATAAGGAGCAAAGCTAGGAGCTGGCAGAGCAAATGGGGAAGGTGAGGCATCCCAGAGATTAGTGATTACAGGAAACCACTACTCCCTTAGGGCAGAAAGGACCAAGACGTGGTGAAGGCACGTATACCAAAGCCAGAACCACTTTGTGCATTGGAACCATATGAGGAGGATCTGCCCAGCCAGAGCTGGAGCACCTAAGAGAAATTACTGGAGATGCTGTCAGTCTCTCACCATTGACCAAACGTCCTGACTGTTGGCTGAGGAGTAAGGGAAATGCAGTCTACAGGAACAGGCCCCCTGTGGTGTAGGTCAGAGCCAGGTTGGGGAACAGGAATACCAGAGAGCAGTAGTCCCTGTGCCACCCAGCATCCTCTCTCACAGTTCTGCCCACATTCAATTCCCATTCAATAAGTCACAAGTTTAATTACCAGGACCAAGACTCCTTAAGATGCCCTCTTTCCCTAGACACAAAGTCTAAGCAATACCTGGGTCCTTCTCAAAGTTCAGGGTCTCCCACAGTTCAAGGCCCTGATGTCAGATGCAAGTGTGGCTTCAAGTATTCTGCTGTTCTGGGAACTGCACTGGGTAAGTACCACCAATTCCCTTCATCTGACATAATGAGCAATAGATAAAGTAGAAACGTTTATGTCTCTATAAAAATTTAAAATTAATTTTGTTTATATTTTATGTTTTATCTATTGTATTTTATTATTTAAAACTGTAGTTCTAATTTCTGTCACTGTTAGGCTGTTAGCATTATCACTTTCTTTTTCTCATTTTCCGTTTTGACTTCCCTTTGGTGGTTCAGGGGTGTTTACCTGGTAGGATGACACACACCCATATTTCTGATTAGTTAGTCCTTAGTGTTCCTGCCTTGAATGATAAACTGTAGTTTCCCATTAGATTTTACTTTTAGACAGTGGTAGTCCAAAGAAGAGCCAACTAAATCCTCAGAGGACCAAACCTAATCCTCTTTTGTCCCCACTGTATAGGACCAACATCCCCTCAAGGGAGGACTCGGAGGAAGATTTATACATTATTATGTTTCTGACAATCTGAAGATTCCTTCCTCCGTAGACCTGGTCTTCTCTTCTACAAGGGGTTGGTACCACAGCAAGATTTGACAGAGAAATCACTGTCTTGTTACTCAAGCCACATTTCTGCTGGCTAGACCTAGAACTTCTCTGCTTACATAGACTAAGTAGTGCTTTAGGAGCGCCCCCTCTGGTTTCGTTTTAAAGGTGACTGTGACCCACAGTTCACACCGGTGCAGTCTTCACCCCTTGTGCCTCACAGTAGTGGTGCTCACTTTGGTGTCTGCTGGGGGAGCTCTGTTGGCCAGACTGCTTGGCTCCAGGATCCCATCTTCTCCCTGGATCAGAGAGCCTGTTCCATGGGTAGTGTCCCATTGATTTTCAAGGTTGCTGGCTCTCCTCTCACCGAAGCATTTTTCAAAGTAAAGCATGTCTTAGGATCCTCCTGGGACACGTGGGTAGGTGGGTCACCTAAAATAATTTCCTTTTAAATTTCTCATGTCCTGAATCTTTGGATTCTTTCTTCGAGGTTATGTCAGGGAAGTTCTGACATCCTACTTTGTTCCACGTAGTCTACTGCCGGGTGCAAGTTTCAGTCAACCAACCAGATGTTAGAGCCATTTGCAACTCTTCAAGGTAGCCTGTCATATCTAGAATCCAGGATACTAAGACTCATATCATTAAGTGTAGTCCAGTCCAGTATTTTATTCCATTTCAGTTTATTGTGTATATATACTGAACAAAATCTTGCAATTGTTTTGGTATAAAGCCATCTCCTCTAGGAACAGACCTAGGATACATGGATCTGACTCCTGTGGGTCAAAAGTAATGAGTGGAGGGGATGAGAAATTGAGAAATCTTAGGTATTTCTTTGGAGGATAATTCTTTAGGTAAGGGTCTTGGTGTGTGGCTTCAGAGAGTATGGAAGAAGACACTTCTACTGGTAAGGAAGTCTTCAGGTACTCAAACCATCCATGTGACCCCATCTCAATCTCACATTCTCCTTTCCTTTCTTTTTTTTTTTTTTTTTTTGGCTGTACTGGACATGGAATCCAGGGATATTCTACCCTAGCCCTTCTTATTTTTTATTTTGAGACAGGGACTCCTAAGTTGCAGAGCCTGGCCTTAGACTTGTGCTCCTCCTGCTTTTGCCTCCCTGAGTTGCTAGGATTCCAGGCGTGTACTACCATGCCAGCTGCCCACTCCCTTTACTAATAATGCCCTAACCTTAACACAGAGACCTGATAAAGCCAAAGGTTGAACTTGTAATTCATTAGTCTGTATAACTGTATTTTGAAACTAGTCCTCTGACTGTGATATAGAAATAAGAAATTCTGTTATGGACACCACGGAAGTTTTAGTGTCTGTGTCTTGACTTGAACTTGAGTCTGAACTGAGTTTTGATTTTGATTTTTTTTTTTTCCCTTTCTTTCCAATGCCAGAGATTGAATCTGGGGCCTCACACATAGTAGGCAAGTGCTATGCCACTGAGCTACATCCCCAGACTTTGTTTTTTTCTTTGTGAGCCGATACAACACGAGGAAAACAGTCCTTCTTCATTACTACTATACCTATCATTACTACTATACCTACCATCATTACTACCACACCCTCATTACTACAATCATTGACTGTCAGACCCACCATTACTACTAGGCCCATCGTTACCACCATCATTGTTAGCACATAGCCATCAAATGCAGTGGCCACTTCATGTCCCAAAGCCTGGCTTTTCACTAGACTTCAACTCAAGAAGGATGACAACTTAAGTCATTGTGATGTCATAGAATTGATGGAGCTCATTATTACTTTCAAGTTCAAGTAGGGAAGCAATCCCAGAATTCCTAGGACTACTTTTAGCATCCAGAGTTGTACCAGTCAGGCACCACTCATGGTAAGAAATGCATCTGAGGCTGAACAGACAAATTTCTGCTATGGAAGTGATTTGTTCATTTGTACCTGATGACTTCCTAGCAGCAGGATCCTTGGAATACTGTGTGAGCTCTCTGGGAATGTTTTCATTTGTAAAATGAGGCGATCTAATTTCTCTGTCCTACTAAATTTCTGCCAAGTGGCCTTGAACCATCTAGCTCTACTCCTGTAGCTTCTAACTGTAGTTCTTTGGAACAGAGGACAATAGACCACAGCTTAAAAATGGCAGCCAGGGGCTCCTCTCTGATAGGAGAACTAGTTAAATCAAGTGTCTCATTTGAAAATTAAGATGGGCTGGGTATGGTGGTTCATGCCTGTCATTCCAGCTGCTTAAGAGGGTGAGGAAGGAGGATCCCTAAGTCCAGAAGTTTGGGCAACATAGTGAGACTGTTTTTAAAAAATTAAAATTTAAATAAAGCAAAATGGGTAAGATTAGAAACTCCTTGGATTTAGGAGACTTTGGGATTCATGAAGAAGCTGTTCAAGAAGCCAAGGGCTGGGGCTGTAGTTCAGTGGCAGAGTGCTTGTCTTAGCACTTGTGAGGCACTGGCTCGATTCCTAGCACCACATTAAAATAAACACATACGATAAAAGCTTGCTGTCCATCTACAACTACCAAAAAAACAATTTAAGGGAAAAAAGAAAAAAGAAAAAAAAAGCCAAGGTAACAAATTCACAGGAAAAAAAATGCCGAAGAGAAGAAAGAACAAACTGGGGAGACTGAGGGGCAATGAAGGCTTCCATCAGACGTCAGCACCCCCCTTGTGGCACACAGTCTGCCCTCTTTCCTCACTTGGGTTCCCTGAGAGCCCCTTTATCTTTATTTTAGAGGAGAAACAGAAGAAGAAACAACAAAACCCTTCCTTTTACTTTGTGTGGTCTCTGTTCCTTAAACCAAAAGATCTTGGCCTGGAGACAAAAAGAGTATCTCACACACACCCTTGTATTAAAGATAGCAGATTGTGTGAAGCCTGGTGTACTGGTGGGGGAAATCTCTTTTCTGGATAACTTAAGTTTTAAATAACGAGTCTACTACTTATCATTAGCCTGGCCTTGAGTGGTATCACCTGCCAGCATGTTAATTTCCTCAACTGTAAAATGAAAATACTTGTGTATGGAATGCCCTTCCAGCTGTCAGTTCTGATTTGTGAACTCCTACCTATCCTTCAAAGTCTAGTTCAAGGGAAATCTTCACAAATCCTGAGTCCCTAAGGGGAATCACCTCTCTTCATTATCTCAGTAGATTGATATAATCTGCCTCATCTATCTTTAACTTGTGTAGCTACCTTATCTCTGCTACCATGCCATGAGCATCAAGCAGGCAGGGCCTTGTCCAATCGCCCTTCATTCCAATGTGGCATGGCAGAACCTCTTAGAGAAGAGGGGCAGAATAAATGTTTTTTTTTTTTATTTGAATGAATTCTAGAACTATGTTCTTTCTTTTAATTCTAACCCCTTTTTCTTTTTCTAAAATATATATATATATATATATATTATTTATTTTTCTTTTTTAGATGTAGGTGGACATAATACCTTTATTTTATTTTCACGTGGTGCTAAGGATGGAACCCAGGACCTCATGCTTGCTAGGTGAGCGCTATACCACTGAGCCACACCCCCAACCCTAATTCTAAACCCTTTTCTTAAAAATGAAATTTCAAAGGAAAAGCAGATTCATTTGCTCAGGTGCTTTTCATACATAATCATTTCTGAAATGTGTTCCATGTGATAATTAGCAATTATAAAATTAATCTGAGTTTTCTTAAACTAAAATTTTTGTGAGTGCAGAATAGGGTCTTGAGAATGGAAAAAGGTAAAGCCTGGTCTACTATCATTCTCTTAAGATAATTCAAAAGTACTCAGGAAAAGTAGGACAATTTATAGGAGAAAGCACAATTCTCCCAATAGAGAAGAGAAAAATGCAGATGGTAAAAATTAACTGTAGTATGAGGACCATGTTTGACCTGTTATTTAAACAGTGTGACCAAGAAAATCCATGATATGGTTTGAAAATGAAGTCATTTCATGTAAATTAGAGACAACCTTGGGAGGTCTGGGGATATCGCTCAGTGGTAGAGCACTTGCCTAACATATGTGAGGACCTGGGTTCAATTCCCATCACTGAAACAAAGAACAAAACAAACAAAAAAACAACCAAATAACCCAGAAAACCAAACCAAAAAAAAAAAAAACCAAACAAACAAACAAAAAAACCCAAACAAACAAACTAAACCTACTGGATTCCATACTTTCTTGAACGATCCAGTCGTATATATCACCCAGCTGCCAAATGGTTAGTAATGATTGATCTGGGGGGACCTGCAGATACCATACATTCCAACATGCCATATAGCTGCTTGTTACCAGAACTAAGACACTCCCAACCATGTTCTCTATATTCCCATGCAAAGAAAGTGGTGAAAGTGTGCCAAGTCCACCTTGAAAAAAATATTGATTATACATTCCTTTTCAACTATGCTTAACTATTAATAAAATCGGTATTCGTATTAATGGGGAGGAAGGAGCAATACATTTCCATGAAGGAATCGAGCTGATAGAAAGCTCCGAAGGAATTAGCTGAGTTTGTCATTCATTACTCATTTGATGTAGAAATCTCTCCCCAAGTTTATAACTTTGAAATTAGCCCACATCAGAGTTCATAGTATATATACTGATTTTCACTCAACAGAATGACTCTGTACCTCAGAGATGTAAGTCAGAATCACAACATTCTCTCCTTATTCAAACAGACTACCGTGATATCTAGAGACAAGATCCCTTTAAGCATCATATTAAAGCTATTCAAAGATTGACAAATGACATCAGTGATATCCCAAGAAGGAAATTAGATAACAAAATCAAATAAGCTCATACAACAGCACTCCAGTGGCCTTTGGTTTCCTTTCATCTTATTTGGGGCCCTGCCTTCCGTGCTGTGGTTTAGGCGGAATGCAATGACTATAGTCAAGGGCTTGTGGTTGAATGGTCGGTGAGAGGGGCTGAGTGGAACAGATGGCAGGCTGGAGTAGGGAGTGGTGGGAAGTCCCTGTAGCAGGCGCTGGGCAGAAAGGTTTTGTCTGGCAGGCAGTGTGGAAGCCACAGGGCCAGAGCAGAAACTGTTCTGGGGTTAGAAAAGAAATCAGCAGGGGGCTCCAAATGACATGGTGGACTCCAATGTGAGGCAAAGCAGAGGGGCCAGGAAACCCAATTGAGAGGTCTGTCTGCAGGAGTCCAGTCCCCCATGCTAGGAGAACAATGACAAAAATGCTCCGGCCTGGGAGGAAGCTGATATTCTAAGCAGATTAGGTGAACAGAGCCCTTGGGGCCAGACTACAGCTTGTTATAAGAATTGGGGCCCAAGGTGGGGCTGAGTCTCAGGCACAAGCAGATGCCCAGATGGCTAAACTGGGACATGAAATGGGGGCACAGAGTAAGCAGCAGAAGCTTGGCTCTTGTCCCAAGTCAGCAGTGGTGTCAGGAAGTGACAGGGAAGAAGAACTGAGCCTACAGGGAAGGATCAAGTAGTCCCCCTGCCAGGAGGCAGAGTGGGACTTGGAGGATGAACCCTATGACCAGGCTTCATGGTCAGGCCCAGGGAGGGCTGTTGGAGGCTGTCAGGAGCCTGAGAGCAGACAGCTAGTGCTGGTTCTGCCACCAAATGACCTTAGAAAAATCTCTTGGAATCTTTTCCCTTCTGAAAAACAGCACACCACCACCAGTCCCTCCTAACGGTCTGGGTTAAGGTCTTGATTTCCATCTATACCTCCTTGTCGCCCATCTGGTCCTTGGGGCTTTGGAGTGCATTAGCTTAGTGTCTGTCTTTAACTCTTTTCTCTCATCTTGTGCTCTCTCCCTGGATTCCCTTCTCTACTCCCACAGCTATGGTCTAGCATTGATCTGTCTCTGATCTTGAGTTGAGGTACTTGGTAGGTTAGTTAGCTGGCATATCTGCTTTAACAGATGTATGACAAACAGGTACACACAACAGAAATGCATTTCTTGCTCAGGTAAACAGCTAGGTTGACAGAAGCTCTGCCACCTTTAACAGGTGGCTCATAGTCACCCTCTCAATGCTGGCTAGCATGAAGGGATGGGGCATGAGGCAGCATGAGTAGACATTTTATGGGCCAGGAATGGAAGTGGCACATGCTTTTGCTTGTAACCCACTGCCTTGAACTCAATCACGTGGCCACGCCTAACTTCATGAAGGCTGGGCAAGGTTGACAGAGGGTGAACCGAGGAAGTGAAGGATACCGCACAGTGAGCAGCTGGAAGTCTCTGCTGTCTTTATCCTTGAGTTACAACTATCTGCAAGCTCTACCCTTTGTGTACCATGCTGGAATCTCACACTGAACCTGTTCAAAGTTCAGTTCCTTAATGTCCTCAGTAAAACCTGTTTCTTCCACTCTATTCTTCCTCTGTCAATGATATTATCACCCTTTCAGATATCCAACTACAAACCTTTGAGTAAGTTTGGCTTCTCCCTCTCCTTATGTCCAATTTTCAGTACCTTTTGGTGTAGCATGTAAGAAGCACATCTCATTTTTCCTGCTCAGGGACCATAACTGATCACTGCTGCTGCCCCACTGTGTCTGTCTGTTAGCTTTGAGAACACCCTTCCCCCACAGGCTGCCCCCAGCCCATCACTGCAAGATGTGGAACTCCTTCTGAGGGACATTGCTGGCAGGGGGACTCTCCATCAGCTAAGTGGAGCTGAGATCTCTGCAAATTCTGACACTTTCCTCTGCAGCCCACATCCCCTCACTGAGGCCAGCCCTGACTTGCAGTCTGAAAGTTTTCCCCATCTTCTGTTTCCCCCTTTACCTTTCTCAGTCCCTCATAAATCTCTTGTCAGGTTGGGAGTATAACTCATAGTACACTTCCTAGCATGTGCAAGGCCCTGGGTTTGGTCTCCAGCACTGCAAAAATAATTTTTAAAACTAAAGAAAATCTCTTGCAAATAAATCAAATCCTGTATTGGCTTCTGCTTCTCAGATGACCCCAAATCAAGCTGCTTTCATAGTTGTCCTCTCTTTTCTATCCTCATTGCTACAGCCTTCTCCCTTGCCAGGCTCCATAATGGTCTCCCACCCTCCATCTGGTTCCTTTCATAGGCACTTCCAAAACAGGCATTAACATGCCCCCTATCCGGGCCAAAAGGCTTCTGTCACTCCTACCTGCTATCTATGGAATCTGCATATGTTTCTTGGACCGTCATTCAAAAACCTTCACAGTCTCTGCTGAGCCTTGCTTCCTGCTTCATCCTTCCCTCTCCCACACCTGGATGACTTGCTGTTCCTTGACTGCACAGTGTTCCCACTTTCGGCTCCTCCCTCTACCTGTTTCCACCCACTTCTCATTCTGTCAAAATCCTATGATATACATTCCTTACAACCCAGCTCGAAATCCTCCTTAATTCTCAAAGACCTACTTCTTCCCTCTTCTGGGTTCTTCTCAGAGCACTTTGCCCATTTCTTTACCAGGTAGATCTTGGTTTAAACGCATGCCTATTTCCTCCACCCGAAGTCAAGGACGGCACTTCATTCATTCAATCATTCTGAGTTCCTACTCCCTTGTGCTTGGTGTAGGAGGTAGAACAAAACAGATCAAAATTCCAGCCCCAGTGGCTTCTTTCTAGTCTATATCCAGTGTTGAGTGGTGTTTTTTTTTTTTAATTTTTTTTATAACAAGTGCCTCAGTTTGTTAAATAATAAAAAAGGTCATTATTTTATATTCCCTACTAATGAACAGTTCATGGAGATGCTGAGACAAGTACACTAGGAGGATAAAATGAAATTGTGGCTGGAACATCTGCAAAAATCGATAAAGAACTACATAGATGAGAAAAATGGTGGAATGAGACAGACATCATTACCCTATGTACATGTATGAATGC
The DNA here is from genome assembly GCF_902686455.1 of Sciurus vulgaris. Lineage (NCBI taxonomy): Eukaryota > Metazoa > Chordata > Mammalia > Rodentia > Sciuridae > Sciurus > Sciurus vulgaris. The sequence continues at coordinate 20,969,030 of NC_136475.1, forward strand.
ACAAATGGTGTGAATGTACATCGTGTACAACCATAGAAATGAAATGATGTACTCCATTTGTGTACAATGAATCAAAATGCAGCCTGTAAAAAATAAAAAAAATATATTTTAAAAAAAAGAACTACATAGATGAAAGTGAATTTATTCAGAAACACTTGAGGCAAAAGGAGGGAAGGATGTTGGAACACCCAAATTAAAGGGCACAGCCTCTGTGTTTGAAGCTAACAAGAACCCACATGTCGGCAAAGACACCAGACGTGTCTAAGAGTCATTTCCAGAAATAACCCCTCCTCCAGTTGGCTTTGGGGGAAAGGCGCTGATGAGATGAGATGCCTCCCAAATGTCCCTGGGCAGCAGCCAACCAAAGCACAGTCACGGGCTCAGACGCTTGGACTCAGAGCTGGAAGGCTCTTGGGGTGAGAAACTCCCAAAGACAACCCTTCATCATCTTCTGCCTGTTCATTTTCAAATGAGTGGGTCACTCGTTTGTAAGCAGAGTGCTTTGTTCTGGAGCTGGACAGTCCTAAGTATTTACTCCTTTTCCAATTCATCTTGGTTTTTACTCATCCTTCCAATTAAACAAGATTTTTTTTTTTTTTTGTATTTTGGCAAAATGCCAGCTCTGAATTTCTGTAGAAATGAAGTATGCACTCTAGAAATTTAAGCAATGGTATGAAGCCAATTTAAAATCTCCCTGAATGCCACCACCCAGAAGGAACCTTCATGAATATTTAATGAATAGAAATCTCTCCATACATACCTAACCACAGAGAGAAAAATAATATTAAAATGAGATAATCCAATCTGAATTAAAAAAAATTTTTTTCCGATCTTAATTTTTAATTTTAATTTTTATTTAAAACTTTATCTCCAAGTACAATATGTATATAGAAAAGGGAACAAGCGAAGGTTGTAAATGCAATAATTATCACAAAACGAATACATATGGAAAGGCACAACTACAATGAAAAGGCAAAATTATCCTATGCTGTTAGAAATCAGAATAGTGGTACTTTGGGGGAAAAGGAGGGAAAGATAATGAAGACTTTTGTGGATGGCGAAGGAAGATTTGGGGATGCTAGTAATGTTCTCGAGGGTGGCATCTGCTGTGGAGGAAAACAATCCTAGGCTGGTCTAGTGACACATTTCCATTTCTCAAACTGAGGGGGAGTCTCTCAGGACTACAGACAGCCTACCTGAGGTCTTACCTCAAAATGGACTATTTGGTTTCTACAGGAAGAGAGAGGTGTGGGATCAATGGGATCACAAGGGTAAATGAGGAAAACTGAATTTGCATATCCAAGCCATCCTTCCATTTATTCCTTATACAATCATTTATGTGCACAGTGACTTCTCATGTGTCATATCCATCCCATCTTGCTTTGGAAAGCATTCTTTTCCAACAAGCTGGCACAATCAGGGCCACCTGGCACTGCTTGGTCCTTCCTGGTCCCTTCTTGAACCCTGAGCCCACAAATTGGTAGCCATCAATGTATACCGCCTGACTTCCTATCTTCACCCGCACGGGCGGGTCCCGCAGTGTGTGGGAGAAAAATAGATCACAGGCTCTTCATTGGCCTCTTCATCAGAAAGTCAAAAAGTCAGCATTTCTCAGCACCATCCTCTACCACCATCTTGGACACACCCTCTTGGGTCCTTTCTCAGCATTTTCTGTTTAAGTAGCTTTGCTGAGTACAATATAATGGCCTCAAACCACAAAAGGGAATCCCAGGGACAGACTTGTGCAGACACATTGAACACACCCACCCCCTGGGGCCAGGCTGTTCAACACTGTCAAGCAAACTTTCCACCTATTCAGCAATTCCAGGTAGAGGAGTCAATTTTGCCCGGAGTGCTGAGATTACATTTACCAGAGCAGAAGCAGTAATCTTGACAGTTGCCATGGACAGCAGAGACTTTTGGAAGGAGGGGTGTTTTGGTCTTCCCAAGAAAATGCCTACTTTTCTTAGCAAAATAGGAGACAAATGATGTACTAGCAATATAAGTACTGTGCAGATTCTCACTTAGGCGAAGTTTAATTCTTCTGCAAGTGTTGGGCACGCCCAGTCAGAGGCTGCTCCAAGAGTATGCTTAGACTTTCCTCTTGCTTTCCTCTTGGGAAATGGTCAGTTTCTCTTTGGTATCTCTCATCTGTCTCGCTCTCATCAGCATCTATCTGCATCTATCATTTTCCCCTATCTATTATCTATCTATCTATCTATCTATCTATCTATCTATCTATCTATCTATCTATCTATCTATCTATCTATCTGTCATCTATCATCTCTCATCTATTTCTGGACACAGCCTTGCATTTGAAGGCAGACAGGGCCATCTTTCTGTGAGATCTGAATTTAAAAAAAAAAATGTAGATATCTTTTCAGAAGCTAAGATGTCATGACTGAGACTTTTCACGCCACTACCTACTACCTGGGCCCCACGGTGTAAAGACAAACCCTGTTTACTGAGGTTCCTGCCTGATTTGCAGAGGGCCCTTTATAGACTCTGCTTTTGCTTATGTCCCTTCTCATGAGCACCTCCTCCTGTCTTCTCCTTCAGGATTTGGTTTGGACATCACCCACTCTGGGCACCTTTCCCCTCCTCTCAGCTTTGTTACAGAACGGCCCTGGCTCTCACCACCCCATGAGACCTGGAGAGAATCCATTCATATCCAGCTACTTAGAGTGGAGTCATTGCCCTATCCAAGCTTCCTTTGAATTGTGGAGAAAGGGGGCTGTGTTCTCAAAGTCACCTTCGAGCCAGTTCCCAGCTTTGGCCAAGCTGTTCTTTTCCCTGTGCCATGACAGTTTCTTTACCTCTACCTGGCATCAACCCTTCAGGAATCAGAGCCCCCTCTCTTTGATCATTACTCCCATGGCTAAGGTTAAGGTGAACAGAAGCCTGTTGTAAGCTACAGAGTGTTTACTAAAGATTTATGGGTCACTGCAGGTACTTTTAAAAGCAAAGCACTTACTAGGTATGGTGGTGCCCAATTGCAATCCCAGCAACTCGGGAGGCTGAGGCAGGAGGATCACAAGTTTAAGGTCAGCCTCAGCAACTTAGTTAGGTCCTCAAAATAAAAAAATAAAAATTCTGGGAATGAAGCTCAGTACTAGGAGTTCAGTTTAGTTCCCAGTACCAGGAAAATAAGTGAATGAATGAATAAATAAAAACAAAGGACTTAAAATTCACATCACTCTTCAAAGGGGCCCTCCTGCCCGGATCTCTCATGATCAGGCCCCATTCTCATGTTCTCTCACCTTCCCTCTCTTTCAAGAGCTCCCAACCTAATTCCTCTGACAACACCTAAGCTTCCATGTGCCAAATTCTACCCCAGCAGTTTACCAAGTTACCTTTCCAAATATTGCTCTGTATTGGACTGGACCCTCTCTGGAGGCAGAAGCCTCATCTTTGGATCTATAAACCTAGGTGCTCAATAGATCCAGTTGCTACTGTGACCAGAGAAGAGTGAAACAGGCCCATCAGGCAGTGAGAGGGTCACACCAGGCAGCCTGTTGCTAGGAGATGAGCCTGCTTTCGAGAGGGGAAGGATGTGCAGTGTTGCTTAGCAACATCTCCCCACTGTCCTGTCACTCAGAATGGACAGGCCCAAACACTTCTTAAGGCAAGGGTCCTTTTTTATTTTCTTAATCTATTTTAGCTAAAAATAGGTACGATCTTTCATTCTGTTTCAGCTGAGATGTGCTTTTTAAAGGTCCACAAGGGCAAAAAAATATGGAGGAACCCAGATATTCACAACCCAAGAATCTACTTTTTTAGAAGGTTAACTGTGAGTCAGAGGGGTGTTGGGAAGATTTCCAAGATCCCACAACCTGCTTTCTCTTCCCTGAAGGGACACATTCATTTGGTTTTGGCTGTCGCCCCTGCTGTGCCTGGAGTGTTGCCCACATCTCTCCTGTGGGCACAGAGTGAGTTTGCTCACTTGGCATGACCAGGGCTCACAAAGTCCAGCTGGTCTTCAAGGACAGAAGGCCTAATGGCTGTGGTTGATATTTCCCTAACTAGCTTAACCTGGGGAGAAAATTTTGATTTATTGTCTACTTTCTCATGATTTTAATGAACATATTCATTTGCATTGAAAAGGCTGCACATGAGTCAAAAAATCATAAGCAATAGGCCAGATTTTCCTCAATTCGTGCCAGAGAATGCACAGCATGCACTCTGTTTTCCTTTTCTCTCCTTTCCTACTAACTTCCACAAAGGGGAGCACATCCTGGTGGGTCCAGGGTGCAGGCCAGGCTGCAGGATAGCTCCCTGCTAGTCTGCAGGGCACAGGGAAAGCCCCATTGCCTTGGAGTCATGGAACTCTAGGAAGCTTGCTGAGAGCATGCCCACCAGGTGGGACTCAGCAAAGTTAGAGCCCTTCACTCATTCAGCATCCCACAAACACCTGTGGGGGGCCTGCCAGCTGTCATGCCTGGTAGACACTGTAGTTGCAAATGCAGAAAGGAGGCGTTCCCTCAGCTCAGAGCTCCAGACTGGCTAGAAACCAGGCAGGAGAGCTGCCTTCCTCCTTGCAGACCTTAAGGGCTGTGTTCTATAGTGTTACTTAAATGAATTAACAAGTACAGAACCCTCGCTCCTAGGGGAAACACAAAATCAGGTCCCGGGAGCCTGTAGTGATGGCATTTTTTTTTTTTTTTTTTCGTCACAAATATGTGTATTTCTGTTTAAAGACACCTTATTTAATATATATATATATAGTTGATCCATTGACCTTGAACTTTTGACAATAGCACTATTCTTGCACTTGAAAAAAACTTTTCTGACTCACGTTTTTTTATCCTTAAGGTACATTTTAGCTTTCCTACACTTAGGGATATGAGATGCCACTTCCAACCTATGGGCCAACCTATCACCAACAAAAAGTACAAAAAGGTAAAACAACACAACACTACCTAGGCCAAGAAAAGACCTTTGTTCATAGTAGGAAAGCTGGAGCAAAAAGCCAGGGCATGGTTGTTTGACTTTAGCTGGTGTGTCACCTATCCATCACTATGACAGAATTATTGAGAAAAACAACTTAATGGAGGAAAGGTTGATTTTGGCTCAAAATAGAGGTCTTAGTCCCTGGTTGCTTGGTCTTGTTGCCTTTGGGCCTGTGGTGAAGCAGAACATCATGGCAGGCGCTGTGTAACCAAAGAATGGCTTACCTTGTGGCGAATGGGAGGGAAGAAAGGGGGGAGGGCGGGGGGCCCCAATATCACCTTCACAGGCACACCCCCAAAGACCTAACTTTTGGATTGGGGATGTAGCTCAGTTGGTAGAGTGCTTGCCTCAGAAGCACAAGGCCCTGGGTTCAATCCCCAGCGCAGAAAAAAAAAAAAAAAAAAAAAAACAAAAAAAAAAAAACTAACTTTTTCTGCTAGGCCCCATCTTCTGAAGGTTCCACCACTTTCCTATAGTGCCACAGGCCAGGGACCACTCCTTAACATATGGACCTTCCATATGGACATTTAAGATCCAAACCACAGTATTTGGAAACTTGCATGTCAGATGACTCAAAGATTTTGCCATTCTTTGTATGTCTGCAAAAACACCATGAATATTGATTATGAGGTAACAAATAAATTTCAGAGAGTAAGTGACTTTGCAAATATAGAATATGTGATTAATGAGGATCTACTACATATAAGTATGTATATACGTATGTATATGGGATTGTCCGTGAAAGTTGAATGTGTATGTACATATATGCACATATACATTTCTGTACGAATGGCAACAATTCCTAGAGTGCTAAGGATGGGAAACCACCAGAAGACAAATTCCTGGGTTATTGAGAGACAGTGGTCAGGCCTCTAGGAGTCATTTGCAGTGACCTGGCATCCCTGCAGAGAGATTGGCAGGCCCCACCAGGTTCCTATAACTTGGACTCCTTTTGTCCCCAAGACCCTTTTGGTTGCAGTATGGTGTGTCTTGTTCTTCATTCAGGCCGTGGAGATTCCTGGTGCACTTACTGCGTGATGTTCATTTAACACTTACTACTTGCAACCTACCTTTCCCCATGTTTCTCAAACTCAGTGGAGAGCAAAAGTCCACACTGGCAGTATTGTACTCTGTTCTTCAGAGCAGGGAGGTGGACTCTTTCCCCAGCATTTCCTGAACATTCCTGTCCTGAGAAACTTGTCAAAAACATGGGCTCCCAAGACTTTCCTTGGAGATTCTGATCTGGTTAGTCTGGGATGTGGTACTGGACCCCAGACTCTTCCTCTAATCAAACAAGTGTAGGAAACAGTAACTAGTGCAAGGAGACGTTATTTTGCAAAGAGTAAATGCATTACTGTAAATAGGGAGATCATGGTTTGAGAATAACTCAAAATATTGTAGAAATATGATAATTTTCTGTTGGGGAAAAGGAGGAGGATCTTGATGACAAATCTGGTAGGAAATTTGCTAGATTAAAACACAGGAAACCCTGTTAAATTTCAACTGGATATCTAATTGGATTTCAGATAAATAATTTTAAATGTTTCAGTATATCTAAAATATTACATGAGATATATTTATACTAAGTATCTTATTGTTTTTTATCTGAATCAGATTTAACTATATGTTTATGTATTATATTGGATCGGTTATCCTGGAGTGGATGGAGGAGGCTGTAGGCATTTGCTTGGGTTGACTGTAAACAGGAATGGACAGGCTTAGTGGGTGAGCAGTCGTGGTAGGAGGTTTGGATGGTAATAAGAATATTTGTTGACTTTTCATAGAGAAAGGAATTATTTTAAATACTTCAAATTAACACATTTACCCAATTCACTAACATTTGATGTAGATCTTATTCTTACTCCCTTTGAAAGCTTTGGAAACAGAGGCAGGCAGAAGTATATTAACTTGCCCAAACCCTGGCAAGAAGGGACTGGAAGGGAAGCGACTCCTCCCAGAAGTCTTACCCTGTGTCCACTGGGAAGCCACCAACCTAGGCTGCTACATGGGAAAGAAGAAAGTGTTTCTGCAAAGTCAGGGCTTGTTACCTGAACCCACCGGGGATGGTGATCTATGGATGATCCCTGATTCACTAATGTTCTCAACAAATATTTACTGTATGCCTGCGTGTGCCTTGCACTGGCCCAGGACTTCAGGATGTGATGGTTGACAAAACAGACCAGTGACTCTCTGGTCAGAGTCTTCAGAGTGGAAGTCAAGGCCCAGCACTTTTGCTGGGATTTGCCGAAGACCTCATAGCGAGTGTCAGTCCAGGGCAGAAGCAGAATTGGGGCATGACTGGGAGAAAGAAGCCCCTGTCTGGGGAGATGCCCCACCTTCTCTGAGCTACCTGAGATGGGTGTTCCTACCTAACCCGGCTCTTCCTCATGCTGTGGTTCCCTCAGTTCCCTCAGAAGGCAGCGGGGAGGGCTGGCAATGCAGCTCAGTGGCACAACACTCATATGGCATATTGAAACCCTGAGTTCAATTCCTAGGATTGTGAAACAAAAACAAAACAAAACCAGTACCACAACAAAATTGCTAGTGCGGAGTGTTGTGCAGCCATATAGGGCCGGCAACCTGCTGTACGTCCCTGCCTTTATTGAAAGCAGTTCACTCTTCATGCACCCTACCTAAGGCAACAATTTAAGACTGCATATTCTTGTTCCTGAACATCACTGTTACCAGGATCATAGTGAAGGAAAATGCAAACCAAAACTGCCAGATCATTTTTCACTTCTTAGATCCACAAGCATCTTCAAGAATGACCTCCTGCAGTAGAGGTGGAGGTGGGGGAAGACAGTTGCTCTCTCCCATACACTTCAGGGGAGAGTACAATGAAACACACATTTGGGAAAGCAATTTGGTACTATCTACAAAAATTTAAAAATACATACCCATTTGACTCAGCAATTTCTTCCTAGTAATTTGCCGTGCAGCATAGACCAAAATCTCTGTAGAAGAATATTTATCTCAGTTCTTGGTGTAACACCAGCAAAACTGGTTAGATCTCACTTTCTTTATAAAACTGAACTCCACTAGCCATTAAAAAGAATGAGCTAGGAAAGTCCATGCTGACATGGAAAGATCCCCTAAACACAGTTCTTCATTCATCATCAGCCAAGAGTCTAATTAAATGCAGTAATCACAGTGCTAGGTAACAGAGAAGTGGGCCTTGATCAGAGCCAGAGGAGCCTCAATTGCAATGGGCAGGTGGACAAGGGCAAAGATGGCACTAGGGAGGCAGAGGGCAGCAGGAGAGAGGGGACGCAGCTTAAGGAAAGAGTGACGGACAACAGGATCTGATGGCACTATCATCAAGTTCTGCAAGGACTGAACAATGCCCTGGAGACCGCTGGGAACCTTAGCAATGGTTATGTCAATGGGGACAGCTGCAGGATGGGAAAGAGCCCAGTAAAACCAGATCAGGGTACAGAGAACTCATATAAGGTGGTGGTTTGAATCTAGTGAAGAGAGAGAAAGGTTTCTTTATTTTCCCCCTGTTGCTGGGGCTGGAACCCAGGGTCTTGCCTGTGCTAGGCAAGCATCCGACCACTGAGCTACATCCCAGCCAGATCCTGAGATTCAGTTTTTTTAAATGAGAGAGATGTGACTATGTGAAAAAAAAAGGTAATAATTTAACTGCAATATGTCATTAAGTAAAAAACAATATCCAGACCATATGACATATGGCGTGCGCGTGTGTGTATGTATTCCCATTTATGTAAAAATGTAAAGACTATTCACATGCTGGTGTAGACACAAGGCTTTTCTTCTGGAAGGACACATAAGAAAAGATTAATAGTGGTTACCTTTGGAGAGAGCTAATGTGGTGGAAAGGAGGCATGATTTTTACTTTCTGTTTTATAGTTTACAACAGTCTTATTCCCTCAACCAAAGTTCCTAATTTTCAGTGTATTGGAATTGGCTAAGTATTGAGAAGAAAGCAATTCTAGTGAAGGTGTTCAGCTAACCCTTAACTGCAGATAACCCTCCCATCCCCCCTGCCCTTTCAGGGGTTTCATTTTAAAGCATCTATCTGTCTTTATCCAGATAAACTGCTCGGGATCACAAAGACAAGAGAAGCATTTCAGGAATGTGAGGCCCCTTGCTCCTTGCTGGGGACCCTGTGACTGTGCCAGGAGCTGAGGAAGGTAGAAAGGAGTTAAGTTGTCCTTACCCAGCAGAGTGGGGGTGGGGGAGGCATGAGGGTGGGGCTGGGGGATGGGAGTATATTATCTGGGGGAGCTGCAAATGCACCGTTGACCTATTGCCACATCTGATCAAATAAATCTGAACTCTGCGGGTGGGGACCAGGCATCTGTTTTCTCAGAAACCTGACTTTCAAACCAGAATCTGGAACTGGGACTCTTAACCCTAGTGTGCATTAGAACCACATATTCATGTGAAAAAATCCACTATGTCATCCCCACAAAGGACCACAGGTGACTTTGAAAACATACCTTTGTTCTCTCACTGCTCTAAGGGCTAGAAGTTTGAGATCCAAGTGTCTGCAGGTTGGTTTCTCCTTGGCTTTGTGGATGGGTGTGATGTTGGAGCCTACCCTCTCCCTCACCATGACGAGGTGTTGCCCAGGTGGGAGCCTCTCAGCATACAGATGACCATGTGGTCCTCCCTCTGTGTGTGTCTGTGTCTTCCTCTTCTTAGGTCACTAGTTGTATAGAATTAGAACCTTCCCGCCGACTTGATCTTACCTCAGTCACTTCTTTATTGACTCTCTCTCCAAATACAAATTCAGAGGTCCTGGGGGTTAGGGCTTCAGCATAAGAATTTTGGGAGAACACTACTCAGCCCATAACAACATGCAAGCTTCACCTTAGGCCAGTTAAGTCAGGATCTTTGGAGGTGACCCTGAATGTCATTTTTTTCTGTGTGTGGTGCTAGGGATTGAACCCAGGGCCTTTCTCATGCTAGGCAAGAACTGAGCTACATCCCTACCCTTTTGAATTTTCTTTTGAGACAGGTCTCACTAAGTCACCCAGGCTTGCCTTGAGCTTGGGATCCTCTGCCTCAGCCTCTGAATTAGCTAGGACTACAGGTCTGTGCCACAGAGCCAGCATTGGACCCAAGTGTTCTTTCAATGGCTGAGGAATGCTGGTTAGAAGACTACCCAGGCAGTAAGGGAGGGGCACAGAGATGGGCAGGTTCCCACACAGCAAACCTGCACAGGGCACCCTCGCTGGATGCCGCTACCTTAGAAAGTCATTCTTTGGTATAGAAAGGCATTGGAATCAAAAGGGTCATAGGTGGCCCAGCAGGCAGCAATTCCCCCCCTAATTCTATCCTTCCATTTCCTTTCAGTTTGGAGTTCCATCTTTGATGAGTTCCGTGGGTCTTACTTTTAATCTCAGAGTAACCGGAATACCCTTTGACCAGAGGGATCAAAATTACAAATGAGTCTCAGATAAGCTAATGATGGTGCCAAAAAGAGACCATGGCAAGGTGACAAGGGTAGAAAGGCAACAGCCAAAGGGTGTAAAGAAGTTGGCCCTTTGGCCACTTTGGTCTGTTCACTGGTCCCTCTTCCTGCCTGTGCACCTGGTGGGTGGGGATGTGCTGCTGGAGCTGGGCCTCCCCACGAGGAGGCTCACCCAGGTGGGGCCTCTCAGCAGACGTGGGTAGGGCCCTGCACCTTGAGGAAGCCTTTGCATTGTGGGGCTGCCCCACTCCTGAACTACTCCATCTTTGACCTGGTATTTTCTGTTCCTCATAGCCAAAAGCGTCCTAAAAGTTCAGCCAGTCACTCCACAACCTGCCTACAAATTGAATCCACTGGATATCTTAAAAAGCAACAAAACAACCCCTGATTTCTAGGTGTCACATCCACAGTTCCCAATTTAATTGCTACACAGTGAAGGGAAGTATAATATTGTAACACGGCAATTTGGGGAGGCATTTTTCCTTTCTTTCTTTCTTCTTTCTTTCTTTCTTTCTTTCTTTCTTTCTTTCTTTCTTTCTTTCTTTCTTTCTTTCTTTCTTCCTTTCTTAATTAGGGCTTTATTGTTATACGTAGTAGCTGGGTTTATCCTGACAAACTCATACATGCATGGAATTCAATTTCAGTCAGGGAGGCATTTTTTTAACAAAAGTATTTCCTCAAACAGATTTACCCCGCTGTAGAGCTACTTCCTCCTTCCCTACCGACCTTTCCCTAATCTATTCCTCCACCTTTAGCATTCTTTATTCATGGTATTCTAACACTTTTTTTTTTTTTAAATAGTACTGGGGATTGAACCCAGAGGTGCTATATCACTGAGTCATGTCCCCACTCTTTTTATTTATCTTGAGACAGAGTCTCACTAAGTTGCCCAGGCTAGCCTTGAACCTGTGATCCTTCTGCTTCAGTTTCCTGAGAGTTACAGGCTTGCTCCAGTGGGTTCGGTTTATGGTATTCTAAATTCTAAAGAATGCCTTCTGTAATGCACTTCTCTCCTCAGTTCAAAGGATAATGTTTTTATCTAAAAAGAAGATGCTGGTGCTGGCGCCAGGAGGTTGGGGTTCTCTTTGATGTGATAAGGAGCCAAGGGAGACCCAGGGTTTTGGAGACAAGGAAGACCAGGGTGTCTTGGAAGAGGCTGAATTCAGTGAGATTCCTGCCTTTGTCCCACTGCACCCCTTTTCCCCTCATAAAAGTTTTCTGCGTCCCTGAGTCTCAGAAAATGGAGATTTGAGGCAGAAAGGTCTCTATCTTTCTCAAAGTCAGCTTTGAATAAAACCTGTTTTTCCTTGTCAGCCTGCCTCCTGAGCTTTAACGGAATGCAAGGAGTGGTAAAGTTTTTCCTTTCCCAGTTTCAATATCACAATATAATAAGATATAAGTAATTGGTGTTTGTCCCTAGTTCCTGGCACAGGGATCTTAAAACCCTTGAGGTTTCTTAAGTGGTAGAGATGAAAGAAAAGTCTGATATTGCTCATACTAATTCCATTTCAAGCATGCCTGAGTGTATATCAATTGGGTACCTCTTAGAGGAAGAGGCTGGTCACTAGAGGAACCAATCATGTGCATAGAATGGTTGGAATCTTCAGCTACATCCCCTGGAGTTCTGTAGGCATTCTAGCAAATTCTTGAACCCAACAAGTTTGGGTTCCACAGCTTATAGCCAGCCAGTCAGAATTTTGAGTTGGTGCTGAGACTTGCAACTGGCATGTGAAGTGGGGGAGTCTTGAGGGACTGAGCCTCTTGGATGTGGGGTCTGCACTAACTCTGGGCAGTTCATGTCAGAATTCCTTAACACGAGGGAAACCATACATTTGGTGTCAAAAGTTGTAGAGGAGTGAAGAAAAAGTTTGTTCACCTTTAAAAAAGATATTGATCATTTACAATTTTTATTTATTTGTTTTATGGTATTAGAAATAGAACCCAGAGCCTTGTGCACTTGCTAAGCACACGCTCTGCCACTGGCTCACAGCCCCAGCCTGTGGCTGGGTGGTTTTATTTTTATTTTTTTTTTCAGTACTGGTGATTGAACTCAGGGGTGCTGTGCCACTAAACTTCATCCCCAGCCTTTAAATTAAAAATAAAAATTTTATTTTGGCACGGGGTCTCTCTACATTGCCCAGGTTGGCCTTGAATCTGCAATTCTCCTGTTTCACCCTCCCACGTCGCTGGGATTACAGGTGTGCACTGCAGTGCCTGGCAGGACCCGGCATTTTTAAAGCTGATATAGCTGAGAACTGCTACTGTGCTATGAAAGGAAACACCAAAGCAGCTTCAGAGTCCTTCAAGCCAAAGTGGAACGGGGAGGTGGTGGAGGGTGTTGGACATGGAGCAGAGGTGGGCAAGGGTTTGTTTGTGTAGGACAAGACCAGCTCACTGCAAGTGCATGGACAGGATACAAGAAGCTGGTAGAGCTATAAGGAGCTCAGTGTTTACCGAAGACCGGTGCTGAACCTAGGAGCTGGATAAAAATGACCTCATTTTTCTGTGCACACACAAAAAATGATGTCTGTGTACATGCGTGGTGTGTGTGTGTGTGTGTGTGTGTGTGTGTGTGTGTGTGTGTAAATGGAAGCGTTTGACTTGGATTTGGAATGGGTGGGAGCTCAGGTTTCCCAGTAAAGACCAGAGGGGACCTAAGACCTGACTGTGGTGTCAACCTGCACCAGGGCTTGACTCTTACCAGACTGAACTGGTGGCTGTGTTTGTGCTGAGGTTTCTCTACACAGAGTTGGGGTGGGTGCTGTTTCTCAACTCTCAGACTGGGGTGTGAATGTGGGGACTACAGAGACGGAGAAGAGGGTCACACAAAGGAACATCAGAATTGGAAAAAATCAAGATCACAGAGCACAGCTCTCAGAGAGTAGCCCTCGTCCCCTCGTGGGGCTGGAAGAATTTAGGTGTTAGCTGAGACAAAGTCATTACTGTGAACAGAGATGTTACCCCATGTTGCCCAGGTGTCAGGTCTCAGGGAAAACCCGTACCAATGAGTTTTCCTGGGCCAACTTGCCTCTGAGGACTGTGACCAGGGCAAACTGCTCTCTTATTTTCCTTGCTCTTTCTCTGTCAGTGTCCCTTTAAGGATTAGCAGGGCTCACATTCCTCAAATCCCCAGGGCCTCAGTGAGAATGGCTAATCCTGTCAGGATTAGGGAGGGGGTTACATCATTCAGTTGTTCAAAAACTATTGAGTGGGGATCCGACAGGCTCTGAGAAGATGCCAGAGTAGAATAATGCCCAGCCTTGCCCTCAAAGAGCCTATACGTTGTTGGGGAATGAAAATTGCAGTGCGTTGTGAGATTAGGAAGTAATTAAGAGTGAAACTCTCTCATGCTACTATTAACAAGCTCCAAGGGGAAGTCGGAGGGACTGCAGGGGAAGACTTCATGGAGAAGGTAGTGCTGGGGACTTGGCCAGGTGGCAGGGCCTGGGCAGGGAGCATGCCCTGGAGCAAGTCCACCAGGGGACCGAGCCTACAGGAAGGACAGTGGGGAGACCGTCTGAAGGGCTGCAGTGGGGCTGTGTGGGGAGTGGGGAGTGTGGCCAAGATGTGGAAAGCTGTTAAAGCCCAGGGAGCAGCAGGAACACACAATCATTGACCCTGGCATCCCATGTCACATGAACTGGCTTGTAGAATTTATGACACTTCCCTGGCAACTCCCTCCCTCCACCCATCTCTGTCTGAGTCATGAGCTAACAGCTGGCATGGTACAACTTGACGCAGAATAAATATTACTTCCCGAATATTGACCAAGTCCCTTCTGTGTTCCTGTTAGACCGTTGAGATCAAATCCGTGGGGCAGTGATCATGCTTCTAAAGGTGCTGGCACATGAGTAATGAGCACACGGTTTCCTGGGGAGGAATTCCTGGCACTCCATGGATGCTTCCCCAGGTACCCCAGGAACCTCTTGCTCTAGGGTGGGCCCTTTTCCTGACTCCATGGGGTCCTGGTGTGTGGGGACAGGTCACATTTTCCCACTCCACTGTATTCTTCCTGGGGGCCTTTGCCAGTCTTTACCCATCATTTCCCCTCACTGTAGGGAGGTAGGGACTAATTCATATTCTTTGGTGTCTCTCAGGGGACAAGTCACACCCAGGTTCAGGATGGTCCAGATTCAATTAACACCTCCTGATTCCCTCCAAATGTTGTTAGAGATAAAAATTAGAGGTGTTTTAAATATTTTATTATTATGGTGGTACTGGGGACTTGGGGTGGTAACAAGTCCTTGCAAGCTATTTTATTTTATTTTTTATTTTATTTATTTATTTATTTATTTATTTTGTGGTACTGGGGATTGAACCCAGGGCCTTGTGCTTGCGAGGCAAACACTCTACCAACTGAGCTATATCCCCAGCCTCATTTTATTTTTAATAATGGGTAAATAAATTACATGAATGAACTTTTAAAACTATAGATGGAAAAAGTAAATTTTTTTCTTTGCTTTACATTCCATCTAATTATGTCTAATACAATCACACCGAGGTTTCCTTATGGGCATCTTATGCATCTTATGGGCAATATTCTGTGTTTATGACCACTGTGTGCACGCGCACACAAATACACACACTTACATAAATGGTAATGATAATGTGTTACACTCTCTATTCTACACATTGTTTTCATCACTTACATTGTATCTGCATCTGCCTGTTTTTTCTTCCTTTCCTTTCTTTTTCATTTTCTTTCTTTCTTTTCAAAAATATTTTGACAAAGGGTCTTACTATGCTGCTACTGATGACCTCGAACTCACCACCTCCTGCCTCGGCCTCCTGAGTCTGGAATTGCAGTCACCCATGGCGGCACCTCCAACAGTCTGTTTCTTTTTAAACAGCTGCATATCATTCCATTGTGCAGATACATGATCTGTTTAACCAGGTCACCACTGACGAATATGTAAGACAAACTTGTAAGTGCATAATTTTATATTCAAACCAGTCTCTCTGTAGAATGATTACTAAAGAATAGAATTCCTGGATCTAAGGATATGTACACATCAAAAGTTGGCAAATATTACCAAATTGCCTCTATGGAAATTGTACCAGTTTACCCATCCATAAGCAATAGGTGAGGTGTCACCTTTTCCACACCCTCAAAAACCTACTGCTACTTTCTTTTTCAAGCATAAATGTTTCCTTTTATTTTATTTTTAAAGACAACCATCATGTGACCATATTCCGTAACTCCAGGAGAATCCTGGCATGGTTTTTGAGCTTGAGACAAAAAATATTTCCAGAGCACTCCTTCTATGCATAACACTCTGATTGGTGCAGAAGCTTCATCCCCTCGGTGGCCTGTCAAAGATCTCCCCTGCTGGGCAGGGGGGGGGGGGGGTTGGTTGCAGAGGGATAGTGAGATTCACAAGGACAAGCAAATGCCTAGGTTTGTGGATTTGGGGACTGTTGGATGGTTGTGGTTCTGGCTTATTTTTAAGTGGCAGTCAGTTTGTGGGAAGGATGACATTAGGGTCGCAAAAACAGAGAACAGGAAATGGTTCAGAGATCAGGGAAAGGACAAGGGATGGAGTGAGCTGGTGGAATGACTGACTGAGGATTGCCGGAGATGTTAGGGAGAAGGCAAGGGATGTCGAGAGGAGAGAGAAAGTTTTTTGGGGAAAATACCTAAAAAAGCAAATCTAAGCCATAAGGGGATATCTGGGGGCTTAAAATGCCTGGAAAATTTCACAGAAAATTTTATTTGAAAGAGACTTGTGGATAATTTTGTAGGTTTTGGCATTTCCTTCTCTCTCTGCCTTCACACCTGAATTTTTCATTGTTATTATTTTTAAATGGTTTGGCTGTTTTTGTCCAGTCACATGTGGATTGAAAATCAGTATCTTGGGGACCACTGGCAGGGTTGAGGGAGCCTGGAGAAGGGTTGGAGAAGCCTCCTGGGTCTATGCTAAAGCAAGTCAAGGCTTGAGCTAGTGACCGGTGGGAGGAGGGCTATTTTTAGATGAAATGGGAGCATTACATTCCAATTGTGTTGAAGTCACATAGTCCAGTACTTCAATATAAAACCATGTGGATGTGATAAATGTACATAAAGTTGTTTATGTTTCTAATTGCTGGTTGGAATGGGAAAGATCTTACATTTTAAATATATGGATACAAAATAAAAAATGTTCGAAGCCCCTCAACTGTGTATAAAAGATATGTGTCCTTTATTTTTTATTTATTTTTTTGGTACTAGGGATAGAACCAGGGATATTTTACCACTGAGCTACCTCCCCGAATCTTTTCACAAAATTATTATTTTGAGACTGGGTCTTGCTATGTTGCCAAGGGTCTTGCTGTTGCTGGTACTGGCCTTGAACTTGTGATCCTCAGTCTCCCAAGTAGCTGGGATTACAGGTGTGTGTCGCTATGCTTGACTAATATTGGTCCTTTTTTCTTTCATTGAGAACCTCATTTGATTTATTTTTTTCATTTAGAAGTGTTTTATTTATATGACTGTCATGTACTTGTACAATGAGACCTTGCCAGTTCCTTATTGGGCTCAATACGTTCAATAAAGTTACTTATCTGTATTTATTTTTTATCAATAAGGACTCACTAATACCTTATTTGGGGCTTATAATTTAGTACTATCATGTTTTGTTGCTCATATCATTACAGCTTTGCTCCTTTTGTCCTTTCAACTCTCCACCACCATTTTTTTTGAGCATTCTCTCACTTTTTGACACTGCAAAGATGTTTAGGTCCATCATGTATTTTCCATTCCACTCCAAGGAGCTTCTACACCTTTCCTGTTGACAGGACTAGGAATATCTGTGTGTACACACACACGTCTGTATTTGCTTCTGTAGCTTTCTCACTGCATGCATATTTTTTAAAACACCAGGAGCTCATGTCGACACCAAGTCCCACACCACAAGTTCATTCATGCTTCCTTTGTGTCATTTTTCCCTAGCAGGGAGAAACCTGGCAGTTATTTATTTGAGCCTAGTGTATACATAGCTCCCTTTCCTCACGAGGAACAAATTTATCACCGACACTATAAAGTTTGTGTACAGTTCTTTTTGTCACTACCTGACAATATCCAGTCACGACTCTGTCTTCGGAAGTTCCCCGGGTCAGGGGATTTTAATGAGCCAGAAAACATGAAAAAAAGTGATGGATGGGTGGGTGGGGAAGGAGAGGTGGGCAGAAGGAAAATGAAGCCACAGTGTGGAGCAGGAAACTGCTCCAGATTTGTGACTGTGATACGGTCTTGGTGGTGTGCAGGGTTGGGTTTTGTCTTCAGTGCTTTGGACCATCATGGAGCTGCATATTTCTTATGACCACAGCAGGAAGGCTCTTCCTGAGACCATGATACCCTGTGGGTTAGATGGTTCCAAGGCAGCCCAGGCTGTACAGCCCGTTCCGGGATAATCGCTGAGTAAACTTTGTGTCTTGTTCCTTCAGGACATCTCTGCACTCTGATGACTCTGAGCTACAGGAAGACGGCTGAAGAGCCACTCCTTCCCAGACAGCAGCCTCCTGCTTGTGCTTCTCTCAGGAGTGGGACCTGTGTCGTCCCCTGACTGAGCAGCTTCCTTTGAGGCCACTTGGATTTCTGCTTTCCCCTTTAGAATGAATGTACAATCCTTTCCTTTTCCTCCATGCTGTCTCTTTCTTTCTTTCCTGGCTGACGTTTTTGCAGGAACCCGTTACCTCCCTCTCCAAATCTGATAGGCAGTTAGCACAGCCTCAAGAATTAAAGACTGGCTTTTTAGACAG
Organism: Sciurus vulgaris; assembly: GCF_902686455.1. Taxonomy (NCBI): domain Eukaryota; kingdom Metazoa; phylum Chordata; class Mammalia; order Rodentia; family Sciuridae; genus Sciurus; species Sciurus vulgaris. The sequence continues at coordinate 20,987,157 of NC_136475.1, forward strand.
ACTCAGAACAGAATGCTTTGGCAGCAGAGGGAGGGCAAACTGGAAAAGCAGGGAGATTAGACATTTCATAGTTCTCAGAGATGAACCCTGCAAGCTAAGTTCTAATATGTTTTTCTCAAATGTACCTAGGACAAATCAATAGGGCAGAACTGAAAGATAAACTGGGCACTTCCATCTTACAATGCTAGCCTCTGGGGTCAGCAGGCACTGAGGAGCACAAAGGTCTGCAGGAAAAAATTCCTGGAGAGATTTTTTTCAACTAGCTCTAGCATATTTTCAATATCTGCTTCTCATTAACAATGACAAAATCCAGTCATGCCTTGGACTCAGCAAAAACTCACTTTCCTTCCCTCCTACATTCTGGTTTAGTAAACTCAAAATTCTTTCTGTCAAGTGCTCTCTTCCTCCCCTCCTCCCCATCTCTGTTGTATTTCTACAAGCAGAGTCAAGCATTTTAAGAGAAATTTGTATCCATATGGGTTGGATTATCTACACTTAACTCATAAAAACTGCTCTTTTGTAAGAGTGATCACATTGCCAAGTATCTCTGAACAACAGTAAAATGTTTTTCCAAGAAAGAGTGATAACTTCCAAAATTAATATCTGTATTCACCTTCTCACTTCAAATTTCATTCAATTTAACCAACATTTGTGAAGTGTCCTGATAAGGATGAAGTAAAGACTGGGGACATGCACCCAGGGGTACAGGTGAAGCCTGTCTTGTTCCTGTGTTTTGGGAATTAGTAGTCTAATAAGGAAAATAGAAAGTAACAGGGTTTGCGGGTGTAGCTCAGTGGTAGCACAGGAGGGTCCTGGGTTTGAGTCCCACAATCACGGAGGAAAGTGGTACTATTTTTTTTTTTTTTCTTCTTTTTTTTTTTTTTTTTGGTCCTGGGGACCAAACCCAGGTCTTTATGTATGCTAGGCTGGCAGGAGCCTCCTGCTGAGCTCCACCCCCAGCCCAAGGTTCTTACTATTATTAATTAACCTTTTTAGTGTGTTCCTGGCATGTGTGACAAAGGAGGCTTCCAGGTGCAAAGGAATCTCAGAGTCCTTGAGATTGAGTAACTAGCTTAAGGTTGCACCCCTTGAGGGACTGAGGCCAGCCTGCTCACCAACATAAATCAGCACGGTGTGCATGAGAGCCGCCTGGGGTGGGGAAGAACTTTGCCAAACCACCCTTCCTAATCCTGTTTGTTCCCTCACCCTGCCTTCTTCCTTCTTGCATATTCAGTAACTGTGAAGTCCTGAACCTTGCCCTGGTAATTATCCCTTCTTCGCCCAATTCCCACTTTGTTCTCTTTCTCATCCCAGCTGCAGGGTACTTTGCAGGCCAGACTGCAGCCAGTTCTGCAGGTTTTACAATGTTCCCCAGAGCAATCATCTCTGCCTACTGCAAGGCAGGTTCTTTCTGATGACAGCAAAGACCCTGGGTCTCTCCCAGCACTGTAGAACTTGGGCTAAAAATATGCAGGAATGATGGAGAGTGTTTACAAAACAGCCCTCGCCAGAAGCCTAATAAAAGTGTTTAAAAATGTACTAAGGTTCAAGTGACAGAATCAGCCACAGTCAGCTATGGATTATTGGGAGAGAAATTTCTCTTATACAACAAGTTTTTAGTGGATTCTACATAACAATGGTAGTTTTAGTCTAAACTCTGGGACTAGGGGGAGAGCCCCCAAGCACAATGCAGTGATCAATCGACAGCTGCCAGACCTGGCATAAAACTCGCTGTGCTGCTTCCTAGGGACAGGGGCCTGGCAGAGCGGGTCTCAGCTCACACAGGCCTGTTTGCAAGCCTCTGCGCTGAGCTGGAGCCAAGCAAACATTCCCAGAACAACCTAACACTTGGCTGAGGCTGCTTAGCCTTAGGGGCCATCTAAGTCTAGAACGGATTTCAGAAGTTGCTATGTGAGTTCTGTAGTCATTCAGAAATTGGACAAAGTACTACCACAGTTGATCACTTGAGTCTCAGGCTCTGATCCTCCTTCTCTTTCTTTCCCTTGCTCCCCAGTGTGTGTGTGCAGGGGTGGGGGTAAAGGCTGGATGGGGATGGACAAGAACTAGAGGGAAAATCTGTAGAATAAAACAGAAAACTGTTTACTATTTAAGCAGCTCAGAAAGTTGTGATTAGCTTTCAATTTCTGTCAAATCCAAATCTATCTCTTGCATGTGTTAGGTGTTTGGGTTCTTGATCAGGTGCTGATCAAATGTGGCAACAGAAAAAAGCCAGGCACACAAGGTCACACACATTGTGGGGTTCCATTTCTAGTAGGCTACTCACAGAAAGTAGATATGTGGTTGACTAAGACTATGGGGTTTGGGGATGTATGGGTTCAGCAAAGGGGTGTGAGGTATCTTCTTGGGGGTGGTAAAATATTCTAAAATAATTATGGTGATGGTGGATGCACAGCTCTGTCAAGAGACTGATTATGAAACTCTACACTTCAAAGGGTAAATTTTGTAGTTTTGGAATTCTATCTCAATAATAAATAAATGTGACAGCAGAAACAAACTTGAGGCTAAGAGGTCTCATGCCTCTGTCCTTGTTAAGAAAGCCCCTGGTTTTTGTTTTGTTTTTGTTTTTGTTTTTTGCCTGTTTTGGGCCTAGCTGGTGGTTTTAGACCATATCGGAAAAAACTAAAACATTCATGAGATTGTGTTCTTTAATTCCTTTAACTACTGTCCTTTATTTGACATGTATTTATTGAGAGTCAACTAGGGGCCAGACTGTGCTTGAGGCAGCTGGGATACATCAGATTTTCCCACGGGGGCTCACAAGGAAGATAGAAAAACATAAATGCAAAAATAAACTGTGTAGTGTATTAGAGGGTGATAAGTGCTAAGGAATAAAGGCAAGGTAGAGCCTGGGAAGTGGGTTGAGTGTGCAGGGTGGGCCAGACAGGTGCAGGTTTGACTCAGGTGGGCAGAGTGACCCTCTGAGAAGGTGGCAGGTGGCCCATGGTCAGCTGGGGAATAGCTCCCCACTCAGATGTCTGGCCCAACCAGGCCATGCCAGGGTGTGGAACAGAGTCAGACATGGGGAACAGGGAAAGAGGCCCACAAAGGCAAGGGGAATACCTCGTGTAAGGAATTGCTGGGTCTATGTACCTTGCTTTCTTAATTCTGTGTTTTTGGTGCTTTGACATCTTGGGCCTTGCTGAACCTGTCGGGCCTGCTCATTTCAAGAGAGAGCAAATATGCAAATGAACCAGTGCAGAGTTCACAGCCTACCTACCTCCTGTACTGCACTCCCACACTCTGGGCCACTGTCCACCTCCCTGACCTTCCTAAGGGCCAGGAACCAGACTACTAGATCCTATGCCAAAGGCCTGCTGAAGTTATTCAGAGTGGCCAATCCTAAGCCTGCTTGCCCTGCCTTTTCTGTTTCTTTCTGTGCAAATCACAACTACTTTGCCCAAGTTTTCCTTCTGCTCCCTTTGCCTCCTGACTGATGCTTGTGCTTCCTTGACTGGCCTCCCTGGGGTGCTGCACCTCCTTTTCTAAGAATCTTCAGTATAAACTTCTTCCTTCATGACCGTCATTTCCATGTCTGCATAACTTATCACACCTCATTAAACGAATCTCTGGTCCCCTTACAAGATACGTCTTTGATTTCTGCCCTGAGAGAGATGTGGAACCGCTGGTGATTTTGAACAGAGGAATGAGATCTGAGTTGATTTTGAAGGACTGCTCTTGTGCTGTGTTAGAATTCAGAGATTAAGGGGCAAAGATGGAGTCCAGGAGGCAGGCAAAGCTGTGGCTTCATCCTGGATAGACTGAGACCAGTGTGGCTGTGCGGGTGTTAAGGTTACAGTCTGCCCAATTAGATGTGTGAAATGAGAGGTGTGAAACAAAGTGTGGCCCAAGATGACTCCAAGTTTTGCCCAGAGGAAATGAGATACAGAATTGGCATCAACTAAGATGAGAAGGTTGTTGGTGGAGTAGATTTTGAGGGAGGGCATGCTCAGGGATTTACCTTTGGGGATGTTTGTTTGAAGGTGTTTGTTAGCTCTCCAGGTGGGTATGGTGGATGAACTGCTGGAAACCCAAGTTTGAAGCACTTTCCCAAGTGGCAAGCAGGTGGACTCTATTTAAGGCCAGGCGAGCAGTGGATATTGACTAGGAGAAAGAGAAGAGACCCAAGATAGCCTGGGTACACAATATTAGGAGGTCTAAGGGAAGAGGAGGCCTCAAGTCCAGAGTGAGAGGAAGAAAACTGAGCCCCACTCTGAGCAAGCTGCAGGGCAGGCAGATGCAGAATACATAACTTTTGCAGGTGTTTGGTGGAATTTCAGAGGGCACAGCGGGAGAATCAGGTGTCTGACACAGTGAGATAGCACAGTGGAAAGTCTGCAGGTGAGCGCCCCACTTTCCTGGGGCTTGTGTTCTGGTTGGGAGGGTGGAGAGGCAGGAAAAAATAACGACAGGCAGAAGATGTTACAAAATTCAGTGAGCAGTACAATGAGACTAAAACAGGATGCTGTGGTGGAACAGGATGGGAAGCTACTCTAAATGGGACTGGGGGTGTTCTCTGTGGCTGAGGTATCGAGAAAGAGCCAAGGAAGAGCAGTACAGGCAGAGAGATCAGCCATCTCTAAGACCTGGCTCGGTTTCCTTAGGACAGAAAGGACATCAATGTGGCCAGCAAGGGGGAGACTCATGGACAAGTGACATCCACTTAAAACATGTACATTTTGTTGTATGAATTGTACCTCAATAAAATTGATCACTTTATAAACATAGCTGTGCTGTTTGAGTAGAGAGACTGTTGGAGGCAAGAACGGAAATAGACATCTGTGGGAATCCTAGGTAGGAGAGGATGGGTTAAGTGGATGGGGTAGACATGGAGAGAAGGGACAAGTGGAGATAATTCGGGAATTTTCTGGCAGATGAGGAAGGGTGGGGAAGGAAAAGAGAGGAGCTCATTCCTGTGCACCACTGGGCCTGGCTTCTTCTGGCCCAGTTGCCTTGAGCAACTAAGCAGGGAGGGGAGGGAATGAGAAGCACAAAGGGCTTCCCAAGTGGAGGATTCACACTTATGTGGGGATGCACCTTAGATCCGCTACAGAGGGATTCCACAGAAGGGGTCTGAGGTGCTGTGGGAGTGCAGAGGAGGGGACACCTGCAGTCCAAGAACTCAGGGAGCTGCTTGGATCGGAGCCTGTTGAAGGGCACCTGTATGGCCTGCTAGAATAACTCTGGGCTCAGGAGGAGACACAATGCTGGTTAACCTGTTTCCTCCTGTGACTCGTTTTATAACTATAAAAGCATATCAGCTCTGCTTTCAAAAAAATAGAAATAAGTAGAAATAAGATTTCTTGGCAACGCCAGCCTTTTTGGTTGCATCATCTTCATTCGAGTGGACACAGTTTGATGGTACGGTTGCAAGTCCTGTGACAGACATTGATGTCTCTCTGATGCCAGCAGCTCAGCCAGTTGCAACTGATGTCTGAACACTGCACAGGGCACAGGTCCTCACTGAGCATGTGTGATTTAATTTGTCTTCTCTACATCTAGTTGGGTAAAGAAAACCTAAGACTAAAGACAATAATTATGGGAACATGTGAATCCTTTGGCTTTTTCTTTTACTTTAGAATATCGATTCTTTACTCAATGGAGCTGAATTACTCAAGTTTATTTGTTTTTGAAGAAGACTTTTTTTTTTTTTTTGGCATGATGATACTGATTTAATTATCTGAGTTTTAAGCAGAATATAAAATAGGTTTTTAATTTCTGCTCTCTAGGGACTTTACTTTCAAGATTCATTTAATTAAAGTCGATTATGAATGGATCTGTTTTATACTTGTGAAACGCTGAATTCCAGTGTGTAGTGAAATCATGTTGGGTTAAGGTTGTAGAAATTGATTCCAATGATCTGTTTGGGTAGCCTGTTGCACTTGATGAACTGTGGTCAGAATGTATCCCAGCATAAATACACGATAAGAAAATGAGATTATCTTACCATGAGATTTCAATAAAGTGGTTGTCTAGTTTGATGCAGAAAAAATGTTCATAAGAAATGTAGTTTATAAATATGATTTGTGGAATCAGAAGGCAAAAACTCAGAAAAAACACGTGTGATAGTTCATAGTTATCCTTTGTAATTATTCAGGAGGAAAACTAAAAACCATTCTAAAAAAGTTATAATATCTTCATAGAGCAATTCATGTGGCTAACTCTCATACATTAAATATTGAAGCATTTTCATACTTATTTCCATAAAATCATTTTCTCTCTGTCTCTGCAAACTAAATGTAGATTGCATGTGGAACATGATTTCGAAGGTGTCCTCTCATGCCTCAGCTCTGTTCTGTAGGGAGGACTGGTATTGGAGTTGAGCTGCGATAATTTCAAGAATCAATGACAGAAAAGGAAGGCATAAGCCAGGCATGGTGGCACATGCTTGTAGTCCCACCTTTCTGGGAAATGAAGTTGGAGTACTGCTTGAGTCCAGCAGTTTGAGGCCAGAGTGGGCAGCATTTCAAGACTTCAGAAAGAGAGGGAGAGGAAGAGAGCGAGAAAGAGAAAGAAAACAGGTAGGTGTTCCAAAGTGAGCACGCTGTTGGGCCTGCGTAGATTCAGAGGGAAGTGGCCTCTTTAGGGCAGATTCAGGAGGCCCGAGTAATAGAAGGATTTTGAGCAGGAGTGTGGCATGATTAGAGCGGGCATCAGAGGATTATAGACATGGTGTAGACATAGCTAGGGAATTGCTCCTCTGCACAGGTGGCATGATGCTTCTTTTGACCTCCATGGCTGTGAAGGAAGGCAGCCTGAAGATAAGGCCGGCATGTGAAGATGTGCAGAGTTGAGGGCCCAGTGGACAAAAGGAGAGGAAGTTGGAATCGTGCCCTATTCTCGGAACTGTGTTGGGACTACCTGATCTGCGAGCAAGTCCATTCCCTTATTGTTAAAACCAGTGTAAGTTCGGCTGTCATTACTTGCAGCTGAGAGCATCCTGAATGATACACAACAGTGTCAAAGTTGGTATGCCCTGTGTAGATCATAGGCCGAGTGAGGGCTCTTTTTAAGAAATGGAGCTTGCTTGCTTTATATGATACATACATATATCTTCACAGATAGATTGGGAAGGAAATCAAATTAGGTGGAAGCAAATGACAGTTGGTACCTAGGATGAATTTATAAAAAGATTGGAAACACATCTAGTTCTTGACTATAGACTTGGGGCAAATTCTACCTAATTGTTGGGTGAGTATCACCAGCTAGGGGGACCCGAATCCTGCAGGCGGAGGACTCATAGAGTAGCAACTTGCAAAATCACCCAGCTTTGGGTATCCTGAGGTTTTGATCTCATTGCTGTCAAAGCAGTCAGTCCCAGAGAAGAAGGCATCTTTAATTTTGGCAGGCCCTACAATATGATTGCTACAATGAGTAGGAGAAGCTTAATGGAAGAAACCAAATTTGAGCCAGCTTTTGGTCTTTCATTCACTGTAATTAAAAAAAAAAATTTTTTTTGTAGTTGTAGATGGACAGCATGCCTTTATTTTATTTGTTTATTTTTATGTGGTGCTGAGGATCGAACCCAGTACCTCACACATGCTAGGCAGGTGCTCTGCCACTGAGCTACAGCCCTAGCCCACAGTAATTTTTAAATAGAAATACATTTTAAAAATAAAATATTTAGACAAGTATGGCATACACCTGTAATCAATCCCAGCTACTCAGTGAGGAAGTGAGGCAGGAGAAATACTAGTTCCAGGCCAACCTGGGCAATTTAGTGAGAACCTGTCTTAAGGAAAACAGCAACAACAAAAACCTGGGGGCAAGCGTGCACACTTGTAATCCTAGCAACTTGGGAGGCTAAGACAGGAAGATCTCAAGTTCCAGACCAGCCTCAGCAAATTAGGGAGACCTTTAGCAACTTAGTGAGACCCTGTCTAAAACAAAGCACAATAAAGTCAGAGGGTGGGGATATGGTGGAGTGTTTGGTTAGCTTGCATGAGGCTCTGGGCTTATCTTCAGTTCTGGAGAAAAAAAGTAAAATATTTAGTAATTTCTAGTTAAAAAATAATATTCATTGGGTTGATTGGTTTTAGTTTTTGCTACAATGGATAGAAGGCTCTTAACAAAAAAGGGCCAGGTTCCATGCATATCAGTAAAATCTTTGTCAATAATTATTAGACAGGAAGCTTGAAAAGGAACAACCAGAACTTCTGTGTCTTAAAAATTCTTCCTTGACTCACTGTCCGCAGCCTGGGTCCCTGACGGGGTGTAAAGTCCTTCAGACCCAGCCTTGCGTCCTCTTCTTCCTAGCTCCACCCTGGCTCCACTCCAGTCCAGCTCATGCCAACTGCCCACGCTTCCTTAGCTTCTGCCTCTGTCTGGAATGTTCTTTCTCTGGGTTCAACCCTCTCCCTTATGTTCTGCAGGACCCTGCTCAGGTATTACTTCCTCCAGGACTCCCTCAACCACCACCCCTGTTGGGAGAAGGTGCTATTCATGTGGACTCCCACGGAACTTAACCTTTGGCCTCCACCCTAGCCTTTGAAGTCAGCAGAGGTTGTCTTTGGATTCATGGGAGCTTTACCTGTTAAATTCCATTCCATTCTAACTCTTCCTGTTTATATCAACAGAGGCCTTGAGTAGGCAGGAGGGTGGCTGGTGTGGAGGAGGAGCTATAAACCCTGCTGGTAACAGGGACTGTGCTCGATTTGGGTCTGGGATTTTCCCCTGTATAGACACTAGAGAAGTCAGACAGGTCACTGGCAAGAGGCTGTTCATTAAACTGGAAATCCCTGTTGTGTCCTGTCCAGGTCTTACCAGGCAGATGCACACATGGTTTGACTTCACAGACCCACCCTGCTGGGGGAGCTGATGAGGGTTTTAGCTTAGACCCTGGCCCTCAGAACTGGCAGAGGCCATTGTTCAGCCTTTGATACTCACATTTTCCAGAGAAACATGGGTGAGATAGACAGTAATGATCTGAGGCCAGGGAGTGAATATTCCGACTCTGTTTCATCTAGGGTATTCCTCCCTGACTCAGAATTGTTCTGGTTAGGAAATGGAATAATTCAGAAAATCCCCAAACCACACAATACCAAGATCCCAGAACGTGACATAGATGAAGTGATGGCTTAAAGTAGATGAAGATTGCAGAAAATTTAATGCCAGATGCTTGGATACTTGGCCCATTACTGGTGAGTGGTAAAGACTGGGAAAGGAGTGAGGGAATTATTCCCCAACCTGGTTACAGAATTGGGATAGGAATTCGGGAATAAAGGCAAACATACAGAGTCTCAAAGGAAGTGCCCATAAACCATTGAAATGCAGAAAGCACTCAGGAAGAGTTGTAACTCTTGAGTGACATGTCCTTGACCCCTGAGTCCTTGTAAAATGAGGGAAATGTGCAAGCTCAGGGAACACTGGCACAAAATGGTGCAGCTCCACCCGACTCCACCTCCAGTCTGGCCCCTAATTACTGCCCCTCTATAAATATTGGACCCCAACCCAAGGAGGGCCTTCTCACTCTTGAGATAGCCCTCATTTCTCCCTTGAATGTGGCTCTACTTCCAAAATAAACCTCTGTCTATGCCTTTGACTGGCGTGTGCTGAATTTTTTTCTTTCACATATGCCTAAAACCCCACTGGTCCTAAGTAAAATTCACCCTTCTCTCCCTGGAAACTCCTTGGACCCAACTTTGGAGACAGATCTACTCTGGTAACAGAATGACTCTTCTAATTGTGGTACATATGGTGAGCCATCTCTTTCAAGCAATCATTTAAAATTTTTTTTTAGGTGCCAGAGGCAAAAGATACAAAAACCATGCTTCAGGAGATGAGCACATAGCATCATGTGCTCTTGCTTGAAGGGACTCAGCTCAGTTGTGAGAGGCCCTCTTTTTGCCTAAATTCTCTGTTTTGTCTGTCCCCAGTCCTTCCTCCCCTCCCTCTCCCGCTGATCTTAACTGCTGTCTCCCCTCTTCTCCTTAATTTACAAATTTCCAGCAATCTCCCTGCCAAGAAACATGCATTTTAACAATGGGGGTTCTGATCATTATTCAAAACCACAAATTGTGATTTCCCTTCAAGAAGTTCAGAGAGTTTTTTGGGCTTAAATGTTTTTATTTTTCAGTCCTAGGACTTGAACCCCTGGCCTTGTGCATGCTAAGCAAGTGCTTTGCCATTGACCTACACTCCTAGTCTTTTCTATATTTTATTTTTGAAATAGATTTTGCTATGTTACTTAGGCTGGTTTCAAATTTGTGATTCTCCTGTCTTAGCCTCTTAAGAAACTGGGATTATAGGTGTGTACTCCATGCCTAGCAAACTTACATTTTTAACACCTCAGGCAGAGATTGAGTACCCTCTGTATCCATGAGGAATTGGTTGTAGGAACCCCCCCCATACCGTGACACAAAGCCATGTTTTTGCCAGCTGGGAAGATATTTTGCTAAAATTAAAATGATTACCATGGTAGGATAGTGAGGGTATGAATAATATTGAATGAGTTTTATTGGAATATAATTTATATTTAATCAAGTTCACCCATTTTAAGTGTAAACTTCAGTGAGTTTTAATAGACATGCAGCTGAATAACCATGTTAAACTTGGAATCTTAAATGTCTCCCCAAAACTTGTGTGTTGGAGGCTTGGTCCTCAGCTGATGGCACTATTGGGAGGTGGAGGTAACTTTAGGAGGTGAATCCTAGTTGGAGGAAGTAGGTCACTGGTGTGTTCCCTTAAAGGAGATATTGAAACTCTGACCCCTTCTTCTTCCTTTCTGCCTCTGTTTCCTGGCCACCATGAGGCAAACATCTTTGTTCTGTCATGTACTCTACACCATAATGTTCTGCCTTGCCACAGATTCAAAAGCATTGGAGGCAGCTGATCATGGACTGAAACCTCTGAAACGATGAGTCAAAAATAAATCTTTCAGCCTATCATCCGCCATTTGCCTGCCTCTCACCTGTCCATCACCTGCCTTACACCAGTTCATCACCCAACGCACGAGGTTCACCTCCCGATTGTCCGACAACAGTCAGCAAACTGATTGCTGGCTGCCAGTGGAGCACCAGCTGCCTGCTGTTGCCTGGAAGTTCACTGTTACAGTACCTGCAGGTTTGATTACACGTGGCTGCCGCCATTTTGAGACAATAGCCAGGCCCCATCTGGCCCCTGGCCAGACTGACTAAGCCTCGTCTACAGGAGCCCTCAGCCTGACCGATCACTCCCTGTCTCTGGGACCCTCACATCAACTGACTGCTCCCTGCCACCAGGACTCCCAGACCAACTGGTTGCGCCCTATTACCAGGACCCAAGATCGACTACACCCGGCTTCCAGGATACCACAACCACACCAAACACACCCAAATTCCAGGACCCCTGCCTGACCAACCACACCCCACCTCCAGGACCTCCAGCTGACCACGTCCACACCCTGAGCCACAGCTCCCCATTTACCAACACTTTTGGAAGCCAGAGCGGCCATTTTGGATAATCCTGGAAGCCGGAGCTCCGATCTTTAGGTGGGGCAAATCCCATCCTGACACGCCTTTTGTAGACTTGAAGCTCAATGTCAGGTACCTCTCAGGCATCAGGCTATTGAACAATGGGAGATTTCATTACTATATGACTGTTATACTGAAGATTTTCTTTTTTCTCCTTATTGAAAAATTTTAAGTTTTTATTTCTTTACTTTTCTTGCTCTCTTTTCCTTTTGTTTACCTGTTCCCTCAGAGTCCCTTTCTCCCTTTTTTGCATGCTAACATCCAATTTCTTTTGATTACACTCTCACCCTTTCTATTATCTAGAACTTCCATATATTCTTTTCTTATCCCATTAACAGCCACATTCTATATCCCTCTGCATCTTCTTTCTCCTCCATTAGAAACTGCAGACCTTATTGGAAATCTGTTTGTTTTACTGAAGATAATATTTGAACTCATTCTGTTTATTATGACAATATTGTTATTGTCTTCATAGGGGCTATTTGGTCTAGGATTGCCTAGTGTCTGACTTGGGCACTGCTAATATTGATCTCCCCTTAAAGAAAAGGTTTTGGAAACCTATAGGGTCACTATAAGCCTATAAGGGGAAATCTGGAATACCCCAGATCTGCACTGCTAGAGGGGAAGATACATGAACAACATGAAAAAACAAGGAAGAAAATGATCCAAACAAATCTAGATTCTATATTAATAGAATTCAATGATAGTATGTTAGAAGAAATGTCAGAAAGGACTTCAGATTATACATGATTAAGATGATTCACGCAGCAAAGGATGAGATAAGAGAGCAAATGCAGGCATGAATGATAATACCAATAAGCTGACAGAGCAACTGCAGGAAGCAAAAGATCATTTCAACAAAGAGATAGAGATTCTAAAAAAACAAACAAACAAACAAACAAAAAAACCCCAGAAATCCTTGAAATGAAGGAAACAATAAACCAAATAAAAAACTCAATGGAAAGCATCACCAAAAGACTAGAACACTTGGAAGACAGAACCTCAGATAATGAAGACAAAATATTTAATCTTGAAAATAAAGTTGCCCAAACAGACAAGATGGTAAGAAATCATGAACAGAATCTCCAAGAACTATGGAACATCGTGAAAAGACCAAATTTAAGAATTATTGGGATTGAGGAAGGCACAGAGATACAAACCAAAGGAATGAACAACCTATTCAATGAAATAATATCAGAAAATTTCCCAAACCTGAAGAATGAAATGGAAAATCAAATACAAGAGGCTTACAGAACACCAAACGCACAAAATCACAACAGATCCACACCAAGGCACATTATAATGAAAATGCCTAGCATTCAAAATAAAGATAGGATTTTGAAGGCCGCAAGAGAAAAGCATGAGATTACATATAGGGGGAGACCGATACAGATAGCAGCTGACTTCTCAACCCAGACTCTAAAAGCTAGAAGGGCCTGGACCAACATATTTCAAGCTCTGAAAGAACATGGTTGCCAACCAAGAATCCTATACCCAGCAAAACTAACCTTCAGATTTGAAGATGAAATAAAATCCTTCCATGATAAACAAAAGTTAAAAGAATTTACAAATAGAAAGCCTGCACTACAGAATGTTCTCAACAAAATATTCCATGAGGAGGAAATGAAAAACAGCAATGCTGGTCAGCAAATGGAGGAACTACCTTAGAGGAAAACCACTCAAAGGAGAAACCAAGCCAACTTAAAAACCAAAAATAAGCCAAATGACTAGGAATACAAATCATATCTCAATCATAACCGTGAATGTTAATGGCCTAAACACATCAATCAAAAGACATAGACTGGAAGAATGGATTAAAAAGAAAGACCCAACAATATGTTGCCTGCAAGAGACTCATCTCATAGAAAAAGACGTCCACACACTAAAGGTGAAAGGATGGGAAAAAACCTACCACGCACATGGACTCAGTAAAAAAGCGGGGGTTTCCATCCTTATATCAGATAAAGTGGACTTCAACCCAAAGTTAATCAGAAGGGATAAAGAAGGACATTTCATACTGCTTAAGGGAACCATAAATCAGGAAGACATAACAATAGTAAATATTTATGCCCCAAACAATGGTACATCCCTGTACATCAAACAAATCCTTCTCAAATTCAGGAATCACACAGACCACAACACAATAATTCTGGGTGACTTTAATACAATGCTGTCACCACTCGATAGATCTTCCAAACAAAAACCAACCAAAGAAATCATGGAACTAAATAACACAATCAATAACCTAGACTTAATAGACATATATAGAATATTCCATCCATCAACGAGCAGATTCACTTTCTTCTCAGCAGCACATGGAACCTTCTTGAAAATAGACCATATGTTATGCCACAAAGCAGCCCTTAGGAAATGCAAAAAAATAGAGAAACTGCCCTGTGTTCTATCAGATCATAATGGACTGAGAGTAGAAATCAATGACAAAATAAAAAACAGAAATTACTCCAACATCTGGAGACTAAATAATATGCTATTGAATGAAACATGGATAACAGAAAACATCAGGGAGGAGATAAAAAAATTCTTAGAGGTCAATGAGAACAACAATACAACATATCAAAATCTCTGGGACACTATGAAAGCGGTACTAAGAGGAAAATTCATTGCATGGAGCACATTCCAGGAAAGAATGAAAAGTCAACAACTAAATGACCTAACATTACAGCTCAAAGCCCTAGAAAAAAGAACAGAATAACAGCAAAAGCAGTAGAAGACAGGAAATCATTAAAATCAGAGCTGAAATCAATGAAATTGAAACAAAAGAAACAATTCAAAAAATTGACAAAACAAAAAGTTGGTTCTTTGAAAAAGTAATCAAAATAGACAATGAAATAGAAGAAGCCATTAAAAATCTACCATCCAAGAAAAGCTCAGGACCAGAAGGATTCTCAGCTGAGTTCTACAAGACCTTCAAAGAAGAATTCATTCCAATACTTCTCAAAGTATTCCAGGAAATAGAAAAGGAGGGTATCCTACCGAACTCATTCCATGAAGCTATTATCACCCTCATATCCAAACCAGGAAAAGACACATCAAGGAAAGAAAATTTTAGACCAATATCCTTGATGAATATAGATGCAAAGATCCTTAACAAAATATTGGCAAACCGTATCCAAAAACATATTAAGAAAATCATGCACCATGATCAAGTGGGGTTCATCCCTGGAATGCAAGGATGGTTTAACATCCATAAATAAAAACATAATCCATCATGTCAATAGATTTAAGGATAAGAATCATAAGGTTATATCAATTGATGCAGAAAAAGCATTTGACAAAATACAACACCCCTTCATGCTCAAAACACTAGAAAAAATAGGGATAGTAGGAACATACCTGAACATTGTAAAGGCTCTTTATGCTAAGCCCATGGCCAACATCATTCTGAATGGAGAAAAACTGAAACCATTCCCTTTAAAAACAGGAACAAGACAGGGATGTCCTCTTTCACCACTTCTATTCAACATTGTCCTCAAAACTCTAGCCAGAGCAATTAGGCAGACTAAAGAAATTAAAGGGATACAAATAGGAAAAGAGGAACTTAAGCTGTCACTATTTGCTGATGACATGATTCTATATTTGGAGGATCCAAAAACCTCCTCCAGAAAACTTCTAGACCTCATCAATGAATTCAGCAAAATACCAGGCTATAAATCAACATGCATAAATCTAAAGCATTTTTATACACAAGTGACAAAACAGCTGAAAGGGAAATGAGGACAACTCCATTTGCAATAGCCTCAAAAAAATAAAATAAAATACTTGGGAATCAATCTAACCATAGGTAAAAGATCTCTACAATGAAAACTACAAAACTTTGAAGAAAGAAATTGAGGAAGACCTTAGAAGATGGAAAGATCTTCCATGTTCTTGGATAGGCAGAATTAATATTGTCAAAATGGCCATTCTACCAAAAGTGCTAACAGATTCAATGCAATTCCAATTAAAATCCCAATGATGTACCTTACAGAAATAGAGCAAGCAATCATGAAATTCATCTGGAAGAATAAGAAACCCAGAATAGCTAAAGCAATCCTTAGCAGGAAGAATGAAACAGGGGGTATTGCAATACCAGAACTTCAACTCTACCACAAAGCAATAGTAACAAAAATGACATGGTATTGGCACCAAAATAGACAGGTAGATCAATGGTACAGAATAAAGGACACAGACACAAACCCAAATAAATACAATTTTCTAATACTAGACAAAGGTGCCAAAAATATGCAATGGAGAAAAGAGAGCCTCTTCAACAAATGATGCTGGGAAAACTGGAAAACCATATGCAACAGAATGAAACTAAACCCCTAACTCTCACCCTGCACAAAACTCAACTCACAATGGATCAAGGACTTTGAAATCAGACCAGAGACCCTGCATCTTATAGAAGAAAAAGTAGGTCCAAATCTTCACCTTGTTGGCTTAGGATCAGACTTCCTTAACAGGACTCCCATAGCATAAGAAGTAAAAGCAAGAGTCAATAACTGGGATAGATTCAAACTAAATAGCTCTCTCTCAGCAAAGGAAACTATCAGCAATGCGAAGAGAGAGCCTACAGAGTGGGAGAATATCTTTGCCACTCATACTTCAGATAGAGCACTAATTTCGAGAATATATAAAGAACTCAAAAAATTCTACACCAAGAACAAAAGCAATCCAATCAACAAATGGGCTAAGGAAATGAACAGATGCTTCACAGGAGAAGATCTACAAGCAATCAACAAACATATAAAAAAATGTTCAACATCTTTAGTAATAAGAGAAATGCAAATCAAAACTATGCTAAGATTTCATCTCACCCCAATTAGAATGGCAATTATCAAGAATACAAGCAACAATAGGTGTTTGAGAGGATGTGGGGAAAAAGGTACACTCATACATTGCTGGTGGGGATGCAAATTAGTGCAGCCACTCTGGAAAGCAGTGTGGAGATTCCTTAGAAAACTTGGAATGGAACCATCATTTGACCCAGCTATCCCACTCCTTGGCCTATACCCAAAGGACTTAAAATCAGCATAGTACAGAGATACAGCCACATCAATGTTCATAGCTGCTCAATTCACAATAGCCAGATTGTGGAACCAACCTAGATGTCCTTCAATTGATGAATGGATAAAGAAACTGTGGTATATATATATAATGGAATATTACTCAGCTATAAAGAATAATAAAATTATGGCATTTCCAGGCAAATGGATGAAATTGGAGAATATCATACTAAGTGAGATAAACCAGTCTCAAAAAACCAAAGGACGAATGATCTCGCTGATAAGCAGATGATGACACATAATGGTGGGTGGGAGGGGCAAGAATGGAGGAAGGAGGGACTGTATAGAGGGAAAAGAGGAGTGGGAGGGGTGGGGGGAAGGAAAAAATAACAGAATGACTGAAACCTCATTACCCAATGTAAATGTATGATTACACAAATGGTATGCTGTTACTCCATGTACAAACAGAAACAACATGTATCCCATTTGTGTATAATAAAATGAATTTAAAAAAAAACAAAATAAATCTTTCTTCTTTTTAAGTTGTTAATCTCAGGTATTTTTTTCACAGTGATACAAAGCTGACCAACAAAAACCACAACCACAATTACACTATAGGGCATTGACATCAACCTGACATTGACCCCCCCATCTCTTTCCAGTCAGTTCTTCCTTTCCACAGCCCTTGGCAACCAGTGATTTGCTTTCAAATTTTGGTTATTTTGAATAAAGTCTTACAGAATTTTTATACAGATGTTATCCAACTTATGATGGTTAGGCCTAACAATATTTTGACTTTATGATGGCGTGAAAGTGATACACACTAAGGAGAAAGCACGCTTTGAAGTCTGATCTTTTCCCAGGGTAGTGATACATGATGCTGAATGATGGCATGAGGTGCAACTACCAGTCAGCCATGAGATCATGAGTGTAAGCAACGGGCGCTCCACAGTACACTGTGTTGCTAAACTATAATGTTGGTAGCTTAGTGTATTGAATATGTTTTTTACTCACAATGGTTTTATTGGGATGTAACCCCAATAAAAATCTAAGTATTTGTATGTAAATGAAATTATGCCGCTTTTTTCACTTAGCTTATTATTATCTGCTATTTTTGGCTATGCTGGGGATTGAACCCAGGGCACTGTATGTACGAGGTAAGAGCTATATCACTGAACTAAATCTTAGCCCTAGCTTAATATTTCTAAGATTCAGTCATATTGCTATATATTCACAATTTGTTCCTTTTTACTGAAGATGAATATTCGCATGAATGTACCTCAATTTGTTTATTCATTCACCAGTTGAGGACCATTGGGATTGTTTCCAAATTTTGGCTATTTTGAATAAAACTGTTATAAACATTTCTGGAAATGTTTTTGTGTGTGGTGGAGTATGTTTTCATTTCTCTTGAGCAAATACATGAATATGGGATTTCTGGGATTATTGTAAATATATGCTTAATTTTGTAAGAAACTACCAAACTGTATTTCAAATTAGTTGTACCATCTTCCATCCTCAGTATTTACGGTATGAATTCTGAATGCTTAGCATCCTTGTTAACTTTTAATATTGTCTATCTTTGAAATATTAACTATTTTCATGTGGGTAAAGTGATACCTTATTGTGGTTTGAATTTAAATTTCCTAATGAGCAAAGAAATGTTCATATTCGTAATTCCTTTATTATCTTTGATGAAGTGTCTGTGTAGACATTTCCCCTTTTTTTTGAGTTGTTTTCTCATTATGGAGTTGTAAGTTTCTTTATATAGTCTGGATGTTTTCATTAGATATATCTTCTCTGGTTAGTGTATTTATTAGCATTCCTTTTCAAAAAAGCAAATAATCAAAATTTTTTGGTAATAGTTTTATTGAGATAAAATTCACATACTGTAAAATTTTAACCATTTAAATCTGAAAGTTTTAATTTTTATGATGTTCAGTGTATCATTTTTGCATGGTCATTGCTTTTTTATCTTCTCTATAAAATCTTTGTACAACATAAGATCATAAAAGGTTTCATTCAGATATTCTTCAGACATTTTCTAGTTTTAGATCCTCCACTTAGGTCTATAATCTAGTTCAAGTTTATTTTTATGTGTGTGTGTAAAGTAAGGATTGAGGCTCATTTTGTTTCCTTATGGATATCTGATTATTTTAGCAACATTTGTTGAAAAGACTATTTTGCCTGCTTTATCACCTTGACACCAGTGTCAAAGATGAAACAAGTGTGGGTCCATTTCTGGACTTTCTTATCTGTCCTGTTGATCTATATGTCTCTTCTTAAGCCATCTCCACATACTTAACTAATGTAGTTTTCCAGTCTTAACATTGGGTAACATAATTTCTCCAATTCTGTCATTTGAAAGTTGTTTTGGTTATTTTCAGTTTGCATTTCCATGCAAAGTTTACATTTTAAAAAAGCTTGCCAATAAAGGAAACAATCAAGAACATGTACAGAGAACGAACAGAATGGGAGAAAATTTTTACCACCTGCACTTCAGATACAGCATTAATCTCCAGGATATAGAAAGAACTCAAAAAGACTTAACACCCAAACAAACAAACAAACAAACAAAAAACCCAACCAAATAGCCCAATCAATAAATGGGCAAAGGAACTGAACAGGTACTTTACTGAATAAGAAATATGAATGGCCAACAAACATATGAAAAAATGTTCAACATCTCTAGCAATTAGGGAAATGCAAATTAAAACAGTTACTGAGATTCCATCTCACTCTAGTCAGAATGGCAATTATCAAGGATACATGTAACAATAAATGTTAGCTAGGATGGGGGAAAAGGTTCACTCATACATTGCTGGTGGGACTACAAATTGGTACATACGCTCTGGAAAGCAGTATGGAGACTCTTTAGAAAGCTTGGAAAGGAATCACTGTTTAACCCAGTTAAGCCACTCCTCAGCATATACCCAAAGGAGTTAAAATCAGCACACTACAGTGATGTAGCCACATCAATGTTTATAACAGCTCAGTTCACAATATCCAAGCCATGGAACCAACTTTGATGTCCTTCAACAGATAAATGGATAAAGAAAACATGGTATATATAGGATTTATAATACGGAATATTAGCCATAAGGAAGAATGAAATTATGGCATTTGCAGGTAAATGGTTGGAACTGGAGAACATTGTGCTAAGTGAAATAAGCCAGTCCCAAAAAACCAAAGGCCGAACATTCCCTCTGATATATGGATGCTAACCCACAACAAGGAAGGGTAGGGAGGGGAAGAATAGAAGTTCATTGGATTAAATAGGGAAATGAAGGGAAGAGAGGGGGAATGGGAATAGGAAAGACAGTGGAATGAATCAAACATAACTTTTCTTTGCTCATATAGGAAAACATGACTGGTTTAACTCCACATTATGTATACCCACTGTAAGTGCAAAAGGACAAGAAGCAGACCTCAACAGATTCAGAGAAGCCTTTGTTCCTTTGTGGACTTGGACGCCATTGGGGCCCATTTTCCAGATGGGGAAAATGGCTGTCAATTACAGAGGGGATTTTGGTTTTATAGGGTACAATGATGTAATCATTAGAAGCTGCGTATGTGCAGTTTTGACCATCAGGGGCTAGTTGTACAGGTGAAAACTTTAACTTAGGAGGGTGGTTGTAAAAAGGTTGAAACTCATTGTTCTTATTCTGGGATCCATTGTTTCCCAGAGTTTCAATATGTGCTGTACCTCCATTTAGGGCTAATTTGTGATGGGGGAAGATCTAAGATAAGGGCTCATTGTTATTCGCAAAGGGTGAGCTGGAAGAGCTTTAACATTTGGCCAACTTCCCCTACCTCCTCCTGAGCCACACTGTCCCTCCATTTTATTTGGGGAGCTGTCTTGTAGGAATATTATTTTCCATAACGCTTCACCCACAATAATGGGATCCTAATTGGAATGGGTTGTACTCCATGTATGTATAACATATCAAAATATACTCCACTGTCATGTATAGCTAAAAACAACAAATTAAAAAAAGCTTGCTGATATGTTATTGGACTTGCATTGAGTCTATATATTAGTTAGGGGAGAATGACATCTTAATAATAATCTCGTGATTCATTAATACAGTAAGCCTCTCCATTTATATAAATTTTAAAAAATTTGTCTCCATATTTTTTGGTTTTCAATGTACAAGAAGTATTGCATTTCTTTCATTTGATTTATCACTAAGTATTTAATATTTGTCTATGCTAATGTAAAAAATATTTTTTCCTGAATTTAAACTTCCAAATGTTTTTTGTTAGTGTATAGATTTGATTGATTTTTGTATAATGACCTTTGTATCCTGTGACCCTTTTCTCATGGATTGCTATCCTGCACTGCCTATTATTCAATCTCCAAAAAGATCCATTCACTTTTTTCCAGTTTTTATGGTAGGAAACTAATTCCCATAGTAGTTTATCTTTTATGGGTGGAGGCTAATGTCCTAGATGATTTTTATTGTTATTCTTATATTATCCCATTCTACAAAAGTTCTTGCCAAAGCGAAACCTCATATGTGTTTATGGTTGAGTAGCATTCAGTTCCCAGAATATCTTGTTGCAAATTCAAAATCAAAGTAATGTAATTATCAGACTGTGAATACTTGGCAATCCACAGGAGATGTTGGAGAGGTTAATCATTGTTTATGTAGCCCATAAAATTCAAACACTCTTATATTGAGCCATAGGATTGGCTAGTAAGGACCTGGTAAGCAGGGCAAATAAGGAAAACCTCAATAGGGAGTAGGCATAATTAGAGGGTAGAGCCTTGGTGACTTCTTTAAGGACTTGGCAAAGGAATAAATCAGAAGGTAATGTCAAAGAAAAGCTGGGAGTCTAGGGAAAGCAAGGGCAAAAGAAAATTCATGAATAACAGAACTTTTAAAAAAATGAAGGAAGTAGGTTATCCTTTCCAGCTTTTGGTGGCTGATGGAAAGCAGTAAACCCTAGGGCAGACACATGTTCTTAGAAGACTCAGCATTATCCCTCACTTTAGAGAAAAAGAAACCAAGAGCAAGAAAATCGGCCACTGCAGCAGACTCAGAATACAACAGGATGGTCCCATTTTGAAACTGAACCTTTACTTGAGTTGACCAAAAACGTATAGCTTTTTTCCTTTTAGGAATCACCTACTCGGTCCCTGAGCATTTGTGACTCTTTAGTTTCATTTGTGACTCTAATTGTATGCTGTTTCACTACACACCTTTAAACAATTTTCTATGGAGGTAAAGTAAACCCTCACCTAAACCATAACCTTGATAAAGGTTATGGTTCCATGAGCTGACTGGCCCATCATCCTGCTGGCATCAAGGGCAAAGGCATTGTGTAACATGCTGGAGAATGTACAGCTTACTGTACAAACATGATCTGGGCACCACCGGGCCTCTTGCCCACACCCCACAAAAAGACAACAAGCTATAAAACAGACTTTAGGATGAGCCCTTGACTTACACTGAGGGAATTTATTCTGGAGTATTCTTTCCTTGTTCTGACCCTAGCTTTTCTTGATCAGTTAACTTTAGGTAATCTTTTAAGAGCTCCATCAGTAATATGTTGGAGGGTTTAGATTGTGTGGTGGTTTCAGTAAGTGCTGGGCTGAGAGGTTCAAGGCTGGTTCATTTACTGAGATCTTGCCTTCTCTCAGACACATTCTTTGGGTTCTGAGTCAGTCATTTTTATTACATCTATGTCATTTGTGTATTGGCTTTTCCTGTACTATGTAGTGTGACAACAGAGGTGTGGCAGGCTAGGGAGTGACCTGTTCTTTCAAGAGACCTTTGCTTCTATATGAGTATGTCTCACTGATTTCCCACCCATGCCCCAAATCCTAACCTCAGAATAGCATGCTAATTATATTACAAAAATGGCAAACAACATCCATTGGAATTGGGGGTGGGACTAGGAGTGAAGCATTCTAAAATATTTGTCATTCTGTAAAGAGGGCTTTGGGGAAGTGCTATAGTTTGAATAAGTGTCCCTCAAAGGCCAATGTGTTAATAGCGTGGTCCCCAGCCTGTAGTGCTATTGGGAGGTGGTGGAGTCTTTATAGGGAGGGACTTACTGGAAGGAAGTAGTGTTGAAAGCTCGGTCCTTGCCCCATGCCAATTTAATGATGAGGATATGGTTTTGAGAAAAAGGAAAAAGAAGTTTTATTGCTTTGCTAGCAAAGGAGAAGCACTGGGGATTCCTATCCCAAAGACTGTGATTCTCCCGATCAGGAAGGATGAGGGTTTCAAAGGAACTCTTCAGGGGTTACCACTCCAGGTGTGCTCTGGCAGGGGGTTCCAGGACCCTCCATAGAAGGGTTAGGATTCACTTGTTAATTTGGGAGATAGTCGTCTCCCAGATCCTCAGCAGGCATCTCCTTCCTGTGGAGCACAGAGAGCTCAGGGTAATCTTGTTCCCTGCCCCCAGGTTAGGGAGGGAGAGAGGGAGATGAGAAAAAGTAAAACTTGTTCCTTTTAAAAATAAGCCTCAGAGCTATATTCAAAAGGTGCAGTGGACCACTGTTACAGTAGGACATTGGAAATGTGTCCTTGAAAGAATATTTTGACTCTGCCCCTTCCTGTCTCTCTTTTTGTTTCCTGGCCACCATGAGGTGAGCAGCTTCACTCTACACCATGTGCTTCCTGCCATGGATCTTCTGCCTGGCCACAGGTCCCAAAACAATGGAACCAGTGATCAGGGACCGAAACTTCTAAAACCATGAACCAAAATATATGTCTTTTCCCCTTATAAGTAGTTTTTCTCAGGCATTTTGTCACAGCGATGGAAAGCTGACTAAGAGGAAATGTGGATGATCTGAACATTAATAAAAAATAATGACTTGAGAGTTAAAATAGCAGGAAAATAGCCACACATAAATGAAATAGCATTAGCTCTAATGAAGACCCAGATGTTTAAAATAGTAGGCCAGAGAGGAAGCAGCTAAGCTCCTAGACATTCACCAAGTATTGAGATAAGCCTGCTAACATTGGTAATGACTGAGGTTGGAGTTGTTAGCATTTTATAATACATTCTGCCTCTGAGTTATAGTCTGAAAACATAGCACTGTGTCCTTTGCGCCATGTTTCTTACTTGACATGATATGTTCACATTCACTCTGATGCCAAATAAATATTACATAATGGCAAACTTTTTTTTTCCTTTCTTTTTTTTATTGTAAACAAATGGGATACATGCTGTTTCTCTATTTGTACATGGCATAAAGGCATACCATTTGTGTAATCATAAATTTACATAGGGTAATGTTGTTTGATTCATTCTGTTATTTTTTCCCTTCCCCCCTCCCCTCCCACCCCTCTTTTCCCTCTATACAGTCTTCCTTCCACATTCTTGACCCCTTCCCTAACCCTAACTCTAACCCTAACACTAACCCCTCCCTTCCCCCATTATGTGTCATCATCCACTTATTAGCGATATCATTCATCCTTTGGTTTTTTGAGATTGGCTTATCTCACTTAGCATGATATTCTCCAATTTCATCCATTTGCCTGCAAATGCCATAATTTTACCATTCTTTATGGCTGAGTAATATTCCATTGTATATATATATACCACAGTTTCTTTATCCATTCATCAATTGAAGGACATCTAGGTTGGTTCCACAATCTGGCTATTGTGAATGGAGCAGCTATGAACATTGATGTGGCTGCATCTCTGTAGTATGCTGATTTTAAGTCGTTTGGGTATAGGCCAAGGAGTAGGATAGCTGGGTCAAATGGTGGTTCCATTCCAAGTTTTCTAAGGAATCTCCACACTGCTTTCCAGAGTGGCTGCACTAATTTGCAACCCCACCAGCAATGTATGAGTGTACCTTTCTCCCCACATCCTCTCCAACACCTATTGTTGCTTGTCTTCTTGATAATAGCCATTCTAATTGGGGTGAGATGGAATCTTAAGGTGGTTTTGATTTTCATTTCTCTTATTACTAGAGATGTTGAACATTTTTCCATATGTTTGTTGATTGCTTGTAGATCTTCTTCTGTGAAGTGACTATTCATTTTCTTAGCCCATTTGTTGATTGGATTATTTGTATTCTTGGTGTAAAGTTTTTAGAGTTCTTTATAGATTCTGGAGATTAGTGCTCTATCTGAAGTATGATTGGCAAAGATTTTTCTCCCACTCTGTAGGCTCTTTCTTCGCATTGCTGATAGTTTCCTTTGCTGAGAGAAAGCTTTTTAGTTTGAATCTATCCAGTTATTGATTCTTGCTTTTATTTCTTGTGCTATGGGAGTCCTGTTGAGGAAGTCTGGTCCTAAGCCTACATGTTGAAGATCTGGACCTACTTTTTCTTCTATAATCTGCAGAGTCTCTGGTCTGATTCCAAGATCCTTAATCCATTTTGAGTTTAGTTTTGTGCATGGTGAGAGATATGGGTTTAGTTTCATTCTGTTGCATATGGATTTCCAATTCTCCCAGCACCATTTGTTGAAGAGGCTATCTTTTTTCCATTGCATATTTTTGGCCCCTTTGTCTAGTATGAGAAAATTGTATTTATTTGGGTTTTTGTCCATGTCCTCTATTCTGTACCATTAATCTACCTTTAATGGCAAACTTTTTTATTTTCTACATTTCAATTGTTCTTCACCTCATAGTTTGTTATATTTTTTTCTGTCTAGTCTCCATTGTATCTTTCCTTCCTTCCTCCAGGTCACAAACTCTATTAGAATAATGTCCTTACAATGCTACCTTGCAAAAGTCCTCTCCCTACTCATAAAAAGGTGTTCCAATTAACTATTGAGTCCATACCACACGAGTCAGCTCTTTTGGCCATGAACTGATAGCCTCTATGAGTAGCAAGAAAAACTTCCATCACTGGATATACTTAAAGGAAACATTTTTGCTAGGAAATATACTAAGACTTCCAGTTTCTTCTCTACCATCCTTTCTTCACTGTGCCTACCTCTACTGATCAGGGACCCTTGGTTAAGGGTGGTGGGTAGGATAAACAGAACTCTCTCACTAGAGTTTTTTGTCCCAAGGGTGAAAACTTGATCTGTCAGGTTAGTTAGATGACCCCTCCCACACCTTTGATAGTGGTTCAGAAATCCTAGATAGGCTAGTGAAACTTAGCTAGATAGCCATGCTTTCCCCTCATGCTTTGCACAACAGAGAACTGTCCTTCAGAGAGAAAAGAATAAAGCAGGCCTACATAAAGAGCATCAAAAAGTCAATATGAGGATTAGGGGTATGGCTCAGTGACAAGAGTGCTTACCTAACATGTGTTAGGCTCTGGGTTTAATCCCAGGCAACACACACACACACACACACACACACACACACACACGCACAGAAACAGCCAAAATGTAGTATAGGTCAATATCACATAGGATGCTCAAAGCTTCCTAAGTATTACAAAAATGAAACAATGCTAAGTAATTTTTTTTTTTTTTTTGGCCAATCAGATTGGCTAATTAAAAACAAAGTGAAATCTATGCAGTGCAAGTGAGTGGATAGGCAGAAAAATGAATAGTCATATCAGAGAAGGCAGGGATCTGTTGGGCTTTCCTGTTGCCTCCTGGCTGGCTGTGGAAACTTGCTTTTGCTCAGCCCCATGTATGTTCTTAAAGGTGTGGTTCCTGTGGTTCTAGCCCAAATTCCAAAGAAACAGCTGCTGTAGCTCACAACCATGTTCAGCCATGTTCTCCAAAGTTCAGCCCCCAACAGGGCACTTTGGCCTCAGCCAGACTGCTCCTACTGACCCAAAGGGTGGTTTTTTTTGAGTCAGTTCTTCATCTTTCTCTCCCTGGTCTTAGGTAGAGCCACTCTAGTTTATCCCAGGAATCACACTCACACTTGGGGGCAGCAGTTAATGTCTCAGTTCCCAAGGAGGTCTTGACTTTTACCTAGATATGAGTAAGATGGAACACCCAGGGAGTTCTCCACAGACAGAGGTGAGGGTATCGGAGATTCTTTACTACTTTCCTTCACTGTATGGGGCCTAGTGCCCTTTTACATTCTTGAGACTGTGATGGATGGGATCTAGCTAATTCCTGAGATACCCTCATAACATCTTGCCTATTGTCCTCGTGCAAAATTATTGGCTTCTTTTTAATGGCATTAATCTCTTTAGTGACCACACCTTCCCCAGCCCCAAATTTAAACAGCTTCTTTTCTGGCCATATTGCAAGGTTTTAGAATATTTTATTTCTGTTTATTCCTCCCAATTCTTAAAAGCCACCAGCAATACTTATGCAACAATTTGAATTCTGTGCTACCTTGAAATTTCTTCTGCCAGATTAATTAGTCCATCACCTTTAAATTCAGCCTCATACAAAGTCTCAGGGTATGGACAAGTTATTTCACAGAATATGACATAAATGGCCTTTCCTTCAAATCTTAACAGTGTCCTCATTCCCACCTGAAACCTTGAGCAGGGTCTTTACTGTCCCTATTCCTATCAGCATTCTGGTCTTCTGACATTATAATTGAATCCTCCTTTACACTCTGCTTACAACATTTTAGGGATTCTCCAGCATGAGTCTCCAAACCTTTCCAAAGTCCTCCCACAAACTAGTTTCAATGGCTTCTGAACCACATGTTATCATCATAGCAAAGACCCTACTTCTTGGAACCAATTTTCTGTTAGTCAATCTTTTGTTATTGTTACAAAATACCTAAAAAAAATCCACTTAAAGGAGGAAATATATATTTTGGTTCATGGTTCCAGATCATAGTCACCTGGCTCCATTCCTTCTGAGGTCATGATGAAGCAGAACATCATGGTGGGAACTATGTGGTGGAATAAAGTGGGCTACCTCATGTTAGACAGGAAAGAGAGACAAGAGAGAAGAGCAAGAAGAGAGAGGGGGTGGGCAGAGACAAGCTATAGCAGACCCTCAGGACCTATTCCCTTCAACTAGGTCCCACCTCATATAGTTTCCAGCTGGATACCAAGCATTCAGTATATTAGCATTTGGGGGATGATTTAGATCCAAACCGTAATAATTTTATGATAAAATAATTTTTCATTTTTTTAAGAAAATAAAGCCCATGTACAAAGAGAAACAGAGCCAGAATACAATGGAAGGTGACCGTTAGTGCCCTATTCCAGCTGGGCTGCATTCACTGAAGTGCTCCAGGGAACATTCTTACATGCAAGCAAAAAAAATGTGTCCCGTTGAAGTAGAAAAGGGATTTTCCACAAGAATATTCTGAGTCAGGCTTGGGAAAAGGGCAGAAAGGTTCAAAACTGAAGCAGTTGGAACTTTAGCAGAAACTGAGCCAAAGGGTACTGGGTCTGTGGGATCATGGGTGGCCCCTCCCAGCTGCTTCCACTCCTGAAACCTGGATGTTACTGCATTCCTATGATGATGAAAGAGACTTCTTCTATCCCTGTTTTTTTCATCCTATCTCTTGATTAAAAACTTGACCTCTGAAGAAACTTCTTAGCTGCCTGCCCTTTGGGGGCAAAGGAAGTTGGAAAAGTGAGTATTTGGCAATTTTTTTAGCTCCCATTGTTTGGGTGATTCTCTAAACAATGACAACAACAGAAGTGGTTCAGATCCGTTGGCCAGCCAAAAATAAAATTCAAACTCCTTAATAGATATCTGTGATAAGGTTTCTATTATGAAAATCAAACAATCCTTGTCTGCAATAGAAATAAGAAATTGGTTCAGTTTAGGTAATTCATATGTCTCTAGAAACTTGTTGATGTCTTCCAGGTTTTCTGTTTTGTTGGAATATAGATTTTCAAAATAGCTTCTATTATGTTTTGTATTTCACTCCTGTCTGTTGTGATATTTCCTTGTTCGAATTTTAGTAATTTGAGTTTTCTCCCTCTTTCTCTTTGTTAATGTGGCTAAGGGTTTATCAATTTTTTTTATTTTTTTCAAAGAACCAACTATTTATTTTGTTAATTTTTCTGATTGTTTCTTTTGTTTCAATTTCGTTGATTTCGGCTCTGATTTTAACTATTTCCTGTCTTTCACTACCTTTGGTGTTGGTCTGCTCTTCTTTTTCTAGGGCTTTGAGCTGTAGTGTTAAGTTGTTTGTTGACTTTTACTTCTTTTGTTGAATGCACCCCATGAAATAAATCTTCCTCTAAGTACTGCTTTCATAGTGTCCCAGAGATTTTGATATGATGTGTCTTTGTTCTTGTTTACTTCTAAGAATTTTTTTATTTCCCTCCTGATGTCTTCTGTTATCCATTCATCATATAATAGCATATTATTTAATCTCCAGGTATTGGAGAAGTTTCTGTTTTTTATTCTGTCATTTATTTCTAATTTCAATCCATTATGATCTCATAGAGTACAAGGTAGTATCTCTATCTTCCTGTATTTGCTAACAGTAGCTTCTTAAATAAATCGATTTCAAGCAATGAAATAGAAGAGGTCATCAAAAGCCTACCAACAAAGAAAAGTCCGAGACCAGATGGGTTCTCAGCTGAGTTCTACAAAACCTTTAAAGAAGAGCTCACTCCAATACTCCTCATAGTATTCCATGAAATAGAAGAGGAGGGAACCCTCTCAAACTCATTCTATGAAGCCAATATCACCCTGATACCTAAACCAGACAGAAACACATGGAGGAAAGAACATTTCAGACCAATATCCTTAATGAACATTGACGCAAAAATTCTCAACAAAATTTTAGCAAATCTCATAAAAAATATTAAAAAGAGTGCACTATGATCAAGTGGGTTTCATCCTAGGGATTCAAGGTTGGTTCAACATCTGGAAATCAATAAATGTCATTCACCATATCAACAGACTTAAAGTCAAGAATCACATGATTATATCAATAGAAGCAGAAAAAGCATTTGATAAAATACAGCATCCCTTCATGCTCAAAACACTAGAAAAAATATGGATACCAGGAACATTCCTTAACATTGTAAAGGCCATCTACGCTAAGCCCATGGCCAATATCATTCTAAATGGTGAAAAACTGAAAGCATTCCCCCTAAAAATTGGAACAAGGCAGGGATGCCCTCTTTCCCCACTTCTATTCAACATCGTCCTTGAGACTCTAGCCAGAGCGATTAGACAGACCAAAAAATTAAAGGGATACGAATAGGAAAAGAAGAACTCAAACAATCCCTGTTCGCTGATGACATGATTATATATTTAGAGGAACCTGGAAATTCCACCAGAAAACTTTTAGAACTCATAAGTGAATTCAGTAAAGTAGCAGGTTACAAGATCAATGCTCATAAATCCAATGCATTTTTATACATAAGTGATGAATCTTTGGAAAGAGAAGTTAGGAAAACTACCCCACTCACAATAGCCTCGAAAAAAATAAAATACTTGGGAATCAGTCTGACAAAAGAGGTGAAAGACCTCTACAATGAGAACTACAGAACACTAAAGAAGGAAATTAAAGAAAACCTTAGAAGATGGAAAGATCTCCCATGTTCTTGGATAGGCAGAATTAATATTGTCAAAATGGCCATTCTACCAAAAGTGCTAACAGATTCAATGCAATTCCAATTAAAATCCCAACGATGTACCTTACAGAAATAGAGCAAGCATTTATTAAATTCATCTGGAAGAATAAGAAACCCAGAATAGTTAAAGCAATCCTCAGCAGAAAGAGCGAAACAGGGGATGTCGCAATACCAGATCTTCAACTGTACTACAAAGCAATAGTAACAAAAACGACATGGTATTGGTACCAAAATAGACAGGTAGATTAATGGTACAGAATAGAGGACATGGACAAAAACCCAAATAAATACAATTTTCTCATACTAGACAAAGGGGCCAAAAATATGCAATGGAAAAAAGATAGCCTCTTCAACAAATGGTGCTGGGAAAATTGGAAATCCATATGCAACAGAATGAAACTAAACCCATATCTCTCACCATGCACAAAACTAAACTCAAAATGGATTAAGGATCTTGGAATCAGACCAGAGACTCTGCAGATTATAGAAGAAAAAGTAGGTCCAGATCTTCAACATGTAGGCTTAGGACCAGACTTCCTCAACAGGACTCCCATAGCACAAGAAATAAAAGCAAGAATCAATAACTGGGATAGATTCAAACTAAAAAGCTTTCTCTCAGCAAAGGAAACTATCAGCAATGCGAAGAAAGAGCCTACAGAGTGGGAGAAAAATCTTTGCCAATCATACTTCAGATAGAGCACTAATCTCCAGAATCTATAAAGAACTCTAAAAACTTTACACCAAGAATACAAATAATCCAATCGACAAATGGGCTAAGGAAATGAATGGTCACTTCACAGAAGAAGATGTACAATCAATCAACAGATATATGAAAAAATGTTCAACATCTCTAGTAATAAGAGAAATGCAAATCAAAACTACCCTAAGATTCCATCTCACCCCAATGAGAATGGCTATTATCAAGAAGACAAGCAACAATAGGTGTTGGCGAGGATGTGGGGAAAAAGGTACACTCATACATTGCTGGTGGGGTTGCAAATTAGTGCAGCCACTCTGGAAAGCAGTATGGAGATTCCTCAGAAAGCTTGGAATGGAACCATCATTTGACCCAGCTATCCCACTCCTTGGCCTATACCCAAACGACTTAAAATCAGCATAGTACAGAGATATAGCCACATCAATGTTCATTGCTGTTCAATTCATCATAGCCAGATTGTGGAACCAACCTAGATGTCCTACAATTGATGAATCAATAAAGAAACTGTGGCATATATATACAATGGAATATTACTCAGCCATAAAGAATGATAAAATTATGACATTTGCAGGCAAATGGATGAAATTGGAGAATATCATGCTAAGTGAGATAAGCCAATCTCAAAAAACCAAAGGACGAATGCTCTCGCTGATAAGCGGATCATGACATATAATGGGGGGTGGGAGAGGTTAGCGTTAGGGTTAGGGTTAGGTTTAGGGTTAGGGTTAGGGAGGGGGGCAAGAATGGAGGAAGGAAGGACTGTGTAGAGGGAAAAGGGGTGGGAGGGGTGGGGGGGGAGGGAAAAATGGCAGAATGAATCAAACAACATTGCCCTGTGTAAATTTATGATTACATGAAGGATATGCCTTTACTACATGTACAGAGAAACAAAATGTATCCCATTTGTTTACAATTAAAAAAAAAAGAAAAAAAAAAGGAAATAAGAAATTGGTAATTTAAAAGGTTTTAAAGGGTAATTGTTTAGAAGTGAATCCTAAGGAAAATGTCCTTCTACCTTTAATGGGAAGCCTTTTTTTGGTGGCTTTCCAATGGAGTAAGACATCTCCATGGGAACCTGTGACGGTTCTAGAAGGGTCAGGCCTTCTCCAGGCCCTGTGGCAGGTAGGAGGCGGGCTGCACCTCAGGCAGGGCAAGGCAGGGTGGGAAGGGGTGCTCCAGAACCATGACCAGGCTGTCTTTACTCAGGGAGGAAAGAGAATGACAGAACCAGGGAAATCAGGGAAGGAACTTCAGAGAGCAGCGGTGAGGAGGGAGAGAAGGGGAGAAGCTGAATGTAGGTGGGAGAAGACGGTAAGGAAGGGCTTTGTGAGCCCCTCAGGCAGAACCTCCTTTAGTTCCATGGCAGCTCCAAGTGACAAGAAGAGTGAAGCCCTACCTATATCTCACAGTGACCATCACTACCCAAGTTGCCTCAGGGACCTCCCCTGACTTCCACCATCCAGACCAAGTCAAAAGGAACCATTTGCTGATTACTCTCAGTCAGTCAGGAACATTCCCACCTAAGATCTTTATTTCAGGTCATTGCCTCTCACTGGTGTCCTCGCCTCCAGCATTCCACTTCCTTATTGCTTGTCTTCCTTCAGATTCCAGCTCACTGCTGATTCCTCAACCCATGTTTCCAGACCACCCCTGCCCCCGACCACCAATGTTCATTTGCTTCTTGATCAGTTATATGCTACGCTCATTTCTCTCCCTTCGCTATGCCCGTTTCGTCCTGCCTATCACAAGGATCATGTGATGCGGTGGGTTGGGGAGGTGTGTATCTTATCTGCAACAGTGCTCAACTTAGAGAGCAAGTGGGAGCATCATCCCAGTGGAGCAGGGTATGTTCAGGGAAGGCCTCCTGAAGGAGTGTCCTGGCTTGAGCCCTGAAGAATAAATCTCAGGACAGACCTGGAACTGATTACAGATTGACTATGACTAGGGAAGGACAGGGGAGTGTAGGAATAGTCCTGGGTTCTCACCCTACCTTGCACACAGACTAGGCAAGAAAGATAGCCTGCCCCTGACCCCCGCTTTTTGGGTCTAAGTGTGGGAGCCCCTGTGTCCCTTCCTCCATATTATGAATTCCTGCTGGGATAATTCACAGCTTAGTAACCCCTTGCAGGAAATGGATATTTTCCTAATTGATGACATGTTTTGGAGGCCTTTCATCAAGTTAAATTCATATTTTAAAGCCATTAGAGGTTGTTGCACAATTGCTTACAGAAAGAACCCAACTGGTTCTTTTTCTTTTTGTCAACTGGTTCTTGTCTTCTATCCTCTATGACTCAAGTCTTGTCCATACAGACTTGACATGGCACCATTTCTTCCCGTCTGCATCCTAAATACATCCAAAGAAGTAATGCTATAATACCCACATGAGGCACACGGACTGCAAAATACTGACATAATTCTACTTGGTATGTTGCTGTAACTCCCAAGCCCTCCACATCCCCTCTTTGTCCACCCATGACCCACACATTGAAGAGAGAAAATGAACCAGCAGGAGATGGCTTCAACCTTAGGCCAGAGAGCAAGGTTGTTTGGCCACCTGTGCTCGTTGCTCAATGCGCATGCCTTCTGCATGACTTATTTTCGGAACACCTCCCGCCTATTGCAACACTCTCCTCCTGAAGTTCCTTTTGTCTCATACTTTTGTGTGTACACTACAATCCCTTTAAAGTGTTGAATGAGTATCAGATGTAAATGAAACAAGGAAGAAGCTCTCAGACAGGCTCTCCTGAGTGCCAGTGCAGAACTTAGGGATGATGTGGCCTATGAAAAGTGTCACAGAACCATGGTGAGTGTGGCAGAGGGTGTGGATGGGCCGCTGGGACCAGACACCTGGCAGTGTGTATGTTGTCTTGTGCTAAGTGAATGCTGGTCTGTGCTTACAAAAACCAGCCTCGTTTCAGATCTGGCAGACTTTTCCTTTGTGACTCCAATGCAAGAACTGTGTGTCCCCACTCCTTCTAGTGACTAGACACCACGTTTACCTGGACATGCCCAGTTGACACCTGTCTGCCTGGCTCAATTATTAATAGCATCCCTTTCAGCATTAAAAAAAAAAAAAATCCCAGGTAAGATGAAATTTTATGGTCACCTTACTTATTCCTCACTGCAAAAGAAGGTGGAGAGCCTGCCTCTCTGCGTCTAGAGGGAGGCAGTTGTTGCTGACAAGGTTGTACCTTTTTGAGAAAGAAGTGATTGGGAAGCCTGGTTTGACAATGACCTTGGAACTCTGATATGTCTCATGAGTCTGTCTTGCCTCTTGTAGGATCATAGCTGGGGTGGGAGGTTGTGATGATCTATGCCCACTGTCTACAGTTTCCAAAGAGTAGAAGCCAGGACAACAGCCAATCCCCTGCTCTGATCACTTATAAATGACCCTGAAAGCCACCAGCAAATGAAATTCAAATGTGCTAGGCATTTTCAAATGTGCTTGTTATTTTCTGGGGGCAAAAATGTTGATAGCAATAAATGAAAAAAGAGACAAAAAGAAAATAAATTATAATCACCTATGATTTACATTCTACAGAATAACTGGCTTGGAATCTTCCAAAAGATTCACTGTCATACGAAAGAAGTGGAGTGATTGTTTCTAGATTAACAAAGACTAAGGATAACATAGCAACTGAATGCAAAGTATAAACCCTAATTGGATCATGGATGGAAAAAGAAAAAAATGTAGAGAAGCCAGTTGGGGGGCATATTTAGGTGATTTAAAATGAATTAACTGATATTATGAGGTTATTTTTCATTTTCTTAGATGTGATACTGCAACAGAAAAAGCTGGTGTACACACACACACACACCCAAACAAAACACACAAAATTTTAGCTAGTGATGAATCAGATTACAGTCTATAATATGAAGTACTTCACTTCATATTTTAAAATTTTCAAAATAAAATGTTAGAGCTAAAATCATCATAATCATTTCCCTAAAAGATATTCACATCATTTTTCTGTATGTATATATGTTAAAATGTTTTAACTAAAATTCAGTTATGTATAAATGCAAATTTGTAACCTCTTTTTGAGTAATGTATATTTATTTAAAAATAAATTTAAATTAAGAAAACAGTCATACATAAATTTGAAATCTCATTCTCTGACTTTTTGTGGGCACTTTCCATCATTAGGTATTCATAAAAATATAACTGCTTACACTGCCTTATATCTACCATGTGACTATATCATTATCTATTTAACTGTTTTCTGAGTTATTTGATTCACTCCGATAAATGATTTATTATAGACTTTACCATTGTTCTTAATTGAGTGTTATGTGTACAAATATTCTATACCTACCCTATATAAATATTGCTTATTTAACACTCTAAACAGCCATTGTTTTGCTTATCATGACGGGGCACAGGAAACTCTCCCAGTGTAATTGCCCTTTGTGCTATCCAGTTACTCACTCTGCCCTTACCTAGTCACATGACAACTGATATTTTTGTCACAAGTGGTGGGAGGCACTGCCTAGTGTGCATGTGGGTCCTGTCCCATCAGAGACTCAATTAGCCCCTTTTGCCCAGGCAAATGCTAGGCTCCTCTGAACACTACTGACAGGTAGGTTTCTTTCTCCTTGCAGAGCTGTAGAGCTGACTCCACCAGCAGGTATCTCCAGAATCTCAGCATTGAACTTCATATTCCCCTGGAGGACCCACCAGAGGCTTGGGTTTTCTGTTTTTATTCCTTTAAACTTTGCACTGTAAATGGAATAAAACTAGTGCCCCTTCCAGCCAACTGCAACATTGAACCCAAATGGACCTGCCTGAAGAAAATACCTTAGGAAAATAATTCAAGCTTTTATTGAAGCCTCCCAGTGAGAACGCAGTGCATGACACACAGGAAGAGGCCCCAAGTCTTCCCCTTCACCCTGTATCTTGCCTGACATAGTACTGCCTCTGATCTAAGAATCCCCGAATTCTCCCTTCAGTGGCTTTGGGCTGGTTTTCCCCTCTTCCCTCTTCTCACAAACCCGAATCCTCCACCACTTTTAGAGCCAACTTCCTTTCTCTGCAAGTGGCTTCCTGCTCTTCCCCACTAAAACTGGCCTCCACTGAGGTCTTCAGTGTCCTGTGCCTCCCATATTGACCTTCAAGATCATAGAGGCCTCAGAACCATGCAAGAAGACAAAACATCCCAGCCAGAGGAGGTTTCAATACTTCATATTAATGTTTCTTATGTCAAAGCCATTCACTCACTTTTATAGATGGAGCACCTTCAATCTGAATATTCAGCATTTGAAATGCTCCAAAACCTGAAACTTTTGGAATGATTACATGCTACTTAAAGTGGAAAATTCTATACCATGAAACTTTGCTTCATTCTCAAAACCATTAAAATAGTGTATAAAATTAACTTCAGTTTATGTATATAAGATATATGTGAGAGCTAGGGATATAGCTCAGTTGGTAGAGAGCTTCCCTCGCAAGGGCAAGGCCCTGGGTTCAAATCCCCAGCACCGCCAAAAAAAAAAAAAAAAAAAAAAAAAAAAGATGTATGTGAAACAAATGAATTTTGTGTTTAGATTTGGATCCCACCCCCAAAGGATCTCATTATGTGTATGAAAATATGCTCAAATTGGAAAACATCCCAAATCTGAAACACTTCTGGTCCCAGGCACTTTGTATAAGGAATACTCAATCTATACAAATCTTCTTGTTTCTTCATTTGATTAGACCTCACTTGTGCTAGGCCCTGCTCTTTTATCTTCTGGGATTTGGAGAAAGATATCAAACCCAGGATGAGAAGAGGTCTACCATGTTGATATGACAGAGCTCTGCCTTCCTTTCGCTTTTACATTATGCACACAGAAATGGATCACATTTGTACTGAAATCAAGATTGCATATATGTGTACATATGTGCATACAGAAGGATTTTCTTCTGTCGTGACAAGATAACAACTACTGGTGAATGAAATTGACCAATTTATATTGTTATGGTGTGTGCTTCTATGATGAGTGACTCTCACTATTATGTATAATTAATAATGTACCAATAAAAAAGTTTTTAAAAGCTGAATTTAAAACAGAATAAAACAACCCTTAAGTTTTTCTGGAATTACAAAACGTTCAAATAGTCAAAATCATCTTGAGCAAAAAGAACAAAGCAGGAGGCATTAAGCTACCTCACTTTGAAATATACTACAAAGTTATGGTAGTCAAAATAGCATGGTATTGACATAAAAACAGAATCGAAAATCAATGGAACAAAAAAGAGAGCCCAGAAGTAAACTCATGCATTTATATCAAACTGATTTTTGACAAAGGTACTAATAACATGCATTGGAGAAAAGACGGTCTTTTTCAGTAATGGTTACGGGAAAATCTATGTGCAGAAGAATGATGCTGGACCCCGTCTCTCACCAGTTGCAAAAATCAACTTGAAATAGATTAGGGGCTTAAATTTGAGGCATGAAACAACTAGAAAACAGGGGTAATGCTTCAGGACATTGGAATGAGCGAGGATTTTTTTGGACAAGATCCCAAAAGCATAGGAAACAAAAGCAAAAACAGAAAAATAGGATTATAGTAAACCAAATAGTTTTTGCTCAGCAAAGGGGAGAGAGACAACCTGTAGAACAGGAGAAAATATTTTCAAATTATACATCTGTCAAAGGGTTAATATCCAGAATGTATAAGGAGCTCCAAAAACTCAATAGCAAACAAAACAAAACAAAACAAAATGAACATTAGTTCTAAATATACATTTCTCAAAAGAGGACATATGTAAGGTATAAAGCCACCCGTCTCTCCCGTTACAGGAATTTCCGGCCTCCCCACCACCTGTCAATCTGCACTCTGCCCACCTCTTATGTTACAGGAATTTCTGGCTTAAGCTGCCATCATCTTCCTGCCTCCCATGTTATGTCCTAACATGCTATTGGCCTGCAAGAATTCTCCTCCGCGATTGGTTCCTCCCAGCTCACGAGATTCCAATATCTGGGAGAAGCAGTACACCATCTTTTCTCTTTTCTTTTTACCACCCCGAGTGGACCTTAGCCATCCGTATAAATAAAGTCTTTTGCGTGAGATCTCATGTCTGTGGAGCATTTTTTCTGGGAGCTACCGGCGAGCCACAACTGAGCCAGCGACCCCTAACATCTGATGCCGAAACCCAGGATTGATCCTTCTGCTAACTAAGCAAGCGGAATCCCATCTAATAGCCCCAGCACCCGCAGATAGAGGCTCACCTTCCATTTACCTGGATGCCCAGTTTTCTGCATGCAACACCGGACTCCAAAATTGGTGAGTTCCCCTTAGGCAGGTCCCCTAGACCACTTAAACACATCTCGGCTGATCTGAGAAGCGGCCGTTGATAATATCTGGTGCTCTCAAGACTGCCGAGGTGTGGGGGTGCTTACAACCACGGCTTTCATAGTTACAGTTGGTCCCTATAGTTGGTCCTAATGCTGGGTGGATTCCTGATTTTATGGTGCTGAGATTCTTTCTCAGGGTTTGAGGCTCTTTTTATATTTTTTCATCTCACTCGAAATCCTGGCCAGGTCCTCAAACTCTCCCGGCTATGCCTGGTAGACACTGGTACTGGTGATGACCAGACCTGTGTACTAACCTTCTCGTTGCCTAGCATGTGGTTTTTGAGACGCCATTAATCACTAGCTAGGTGGGTCTAAGTCTTCACCATGGGATCTAGGACTTCCAGCCCAGCAAACTTGCCCCTGAGATGTTTATTAAACCATCTCAAACACCTTCACCTGTTCCCTGAATTAGAGCTAAACTGTCCTTTAGATAGTAAGTCAGAATGGTCTATTTATGACACCCTAAATTCTAGCTTTATACTAGGTATAATTATATGCCTAATTATACTAGTTATAATTAAGTACATATGTGGGTGACCTGGTGAATGGAAAGAGACTTTTCCCTTTCGTGTTTTTCCTTTCTTTCAGGCTAACCCCAATCTCTGCTCTCCTCAAAACCTGAACACGTTCTCTTGGCTCCCCCCCCGCCCCCACCCCTTCTTTCTCTTCCGAGTTCGATCCAGCTGATGAGCCATCTCCTTACGGGCCTCCTACTGCAGAAGCCCCTGTCCATTCCTCTCCTTTGCCTCATTCTGTTTCTCCTTCTGCTCCTCCATTCAGCCCACCAAGTCCCCCCACCACGTGGTCTCCTGCACATGTCCTAGCTCCTTTACAGGAGGTGGCTGGCGCAGAGGGAGTAATCAGAGTCCATGTCCCCTTTTCACTGTCTGTCTCAAATAGAGAAGCGGCTAGGCTCCTTCACCTCCAACCCAGCAACCTTCATTAAGGAATTTCAGTACCTTACCCAGTCTTATAACCTTACCTGGCATGACATTTACATGATCATGTCCAATACCCTAACCCCTGAGAAGCGCAGGAGAGTCTGGGAACAGGCACACAATTATGCAGATGAGATTCATCAATCAACCCCAACCCACCCCATTGGGGCTGAAGTAGTACCAGATAGGGAGCCCCTATGGAACTATAATACCAAGGCTGGGTGTCTACAGTGGGATAGGTTTCAAACCTGCATCCTTGCAGGTCTATGAAAGGCTACCATTAAACCCATTAACTATGATAAACTTCAGGGAGTAATACAGGACAGAGATGAAAACCTGTCAGCATTTCTAAGCTGCCTTATAGAGGCCATGCTCAGGTACACTAACCAGGATCCCAAAACCCCAGAGGGATGGCAGCTACTTATGACTTATTACTTTTCCCAAAGTTACCCTGACATAAAGGTTAAATTGAGGCAGTTGGATAGGGGGCCCCTTACCCCACAGCCACAGATTCTAGCAGTGGCATTCAAGGTTAACGGAAGGGAAGAACCTGCCCAACTGTCACCACTAGGGGTGCCCAAGCTCCCAGAAGACCTCCAAGCTCATGCCTCAAGTGTGGGCAAGAGAGCCACTGGGCACAAGCCCGCCCCAACCCCCAGCAGCCCCCAAGTCCTTGTCCAAGATGCCACCAACTGGGACATTGGGCAATGGATTGCCCTGGTACTCAGAGAAGTGCCAGGTCATCCTTGGCCCCTCCCTCCGGCGACTTGCTGGGATTGGCAATGGATGAATGAAGGGGCCTGGGACTTCTGCACCCGACTACCAGCACTACTCAGGAGCCCTGGGTGAGCCTTACAGTGGCAGGCAGGCAGATCCCTTTCCTTATAGACACTGGAGCCACCTTCTCAGTGCTGCGGGAATTTTGAGGACCCACTTTCCCTGCCAAATCCTCTATTGTCGGGGTAGAGGGAAAACCATATAACCCCTTACAAACACCTCCAATAAGCTGCCATATAGGACAAATTGGCTTTACTTATTCCTTTTTAATAATTCCTTTTGGGAAGGGACATCCTAACCAAATTGGGTGCCTCTATTTCCTTCTCACCCACCATGCACCTTAGCCAAGACTCCTCTGCTATTCCTCTCCTTATGACTCTACAGGAATATACAACTCAAACAGAGTCCTCATCTCCCTTTCCTCCATCCCTGGTTGACCCCAAGGTCTGGGACACTCATACACCCTCTGTAGTTAAATGCTCACCTGTACTCATTCATCTAAAGGACCCAACATCCTACCCAGGCCAGGCCCAATATTCCCTTCCTAAAGGAGCCTTATAGGACTTCAACCAATCATCCAGGATTTAAGGCAGAAAGGCTTCCTGCGCCCTGCCAACTCACCTTATAACACTCCCATCTTGGCTGTTAGGAAACCTAATCGATCTTACCGTCTAGTGCAAGACCTCTGCATCATTAACTCAGCAGTGGCTCCCATCTTTCCCATTGTGTCCAATCCTTACACCCTGCTTTCTTCCATCCCTTCTTCCACCACATACTTTTCAGTGCTAGATTTAAAGGATGCATTTTTTACTGTCCCACTTTACCCTGATTCACAGGATCTCTTTGCTTTTACTTGGACAATCCTGGGTCCCCAATTTTTCCATCCTGGCAGCTCCCCTATATGAGGCTTCAAAGGGTACTCCCACTGAACTCTCCTCAACACAGTGAAAGCCCCTTTCCAGATCTTAAGGAAAGCCCTTCTTCAAGCCCCAGCCCTACATCTCCCTGACTTAACCAAACTATTCTACCTGTTTGTCTCCGAGAAAAGTGGGTTCACCCTGGGGGTCTTAGGACATATGTTTGGTCCCACTTTTGGACCAATAGCATACCTGTCAAAGAGGTTAGACCCCACTATAAGGGGCTGGGTGCCATGTCTTAGAGTACTAGCAGCAGCATTTGTCTTGATTCAGGAATCAAAGAAACTCT
The DNA here is from genome assembly GCF_902686455.1 of Sciurus vulgaris. Lineage (NCBI taxonomy): Eukaryota > Metazoa > Chordata > Mammalia > Rodentia > Sciuridae > Sciurus > Sciurus vulgaris. Next base: position 21,028,006 of record NC_136475.1, read on the forward strand.
CTTTTGGGGCTCCCACTGAAGTGCTCTCACCTCATCATCTGTCTAAGCTTCTTACTTATAAAGGTCTGCAAATGCTACCAACCTGTCAGGTGTTAGCCTTACAAACCACTCTTATCGAGGACTCTTCCATTTCCTTTAAAACATGCTCTCCTTTAAATCCAGCCACCCTCTTACCTCTACCTTCCAACATATATGCTTCTGCAACCCATAGTTGCCTTGAGACCCTGAAGGAGTTACTTCCCTACCCCTCTAACATCCAGGAAGGAGCTCTACGCAACCCCACTTCATATGGTTTACTGATGGAAGCTCATTTCTCCATAAAGGGATCCGAAGAGCTAGATAAATTGTCTCTCTTAAAAAGGTGATAGGGTCAGGACCACTACCCAACAACACCACCAACCAACAGGCAGAACTAATTGCCCTTTCCCGCGCATTCACCCTCGCAAAGGGACAATCCCTCACAGTCTACACCGACTCCAAATATGCTTTTCACATTATCCTCTCTCATGCTGCTATCTGGAAAGACAGAGGCCTTCTTACTACTGAAGGAAACTCCATCGCCAACTCTAGTTACATTATAAATCTCCTTGAGGCTGTTCACCTCCCAGCAACTATAGGCCTTGTACATTGCAGAACCCATCAGACAGACCAATCATTCATCTCTTCAGGTAATAACAAGGCAGATGAGGAGGCTAAAAGGGCTGCCCTCTCGTCCCTGCCAGCCCCTATTATGGCTCTCCATGATCCTTTGCCTCCACCACCCCCCAACAGGGAAATACTTTCCTATCTCCATCGTGTTTCACTCCAACCTTTCTTCACTCTTACAATTTGCTAAAACTCATCTGCAACTGTCTTCCTCTGATATCTCATTTCTGAAGGAACTCTCTTCCTCATGTGAAGTCTGCCTGCGAACAAATCCTACAGCTGTCAGGCCCCCCCATTTTTCCGACTCACCAAGCCCGTGGCACCATTCCAGGGGTAGACTGGCAACTTGATTTCACTCACATGCCCACAGTAAGAAAATCTAAATACCTACTGGTTATGATAGACACCTTCTTGGGATGGATTGAAGCCATCTCCACCTCCAACAAAAGGGCAATAACTGTCTCTACCTTCATCCTTCATGAAATCATTCCTCGCTTTGGAGTACCTATTTCCTTCCAGTCAGATAATGGACCTGAATTCATTTCCCAAGTCACCCAACAACTTGCCAAGGCTCTCAGGGTCCCTTGGCATTTCCACATTCCCTTTCACCCAAAGTCATTAGACAAAGTAGAAAGAGCAAACTGAACTCTCAAAAATGTTTTAACCAAGCTCTCTTTAGAACGTCACCTTGACTGGGTTAAACTCCTGCCCCTTGCTCTTCTGCATCTTCGCTCACTCCCAAAGAAACCAACTAACATTTCCCCTTTTGAGTTAATGTACGGTCATCCCATCCTGCCCCCTGGGATAGTGCTCCTTCCTTCCCTTCTTCCTTCTCAAATATCCATTCCTCTCCTAAATCACATTCGAGCATTTCTATGGGGTTATGCTGACTCCATCCTACCCAAACCTTTATCTGGCCTCCTTACCCAACCTCTTCAAATAGGAGACCAAGTTCTTATTTCCCCTCCTCAGGAAGCTACAATCCCTCTATCTCCCAAGTGGCAGGGACCCCATACAGTGATCCTGGCCACGCCAACAGCTGTCAAGGTACAAAATCTACCAGGACAGCTGCACATTTCTCGGGTTAAGCTCTATTCTCGGTCCACTAACCCTTCTCCAGCTCCCAATCCACAGGCTTCTTCCAACCGATACTCGGCCACTCCTGCGGGTCCCCTTCATCTCAGACTGAAGATCATGGAGCCCTCCACCCTTTCTCCCATTCCAGAAATTGGGAGACAGACAATTGAAATACCACACAACCATGCCCAGCCATGAGGACTGGATTCCTGTTTGTAATTTTCCTAATCACTGATTTTTTTTCCAATAGAATGCCAGCCAAAAAGGGGAGCCCCCTGTCTTTTACTTCCATGTCAACTAATCAGCTTGTATTACAGAAAATATCAAGATCTCACAAAAATCGGAGCCTGGCTACAGATGTACCCCCAGAGGAACTATCAAGTCCCCAACTCTTCCTGCCACAATGATATCTCTCCCTTGAATCAGCTCTACATCCACACAGCAGGAAGTAATTACAGAAGACTGACCTTCATCCATATACCCCCCCAAAAATTTTTTTTATAAAAAAGGAAATGGGGGAATGTAAGGTATAAAGCAGCCCGTCACTCCCGTTACAGGAATTTCCGGCCTCCCCACCACCCATCAATCTGCGCTCTGCCCGCCTCTTCTGTTACAGGACTTTCCGGCCTCCCCACCACCTGTCAGTCTGCACTCTGCCCTCTTCTTACGATTCGGGAATTTCCGGCTTATGCTGCCACCATCTTACTGCCTCCCACCTTACGTCCTAACATGCTATTGGCCTGCAAGAATTCTCCTCCGCGATTGGTTCCTCCCAGCCCATGAGATTCCAATATCTGGGAGAAGTCGTATGCCATCTTTTCTTTTTTTCTTTTTTCCACCCCTAGCGGACCTTAGCCATCTGCATAAATAAAGTCTTTTGCGTGAGATCTCATGTCTGCAGAGCGTTTTTTTCTGGGAGCTATCGGCGAGCCACAACTGAGCCAGCGACCCCTAACAACATATAAATGGCAAACAGGTATGTGAAAAAAATGCTCAATATCATTAATCATCAGGGAAATGCAAATCAAACCACAATGATATGTCGCTTCACTATAGTTAGAATGGCTGTTATAAAGATGACAAAGGATAACAAATGCTGGCAAGGATGAGGAGAAAGGGACTCCTTGCACACTGTTGAGGGGAGTATAAATTAGCACAATCATTATAGAAAAGAGTATGGAGGGTCCTCAAAAATAAAAAAAAAAATGGAGCTACCATATGATCCAGAATTCCACAACTGGTATGCATCTAAAGGAATGAAATCAATATTTGAAAGAGACACCTGCACTCCCATGTTTATTATAGCACTATTCACAATAGTCAAGAAATGGAAACAATCTAAGTGTCCATTAACTGATGGATGGACAAAGAAATTGTGGTACATACAGACAATGAATTGCTAGTAAGTCATAAATCAGAAAAATATCTCATCATTTGTGACAACATGGATGGAACTAGAGATCATTATGTTAAAGGAAGTAAAACAAAGACTACTAATATACAATTTCACTGTGTTGAATATAAAAATTGATGTCATCGAAGTTGAGAGTAGAATAGTGGTCATCAGAGGCTGGGGAGCATGGAAATAAGGAAAGATTGTGAAGAGACTGATTAAAAACAGGGGCAAGAGGGGTTGGGGAGAGAGCTCAGTTGGTAAAGCGCTTGCCTTGCAAGCACAAGGCCATGGGTTCAATTCCCAGCACCCCCCCAAAAAAAAAAAAAAAAAAAAAAAACCCAGGGGCAAGAAGTTCTTGTGTGCTGTTATACAGTATGATTTAGATATAGATATAGATAACACAAATATACTGTATATAGATAACACAAATATGGATGATATAGATAACACAAATATACTGTATATTTCAAAAAACTAAAAAAAAGGAGTTTAAATGTTTTCATCCTAAAGAAACGATAAGCATTTGAGAGACAGATAATTATAACATTAATTTAAACATTATAATGTATACATCATATATCAACATATTAAGTACCTCATTAATACACACAACTTTTATATTTTTAATGTATCAACTAAAAACAAATTTAAATTAAAAAAGACAAAGCTATAGTTTCCTCAACATATATGGAGCTTCTATGGGTTAATGAAGCCCAGAACACAATATGGATAAAGGGCAATTCATAGAAAAGGGCATCCACATGGCTTTTACAATCACACGAGAAGATAGTCAATGGCACTTGTAAAATAAATGAAGATTTAAAATCCATTAGGATCCTAAGACACTGACAAAATGGAAAAAGATTGATGTTTGTTTTTTTAAATTATTTTTTTATTAGTTGTATATGACAGTAGGATGCATTTATATGTTTTGATAGATCATACATAGTAGAGTATAATCTCAATTTTTTGATTATACATATTGCGGGATCATATTGGTCTTGTTGGAATTGTGAAGAAATAATCACTGAATTCTTAGAGTGTAAACTGGTAATAAGAGTCCAGTGACAATTAGTAATATTTATCAAAATTACACATACTCTGATCTAGCAGTATTTCTTCTAGAAACATGTCCTATAGAGAGACTAGTTCAAGCATACAAACATGGGTGCAAGGATATTAATTGTGACATTGTTTATAATGACAAAACATGAGAAACAAATGCATTTGGAACCTACCTCTGAGAACAAACCTTTCCAAACTTAGAGACTGCACCGTTTATTGTTGTCTTTGGTGTAAATCAGCTAGATGATTCTTCTGTCACCTGGGCTCCCTGGAGCAACTGTGGCCAGCTTTGGGTCATCTAAGAACCTTTGCTTAAAGGCATTGGCTGTTGGCTGGAGTGACAAGGATGACAAGAACATCTTTCATGGGCTTGTTCACATGATGATAAAAACAAGTTGAAATGTACATGGACTCCTGAGTCCTAGTTTGGGGACTCACACAATGTCTTCTGTTGCACTTAACTGACCAAAGCAAGTCACAGGGCAATTCCAGATGCAAGAAGTATTAAGACTGTGGGGGTGAGAGAAGAATGGAGGAACTTTAGATTACATAGAGGGATATGAGCAGGAGGAGGGGGCTGGGGTATGAAAGATGGTGGACTGAGACAGACGTCATTACTCTATTGACATGTATGATTACATGAATGATATGAAACTACATTGTGCACAACCATAGAAATGAAAATATGTACCCCATTTGTGTACAATGAATCAAAATGCAGTCTGTAAAAATAAAAAAATAATAATAAATGCACACTGCACACACACAAATGAAGACCGTACTCTTAATTTGAAGAACTCAAATCATGTTGCTAAGGGTGTTGGATACAGGGAAAAAGTGTATGCAACAAAACACAAACAGAATAAACAGCCATAAACAGCCATGCAATGGAATTCTATGTAATATTTTGTAAAAACCTGTAAGTCTGTATCCATTGAGATGAAAAGTTCTTCAAGATTTATTGTTAAATAAAAAAATAGCAAGGCATGGCACAGTCTACTTTTTGAAAATATTTTTAAACGAACATATACACTTTTATTTGTGTTATGAATACATCTGTGGAAGGATACAGAAGTGATTTCCTTGAAAGAGGGGAATTTGGGAGCTGGGGTCACAGGATGAAGTTTTTTTTTTACCATGTACTTATTTGTATTTATCTTCTTCTTGAATTAAAAATTATCATGCAGTAAAATTTAATTGTTTTTCCTTTTGGTGTAAAGTACTACAAATTTTAACATGCAACATTTGTGTAGCCACAACTAAAGTTAAGATTCAGAAAAGTTTCATCACCCCAACAGTTTTCCTGTGCTGTTCCTTTATATTCCCATTTCCCTTCTCATCCCGACCCTGGAAAACCACTGATGGTTTCTCTATCACTATGTTTTTGTCTTAGTTTGACATTTTTTAATGTTAAAAAATTATGCACACATCGATTACAAATAATAAAAATTTTTTAAAAAAAATCAAACTAAATTTTAAAATGTTAGGCTTCAGAATTAAAAAAAGAAGAAGAAAGAAATGAGAAAAAAACTCTCAGGACTTATGGAAAGACAGGATTATTTTATATATGAGTAATTTTAATTTTAAATATTTCCAGTGAAGAATTGTAGAATTCTAATTTTTTAATATTTTGACTTTGGAGTAGAAAAGGCTAATTGTCAGTTAATGTATCTAAATAGAACATAAAACATACGGAAAACTATGATGCTGAAATATACTAAGCATGTGTTTAAATAAAATTTGGGCTTTGATGACTTCTCCTGGGAAGCAAGGAGATATATTCCCCCCTGGTGTGAAAACCCAATGTGAGGTCAGACTGAGAATAAGCCTTGGGTGAGGGAGCCAGGTAGCTTGGGCTTTATAACCCTCCTCTCCACTTCATCATCTTAGATAGGGTTTACCCAGTTGAGCTTCAGATTCTTTATCTAGAGTAGAAACAATAATCGTATCTACTTTCCTGGGCTGTTGTAAAGATTAAATAAGATAATGCTGGAGACATACTTGGCACCCTGCCTAGCACATAGGAAGTGCTCATAAAATTTATTAACTATAACACATTACCATTCACATATGGAAGGAAGATCTTTGAAGTTATTTAAAATAAGTATGCTTATAATAAGCAGTGGTCATATTGGTGAAATACAATAACCTTAAGAACAATTCCCTCTATACTTTAGGGGAATTCCACCTCCCACTGCCTTTATGTAACATGATTTTGTGTGAAATGGTGGCTTTAAAATGAAATTTTAGATGCTCAAAAGCATGAAAGCATGCATAGGACGATCCTGGTATGAACACAAAGGTGGTAATAGTTCTGCAGGGGCAGTCCCTGAGCCCCCTGCAGAGAACCAGAACCAGCTGTTGCTTCAGTAATATTGATATTGGAAAGAAAAGACTTTACCACTGACCATGCTCCATCAAAGTTCAGAGGGCAGATTGATGTGAAAAAATGAGTTTTATTTAAAGTCTGCTTTGAGGAAGGAGAACATTTTGTCTCAAAACTCCATCTTTGAGGACTCAGGGGCACTGAAAGCTTTTAATGACAGGAGAGGGGGTGCAATGGCTCAAAAGGCAGGAAATCAACACATGTAGATATAACTAGGCTGTGATGATCAGAAACACATCACAGTTGGTTTTCCTGGCACGTGTGAGGACCAGGGGGCAGTTTCTCAGTCTCCTTTCTCAGGAATAGAGGAAGTATAAGGAATAAACCAATTCAGAGCTCTTAATGTCAAAAGAGGCTCCATTTCAGCATGAAGTTACTTGGATAGCAAGCATTTGTGGTTTGGATGCACCTTCCAGGTGATGAGATGCATTCCATATTCTACCACCATCAGCACAAAGCATCGAGTCAGCAGGAAAGGGGAGTGGGAAGAATTCTGGGGATGAATGGGCCCAATTCCTGGGGAGGTTAGCTCTATCAAAGTAACAGCTTTGGCACTGAAAGTTAGGTATTTGGTGGTCATTGACACAACAAGATATTTTCATAACAGGGAGGGGATTCGTTTATGCTAAGATGATAAGGTATTCTAATTTATAGGAAGTAATTGCTCTGTTCTAGGTGCATGTAGGTGTTGAGATGCCTGTGGTTCTGGGCTAAGACCTCTCCACACCCTCTTTCAGTGTGGCCAGATCTAGTCCTCAGGGCTATAAAAGGTATCTGTAAATTGAGGATTCTAAAATTTATATGGTTTCTCTGAGGACCTGCTATTTCCACAGGGACATCTAAAATTGTCATGGCCAGATGAGGACTTGGATTTCTCCCCCCTAGTGTCCCACCACCATATCCTTGGTAGCACTGTAACATATAGGAACTCAGGCCACAATTCTCCTGATTTTTTTTTTTTTTTTTGGTGGTATTGGGGATTGAACCCAGGACTGCTCTACCACTAAGCCACATTCCCAGCCCTTTCCCTTTTATTTGGAGAAGGGATCTTTCTAAGTTGCCATGCTGGCCTCAAACTTGTGATCCTCCTGCCTCAGTCTCAGATTACAGGTATGTGCCACTATGGTCGACTTTCTCCTCATTTTTGAGCTCAAGTCCCCTCATACCCAGGAAATCTTTCAGACTTAGCAAAACTCAAAGTTCTTGCTCCCATGGGTCTGAGGCCCCAGGCCTCTGCCCACCACCATCTCTGGGCCACTCTTCTCGCCCACTTCACTGCTCAACAGCTACACAGGAAGCTAATGAAACCACTCAGGCCTGCTGCTGCTGAAAGACACCTTCTGAAATTAAGGCAATTTCATCATACTGAGAATTAAAGCTCTTTACAGAGCAGGTTCTGTCCTGCTGTGAGTTACTCCAGGACATATACAACACAAGTTTTCAGGCCATGCCTAACCCTGAGTTATTCCCTTTTTATATAAAACAGTAGTTTGCCATGAGTTAGGTCATTTTGAGTATAAGTGTTTAGGTAGAATGACTCTAAACCTTGTTTGGAGAAGTAAATAACCACCGTTTGCCTAGCACAACCAAAAGACAGAAACTGGTAAATTAATCATGCTAATAAAAATGGCCACCAGTGAACTTATTGAATTAACCAGAAGCATGTAGATTCATGGACATATTGAACTTGTGTTAGGAAAACCAGGCCCATGAGCTTATGAAACATACCAGAACTCTGAATAAAGCAATCCCCTCACCCAAGACCCATAAAAGGAGGAGCACTTCAAGACTTGACATAGCAACACACTGATCCCATCACCTAGTCTTTCATCACAAGCCTTGCTCAGGAAAATTGCCACAGGGACGAACCTCAGATTCTCTGTCCTAAGACACAGTGCAATTTCTTCTGCCCTTGACCATCACACTCCAACTTGACATCTCAAGCTGACATCCCAAGCTGACCCTTTGAAACTGCTTTCCAGCTGGACATGGACCTAATAAGTTCAACATTTTGATAGATATGAATCATGAACAAATTCTTTGGCTGGTTGCTAATCCTATCTGATTACCTTTGACTCTGCATTTGTGTCTTCTCTCTGCCTTTCCTTTCAGCTCAGCCTGCTGAGCCCCTGTGTGTGCTTTAACCCTCTCTTGGCCTCTCTATAAATATATGTATAAAGTATAATGTGTGACTTGTGTGTTACAGATATTAGCAGTTAAGACTGCAATAAAAGAACTTGTGAATGCCTGGCTTATGATTATTAGGTGACCCACAAGTATTCAGTGAGCTGCTGAAAATGATATGGTCTGTGAATTTATTGTTATTCAATTAATTCTTACATTATGGAAAGATGCATGTTTGGTATATGTTCATGGCATAGCTCACTCACAAAATAAGGTTCGAACTGTTTTAATCTCTAAATTTCCTCATATTGTGGATAGAAACTACCACCTGTCCAGGTACCACTGACATTTTCTTTGTCTGATACTATTATATCTACACATGTATATTTCCTGCTTTTTGTTCCACTTTGCCTTCTCTTACAAAATCTTTCCTTACCTTTGAGGGTTCTGATGATGGTGATTTGAAAACAAACAAACATGTTTCTTCAAAACTGTCTTTGAATAAACATATTTTCCTGCCAAATTTACTTCAAGTATTTGTAAAGTGCAGTGAACTCTACAACCTTGCCTCTTGTCCCCAAATAGTAATAGTTCTGCCCAGTAACACTTTGGTGACTCAGTGCCAGAAGCAAATATCTTGTCCTTGAATAACATAATTCAAGCTGGCAGGGATCTCTGAGGAAGAGGTGGCATGACTGCTCATGACAAACTGAATCTGAAGTTGAAATTTCAGGAAAATTCCAACAGCTCTGTAATGGGGGTTTTAAATTTGGGGTGCTTTTTTCCCTGTCCTTCCTGGCTCAGGCTTGAAAACATAAAAATGTCTTTTGTGGTAAGGAAAAATGTTACTGATTGCTATCTGATGAGTCATGTTGGGTGTCCCATAAGAGTGCACACTCAGAATTTAATCTCTGCTGTTTGAGGTTTGAACTTTGAATGTGCCATTTTGGAATGAGATATGAAGTTCTATCTGCCATTTGAAGCTTAAATGTCATTTGGGTTTTGAATAAGCTGTTTGCTCTTGGGGTACCTGTCCATGAAATTAAATGCAGAGGATGAAAATTTCCCAGCCAATTTTCCCAAACAAATTTGGTTTGTTTGAAGAGGTCATTTTTATTTGGTTTGGAAAAAGATTACAGCATGGCCAATATACCTAAAAATGCATTCTTATTTAATGAAACAACTGTCAAATGTTTGTTAATTTGACAGTTGGCTCATCCTCAATCACTTTATTTTGAGCTCATTTTTTTATTTCCTTAGGTAAATTCACTATTTGACTCCTGTGTTTAAATTATATATTTTAATTTTGTCTGGTAAAAAGGTTTTGATTTTCTCTCTGGTAAGAGATTGGTTATTCAAGGCATGCTGTCCTGAGGTTTTAAGATGTAAAATTTCTACCTGGTCTCAAATTTTAAAATGCAAATATAACTTACAGACTGCTTGACTATCAGGTGACAAAATGGATTTCAAAGTAGGCAAATAATAAATTTGATATTCAAAAAATTCTTATATGTGCCAATATATTCATATGCTTATATATGGGTTGTTTATAGGCTAATGGCATTAATAAACTTTTCAATGAATTAGCAGAAGAGAAATTCCAAACCTCAGTAATAAAATGAACATCTACAGAACAGGTGGGTAGAGAACCCGAAGTAGACATGATCAGAAAAGAAGCTCTTCAAGACACCTCATAATCAAAATATCTAACATAGTGAATAAAGAGAAAATATTAAAAGCACAAAAGAAGAAAGGTCCCAGTTAAAGGGAAACCAATAAGACTTACTTCTGATTTCTCAGCTCAGACTCTAAAATCCAGGAGGGTCTGGAATAAGATAATCCAAGCTCTGAAAGAAAACAATTGCCAACAAAGATTGCTATGTCCAGCAAAACTATCATTCAGAATCAAAAAGGAAATAAAAACTTTCCAAGATAAGGATGAACTAAAAGCACCACTAAGCCAGCAGTACAGAAAATACTTGAAGATATACTACTACTACAACAGTTTTTCATGGCAGAATGAAACTAGACATCTATTCCTGATATTCCCACAATACAGAAAGAAGGCAGTGAAAGAACAGCTGATCCGAGAGGTGAGTGACAAAATAAATGCTCTAAGACCCCAAATTGCAAAATCTGAGACCTAGAGAGACTTGAAGATCAGTTACTGGGGTAGAAAATGAGGGCAGGTTCCCTAACTCACAACCTGGGCCAGGGTGAAGAAAGAGGGGAGGGAAAATAAAGAGAGAAAGATGGAGCAGAAGAGCATGAAACTCATACTCTTAACAACATCTATTAAGAAAAATAAATAAACTGTGTCTGGCTATGTAGTCATTCTGTGTGGCTCTCAACTGACTTTAAATCAACACAGCATCTCCCCACTCTCAGATAGCAGTAAATTAAACCAGAGGAAATAGCCATGCAGTGGGACCTCTTAAGAATCCATCTAGATAAAACTTATAGAGGGATCACTCCTGGCCAAAAGTCACTGAACCCTCTCCCCCTCACCACAAAAAAAGGGGAGTAGGATGGAGCAACCCCACTCAGGAAGTACTCACGCAACCCAGTGTACTTCATAGCCTCTGTAAACTGGGACAGCAATGAAGCAGATGTCTGCAATTCATGTCAGTGGAAATAAGAGCTCAGATCTGAATGGCAAGGCAGTTTTGGTGCTGAGCAGAGGATAGGAGAGCTGTCAGGACTGCTGCTGCCTCTAACTGCTGATGCTTGTGGGGAGGCACAGTGGGAAATTGCCTGAGTCTTCAGAAGTCTAGAGGGACTGTCCCCCTGATTGAAGTCATTGTGTGCATAGGGCACTTACCAGAAGAAAACTGCTTAGATATTCAGTGACATAGAGGGACAGTTCCCAGACTGAGGAAGCAACTGGTGAAAGGTAGCAATAAGAAATTGTTTGAGTCCTCAGGAAAATTAAGGGAAGGTGCCTGAATCATAACCATAGCAGCAGGAGGTCAGCCAAAGAAAAAAGTTATTTGGGCCCAAGGCAGCAGAGAGCAACAGCTCTGAACCTGACCCAGGTCCCAGCCTGACCCTCAGCCACAACTGTGGAATAGTAAAGCAGTGTATGGATACTGATTGTAACTTGCCTTACTCATAGTCAGCAGAGGGAATTGGCACCCACTGTTCACAACCTGAGGCAGTGGAAGTTAGAACCCAGGTGACTGAGCTGCTTAGTAAGGACAGTATTCCATTGAGCCGTGTGGGCTACAGGGAACATTTCTGCACCATAGATCACCCAAAGAGAATCCTCAACCAGAGGGCCTGTGTTTGTTGACAGTTACTAGGCTCTATGCTACCAAGAAAAGGATCCTATAGAGGGAAGAGCGTACACAGTGATCCGCAGCAATCACACTGAGAGGGCAGAGCCTCGCGTCTGCAACTCCTGCACACAATAGAAACAACCAGCAGACACAACACCACACCCTCAGAGCAGTCAGCTGCAGGCTCCTGAGCTGACAAACCAGAACCAGCTGGTGGAGGTCCATAGCATTCAGGGTAGTGGCTGCTGTGCCCCAGGACTTCTGAATGGATCTAGAGCCAAAGAATGATGGACATCTGAATGCTCCAAATTCTAATTAAATCCAACCAAGATTCAACAAGAATATTCTTCATGTTAGCATGAAGAATAAATAACTCTTAAATAAATAAATAAATAACTCTTAACATCAACTTTGATCATCTATATTATTCTTTATCTTGATTGATAGTTGTTACCAAAATAGCCAACATTGCACCTTCAACCCATTTGAGTGTTTTTCTTTTAATGGTTGAAAACGTTAATTGGACTCATTCTTTGTTTTCCTAGTCCTTGTTTATACTTGCTCCTGTTACCCCCTATTCTCCATCTTACATTATTTGTGAATACCTTGAATACCCCCTCATCTTTTTCTCCTTTTTACTTTGCTTTGTAATATTATTTTCTTTTGCTCTTTCTCTCTTTTGCTCAATCTTTCTTCTTCCACCTTTCAACCACTATACTATAAATATTACTACATTTAGTAATATTTTTCAACCTGTTGCAGAACTTTACTAAAGTTTATATCTGGATGAGAGGAATTGTGGAGAACAATATTGATGAGTTCTTTGATAGGGTTAATACATGACTTGACTCTGAAGTGATGGTAGTAAATAGAATTCAGTGACTTCTCTCAAAGTGGTCTTGATAGTGGGATCAGAAAAGGCCACACTTTGAGTTAAAGTATTAATACCTGGATATTCATCCAACTCCAGACTCTTAAGAGCAAGAAGCCCTGGAAGCAGTTCCTTGCTTAAAGCTGCAGCAATAACAATCCCTATAGATGCATAGACATACAGTGATATGAAAAAGCAAAAGAATAAACCATCTCAAAGAGTCTGTAAAACTTCAACAATTGACTCCATTGATACCACAGTAGGAAATGTCAGAGAAAGAATTTAGAAGATTCAAAGTAAAAATGTTCAATTAGCTAAAAGAAAACAGAGGAGTGAAATTTAAAAATACAGGAAGTGGAAGATCACTTCAATAAAGAGAGATTCTCAAAAAGAACCAGATGTGAATCCTGGAAATGAAAGACTCAATAAATGAAGTTAAAAATTCAATGGAAAATATCACCAAAAGATTAGATCACGTTGAAGATAGATTTTTTCAGGCATTGAAATCATATAATCTTGAAAATGAGATTAACCATAATGAAAGGATGTTAAGAGATCATGACCAGAATATTGAAGAAATCTGGGATAACATTGAGACCAATTTTAAGAATCATCAGGGGTAGATGAAGACTTCAAAATACAAACTAAAGGAATGCACAATCTTTTCAATGCAATAATATTCAAAAATCTTCAAATCTTAGGAATGATATGAAAATTGAAATTCAAGACATGTGTAGATCTCTAAATAGACAGAATCACCATAGATCTACTCCAAAGCACATGATAATGAAAATTCCCAGAAAACAGTAAAGGATAGAATTCTAAAAGAGAAAAATGGTTGGCCATATTTAGAGGTAATGCAAATTGAATTTCAAAAGATTGCTCAACTCAGGCCCTAAAAGCCAAGAGGACTAGGAAAAATATACACCAAGTTCTGAAAGAAAATGGGTTACAATCAGGATTTTTATACCCAGCAAAATTTTCCTTTAGAATTAAAGAAAAATAAAAGTTTCCATGATACACAAACTAAAAGAGTTCATAACCACAAAGTTTGCACTACAAAACACATACTTTAATGAAATATTTCATGAAGAAGAAATGAAAAATAAAAATGAAAACCAGAATAGGGATAAATTATACTAGAATAGTCAATTAAAGGAGAATCAAGTCTGAATTAAACATGAGAAATAAATCAAAATTGCAGGAAATAAAAATCATTTCTATAATAACATTGAATGTAAATGGTCTAAACACTTCAATCAAAAGATATAGACTGTCAGATTGGTTTTAAAAACAAGAGACAACAATATGTTGTTTGCAAGAGACTCTCCTTACAGACAAAGCCATTCACAGACTGAAAATGAAAGAATAGGAAGAGATATACCATGTAGATAGTACCTACAAATGAGCAGGGATAGCTATTCTCAAATCAGACAAAATGGGCTTTAAGCCAAAATTAATCAGAAGAGAAGGTCACTTCATTCTGGTAAAAGGAATCATCATGCAACAAGATATAATGATTGTAAATATTTATGCCCCAAATGATGGTACATCTACACACATAAAACAAACCCTTCTTAATATTAAGAATCAAATAGACAACAATATAATAATAGTGAGTGACTTCATCCTACCTCTTTCACCACTAGATAAGTCATTCAGACATAAACTAAGATTCTTTAGAAGTAAAAAATCCTATTAATCAAGTGTACCTAAGAAACATCTTTAGATTATTTCATCTATCAAAATTTCTTCTCGGCTGGGCATGGTGGCAAACACCTAAAATCCCAGTGGCTTGGGGGACTGAGGCAAGAGGATTGCAAGTTCAAATCCAGCCTGAACAACTTAGGTAGGCCATAAGTAACTTAGCAAGACACTGTCTCAAAATAAAAAATAAAACAGGCTGGGGATGTGGTTTAGTGGTTAACCGCTCCTGGGTTCAATCCCTGGAACTAAAAAGAACAGAACAGAACAAAACAAAACAAAAAAATTTCTTCTCAGCAGTGCATGGAACATTTTATAAAATATATATTTTAGGTCACAAAGCAAATCTTAACGAATAAAAAAAAAATAGAGAGTATTCCTTGCATGCTTTCAGATCATAATGGAATAAAATTAGAAATCAGTTAGAAGATAAAACAAAGAAGCCACACGAATACCTGGAGATTAAATAGCACACTTTTGAATGATGACTGCATGGGAGAAGAAATCAGGGAGAAATTAAAAAATTCTTAAAAACCAATGAGGATGGTGATACAACATATCAAAATCTCTGGGACAGTATGAAGGCAGTTCTAAGAGGAGTACAGAGTTAATATGTTAAAAAATAGAAAGATATCAAATAAATAATTTAATATTATACCACAAGGTCCTAGAAAAAGAAAAAGAAAATCCAACGCCAAATTCAGTAGAAGACAGAAAATAATTAAAGTCAGAGAAGAAATCAATGAAACTGAGAACCAATGAAACAAAAAATTGTGTTTTTTTCACCTATTTATTTTAAAAATTGGTTTTATAGAGGATAAACAAGATTGATACAAAAGGATGGAACACTGCCAATTTCCTTCTATGAAGCCAGTATCACCCTTGATACCAAAACCAGACAAAGACACATCAAGGGAAGGAAACTCTAGTGCAACATCCTTGATGAACACAGATGCAAAATTTTGTAATAAAATATTGGCAAATCACATTAAAAGGATAGTGCACCAAGATCAAGTGGGTTTCTTCTCAGGGATGTAAGGTTGGTTCAAAATACGGAAATTGATAAATGTAATTCACCTCATTAATAGAGTTAAGGACAAGAATTACATGATTATCTGAATAGATGTTGCAAAAACATTTGCCAAAGTATAGTACCCATTTATAAAACACTAGAGAAACTAGGAATAGAAGAAACTTACTTCAACTTTGTAAAGGCTATATGTGACAAACCTCAGGCCAACATCATACTGAATGGAGAAAAACTGAGCATATTTCTCCAAAAACAGGAATAAGACAAGAATGTCCACTCTTACCACTTCTATTCAACATAGTCCTTGAAAATCTAGCCAGAGCAGTTAGGTAAATGGAAGAAATTAAATAGGAAAATTTCCTACAAATAGGAAATGAAGAGCTCAAACTATCCCAATTTTTCAATGACATAATTCTATATTTAGATCCCATAAAAGTCCACCAGAAGACGTCTAGAGGTGATGAACAAAATTGGTAAAGTAGTAGAATGCAAGATCAACATACATGTTAATCACTTTCTATAATTCAATAATAAATCTACTGACATTAGGGGGAGTATCCCATTCACAATAACCTCAAAAAATATAGAGCACTTGGAAATTAATCTAACAAAGGAGATAAAGAACCTCTATGATGAAAATTATGGAATGCCGAAGAAAGAAATTGAAGAAGACTTTAGAATATGGAAAGATGGAATAGATGGAAAGTCCTCCAATTTTTTTTTTTTTTTTGTGGTGCCAGGAATTGAACCCAGGGCCTTGTTCATGAGAGGCAAGAGCTCTACCAACTAAGTTATATCCCCAGCCCCTCCCATGTTTGGACAGGCAAATTAATATTTTCAAAATAGCCATACTATTAAAAGTATTATATGGGTTCAATGCAATCCCCATCAAAATACCAATGACATTCTTCACAGAAAGAGAAAAGGAAATGTTAAAATTCATTTAGAAAAATAAGAGACCCAGAACAGCCAAAGCAATCCTGAGCAAAAAGAGTAATAATAGAAACATCACTATACTGAAGAAGATAAAAAAGAACTCACAAAAATAGAAGGGAGATTTATAGAACAGAGGAAGGGAATTGAGAGGCAGTGTACGGGGAAATACTAGGGAATGAAATCTACCGAATTTTGCAATGGCTATGTATGAATATACCTCAATGAATCCTAATTATATATATAACCATAATGTACTAATTTAAAAATAATAGATGGGATGTCTTTAGAATAGAGCATATGGATTGGGGGATGTGGAGGAGGAGGGAAAAGGAAAATACTGAGGAATGACAGTGATCAAATTATGTTATGTGCGTGTTGAAATATGGCATAATGAATTCCATTATGTAGAATCATAATGCATCAACAAAAAAGAAAACCTCTCACAAATGATAAATTGAAGCTTTAAAAGATTCTTATGTATACCTATGAACTTATATGCTTTTATATTATTGTTGCATTATGCTATGTTGCTTTATAGACAAGTTGGTTTGAGAGTGAGATGCACATTTTGGGGGGTTCTCAGCATCTCTTAAAGAAAACTTGATGAAGGGTGGGTATGGGAATGTGTGTAGGGGTGATCAGTCTGGTGATTACAATATGGTTTATGGTGGTCTGATCATTCTCAGGATCATTAGGCTGATGTGGTCTATATTATATGATCATAGATAATTCTGGAAAATCCCCTAAATTATAGGTTTTAAAAAAGATTTTCGTTTTTTTTTTTTTAACTTAATCTTTGTATTGGTGGGCTTATTAACAATGCACAGGAAGATTTACATATTTCCCAGAAATTTTGGAATGGCAGGCCTGGGAGAGAGAATTGCTTAGGGAATAACAGGCCTGAAAAACTATGCAGAACTTCTGAATTAAACTTTTATTTTCTTGTTCTTTCTTTATGCTTCCTTTCTGTCTATTTATATTTCTTCTATTTCAGTTTGTTTTTGGTCTGTAACTCTAGTTAAAGGAACTACTATTTTTACAATGATGTGATTTTTTTTTTTGATACAAATACTCTAAAGATCTAAAAATCTGATAGCCTAGATTTAGTGCTGTAAATTACAATTATTGTCTTAACACATTGTAGAGATAACCAAATTGTTTTGCAAAGTTGCTGAACTCTTTAGTAATAAAACCTTACATATTGTTTGTAGTCATTTTAATAAACAATATGCCTCTATAGTTAATAAGGGGTAATTTTGCTTTATTTAGCCCCTTCTCCAAGACAAATCTGACAATTTTAAAGAGGTTGTACTGTTTACATTGTAACTGACTTTACAGATCACATTTGTTTTTTTTCTAATTGATGGAATGACAACTCTTACACACTATGTTCAAAGGTTTTCTTCTCTGTACTGTAAAATGTGTCTAAATTTTTAAAATGTTATAGGATATGCATTAAACTCCCAACCCAGATGAAAATTAACCTTTATTTACATAAGAGATACTCTAACTAACAGGCACTGGTTAAAGCAGATCTGAAGGATTTTTTAAAAATATAAGTTGGTTTTTCTTTGATTGGATAAGGATGTTAGAACTAAAGAGATTATTAATTCAATCTATTTTACAGACTGAATTGCTCTTATCTTATTAATGTTTTATATTTTTCTGGCCTGAGAGCTAATTTTTCCAAAAAAACATTCTGTTACTTAAAATTGGCAAAAGGGGGTCTTCTGACATTGATTTAAACTGTCTGTCACATTCCCTCTGAAGTGAAAAAATTCAAATCCAGCAATGGGACAAAGTTCCTACAGTATGGACAAAGGTACATGGCAAAAAAAAAAAAAAAAAAAAAAAAAATGTCTTTAGAGAAGGTCTTTTAGAGACGGGGAGGGGAAATCACACAGAATCACTTGTGGTACTCCACCCAAACTGCATAGCCAGGAGGTTATGGAAAGAGAGTTTTTACTCATATTAACTCTAAAGCCCTTCCCCTAGAGGAGCTATTAAATATTTCAGACTTTGCCTCCTTCAGGATAAGCATCAAACTCTTATGTTGGAGTTCCTTAATGCTGTCTTCACTGATACAGCAATGGACTGTCAGCCAGATGACATGGAGCCCCGATGGTTTTAAGATTTAGGGATGGACCAAATAGAGGGGAACTGAAAAAGATGCCCTCTGAAATTAAGGGCAATTCCTCATACTGAGAATTAATGTGCCAAATGATTTCAAATTCTAAACTTCCTCATGCTGAGAATAGAACCTACTCTTGCCCTGGTCAGGCAATATTTGCTACTTTTTCAGATATGAGAATAGTTGCTACTCCTGCTTATTTTCAGACTCCATTTGCATGAAATCCGTTTTCCTATTTTTTAAACTCTTAGTCCACGAACGTCACTACCTATGAGATGAGTCCTGCAAACAGCATGTAGTTGGGTCTTATTTTTAAATCCATTTTGCCAAAATGTGTCTTAATTGGAGACCATTTACATTCAGTGCTATTATGGATAGATGATTGTTAGTTTGCTATAGTTGTTAGTGTACCATATTTAATTGTATTGATATTTATTTAGGTAATTGCTCTTCTAGTGAACTTCATCTATTTGGAAAATTTGGGTTTTTTTTGGGGGGGGGTGTTACTGTGTGCAATATATCTTTAAGTAATCTTCGTAGTGCTTGTTTAGTGGTTATTAATTCTTTTAGCTTGTCCTTATGGAAAAATTTTATGGTTTCATTAATTCTGAAGCTAGCTTTACTGGATATAGACATATTGGTTGGTAATTATTTTCTTTTAGAGCTTTGAATATGTTATTCTAGGCTCTCCTTTATATAGGGTCTGAGTTGACAAATCAGAATTGGGATTTATTGTTTCAATAGAAAATTGGTTTCAGAGAAAAATCTCACATTTTTCTCTTACATATTTTATATTATTTCCTTATTTTCTATTTTAGGCATGTTGATTATGCTGTTTCTGGGAGAACTTCTTTTTTGATCCTATTTGTGTTCCTATATGCCTCCTGTATGTGGATATCTACCTCATTTGTAAGGTGAGGAAAATTTTCTGCTAGTGTCTCACTGAAGAGGTTTCTAATGCCTTTGGGCTGTATCTCGATGTTCTCTTCTATCCCAATAACTCTCCAGTTCGGTCTCTCAATGCTGTCCCAATGTTCTTGTATATTCTGATTATAGTCTTCCTCCCCTTTATTGCATAGCGAGTATTCAAGTCTTCAAGACTTAAGATTTTGTCTTTTAGGTTTTATGTTCTATTTTCTATATAGTCTATTCAGTTGGTGATACTTTCAAGTGAATTTTTAACTTAATTCACTCTTTTGTTTCTTTTTTTTTACTTATTGTGTTTTTTTCTAAGAGTTGTGATTAATTTCTTTTTAATATCTTTATTTCTTTGTTAAAATGATTTTATACCTTTATAATACTTTATATTGCTCCTTAGAGTTTTCTTACTGTTCATTAAACATTTAATTCAGTTTTTTATAGTTGTTCTCTGGAATTTAATTTACTTTCATATCTGTGGGTTCCTTTGTTGTGGGATTGTGAATTTTGGTGGGGAGATTTGCTTCTGTTTCCTTATGTTTTCAGAGGTCTTAGACTTGCCTGCCGGTTGCACTTGGTTCCTCTTCCTCTTTATATGTGTGTCTTTAGTGTATAGTTTTCTTTTTGTTCTGAAAACTTCTATTTTTGCTCTATGAGTTATTATCAAGGAATGGGACCTGAGGTCCTCCTTTAATTGTACTTACTTGGAGCCTTATTGTTGGTTTGGGCTTTTTCTTTCACCTTTTCCATGTGCTGAAGTATTGTTGAGGCTGGCTCACATGTGGAGTAAGGTTTGCTATTGTTTGGCTGAGTTATGAGTGTTGTTCATCAGCAGGATCTTTACTTGGTGACTGAAGTATCCCAATCACTTTCCAACTTCTTTTAGAGAAGGGGTAGCAAAGACTAGCAATAACTTAAAAAATGATGTACAGCCTTAAAATAAATGTCTGGTATCTACTTTGACCTCTAGAATATTAATTACCACCTGTAGAGAAATAGTGGGGCCAGTATTTAGCATTGATGCCAACAATAAACTAGATCAGATATTAACCAGAAGGCGTCTACTATGCAGTACTTTGTGTAAATAATCACAACAACAGGAATGAGGTAGGAATTACACAAACTATATAATTGTATCAGACAGCGAAATTGCAGTTCCATAAGTGAGGTGAAAATATGGGGAAGGCAAGAGCAAGTATTTAGAAAGTGAACGGAGGAGAAGCAGGAGATAGGTAGCTGGTGATGGCTATGAACATGGAGGAGTGAAAAATAACTAAAAGTAATAAATAGAGGAGCAAACAGGAAAATTCAGCTCTTACTTGGGGAAGACAATAAAAAGAGGAATAAGAGGACAAAAATCAAGGTACAAACCAATAGACAAGTGAAAGATCAAAACAAACCTTGTAAAATTTTACCCTACTGAAGCCAAATCAAGGTTAAGTAATAAATGAGTGAAGCATAGAACAATTAAGATGAAATAAAAATTACATGAACATATATATATATGAACCTATTCATGCAGTAAGAGCACACATACCCATACACACACACATACACACACTTAGCCATTCACAAAATAAGGCATAATGAAAAAAAGTAATAAAAAAATAAATAAAAAATTTAAAAAGAAAAAGGTAGAAAAATTTTTAAATTTATTTTTATTTTTATTTTTTTATTGTAAACAAATGGGATACATGTTGTTTGTTTGTACATGGGTTAAAGGCATACCATTTGTATAATCATAAATTTACATATGGTAATGTTGTTTGATTCATTCTATCATTTTTTCCCTTCCCCCTCACCCCTCCCACCCCTCTTTTCCCTCTATACAGTCCTTCCTTCCTCCATTCTTGTCCCCCTCCCTAACCCTAACCCTAACCCTAACACTAACCTCTCCCACCCCCCCCTTATGTGTCATCATCCACTTATCAGCGAGATCATTCGTCCTTTAGTTTTTTGAGACTGGCTTATCTCACTTAGCATGATATCCTCCAATTTCATCCATTTGACTGCAAATGCCATAATTTTATCATTCTTTATGGCAGAGTAATATTCCATTGTATATATATACCACAGTTTCTTTATCCATTCATCAATTGAAGGGCATCTAGGTTGGTTCCACAGTCTGGCTATTGTGAATTGAGCAGCTATGAACATTGATGTGGCTGTATCTCTGTAGTATGCTGATTTTAAGTCCTTTGGGTATAGGCCAAGGAGTGGGATAGCTGGGTCAAATGGTGGTTCCATTCCAAGTTTTCTAAGGAATCTCCACACTGCTTTCCAGAGTGGCTGCACTAATTTGCAGCCCCACCAGCAATGTATGAGTGTAAAAGGTAGAAAATTTAAAAGCAGAAAAGGAACAAGTGTGGGAATAAGGAAAAAATTCTTAATAAAAAAAATTTGCTTCACTGAGGTGGTCAAAACTGTTGGCAAGGTGTTAATTGCTTATGCTGATGTGCCATTACTTGTATTTATTTGGGGGGCTTTGCACCCCTTGAGCCAAGGGTTAGATGTTAGGTCCCACATCTTTGTGTTTCTCCCCAAGCTGCCAGGTGTGGCCAGGAGCCAAAGCTGTTTGTAGTAACTCTCAGCTTTCTGTATCCCAGTATAGGATGGGATAGACCGGAGAGTGCTGACAACTGGTGTGTTCCCATAGTTGTGCTGGTGCAGACTTCTAAATTGTAAGTTCTGGTAGTTGGAGTTTGGTCTTGCTTGACCCTGGGAACTCTATTGGTGGGTATGTGGTCCTGTTGCTGGGGAGATGCTGATCTCTGCTAGAAATCTGGGTCTCAGAGTTCTTCTGAAACTTTTACTATCAGGGTGAGGAGTCTAAACCTTAATAGGCTTCACATACTCCATCTATATGGTTACAAATTACGCAGGGTTAGACCTGGAATACAGATGTGTTTGTCTGATGTGTTACTGGCGTCTTTCCAGATGCTTGTATGGGATAATAGCCACAGAGGGAGCTCTTTCTTTTTGGTCTCTTCTGCATTTATCATCCTAGGCACAATTCTCTCTACATCTGTTTCAATTACACTGCACTCCAGATACACTCTGCACCCCATGAGAGGGGACTGCTGTGTTAGGCTGGCAACTTCCTTGATAAGTTCCCAATCTCCAGTCTCTGCTCACTGGTGTGAGGCCACTTGGAAATGGTTCCTACTACCATGAAACGGATTCCAGCTGGACTCTCCATCTCTCAGCTGAGTGATTTTAATCACTTTTCACTCAATAATTCCCCCCACTATCTGTGGGGGAGTTAAGATCAGCCTCCCTTCCTATCCTACAGGTTCCCCCAAGCTCATTTTATTCTGTCTTCCTCTCTCTGCCTGTGCTTCTCCTCCCCTCTGTAGTTTGCAGACAGCAGTCCTAATGTTAGAGAATTTTAAAAAATATTGTGCTTAAGGTTTCTGACTTTCTTGTCTCTATGATTATTTTGCTGTCCAATGTTGAATTTCAGTGAATTCCCTTAGTCACCCACCTTGCAGAAAAGCAGTATTCCTGCTTTTTAAATCTTGAGGTAAGAACTGCTGGGAAGCGCACGTTCTCTAAGCTGCCGCCTTCCATATGTTCCTACTTCATTTTGAGGTCTGTAAGAGCCACTGCTTTGTCCTTCCTCCTTCCTGTTTTTGCTCTGGGCCACCCATTGCTCTTTCCAGGGCCAGAATCTACATTCCAATGTGTCCTCAGGTTCCCACCATAACTTCTTCCTTCTCCAAGTTGGGTGGGTGATAGAACTAGCTGGTTTAGAACTCATGCAGAGGACAATATACAACTTGATGCTTCATTTTGCCTTAGAACAAATGACTACGAGCTGCTGGATTTTTTTTATTTCTTCCTCAAATGGAAGATTCCAAACCATGGAGGTTGTTAATACAACTTCTCTTTTCTGGCTGAATTAGGGATGTAATGGCTGACCGTGTCAAAGAACGTACCTGATAGAGGTAATCAGGGATAGTAGCCCACTGGCCCTTCCTGGCTCTGGCTATAACCTCAGGGCCCTTCCCTTTCCAGACCATACTCCCTTTACTCTCAGGGCTGAATATAACTTGTGTGGGTCCTGGGCATTTTTGCCTTCCTGTTCCCCTTCCTCAATAAAATATAATATGAAAATTACATTTTATGATAAAATTATTAAGACAGACATAATCCAGTCTGTTAATTATCATATGTTCATTATTGTCATGTTAAATTTTTTCTGATTTTAGATCATTTTCTTCCCTTGTTTTTTCATGTTGTTCATGTATCTTCCCCTCTAGCTTTGCAGATCTGGGGTATTGCAGATTTCCCCCTAAAGGCTTATAGTGGCCCTATAGGTTTCCAAAACCCTTTCTTTAAAAGATCAATATTAGCAGTGCCCAAACCAGATACTATGCAATCCTAGACCAAATAGCCCCTATGAGGACAATAACATCATGTAAATAAGGGAGAAAGCGACTCTGAGGGAACAGGTAAACAGAAGGAAAAGAAAGCAAGAAACGTAAAGAAATAAAAACTTAAAATTTTTTTTTAAAAGGAGAAAAAAGAAAATCTACTGTATAATAGTCATATTGTAATGAAACCTCCCAGTGTTCAGTAGCCTGATGTATGGGAGGTACCTGAGAATGAGCTTCAAGCCTCCAGCAAGCGTCGCAGGATGGGATTTGCCCCACCCGAAGATCGGAGCTACGGCTTCCAGGATTATCCAGGATGGCTGCTCTGGCTTCCAAATGTGTTGGCAAATGGGGAGCTGCAGCTCAGGGGTGGACGTGGTAGGCTGGAGGTCCTGGAGACAGGATGCAGTTGGTCCGGCAGGGGTCCTGGAGGTCTGGTGTGTTTGGTGTGGTTGTGGGATCCTGGAGGCTGGGTGCAATCAGTCGGTCTGGGGTCCCGGTGATAGGGCGCAGTCAGTTGGTCTGGGGGTCCTGGCAGCAGGGAGCAGTCAGTTGATGTGAGGGCCCCAGAGGCAGGGAGTGATCGGTCGGGCTGAGGGATCCTGGAGACAGAGCTCAGTCAGTCCGGCCAGGGGTTCTATAGGGCCTGGCTGTTGTCTCAAAATGGTGGTAGCCACGTGTAATCAAACCTGCAGGTACTGTGACAGTGAACTTCCAGGCAGCAGCAGGCAGCTGGTTCTCTACTGCCGGTCTGGGGTCAGTCTGCTGGCAGCTGTCGGACGATCGGGAGGTGAACCTCGAGCGTTGGGCGATTGATAGGGGTAAGGCAGGTGATGGACTGGCGAGAGGCAGGCAAATGGTGGATGATAGGTGCCTGACAGTGAGCAATCTGCTCTCAGAAAAGGCATCGATATGCTTGCAGACTGCAGGTCATCACAGCAGACAAATGGGGTAAAGAGCAGGGGATCGATAAGCAGCATAAACTGCCTCACCGAGAAACAGATATCCTCTGCTTGAATCCGGCGTTGCGGAGCAACAAGGAACGCAGCCTCCCTCTAGACCGCCATCTTGGATCTCCCCCAATTTTTTTCTGATTTTAAAAGAAATGAAGATTGTAATACAAAGCTGATCTCCTGCCCCTTCCATTGTGCCACAACCTAACTTGCCAGTCTGAAAGCTGCTCTGCCCGCCCCTTACTTTGCAGGAATTTCCGGCCTACACTACAGTCATTTCCTGCTTCCCACGTTATATCCTAGCCTGTCAGTCTGAACATCCCAGCTAGCTCTTGGTTCATCAGTCAGCTTGCAAGTATTCTCCTCTGCTATTGGTTCCTTCCAGCCCGGGAGATTCCAATATCTGGGAGAAGCATCCATGCTATCTTTCTCTTTCCCTTCTTTCCAATCCCGGAGTGGATGCGCTAGTCGTCCGCATAATAAAGTCTCTTGCATGAGATCCTGTGTCCGTTGTGGATTTCTTGGTGCTATTGTTGGACTGCCAGCTCTGTTGGATTTAAGAGTCAGAGCCACCATGGGTCCTGGGCCTGAGCTGTATTTTTCCTTACAAAGATGACATATCATGGGCCCCCCAAAACAAGTAACCACAGGCACTGAACTGCTATGCCTGATTGAGAAATCAGCTCTTCTTACCTCCCCTTTGTGGTCCTATAGCCATCTCTGGATAGAAAATTGCTGAAAAATGGAGAATACTTTTGTTTGGTGGACTATGACTCAGTACAACTTGAGGGTACACATGTAGCAGAGGGCCAACACAGACCAGTTTTAAACTTCAGGAAGTTGCCTTCCATCTGGAGTCTCCTTTAACTCTTTCTCACCTTAACACCTTTAACCACCTGATTTTTTATTTTCAGACCTCTTTTTCTTCTACAACAGGATTCCCAGAAACACAGCAAAGAGTCTTTTGGGGGAAGAGGAGGCACTGGACTGCAAATTCTGAGTCCTACTCCATTAGGAATCTCCAAGACAGATTTAGGATTCTTCATCATTAATAAAGTTCTCCTGGTGAAGTTAAGCACATTGACAATTGAGAAAAGCTCTATGAAGTTAAATGCAAATATTACTTATAGATATTGTTAAGCTTTCTTCATCCTGCCCCACAAAGGTCTTGATTAGGAGGTAGACGCCAAGCAGGTCAGATTGACTGGAGTGGCTAGTGAGGGATTAGTACCAACTTCAAAAGGTGCCTCTGAGCCGTGTGACAGGGAAACACAATCATTCTGGTAATAGAGTCCCTTTACAATTAAATGCCCCCCATTAAAAGCTCCGACCCCCCAATTTTCTCATAATTTTTTTTCAACTGGACTTCTTCATGTTGTAAATGGAAACTGAGGAACAGACCTCAAAGCCTGAGCAGGGCAGGCAAGGGCTGGAAAACTGAAATGGTAACATATCTCTGGCTAATCCAAGCCTGACTAAATCTGCATATGTGTATTTCTTGGCTTTGTTCCTATAAATTGTAATGATCCTGTAACATGAACAGAGATAGGTTAGCTGCCTTCCCAGTTTTAGCCAACTGTGATTAAATTCATCTCTCCTTTTTACATCATTTGTTTATTTCTTATATGAATGGGTAACCCATCAAATCCAATCCACTGGAATCCCATCAGGAACTCTCACCTCTGGTGCTGGTAAAGTCCTCTCAGAGTTCCAACTTCTTCAATTGTAAACCAGGAATCATAATAACATCTACTTGGTTGGGTTGGTGATCAACTGAGGTCCTGAATTTGTGTTTACTAAACTGTAGAAAGAATACAAAGGATCAGCTCTGTAGCAGTGGTTGTGATCTTGACTTTTTAACCTGTTGATGTCCCTGATTCTTGTATCCAGAGGGTCCATGAGATCATGCTCAAGAAACTAGGAATAGAAAGGAACATCCTCAGCTTGATAAAGGGCATCTATGAAAAACTGATGACTAACTTCAGTGAATATTTAAAAGTTTTCCCCCCAAGATCACAGCTTTTCCTACTCTCCCACTCAATACAATATTTCTGACAATAGATGTGTGGAGTTCTTCCACCAGTGGGGTATCCTATACTTTAATTCAATTCTGACATAATCTATCTGGAGTTAGAGTCAGATTGTACAGGGAAAGGACTCAGTTCCACAAGAATGTCCCCAATTTGGAGGCCAGTCATAAGTAGCTGGTTACCCATAGCCTCTCTCCAACTTGGCTATAATTCAGAGACCCCCACAACCCTCTCTTTAGGTTTAGTTAACTTGATAGAGCAGTGCACCAGGCTAGGGAGACCTGTTCACTGGTTGTTATGGAAAACACTGAAATATTTCATTGTCCAGATGAACAGTAGATAAAGAGATACAGAGGGTCAAGAATGGGGGAAGGAGCATGGAGCTTCCAGGCCCTCTATGGGATGCAGCACCTCCCAGCACTTCAATGTGCTCACAATTCATAATCCCTTAGAATCCTATCTTTCCATGGTTTTATTGAAACTTCCTTATACAGGCATAATTCATAAAATCATTGGCCATTGGTGATAAACTCAATCTTCAGTTCTCCCCTCCCTGGAGGATCAGGAATGGAACTGAAAGTTCCAGGCTTTTATCACCTGTTTGGTTCACCTGGCAACCAACCCCAATGTGAGGTCATCCAGGAGTCCCAGCCATTAGTCACAGAGACACACTTATTGCTTTGAAAACTCCAAGCCTTTTAGGAGCTGTGTTATAGGAAATATATACTTATTATTATAAATCACAGCATCCCAGTCACAAATGAGATAAACATATCCTTCCTTGACATTTCTGTTCAGCATTGTACTGAAAGTTCTAACTAGGGCAATTGGAAAAGAAAATGAAATACAAGGCATCCCAGTGATATGGAAGCAGTAAAACAATCTCTGTTCACAGATGACATAATTTTGTGTATAGAATTCAAAGGAATCCACTAAAAACTACAAGAAAAGTCAATGAAGGGGCTGGGGTTGTGGCTCAGTGGTAGAGCACTTGTCCATCATGTGTGAGGCACTGGGTTGATTCTCAGCATTGCATACAAATAATTAAATAAAGGTTCATTGGCAACTAAAAAATATTTAAAAAATAAATTAACCTCTTAAAAATAAATAAAATGAGTTCAACAAGGGTGCATGATATAAGATCAGTATTCAAGATCAATTGTATTTCTACAGATTTGCAAAGAACAAGCCAAAAATTAAATTAAGAAAATAATTACATTTATACTAGTATTAAAAAATGGTGTATGCTTGTAATCCCAGAAGTTTAGGAGGCTGAGGCATGAAGCTCACAAGTTCAAAGTCAGCCTCAGTAGCTTAGTGAGATCCTAAGCAATTTAGTGAGACCTTGCCTCAAAATAAAATAAATAAAAAGGGATGGGGATGTGGCTCAATTCCCAAACAAACAAACAAATAAATAAAAATGAAATACTGTAGACTAAATTTAACACAAGAACTAAAACTTACATTGTGAGAATTGTAAAATATTCTTGAAATTAATTAAAGCAGATTTAAATAGATGGAAAAACTTCCCAAGTTTATAGATCAGAAGACTTAACATTGCTAAGATAGCAATAATCCCCAAACACATCTATCAATTCAATGCAATCCTTATCAGAATCCTAGTAGACTTTGGCAAGCTGATTCAAAATTTCATATGGAATTCTGAGGGACCCAGAAAAACCAGACAATCTTCGTAGTGAAGAACAAAGTTGGAGGACTCATACTTCTTGATTTCAAATTTTCCTTTCAATAAAAATGCTTAAAAATTTAGAAAGGATGGGAAGATTCCATAGCTACATCTGATTCTTCACAGGTCTGCTACCCAAAAAAGACCATCCCAGAAGCTCTGACCTAGACAGCTTTCCCTTGGGGCATCATAAATTTTAAGGCCTGGACCTGAGGAGAATTTTGTTTTTAGCAAATGATTCATCTTTTACTTTCACTAAAGAGTAATTTATGTAGATAAAAATTTGAGGATGTCAAGCCTCAAGCTAGGATCAATAGGAGAAATGAGTCCAGAGGCTGCTATTCACCCTGAGGGTTAATGATTTGTTGTTCCTGGCTAGAATCTAGCCTATTTCTGAGCTCACTCACCAGCTAGCTTTGCCCTGCTAAAGTCAGCAGCTATCTGTGACTGACATCAATTTCATTTGACATTTCTACTGACTTCAGAGATTTTTAGCAACAGAACAAGTCATAAGGAGACCAATGTGAAATATTCAACCTTTTTCCCACCTTCTTCCTGAGTTTCATACTCTGATCTCTATTTCTAAACAGTAAGTCCCTCCAGCAATGTTTCATCACTGTGATCTTTACCACAGAAGACTTGCAATCAACCACTGAAACCCCTGAGGAGCTTTGAAAAAATAACAATGTGTAGGCTCCATCCCAGACAAATTCAAACTTCCATTTTCAGAGTAAGACTCAGTGTGTTAGTCAGTTTTCTGTCATTATATACCTGAGATAATCTTGTTAGTCCATCTTCTGTCACTGTGACAAAATACCTGAGATAAAAAATTAAAAGGAGGAAAAGTTTATTTTGGCTCATGGCCTCTTGGTGCTATGGCTTTAGGCCTTCGCAAGGTAGAACTGCATGGCAGGGAGTCTGTGATGGATCAAAGCTTCTTATAACACAGTGGCCAGTAAAAAGAGAAAGAGGAAGGAGTTGGGGGGTCCCAATGTCTACATCTAGGGCACACCCCCAATGATCTAATTTCCTCCCACACAGTTCTAACTCCTAAAGGTTCCACCACAGACTGAGGACCTAAACCTTTAGCATATGGGCCTTTGGGGGACATTTAAGATCCAAACCATCACAATAATCAACTTATAAAGAGAAAAGGCTTACTTTGGCTCACAGTTTTGAAGCTTCTAGTTCATGATCGAGTGGCCTCTCTTGCTTGGACCTTGTGGTGAAGCAGAATATCATGGTGGAGCCAAACTGCTTGCCCCTTGACCAGGAAGCAAAAGGGAGGAAGAGGAAGGGGCCAGGGTCTCACTATCCAGCTTTAGGTAATTTCCCTGATGTCCTACCCCCCCACTAGTTCCCACCTCTCAAAGGTCCTATTATCTCTCAATAATGCCACCTTGGGGACACTTGGGTCTTTGGGAGATAGTTAAGTTCCAAATTATAGAAATCAGCTGAGTCTTTTAAAAGCCCCACTGGTGATCCTAACACGCTGTGGGGATGGGACCGAGAATCACGATAACTAGGCAGTGAGAAAATGCAGCTGCCTTACTACAGTGAAAGTCCATAAGAATTTGGCATTCCAAATGTAAATTCTCAAGCCAGGGCTCTAGCTAGGCAGTAAATAATGCTGTCATTGTTTACAGTTCTGATAGGACATAATCCATCATCTAATCCAATCTCCTTGGTTTTCAAAAGTATAAATAACCTCAATGATGTGAGGCTCTTGCCAAAGTTACCTGATTTTGTTCTTATCCCCAGAAGATTTGGGAGTTTCCTCGGGCTGGGACCCTGAGGCAGGGTACTGTACCCTGGCAAAAGCCCTCTTTCCCCTTGATCACTACTAGTCACTGGCTCCAGAGGAAGGCCACCATTCCAGAATAGGGTGGGAATGTGGCTGCTTTTCTAGCTGGAATTTTCTTCTCCTAATTCTGAAATTTTGTTCACAGTCAATAAATACCCACCAGATCACACTGACCCGCAAGGGCTAGTGCAGTTTCAATGAGATTGTACAAAATTTGCCACCTGATCAAAATACCAGCTTCCCCAAACCAGAAAGGGGCAACTGAAATGCCACAATCACTGCCTGAAGTATGAACTGATTTCATTCCTACCAGCTTCCTCATGAACACATGGGCGTGGACACTGGACCGTATTGCAAGGTAAATGGAAAGCCCGCTGAAGAAGTGTGAGCTTTCCTTTTTGTGCTCACTTCAGCATTTTCCCCCTTTGTGCCCCTCACAAGAGGCAAACTGAACATGTTGGTTCAGAAGCTAAATGCTGCCACACCAGAAATTCCACACTGGTGGGGCTTAGGGAACCTGAAACGTGTGATTTGTTTCCAAAGCAGCAGACTCATAAAAGCTAAGATTGTGCGGAAACATGCTGGGTGTTCATAATAAATAACAAGAGCTGGCCTACCTCAGCAGGCAGGTACTAGAAGGAAGATTAAATCACAGAGTGTGAGCGCTGGAATTTGCTCAGAGGGTGTTTTTTTTTTTGTTTTTTGTTTTTTTTTTTAAAGTCCATTTAAGGCCCTTAGGTGAAAAACAGGATTGATTGCCAAGGCCACAAAGCTAGAGGCAGAACCAGCATAAAAATTAAGGAGGGATAGTGGTGGTTTTGTCTTCTCTATCCAGTGTTTTTCTCACAAATAAAATCTACCTCTTTTTTCTTCTCAATATTTTCACTGCGCTGTATTTAACATATTAACCGCATGCCTGTTGGTGCCCTCCAGCCATAGAGAATGCTAACAGCACTGAGTTAGTCAGCTTTTCATGACTGTGGAAAAAAATACCTGAGATAAACAATTTAAAAGGAGGAAAGATTTACTTTGGCTTACCATTCAGAGGTTTCAGTCCAGGGTCTGTTTCTGGGCCTTTGGGAAGGCTGAGCGGTATGGTGCAAACTGCATGGAGGAGCAAAGGGGCTCACCTCATGGAGAATGGGAAGGAGAGAGGGTTCTCTTATAACAAAGTACCTCCCCCATACCCCATTAAGCTATGAATTCATAAATGGATTAATCCACTGATAAGGCCAAAGCCCTTATGAGCCAATCGCCTTCCAAAAGCCCTGCCCCTGAACACTGCTGCACTGGGCACCAAGCCTTCAATATCTGAGCTTCGGGGAGACATTTAGTATCCAAACCATGAAAAAACCCATGGATGCAGAGGCCATGGCTATCATCATGAGCAGAGGTCTCCTAGCAAGCAGCCAGTCCTGATCCAGTCCTGCTAGAGAAGCTCACCAACCTTCCCGTCCCCAGTGAAACTCTTCTCTAGGGAATCATCTCTACCTTGTCACCCACTCGATCTTAAATTGAGTGAGTTAGGTCTTTGAGGATCTAGCCAACACATTCACTTTTGAGGAAACACAAGAAGTCCTATTGCTTAAGGTCAAATTTTCACATCTGCTTCAGTGAGGGGTGTGTGTGTGTGTGTGTGTG
Organism: Sciurus vulgaris; assembly: GCF_902686455.1. Classification (NCBI taxonomy): domain Eukaryota; kingdom Metazoa; phylum Chordata; class Mammalia; order Rodentia; family Sciuridae; genus Sciurus; species Sciurus vulgaris. Next base: position 21,060,058 of record NC_136475.1, read on the forward strand.
TGTGTGTGTGTGTGTGTGTAGAGGGAGTAAGAATTTGGGAGACTGAACTACAATCAGATTAAATGTGATTTTATTTCTCACTATGTATCCCAGGCTGGTTTCAAACTCCTGGGTTCAAGCGATCCACCCACCTCAATCCTGAGTAGCTAGCACTACAGGTATGCCACCCTATTGGACTCAACCTGATTTTAAGTTTGGGTGATCTGAGAAGGCTTTGGTAGCCACATTGTGAGAACAGAACTCGGGGTTCTCAAAGCTTGTTCATCTGTGTCCTGGAGCACACCCCCAGTAATTTTTGAAGAGAATCTTGGTTCTGCTTTCCTAATACCTCCATTTTCATGGAGGAGTTAATCTGTTCTAGACCAGGTGGCTGCATGTCAGCCACAAAGGCAGAGCACCTCGCTGCTCCTGTTCAGGGTTTGTTCACCACTGGAATGGGGGGCTCATGACCTGCAGTGATTCTCAACCCTTTCTCATCTCCATTCTGGTCCCAGAAGCAGCACATTCCCATGGGTCCTTTTCTTCTTGGGCATAGTCTTTCTCAACAGGGGAGATGGATAGGCAGAAAAGTACACCCCTGAGGACATTGTAAAAAGTCAAGTCACAACAGTGTGACCTGTGCCTCTTCCAAGCCAGCCTGAGCCATGAGGTGAACTGACTGTGCATCTGTGCAAGATAAGATCCTAAAACTCTAGTCACCTGTTTTTCTCCCTGCCACTTGCTGTCTTCCTGAGGATGCTCCAGGGCATTCAGGTGGCCTCCACGGAAATAGGGCTTCTTGGCAGAAGGTCTGCAAAGGTACAGAGGAGGCAATGTGCAGGTGTCATTTCCATGGCTTGGAAAGGAGGTAGGTCATGGGGTGATGCTGGGACAGAGGCACTTGGGCCTAGGGACTCCATGTCATAGGAGTCCATGAACTGGGATAAAAGGAAATAGAGATTGGCATGAACTTGGGGGAGGTGAAGGGTCACGTGAGTCCAGTGGTAAGGAAAGGAGAGGTTGCTAACAGAGGACAGACTCTAGAGCCAGATAGCCCAGAGACTACTCATTAATGTAGTGACTCAATTCCTAAGTGTTTGCTGAGAGGCCACTCTCTGCCAGACTCCATGCTAGGTACTGGAGATCAATAGTGGGCAAGATAGACCAAAGCCCTTGCTTCTATGAGAGCATATCCATTGGGATAGACTGCCAATTAACACAAACCTTCCACCTTGGTTGAGGGTCTTTCTATAAAACTTTGTGTTCCTAACTGCTATGGCTTAAATATGTCCCATAAAGTTCATGTGTTGAAAACTTAATCAAATACACATCAATGGTATTTGAAAATGGGATATTTGGGAGTAATTAGGGTTAGATGATGTCATGAGGGTATGGCCCTCAAGATGGGATTAGTGGTTTTATGAGAAGAAGAAGAGAAACATGAGCAGGCACATTTCCTTGCTTTCAACCTTTGCTGCCCTCTGCCATGTTGTGAAGCAGTAAGAAGACCCTCACCAGATTCTGCACCATTCTTTGGGTTTCCCAGCCTCTAGAACCATGAGGCTTCTATTTACAAATTACCCAGTGTCAAGTATTCTGTTGTAGCAACACAAAGCTGATGAAGACACCCATTCTGCAGGAAGAAGTTCTGAGCCAAGAAGTCTCTGGGCCAAGAACACTTCACAGGCTAAGGGCCCAGATGCCAGAAAGTGTTGGTGGGGTGGAAGAGAAGGTGCAAGCGCCTGCCCTTGGCAGGTTCTAGACAGGGGAGAAAGCACTATCCTTGGGTATGACTTGTGTTTGGTCCCCTGACCACCCTCAGTAATTAATTTATTCAAATTGTACTTTGGTGTTGTGCCATTAATCATCATTTGGAGATAAGGGGATTTTTCCATTTATGAACTGGTATTTTCTGCAGCTTTTCTGCCATACCCAGAACTCTATGAAAAGCTGTGGCATTTTCAGTAGGGACTAAGTTCAGAATCTTAATCAACTTGTAATGGTTTAGATCTGCAATGTCCCCCCTTCTTGCCACCTGCAGCAATGACACTGCGGGAAGGAATTGGAGGCGGACTGGGAATGACCAACTTCTTTATTCTACTTTGGGGGATGCTTCCTTGCCTGCTTCTCTTTGCAGGTCAGGGTGAAGTGCAGGGTGAAGTGCCGGTCTCCCGTGGGCGTCCCCAGGAGCCGGGCGGTTCCGTCTTCCTCCTCCGATGCCTCACTCAGGAGGTCCGCAGCGCAAGCGCAGCCACTGGCCTGGCTGCTCAGGGGCACCGGGCTCGTTCTCCACCGGCGGCCACAGCGTCCTGCTCCCCCGGCAGCCCCATGGCGCGGGGCGGGGAAGGGCCCGGCGGTCGCCACCGCCGCTGGCTGGAAAGTCCCCGCTCCGCCACCACCGGCTCGCCCACGCCGCTATTGCCGCGCGCGGCCTCACGCGCGAGGTTGCTCGGGCTGCTGCACGAGCACGGCCTCCTACACCCCCTAAAGCTCATGTATTGATCCTGAAGGATCCATCCTCTTCAGTGGATTGATCCATTTGATGGATTAATAATTTGGAGGATCTATTGGAAGATGGCAGAAGCTGTAGGCAGGTGGGGCGTAGTTGAAGGCAGTGTGTGACTGAGGCATGGCTTTGGATACTCTTCCCTGGCCCTTCTCCCCGACCCTCTCTCTCACCCGCTGTTTCCTGGCTGCCATAAATTCCTCCATTGAGCCCTTCTGCCATGATGTTCGGCCTCATCTCAGGTCCAGTAGAATCATCCACTCATGAAATAAAACCTTTGAAACGATGAATGAAAATGTTTATGTCAGGTATTTTGGTTATGAGAGAAACTGCTAAACAAAACACACCTCATTCTGTAATTTCTCTTGCTGAGGAGCCTCAAGGAGAAGTTACCATTCCTAGTGCTGGAATTGCACATTTTCTGAGCACAGCTTTGAGTTTTATATATGGATACCATGAGTTCCCAGCTTGATGTCTAATCTTTAAATTGGCTGCTGGAAAGCTCATAGTTCAGTTTGTGGGCTCTGGCAAAGGAATAGACATCCTGCAGGCATTTTGTGAACCAGTTTCACTACTGGAGCATCTTTTCTCATTTTTTTTTTTTTTTTTTTTTTCTTGTCTTATTTTCCTCATTCACCTTTCACCTTTTTTCTGGGGAGCGGGTACCATTGGTGCTTAACCACTAAGCCACACCCCCAGCACTTTATTTTTTACATTTTATATTTTATTTCAAGATAGGACATTGCTAAGTTGCTGAGATTAGCTTTGAACTTGAGATCCTTCTCTCCTGCCTCCGTCTCCCGAGTGGTTGGGATTATAAGCCCGTGCCTGGCTCTTCACCTATTTTCAAAATAATTTAATTTTCTTGTGTTTGAATTGGGAGAAAAGTAATAATTTTGTGGTTTCTTGTGTTCCATGCATTTTATTGCTTACCTTTGGCACAATGATAAAAATCAGTGAGTTATTTCCTCCATGCAGTAGACTGGGTTCCACCAACTCCTTACCATTTTTTTTAATACTCAGGATCAAATCTAGGGACTTGTGCATGTTAGACAAGCACTCTGCCACCGAGTTACATCCCCAGTTCACTCCGACCCTTTAAGGGAAGACTCAAACATGTTTCTTATTTCCTACCTCCTATCTGCCAAATCAACAACCCTAAAGATTTAGCTCGAGAATTGTTCTAAGAAGGCTTTCATAAAACCTGGGTCCTCAACAGGACTGACCTCTCTGTTTGGGCCCCTACAGGGCCCTGGTCACAACTGCCAACATCAGATTGTCTGTGACTACACATAGTTGCCCATTGTGGGATTTCAGAAATATTTCTTACTAGTGCATGGATAAATAACTCAACCTTACTCATGAACACGTCATTGCTTTAAATGCATTTCTCACCTTTTAACTGCAGTAATTATACAAATTCACAGACAGGAAGGGGATGGATATAGGGAAGGGAATGTAGGGTTCCAGGGCTGTACCAGCGGCTGAAGTTCATTAATAAGAATTAACATGTACTCTGTGCTCAACACCCTGTTAACATTTGACACATAACAGCTTGATTACATGTCATTCCCACTTTATAGGTGTGAAAACCAAGGTGAGGTAAAGTTTTTGAGGGAGGTATCTTGAGATGTAGTTAGATAGGAGGGGTCAGTCCAGTCAGTTTAATTATGGACCATCTGCAAGGTTCACACGCAGGAAAACATCTTGGGGAGGAGCTGAGAAATATCTCTTATGAAGTAAGCCGGTGTGGGTAGCCAAAGGCAGAGAGGAAGGAACAAGACCCTGAGGGGTTGGGAGCGCAGATGAAAGGGACAGGGACCTTGGAAGCCCAATGCCAGGAGTTGACATCTGACATAGAGGTCCCGGGGGACATCAGAAGGCTCTGGAGAGTGAACGTTCCAGACCTGAATGGGCTGTAAATCCTTGGGTGGAAGTGGGGAGAGTAGAGGCATTAGGGTCCTGGTGCCGCAGGGGCGAGATGGCATGCTGTGAGTGCCAGCCGCAGGGAGCCTGGTGCCCAGGAGATCATAACACTGGGCCTAGGTACTGTCTGTTCAATGCCTGGTTTTCTCCTACCAGGAAATTTAGAGCTATTCCACAGACATGTACAGCAAGCAGCAAATCAAAATAGCCTATTCACGGCTCTTGTAGGATCTTGTTTCCTGATGTGGGGATGGGAGTTTCAGCCTCAAGGACCCTCCATGGGCATTGGGGGCACCTAGGAGAGTACCAGGTGACTCAAGAGAGAGGGGCTACACTGAACCCTACCCAGGTATGGTTAGGTACAGGCCCTTGGTCCTCTGCTTTCTGGTGGTGAAGGACAAACCACTAGGGGGCAGTCTGCTGCTCCTGGGTCTCCTGGCTTTGGTGTTGGCAGTCATTCTCTGCAGTGACCTAGAAGTGTTCACTGTGTCCCCAGGGCTACCTGCCAAGTGGGCATGGGTAGCCAGAGGCAGAGGTGTATGTGCCAAGCTCACAGATCTGAGCCGCCCTGGTGTGCACACATCCGTGTCTGCAGAGGAGCTACCGGAGATGTTCTGTTTTTGGTGAGGGAACTGCCACTTCCCTGCAGCTGGCAGTGATCAGATTTTGGACATGGAGACATGGGACACTTTGCCACACACTTTGTTTTGGGAGAATCCCTAGTTTTGCCATGAAAAAAGGGGGAAGATCACTCATCTACTGCTTTTGGAGGAAACACAAGTCATCATAATGTAAATGCAGACAGATGAATTTAGCTACTTGAATTAGGTATCTCTTTAGCCAGAATGTGCCCTTAAAAAAAAAAAGCCAATTTTCTTCCTAAATATGAATTCTGGGGGGCACTCTTAATGCATCCCATAGCACTAAGAAGAAATATGTGACCCTTGGACATGTGTTGCTTACTATGGGACCCTGCCTGTAGCTAGCTATACCTGCTGGAGGGACCCAGGTCTCCTCTGAAGGACACGGGTATCCTGCTTCTTTCAAATATGCTAGGGAGACCAAACAGGACATATTCTGGGGCCCAGGAACTGGAGGGCTCCTGGACTGCGGGAAACAAGCCTGGTGGAAAGTGGAACAGCCAGCTGGCCCTGCCTGAGGACAGGCTACTGTGGAGGCACCAGAGGAAGTGATTCTCAGTCTTCCACTTCAGGCTGCTTGGCTCTGGATCTGGTTTGAGGAGTAGGAGAGTATTATGTTCAAACTTTAGGCAAATAAGGGTAATATGAAGGGCAGGCAGCCTGAGAGAGGCACTGTGGAATGACAGAGAGAGGTGAAGGGAGAACCCAGATCAGCTGAGATTCAGACCTGGAGTCAGGAAGAGCCTGAGGGGTGGCCAGCAAAGCCTGAGCTCCCTGCCTGGCTGGGGGGTGAGTGAAGGCGCTCTGACCTTACTGTGCACCAGCTGGGGAAGAGAGTCACTGGTTACAGCAGACACCAGCAGTGACGGCATCGGTGACCCTCAGCGCTTACAAAGCGTTCACACTCGGCATCTCGTTTAGTCCTTTAAAAGAAGGATGGCAGTGACGTACAGGCCTTGAACGGGTACCTGCAGCTTTCTGAGGCTGTTTTTTCTCATCTGTAAAATGGGGACAATGATGCCACCTTCAGGGTCCGTTTGAGAGCTCCGAAGATGAGACAAGTGGACTATCACCAAATGGGCTATTTCTCAGGTAGTTGTGTGATTAGCAGCCATTTTTGTTAAGAGGCTACTAATAAGATGCAGTACCATGGTAAACTGTCTAAACTCACCAATCCTGCTAAACAAGTAGCCTTCAAAATTTTTTAGAAATTTTAGTTAAAAAAATTTCCTCAAGGTTTGTAGTTAAGAAGAGGCCTGAATTGGAGCCAGAATGGTTGAACTTATTTGCAATCCCACCAACAATGTATGAGTGTACATTTCCCCCCACATCCTCACCAACACATTACTATTTGTATTTTTAAAAAAAATTATTTATTTTTAAAATTTTTACATACTGCATTTTGCTTCATTGTACACAAATGGGGTACATCTTTTTGTTTCTGTGGTTGTACATGATGTAGATTCACACCATTTGTGTAATCATACACGTACAGGGTAAGGATGGCTGTCTCATTCCACCATTTTTCATACCCCGCCTCATTTCCTTCTACATAATCTAAAGTTCCTCTATTCTTCTCTTCACCACCCACTCCACCACCCCCATTATATATAATCATCCGCTTATCAGGGAAAACTTTTGGCCTTTGGTTTTGGGGGATTGGCTTATTTAGTTTAGCATGATATTCTCCAACTCCATCTATTTATCTGCAAATGCCATAATATTATTCTTCTTTATGGCTGAATAATATTCCATTGTGTATATATACCACAGTTTCTTTATCCATTCCTCTGTTGAAGGGCATCTAGTTTGTTCCATAGCTTAGCTATTGTGAATTGAGCTGCTATAAACATTGATGTGGCTGTATTACTGTAGTATGCTGACTTGAAGTCCTTTGGGTATAAACCGAAGAGTGGAATAATTGGGTCCAAAGGTGGGTCCATTCCAAGTTTTCTGAGGATTCTCCATACTGCTTTCCAGAGTGAGTGTACCAATTTGCAACTCCATCAGCAATATGAAAGTGTGCCTTTTTCCCCACATCCATGCCAACATCTATTATTGTTTGTGTTCTTGATAAAAGCCATTCTATTGGAGTAAGATGAAATAGAAGACAAAGTAGGTCCAAATCTTCATCATGTTGGCTTAGGATCAGACTTCCTTAGCAAGACTCTCAAAGCACAAGAAATTAAAGCAAAAATCAATAAATGGGATGAACTAAAACTAAAAAGCTTTTTCTCAGCAAAGGATACAATCAATAATGTGAAAAGAGAGCCTACAGAATGGGAGAAAATCTTTCCCACATGCACTTCAGATAGAACACTAATTTCCAAAATTTATAAAGAACTAACAAAACTTTACACCTGAAATATAGGGAACCCAATCAATAAATGGGCCAAGGAACTAGACAGACACTTTACAGAAGATGGCATGCAGGCGTTTAATAAATATATGAAAAAGTGTTCAACATCTCTAGTAATTAGAGAAACGCAAATTAAAACAACTCTAAGATTTCATCTTACTCCAATAAGAATGGCTATTATTTTTTTTTTTTTTTTTTTTTTTTTGTGGTGCTGGGGATTTGAACCCAGGGCCTTGTGCTTGCAAGGCAAGCACTCTGCCAGGTGAGCTATATCCCCAGCCCTTTATTTGTATTCTTGATAATTGCTATTCTGACTGGACTGAGATGAGCTCTCAATGTAGTTTTGATTTGTATTTTCCTGATTGCTAAGGATGTTGAACGTTTTTACACATATTTGTTGGCCAACTGTATTCTTTTCCAAAATGTCTGTTTAGTTCTTTTGTCCATTTATTAATTGAATTTTTTTTTTGTTTGTTTGTTTTTTGTTTTTTTGGTGTCAAGTTTTCAAGTTCTTTATATATTTTGGATATTAATGCTCTGAAGGAGCAGATGCAAAGATCTCCCATTCTGCAGGCTCTCTCTTCATGATCTTAACTGTTTCCTTTGCTTGCAGAAGCTTTTTAATTTGATGTCATCCCACTTATTGATTTTTGGTTTTATTTCTTGCATTTTAGGAGTTGGTTCTTGTGTCAACATTTTGGAGTATTGCTGCTACATTTTCTTCCAGCAGTTGCAGAGTTTCTGGTCTAATTCCTAGGTCTTTGATCCACTTTGAGTTGACTTTTGTACAGGGTTAGAGATAGAGATCAAAACTTATTTTTCTACATATGGATTTCCAATTTTCCCAGCACCATTTATTGAAAAGGCTATCTTTTCCCCAGCGAATGTTTTTGGCATGTCTAGTATCAGATAGTTGCATTTATGTGGGTTTATCTCTATGTCTTCTATTCCACTGGTTTTCATTCTGAAGTGACATATTTATACAGGTGGAGTCTGGACTTCTTATGTCTTTCTTGATATTTATAAAGGTGAAGTCTGGACTTCTTATGTCTTTCTTGCCATGTCATTTCTTCTACCACATGATGTTGTAGCTGGAAAGCCCTTAACAGAGGCAGTACTTTGATTCTGAATTTCCCAGCCTCCTCCTAGTGGCTGTATGAGCCAATACATTTCTCTTTTTTAAAATAAATTAGTCCATCTTGGGTATTCTGTTACAGCAGCATGAAACGGACTAAGATAACCACACTCGTAGTTTTTGCCCTCTTTGCCTGATACTGAACTAGTAACTTCCTAACACCTCCCTCTGAATCAGCTCAGGCCTTTCACTCTAAATGGAAAACCTACATTTTAATATGGTAAAACAAGCCTTATCCCCATTCTGTAGGGCTTGGTTTGTACTGTCATTCAACTCTTCGAGGCAGAATTACTATTCAAGTATCTGACTCCCCAGGTCTTCCTCCCGTCCCCTAAGCATGACCTCTTTAAGAGGATTGTTGTCTAAGAAAAACTCGTAATGGAAGACCTGGATGTAGGAAGAAGAAACGAAGTCAAGTATGCGGAGACCTTATGCTCACTCAGAGTGGACACTCGGCTCTCTGGATTTCCGAGTCACTCTTTTCAGGTTCAGTGCACATTGATGACAAGCCTGCTATGTGCACGATACTTGGTCTTATTTAATGTTCAAAAAAATCCATCCAGTAGATATTGGTATCCGTACATTTACAAATAAGGAAACTGGGGCTTTGCACATGCAGAGTTTTGTAAACCGTTCAGAGTCTCACTGCTCTTAATGAGAGCGAAATTGCTAGACAGTCTGTTCATTACCCAGGAAGCTTAGCCTCTGTATTGTCATAGAGGCATCTTCGAAACCTTTGAAGAATCTTGGAAGAACTATGTTACTTTTTTGATAAGAAATTCTTTCCATTTTTATTTGTCAGGAAATATCTTTAAGTCATCCTAGTTCTAGAATGAGAGCTTACTTTGGCATATAGTTCTAGGCTGATAGTAATTTTCTCTGTCTTATGAGAGCGCATTGTCCCCCACTGGATTCTGAAGTCCACATGTGCTCGTTTCTTATGTAAAATGGCAGAGTATTTGCATGGAACTTCTACACATCTTCCCATCCACTTTAAATCATCATCTCTAGATTTCTTATAATACTTAACACAGTGAGGTTGCTATGCAAATACTTGTTGTTTTGTTTGGAGAATAGTGACAGGAAATGAAAGTTTGTACAATATGCAGTATGCATAAAATTTTTTACCTGAATATTTTCAATTTTTAGTGGGAAGAAACCTGCAAATATGGAGGACCTGTTATATTATTTTACTGTCCTCTGGTTTTATCTCAGAGCTCTACCTTCACTCATTGGTCCTTCAGAAAAAAAAATATGCCTCTATTTTCTGGCCTCCTTGAGATCTTGTTTATGTATTTGATGTGTGTGTTTGTGGATTTTTTTTTCTTTATTTTTCTTGAGACTACTGTACTTCCTCACCTGGGGTTTGCGTCTTTTATCAATAACAAACTATAAAGAAAATATTTACTTTAATTTATAGATTTGAAGGTTTCAGTTTTCAGTCGGCCTGGTTGCCTTTGGGCCCGTGGTGAGGCGGCCCATCATGGCAGGCGTAAGCTTGTGACCCACAAATGACAAAGGCAGGAGACGGGAAGCAAACCTCGGATCAGCAAGCTTTCCTTTATTCTGCAGCAAAGTCAGTCGATTAGGAGGGCTCATTTTCTGGGTATGGAGATGGTCCCTGGTTACAGGAGTCTGAGTTTTATAATTTACAATGAGGGTGAATCAATCATTGGAGACTGCTGACGTGCATTTTGGACAGACGGGGACCTAGTTGTGCGGGTTACAATTTTAATTCTGGAAGGCAGTTGTAAAAAGTCCGAACCTCATTGTCACTGGGAAAAGCCCACAACTCTGTGTCCACTGCTTGCCTTCCTTCCTCTGGGGCCACTGTTACCTAGAGCTTCACTATTTGCTTGTCTCCTTCCAGGACTCATCTGCAAAGGGGAAGGGTAAAAGTCCAGGGCCCAGCATTTCAGTATTTGCCTCCTTCAAGATCCACCAGGATTGAGAAGAGGTGAATGTTTGCTTTTGGTGGAGATGCTGGAGATGAACCCAGGAAGGGATGAAAGTTTGCTTTTCCCCTCAGGACCCATTGTTATTGGGAAAGGCTGTACTGGGAGAGGTTTAATGTTTGACTCAATTCCCTCCCCACTGCTAAGCCACACTGTCCCTCCGTTTTTCTTGTAGGAATATTATTTTCCATGACCCTTCAGGGGGAACACATGGAAGGGCCAAACTTCTCATCCCATTTCCAGAAAACAAAAGGGAGGAAGAGTAAGAGGCTATCTCCTTCACTGACACGGCCCAGTGACCGAGAGATTTCCTACTAGACCCTTCTACCTCCCAAAAGTGCCATGCTGAGGACCAGACTTTACCACATGGACATCTGAAGAACACTTAAGGTCCAAACTATAGCATTCCAGAAAATCCAAAGAACTCCTAAAACTCAACTCAACACACAAGAACAACAACTCCATTAAAAAAATGGGGAAAGGACTTGAACAGGTTTTTTTCTCCAGAGAAGATACACAAATGACAAGCAAACTTATAAAAATATGTTTCACATAATTAATTATGAAGGAAATGGAAATCTAAAGTGCAATGAGATACCATTTTACACATCAAGGATGGCTATATTAAAAAAGGAAAAGAAATTAGAAAGTGTTGGTAAGGATGTGTAGAAATGGGAACCCTTGTATATAGCTGGTGGGAATGTAAAATGGTCTAGCAGCTATTTGAAAAGTTTGCTTGTTCATCAAAAGTTAAAAATAAAAGTACCATAAACCCCAGAAATTCCAGTCCAGGTACATATCCAGGAGTACTGAAAACAGGAACTAAAACAGATATTCGTACACCAATGTTCACAGAAGCATTGGTCATAATTAGGTGAAAGCATCCAAGTGGACATGAACAGATTAATGGATGAACAATGTAGTACATACATTCAATGAAACACTATTCAGTCATAAAAAGGAGTAAAACTGACACATGCCATTCAATGGACGACTTAAAATACATTTAGCTTAGTGAAATAAACAAAACACAGTGATTCCAGACTTGAAAATCGTGATCGGCTCCCATTCCCCTGGCGCTGAAGATCAAATATCCAAGAAATGCTGAGGCAAGAGGAGAAAAAAGTTCTATTTAAAGGCTAGAACAGAGGGGGAAGGGGAAGTAAAGATAATGGAATGAGACAAACATCATTACCCTATGTACATTTATGATTACCTGAATAGTGTGAATCTACATCATGTACAACCATAGAAATGAAAAGTTGTACCCCATTTGTGTACAACGGATCAAAATGCAGTCTGTAAAAGTAAAATAAATAAATAAATAAAGGATAGAACAGAGACACACTTCTCCTGGCAGGCCAGACTGGTATCAGTGGGTGGGGGTGTATCTAATTCTTATAGGTTTTTCTTTTTTTGCTCTGTTAGGGATTGAACCCAGGGCCTTGTGCTTGTGAGGCAAGCACTCTACCAACTGAGCTAGATCCCCAACCCCTCTTATAGTTTTTTTGGGGTTTCCTTTTTTCTAATGTCCACTTCCCCCATACGGCCTGTGGTAACCGGAAGGGCAGGAAGACAGCCAACTAGGGGGTGTCTCTCCCTATTTTCCCTATCAGCCCCCAAAAGCAGGAAAGTAGCAGCCAAGGGGATACTCATTAACAATCCCTTGCTGGGAGGAATAATTCCTTGGAGGCAGGTGACCTTGGCAACAGGTGAGGAGGAGGGGGGAAGTTCTGGAGGTATTAGCATTCCATTTCCTTTTGAAATGGCCCCCATCTTCCTGACCCATACGCACATCACCTATCTACACTGACTGCCTGTCTTACCTCAACAGGACAAACATTGTGTGATTCTATTTATATGAGGTATGTAAAAGGGCAAAGTCATAGGCACAGAGCATAGAATAGATGTTATCAGGGGCTAGAAGAATGGGAAAAGAAGAATTATTAGTTAAAAGTTTATGCTGAGAACTGTGAAATATATTTGGGTAGAGATAATGGTGATGATTACCCAACTTTGTGAATGTGTTTAATGTCATTAAATTGTACACTTATAAGTAGTTAAAATGTTAGGCAGTCTGACTCTAAGCCAATATGATGAAGATTCGGGCCTACTTTGTCTTCCATTTGGTGCAGGGTCTCTGATCTAATTCCTAAGTCCCTGATCCACTTTGAGTTGAGTTCTGTGCAGCGTGAGAGATAGAGGTTTAGTTTCATTTTACTGCATATGGATTTCCAGCTTTTCTAGCATCATTTGTTGAACAGGCCATCTTTTCTCCATTGTATGTTTTTGGTTCCATTGTCTACTGTTACTTTTGTGCGTTTGTCTCTGTGTCTTCTATTCTGTACCGTTGGTCTGCCTGTCTATTTTGGTGCCAATACCATGCCATTTTTGTTACTATTGCTCTGTAGTATACTTTAAGGTCTGCTATTGTGATACCTCCTGCTTCACTTTTCCTGCTCAGGATTGTTTTGGCTATTCAAGGTCTCTCATTCTTCCAGATGAAATTCATGATTGCTTCCTCTATGGATAAAGAAACCGTGGTATATATACACAATGGGATATTAATTTAATATTAATTAATATTAATGGAATGGTAATTTTCTAATTACAATAAAGAAAATAATATTATGGCATTTGCAAATAAATGGATGGAATTGGAGAATATAATGCTAAATGAAATAAATCAATCCCAAAAAACCAAAGGTCAAATGTTTTCCCTGATAAGTGGATGATGATATATAATGGGGGTGGTGGGTGAGAAGAGAATGGAGGAACTTCAGATTATGTGGAGGGAAATGAGGGGGCATATGAAAAACGGTGGAATGAGACAGACATCCTTACCCTATGTACATGTATGATTGCATGAATGGTATAAATCTACACCGTGTATAACAATAGAAACTAAATGATGTACCCCATTTGTGTACGATGAATCAAAATGCAGTCTGTTAAAAAAAAGGGGGGTGGGGCAATCCAAGATGGTGGACTAGAGGGTGACTGCATCTCCAGTCGCTCCAGAACCCAGGATTCAAGAAGGGGAGGCATTGAGAGACTCGGACTAAAATAGAACCACGGGGTGAGTCTCCCCCACCCAGTGAAGCTCAGCTGGGTGGGAGACCCGGATTCAGGCAGCTTATTAGAGTAGGGCAGGGCAGATAGAGTCTCCCCCAGGCAGCCCTGCGCACTCTGGCGGTGGGCTCCTCCCACAGGGCCAGATCCTCCAGCTTTGTGGAGCAGGTTCTCCAGTGAGAGCCTTTCTGCACAGAACCAGCATGCGGCCAGCTCAGGCCTGGCCACAGGTTGCTTCAGAGACCAGGACAGGGCAGCCAGGAACTTCCCCAAGCAGCCCGGCTCCCTCCAGCGGGAAGCGCCTTTCTAGGCTAACCTCTCGGAGCAGACCACCGAGTGAAAGCCTTTCTGCACAGAGCCAGCCACAAGTCCCCAAGCCAGCGGAGACCTCTGACCCACAAGCAGCCTCTGGGACTAGGGTAGGGCAGCCAGAGACCTCTCCAGGTCTCTCTCCCTGGAACCAGTAGTGGGCTAGGGGCAGCATTCTTCAGAAGCACTGCATTATCAAGTTACTCCAAGACTTCAGGCTACTGAAGGGTGGTAGGTGATACACTGGAAATCTACATGGACACTAAAAGCCAATAGAGGAAATCTGCAATATCACAGAGTCCCACTGACATCTGACCAATATGAGAAAACAAGGGAAGAAAATGTCCCAAACAAACCTAGATACTATATCAATAAAACCCAATGACAGCACAGCAGAAGAAATGTCAGAAAGGGAGTTCAGAATGTACATAATTAAAATAATCAGGGAAGCAAACGAGGAGATGAAAGAGCAAATGCAGGCATTGGAGATGAAAGAGCAAATGCAGGCATTAAATGATCGCACGAATCAACAGTTAAAAGAGCAAATACGGGAAGCAAAAGATCATTTCAATAAAGAGTTAGAGATACTGAAAAAAAACCAAACAGAAATCCTTGAAATGAAGAAAACAATAAACCAAGTTAAAAACTCCATAGAAAGCATAACCAATAGCATAGAACACCTGGAAGACAGAACCTCAGACATTGAAGACAAAACATTTAATCTTGAAAACAAAGTTGACCAGAGAAGATGGTAAGAAATCATGAACAGAATCTACAAGAATTATGGGATATCATGAAAAGGCCAAATTTAAGAATTATTGGGATTGAGGAAGGCTTAGAGAAACAAACCAAGGGAATGAACAATCTATTCAATGAAATAATATCAGAAAATTTCCCAAATCTGAAGAATGAAATGGAAAACCAAGTGCAAGAGGCTTATAGGACTCCAAATACACAAAATTACAACAGACCCACACCAAGGCACATTATAATGAAAATACCTAACATAAAAAATAAAGACAGAATTTTAAAGGCTGTGAGAGAAAAGAATCAGATTACATTCAGGGGGAAACCAATAAGAATATCAGCAGATTTTTCAATCCAGACCCTAAAAGTTAGAAGGGCCTGGAACAACATTTACCAAGCCCTGAAAGAAAATGGATGCCAACCAAGAATCTTATACCCAGCAAAACTTACTTTCAGATTTGATGAAGAAATAAGATCCTTCCATGATAAAGAAGAGCTAAAGGAATTTACAAAAAGAAAGCCGGCATTACAGAACATTCTCAGCAAAATATTCCATGAGGAAGAGATGAAAAACAACGATGAAAATCAGCAATGGGAGTAACTAGCCTAAAGGAATAGCCAAATAAAGGAGAAACCAAATCATGTCAAAAAACAAAAATGAGTCAAATGACTGGAAATACAAATCATATCACAATAATAACCCTGAACGTTAATGGCCTGAACTCATCAATCAAAAGACATAGACTGGCAGATTGGATTAAAAAGAAAATCCAACAATATGCTGCCTGCAAGAGACTCATCTCATAGAAAGAGATACCCATAGACTAAAGGTGAAAGGATGGGAAAAAACATACCATGCACATGGACACAGCAAAAAAGCCAGAGTATCCATCCTCACTTCAGATCATGTGGACTTCAAGCCAAAACTAGTCAGAAGGGATAAAGAAGGACATTACATACTGCTTAAGGGAAGCATAAATCAGCAAGACATAACAATCATAAATATATGCCCTGAACATTGGCTCATCCATGTACGTCAAACAAATCCTTCTCAATTCCAGAAATCAAATAGACCACAACACAATAATACTAGGCGATTTTAACACACCTCTCTCACTGCTGGATAGATCGTCCAAACAAAAATTGAATAAAGAAACCATAGATCTCAATAACACAATCAACAATTTAGACTTAACTGACTTATATAGAATATATCATCCAACAAAGAACGAATATACTTTCTTCTCAGCAGCACATGGATCCTTCTCTAAAATAGACCATGTCTTATGCCACAAAGCTACTGTTAGCAAATACAAGAAGATAGAAATACTACCTTGTACTCTACCAGATCATAATGGATTGAAATTAGAAATAAATGACAGAATAAAATACAGAAACTTCTCCAATACTTGGAGATTAAATAATACACTATTATACGATGAATGGATAACAGAAGACATCAGGAGGGAAATTAAAAAATTCTTAGAAGTAAATGAGAACAAAGACACATCATATCAAAATCTCTGGGACACTATGAAAGCAGTACTTAGAGGAAGATTTATTTCATGGGGCACATTCAACAAAAGAAGTAGAAATCAACAAATAAACGACTAAACACTACAGCTCAAAGCCCTAGAAAAAGAAGAGCAGACCAATACCAAAAGTAGTAGAAGACAGGAAATAGTTAAAATCAGAGCTGAAATCAATGAAATTGAAACAAAAGAAACAATCAGAAAAATTAACAAAATAAATAGTTGGTTCTTAGAAAAAGTAACAAAATTGATAAACCCTTAGCCACACTAACAAAGAGAAAGAAGGAGAAAACTCAAATTACTAAAATTCGGAATGAACAAGGAAATATCACAACAGACACGAGTGAACTACAAAATATAATTAGAAGCTATTTTGAATATCTATACTCCAACAAAACAGAAAACCTCGAAGACATCAACAAGTTTCTAGAGATATATGACTTACCTAAACTGAACAAGGAGGACATACACAACTTAAATAAATCAATTTCAAGCAATGAAATAGAAGAAGTCATCAAAAGCCTATCAACAAAGAAAGTCTGGGACCAGATGAGTTCTCAGCCGAGTTCCACAAAACCTTTAAAGAAGAGCTCATTCCAATACTCCTCAAAGTATTCCATGAAATAGAAGAGGAGGGAACCCTCCCAAACTCATCCTTATGAAGCCAATATCACCCTGATACCTAAACCAGACAGAGACACATCGAGGAAAGAAAATTTCAGACCAATATCCTTAATGAACATCGACGCAAAAATTCTCAACAAAATTTTAGCAAATCGCATACAAAAACATATTAAAAAGATAGTGCACCACGATCAAGTGGGTTTTATCCCAGGGATGCAAGGTTGGTTCAACATCCGGAAATCAATAAATGTCATTCACCATATCAATAGACTAAAAGTTAAGAATCACATGATTATTTCAATAGATGCAGAAAAAGCATTTGATAAAATACAGCACCCCTTCATGCTCAAAACATTAGAAAAAATTGGGATGGGGGAACATTCCTTAACATTGTGAAGCTATCTACGCTAAGCCCATGGCCAATATCATTCTAAATGGTGACAAACTGAAAGCATTCCCCCTAAAACCTGGAACAAGGCAGGGATGCCCTCTTTCACCACTTCTATTTAACATCGTTCTTGAGACTCTAGCCAGAGCAATTAGACAAACCAAAGAAATTAAAGGGATATGAATTGGAAACTATCCCTGTTCGCTGATGACATGATTATATATTTAGAGGAACCTGGAAATTCCACCAGAAAACTCTTAGAACTCATAAGTGAATTCAGTAAAGCAGGAGGTTACAAAATCAATGCTCATAAATCCAATGCATTTTTATACATAAGTGATGAATCTTCAGAAAGAGAAATTAGGAAAACTACCCCATTTACAATAACATCGAAAAAGATAAAATACTTGTGAATCAATCTCACAAAAGAGGTGAAAGACCTCTACAATGAGAACTACAGAACACTAAAGAAAGAAATTAAAGAAAACCTTAGAAAATGGAAAGATCTCCCATGTTCTTGGATAGGCAGAATTAATATTGTCAAAATGGCCATACTACCAAAAGTGCTATACAGATTCAATGCAATTCCAATTAACATCCCATTGATGTACCTTACAGAAATAGAGCAAGCAATCAGGAAATTCATCTGGAAGAATAAGAAACCCAGAATAGCTAAAACAATCCTCAATAGAAAGAGCGAAGCAGGGGGTATCACAATACCAGATCTTCAACTCTATTACAAAGCAATAGTAACACAAACGGCATGGTATTGGTACCAAAATAGAAAAGTAGATTTATGGTACAGAATAGAGGACACGGACACAAACCCAAATAAATACCATTTTCTCATACTAGACAAAGGTGCGAAAAATATGCAATGGAGAAAAGATAGCCTCTTCAACAAATGGTGCTGGGAAAACTGGAAAACCATATGCAAGAGAATGAAATTAAACCCCTATCTCTCACCCTGCACAAAACTCAACTCAAAATGGACCAAGGACCTCAGAATCAGACCAGAGACCCTGCATGTTATAGAAGAAAAAGTAGACCCAGATCTTCAACCTGTTGGCTTAGGATCAGACTTCCTTAACAGGACTCCCATAGCCCAAGAAATAAAAGCAAGAATCAACAACTGGGATAGATTCAAACTGAAAAGCTTTCTCTCAGCAAAGGAAACTATCAGTAATGTGAAGAGAGAGCCTACAGAATGGGAGAAAATCTTTGCGACACATACTTCAGATAGAGCACTAATTTCCAGAATCTATAAAGAACTCAAAAACTCTACACCAAGAATGCAAATAATCCAGTCAACAAATGGGCTAAGGAAATGAACAGACACTTCACAGAAGATGTACAAGCAATCAACAGATATATGAAAAAATGTTCAACATCTCTAGTAATAACAGAAATGCAAATCAAAACCACCCTAAGATTCCATCTGACCCGAATTAGAATGGCAATTATCAAGAACACAAGCAACAATAGGTGTTGGCGAGGTTGTGGGGAGAAAGGTATACTCATACATTGCTGGTGGGGTTGCAAATTAGTGCAGCCACTCTGGAAAACAGTATGGAGATTCCTCAGAAAGCTTGGAATGGGACCACCATTTGACCCAGCTATCCCACTCCTTGGCTTATACCGAAATGACTTAAAATCAGCATACTACAGAGATACAGCCACATCAATGTTCACAGCTGCTCAATTCACCATAGCCAGATTGTGGAACCAACCTAGATGTCCTTCAGTTGATGAATGGATAAAGAAACTGTGGCATATATATATACAATGGAATATTTCTCAGCCATGAAGAATGATAAAATTATGGCATTTGCAGTCAAATGGATGAAATTGGAGGATATCATGCTAAGTGAGATAAGCCAATCTCAAAAAACTAAAGGACGAATGATCTCGCTGATAAGCGGATGAGGACATATAATGGGGGGTAGGAGGGTTTAGTATTAGGGTTAGGGTTAGGTTTAGGGTTAGGGATAAGGAGGGTGGTAAGAATGGAGGAAGGAAGGACTTTGTAGAGGGAAAGAGGGGTGGCCGGGGTGGAGACGGGAAAAAAATAACAGAATGAATCAAACAAAATTGCGCTAATAAATTTATGATTTTTAATAAAAAAGTGGAAAAAAAAAGGATAGGCAAAGACATGTGTATCTTGCTCCAATAAAAACTTAAAAATAAAATGCAAAACTTATGACGAAGGAGACAACTGAAAATTTAAATCCCAACTGAATATTTTATATTTAAAAATTATTTTTAATATTTTAGGTGTCAGGATTTTATGAATTTTTATCATTTAGACATATAAGAATGATATGTATATGTTTATAAATGATACAAATGATATGATATATGTGAGATTAGTTTCAGAATAATAGGGGAGAAGATTTTGGTTTCCAAAATAAATAAGAAATTCAACAGCAAAACAAAAACAACAAAAAATGAAGAGCAGCAACAACAAAAAACAATGAAAATCTTCTAAATAATCTGATTAAAAAAATAGGTCAATGACATTTCTCCAAATAGGATATACAAATGCCCAAGCACATGAAAAATCCTCAATATCACTAATCATGATGGCTAATATAAAAAGGACAAAAATCACAAATAGTGGTGAAGGTATGAAGAAGGAACTATCATACACCATTGGTAGAAATGTAAATTAGCAGATTCATTATGGAAAAATACAATGAAAATTATTTTCAAAAAAACTAGAAATGGAACCTAATGATGCAGCAGTCCAGAGGAATTTAAGTCCATGTGTCTGCCCGTGTTTATTTGCTACACCATTCAAAATAGCCATGGTATGGAATCAACCCAAGTGTCCACTGTTAGATCAATGGGTAATGAAAACGTAGTATATATACATTATAGGATTTGTTCAGCCATAAATAATTGAAATTCTGTTATTTTCAACAACATGGATAAAACTGGAGGACACTGTGTTAAGGCAGGGACAGGAAGACAAATACTGTGTGTTTTCACTTACATGCAGAATATAAAAAGAAAAAGAGAATAGAACAGTGGTCACCACAACTGGGGAAAGTTGTAGGGGATGGAGGAATAGAGAGTACAGTTACATAGGAGGAATAACTTTTATAGCAAATAGGATAACTGTGGATGACAACAACGAATTTTTCAAAATAGATAGTAGAGAGAATTTTGAATGTTCCTAGCCCAAAATTGACAAATGTCTGAGATGGTAGGCCATATTACTGAAATATCACATTGTACTGCATAAATATGCACACTTCTTATGTACCAAATACAAATAAAAATATATTTAAAAGTTTAAAAATGATAAAATGATATACTTCCTAAAATAAAAACTATATATTATTAAGATAAAAATAATGGAAGAGGGGAGAAAGTGGGTGGGGATAATCACAGAACACAAATTGTTAAAACTGGGTAATGGATACATGGAGGTTCCTTATATTATTCTGTCAACTTCACATCTGCAAGTTTCTATTATAAAGTCACAAACTTTTGTTATTTAGAAATTAAAAGCTGGGGAGGTTGAGGCAAGAGGATCACGAGTTCAAAGCCAACTTCAGCAAAAGTGAGGTGCTAAGCAACTCAGTGAGACTCTGTCTCTAAATATAAAATAGAACTGGGAGTGGGGCTTATTTGTTGAGTGCTGCTGAGTTCAAAGCCTGGTACCCGTCTCCCCGCAAAAAAGTAAAAGTACTTGTGTACCATGCTAAACCAAACCAGAAGAAAGATGGAGTAGTTATATTAATTTTGGATAAGGAGAATTCAGAAGAAGGAAAGTTATTACTAAAGAGGGCTGTTACAAAATAAAGGGTCAATTCACCAAAAAGACATAACAATCTTTATTGTGAATGGGAATAGCAACAAAACATCCAATAATATGTAACAAATACTGATATACTGCAAGGATAAACAGAGGAATCTACTATAATAGTTGGAGAATTCGACACCCCTCCACCAGAAATGGAAAGATTCAGTAGGCATGGAACTTGTAAGTATGTAGTAAAACTTGACAGCATCAGTCAAATGAATCTGACATCTACAGAGTAACCAGTGACAGGAAATTACATAGTCTTCTCAAGTTCACATGGAGTATTCATCAAATAGATAACATTCTAGTCCATAAAACATATCTCAACAAATGCAAAATAATAGAAACAAATAGAATGAAAACCATACAAAGTATATAAACTCCAAATAAAATCCCATAAAATTGATAATTTTTTTTGTAGCGCTTGTAAGTGCAAAAGGACCTCAACAGATTCAAAGTAGCCTTTATTCATTCACGGACTCAGGCACCATTGGGGCACATTTTTCAGATGCAAAAATTGCCATCAGCTACAGTGGGGATTTTTGTTTTATGGGGTACAATGAGGATGATGTAATCATGTATGTGCAATTTTGACCATCAGGGGCTAGTTGTATAGGTTAAAACTTTAACTTAGGCGGGTGGTTGTAAAAAGCTTGAGACTCGTTGTTGTCTGGGGAGATAAAAGTCCAGACACTTAGGGATGACTACTCAAATCTTGCCCATTGTTATTTGCTGTGCCTCCATTTAGGACTAATTTGCCATGGGGGAAGGTCAAGATTCAGGGCCTAGTTCAGTATCTGCCCTTTTCCCCCAGGGCCCATTGTTCCCTGGCTAATTTCCTGTCCCTCCTCCCGAGCCACACCTCTCTCCATTTTTCTTCAAGGGCTATCTTGCAGGAATATTATTTTCCATAACCCTTCAGTGCTGGTGATTGAACCCAGAGCATCATGCATGCTAGCCAAGCCACGGGGCTACACCTCAAGCCCAAACTGATCAATCTTTAGCCAGTCTAACCAAGAAAAAGAATAAAGACACAAAAGACTAATATCATAAATAAAAGTGGGGCCAGAACCATTGGTCCCATGGATATTTAAGTAAAATCAAAAGGATAATAATGGAATATTCTGAACAATTCTTTGCTTATAAATTTGATAATATAGATTAAGTGGGCCTATTTTATGAAGGACACAATCTATCAAAACTCATCCAAGTTTAAAGAGAGAATCTGAAAAGGGCTTCCTCTATTTAAAATGATAGACCACTAATTAAAAACCTAGAAATGAAAGCGAGACATGCAGATGGTTTCATGGGTGACTTCGACCAATCACTTAAGAAATTGTACCAGTTCTCTACAATGTCTTCCAGCATATAGAAGCAGAAGAAACACTTCCTAGCTTATTTTGGGAGACCATAATTACTCAAATGATGAAAACAAACACATGACAAGAAAACAATAGACCAATATATCTCATGGATATAGATGCAATGTCCTCAACAAAATATTAGCACTTGAATCAACAAAGTGAAAATAAAAAAAGGCATATACTATGACCAAGTGAAATTTATCCCACGTATTCAAGCCTGTACCAAAATTTGAAAATCAACTAATGTAATCAATCATGTCAACAGACTAAAAAAGAAAATCACATGATCATCATCAATAAACACAGAAGTATTTGACAAAATCCAATGAACATTCATAATAAAAACTAGCTTAACTTGATATACACACACGCATATATATATATAATACATGTATATAAACCTAGTCAGGCACGGTGGTGCATGGTGGTGCATGCCTGTTATCTCAGCAGCTCTGGAGGCTGAGGCAGGAGGATTGGAAGTTCCAGACCAGCCTCAGCAATTCAGTGAGGCCTTAAGCAACTTAGTGAGATCTTGTCTCAAAATAAAAAATAAAAAAGGGCCGGGGATGTGGCTCAATGGTTAAGCAACTGAGTTCAATCCCTGGGGGTGGGGGTGGGAAATAAAAGATAAAATATAGGTGTATTGATTAAGAAGGAACCAAAACAACAACAGAAAAAACAAGTCTCTTTATGAGGACATAATTGTCTTTGTAGAAAATTCCAGAACATTAAGAAAAGTAATTCTGGAATTGTTAAGTGATTGTAGCTAGAATGTAGGATAGATGATTAATGTATAAAAGTCAATTGCTTCCTTTATACCAGTAACAAACTATTGGAATTTGAAATTTTAAATACAATGCAACAAAGTACTTCTGAATAAATCTAACAAAACATTTACAAAATACATATGAGAAAAACTAGAAAAGTTTGATGAAAGTATACAAGTATTCAAATGGAGATACTCTATATTCATGAATAGGGAAATTCAATATTGTTAATATGTTAGTTCACCCAACTTGATTTATAGAACCAAGGCAATACTGACCAAAATTGTTTTATGGATATTGTTTTATGGATATTCACAAATTGATTGTTCAGTTTATATAGGGACTGGCAAAAGATCCAGATAGCTAACACAGTATTTATTAAAGTCAAAGCCAGAAGACTGACTACCTGACTTCAAGACTTATAAAGCTAATAATTGAAGAATGTGGTATTAGCAAAAGAATAAACAAATAGGTCACTGAAATCAGAGAATTCATAGATAGCTATTCACAAATACAGTCAACTGATATTTACAAAGGAACAAGGGCAATTTAACAGAGAAAGAATAGTGTTTCAACAATTGGTACTGGAACAACTGGACATCTAAATAAAAAATCTAGACTCAGATTTTACACTTTTCATAAAAATTCACTCAAAATGGATTATATGCCTAAATGTAAAAGGCAAAACTATAAAACGTCTATAGGTAACATACAAGTAAAATTAGGTAACCTTAGTTTGTTTTTGACTTTTTAGGTATTGTATGAAAAACAATATCCATTTTTATAATGTTTGACATCATTAAAATTAAAAATTTTTGTTTGTGAATAACAGAAAAGTAAAAAGCCTTGCTACAGGCTGATAGAAAATATTTGCAAAGGCATATATGATTAAAAAAAACTCTTATTCAAGAACTCTTAAAAGTCAATAATAACAAGCAATTCAATTAAAAAGTGGACAAAAGAACCGGATGGATGCTTCCCTGAAGAAGATGTACAGATGGCAAACAAGCATGTGAAAAGATGCTGAACATTATGTGTCATCAGGGAATTGGAAATCACAACACTTACATACTACTACATTTTAACTATTAGAATAGCTAAAATTCAGAACACTGACAATCCCAATTCTGGTGAGGACGTGGAACAACAGGAATTCTCATTCATTTCAGGAGCCACTTCGGAAGACAGTTCAGCAATTTCTTACAAAATTAAACATATTCACACCATATGATTCAACAATGAGCTCCTTGGTATTTATTTCAAAGGAGTTGAAAAGCTATATTCCTACAAAAATATGTATGTAGGGCTGGGGATATAGCTCAGTTGGTAGAGTGCTTGCCTCTCAAGCACAAGGCCCTGGGTTCAATCCCCAATATCGCCAAAAAAAAAAAAAAAAAAAAAAAAAAAAGGATTTAAATGCTTATAGCAGTTGTATCTAATTTCGAAAAGCTGGAAACAATCAAAATATTTTTCAATAGGAGAATGAACAAACTCTAGTGCAGTCATGCAATAGATTAGTATTCAGCAATTTAAAAAATGAGCTATCGAAACATAAAAAGACAGAAAAGAATCTTAAATATATCATGCAAAGTAAAGGAAGACTGTCTGAAAAGGCTCCATACTGTACGATTCTACCTAGATGACATTCTGGAAAAGACAAAATCATAGAGACCGTAAAATGATCAGTGGTTGCCAGGGATTGTGAGGGAGAGATGAATAAGAACACAGGATTTGTAGCACAGTAAAACTATTCTGTACATATTGTGGAGATGATAAATATATGTCATTATACATTTGTCAAAACCCCTAGAACTATAAAACACAAAGGGTGAATTATGATTTATGGTGTAGGGTTAATAAAATTTATGGATTTTGTTAAAACAATATATCAATATTGGTCAATCAATTGTAACAAATGTATCATTACAATGTGTCTTACATTAATATTAGAAGTTAATGAGAAGACAAACTGGAGGGGGGAGATGAGGGGAAAGAGTACGTGGAAACTGTACTTTTTGCTTTTTTTTTTTTTTCTGTAAAATCGCTCTGAAAATAAATTCTATTAATTAAAAGAAAGGGAATGCCTGAAAAATAGGCGGAGGTATTAAGAGAAACTCATGGCTTCAATCAGACATAATTTTCCTGTGTTCACATATGAACACACAACCAGCATAACTCCACAGCATGTACACCCACGAGAGTGGGAAGTTATGTATGATATGCACGACATGTCAAAATACACTCCACTGTCATGTACATCTAAAAAGAACAGATAAAAAATAGACAAAAGGCTTTTTTTTTTTTTTTTTTTTGCTACAAATAAAACAGAAAAGAAAGCCTCATGGCTTCAATAGATGAGCAATAAGCATGGAATATTCTGAAGCTTACATTAAACATTATCAACTAAATAGATTCTATTGAATTCAAAATAAAAGTATAAAGAATTGGAACAAATGAAAAATGATTTTCCCAAAATTTTTCAGTTAGGCATGCAGAAAGATTTAAGATATACTAAATCACTGTTATGTACAAAGCTGCTCCCCCGCCCTTTCCAGTGCAGTCATTTCCCCGCCTCCCAACCACTTGTCAGTCTGTGAACATCCTGGCTAGCTATTGGTTCATCAGTCAGCTTGCAAGTATCCTTCTCCGTTATTGGTCCCCTGTTAGCCCAGCGGAATTCAACTGCTTCACTGTAGCTACCCCGCATCTTTTCTCATCCTTCTGTCTCTCCTCCTCACTTTCTCTATCCTCCTGGCTTTCCACTCTCTCTAGCATGAGCCCTTTCTTTTCCTTTCTCTTTTCCTCTCATTTTCTCTCTTACCCTGCAGGGAGACACTGTTTGCTTAATAAACTCCCTTATGTGATTTCCCGTGTCTGGCATGGTTTCTGTAGGATCCCTTACATTGGTGCCGTGACTCGGATGGGATCTTCCACTGTCTCTTAAGCAAGTGGAACCCCATCTAAGCCCCAGTGCCCCCTGGACACAGCCCCACCTTCCATTCTGCCTGGACGATCTCTGCATTCATCACTAGACTTCAGGTTGGTGAGTCCTCTAGGCTGGTTCCCTAGGCCGATTTATCTGGGACCCTTGAGGCGGCTGAGGGGTGAGGGTACCCTCAGCCACAACTTTTATAGTTATAGCAGGCCCCTATAGTCGGTCTTATCTGCCGGGTGGATTCCTGATTTTATGGTGGAGATTTTCTCTCAGGGTTGAGGCTCATCACGCGCTCATGCACTCGCACTCAAAACCCTGATATCAGGTCCTCAACTCTTCTCGGCTTTTGCCTGGCCCTACATTGATGTTTGTGTGATGACACCATCTATGTGCTGCCTTCTTGTCTCTAGTTGACTACTCGGTGGCCTCAGGACGCTGGGGCACAGACTTGGCTGTCTCCACCGTGGTTTCTACGTCCTCCATTCTGGCAGATTCTACCCCTCACCTGACTCCTGGTTTATATTTGGCCACAGTACCCTTTATATAATCAATCCAAAATGGCCACGTACGTCCTGGCCACAGACTCGGCTGTATCAGTCCCACCATGGGACCTGGGTCCTCCAATCTGGCAGATTCAACCCTGGGAACCCTTTGCCTGACCCCTGGCTTAAAGCCATCAAAATCCATTTGCATAATGGCACACAGCTTCCATGAGCGAGAGGGCAGATGGAAAGGGATTCCTTATCTTCAAGTCTCTTCTTTCTTGCACTTCTATGCTCTTCCTGCAAACGCCTCCTTCTTCTCCCCCTCTTAATCCCTCCTCCCCCTCCAACTTCAACTCAGCTGTTTCTGCTTCCATTCCCCAGCCCAGCCCACCTAGTCCCCCTGCCACGGGGTCCCACATATGCCAGCGTGGAGGGAGTAACCAGCCCAACCATCAGTGGCATGTCCCAGTAAGGAGTATGCCCTGTTAGCTGCTTTCAGATCTGAGTCAAGGCTTACATTGAAATGTAAATGGAGGAAGCCAAAATGCTCAGTGGGAGACCAGTCTCAAACCCAAGGGAAAAAATTGTCCATTTTAAATTCCTCCTGGGCTGCAACTCAGAATACTTTTTCTCTCCCTTTCACCTCTCCTCTATTTCTCATTTTCTCATGCTCTAATTAATGACCATTATCATTTTTCTTCTAGGACTTTGTTTTTCTTAAATGCTATATTTTTGAGCTCACAATTTTGATCCTACATACCTAGGTTAATGATTTTTGATCAGTTCTTTTTATCCAACTCTAGAGTTATTTTTGAACATCTGTTACATTGCAATGGAGATAAATATTACAATGCCTTTGCTTTTGTGTTAAATATAAGTGTGCATAAAAATTAAAATTTTAAAAATGGATCCAAATATTTTTAATTCACTTGATTTAAAGAGGATCAGTTTAAATTGGGTAAACTAATAAAAGTAAAATGTCTTTAAAATTAACTCACAAGTCTCTAGGTGGTCACTCTAATAAAATGTTGATGTTTATAAAATGTCTAACATCAATTTTTCTAGAATTTTTATTCAATAGGAAAGAGATGGAAAATACTGTTTACACTTGTCTGACATCTTGTTTTTGTTTTGTTTTTTTTTTTTTTTTTTTTTTTTTTTTTTACAATGAGTGAATTAGAGTTGACCTGTATGGGATTACTCAAATGTGTTTGTTAGAGATATCTAATTAATTTACAAAGTTATTCCATGGAGTAACATACTTAAAAACATTATTCTTTGTATATTAAATGTGTTCATATTTTCCAGGTATACTAGCCTTTAAAGCAGAAAATTTACCAAGCTGCTATTCTCCAAATTATACTTATCTGTAATGGTAAACCTATCATTTAATGTTCTATTATAGGACCTGTCATCAATAGGGTCTATGTAAAATTTGTTAAATGCATTTCTAAAAGTTATTGAAAGCCTGATTTATTTAAAGGTTAAACATGAAAGCATTTAGCCACTTTGCTACACAAAAGGAAACTTAAAAGCTCTCTCAGCCTTTCTTTAATTCATGTTTTAGATATAATGTTAAATTGTGTTAACTTATGTTCGTATAGACTCAGGAGTCAATATATGTAAACTTCTTAAAATGACATCTAAGAGTGTAATGTGCAGTAGCAAAAATAGGACAACAGTGACTGAGATTGGTGTCTCTGATGACCTCATGGCTGTGGCATGCCTGGTGCCTGGGAGTGCTCCTGTGCAGATGCCTAACTGCTGTGGCAGTACATTGATCTCAGGCACACAGCTCTTGGGCAGGAAGGAATTATTTTGCTACTTAACCAGTTTTTCATCAGCTCCCTTCTCTGGTTCCTGCCCACCTTACAGTGAACTTTGAACAGTGGACTTCCTTAAGAGCTACACAGAGCTCCTAACATTGCACTTTGCAGCTCTGAAAAAACTTATGTTAATGGTCTAGTCTCTGTAACTTTCCTAAAAACAAAGAATGATGCTTACATACATATATAAAGATTGCTGACATATCTTTAGATCTGCATTTCCATCAGAGAACAGAGTTCCATCTGATCTCAGCTTAATCTTCAAAATCTGTGTTTATAAACCTTTATTTTCAAATACTCCTTTGTCCCTCACTGAACTTGAGAATTTGGTCATGCTGGTCATGGCAAAGAAGGAAGCCCTGCCTTACCTGAGATAAGGCTCTGCCTCACAACCCTGCTACACATTAGAATGGCTCCAAAGTAAGCCAGACCTTTACTCATTTAAAGTTGTGTTCAAAAGTTTGATGTTTGTTGTAAAAATTACTGTGATCTCAACCAGGGGATATAATGAATAACTCAGCCAAAATTCAAGATAGCTATTGCACAAACTGAATGTTTTACTGTTGGTGATTCCATTGTTTATTTCCTTGTAAACTCTAACTGTTGCCTGATATTTTGCAGAAGTACACCATAGATTAAGTTGAAAAGCCATCACTTATAGGACAGATAATGTAGACCCCAATTAGATAAAAAGGGGTAAATAATTGTAAAGTTATAGACATTGAAGCTAAAGCCCAGTACTCTTACTTTACGACTGGTGAGACTGACTTGCTTGATGGTTAAGATCAAACTTAGAGATTGAGATTAAATACAGAGGGCAAGAAGAGTTCATATTTGGGTCTTGCCCTCAAGTCAGCCTGAACCCAGGGAACAAGAGGACTTCTCTAAGGAGCTTTTCAACTCTGGGTCACACAACCTCCTGATCAAGGAGATTGATGAGGCCACTAGAGGAAAAGCCACTCAGTGCATCTGCTGCAAAGGAGGGTCAAGGAAAAAGGGAGACATCCCTGGTGCTTTCAAGGGAAGCCACCTCATCGAGGAGACCCTGCCTAACCAAGGGCACTAATGGAACTAAGAAGCTGCTCTTAAGTTTTCTGAGTGACCCCTGTGGGAACTCAGCTGACTCTTTAACAGACAGGAACAGGTCACTTTGACCAACTTGATCTTAAACACCTAGCAAAACAGTTAAAACCAAAATATAGCCATTCTTGGTTATTTAAAAGAAATAATACTTAAATGTAACTTAAGATGTACACTTGTGTTAGCCCACTAGAATAAAGACTAAAAGCTACAAAAGAGATTCTTAGGTAAATGTGCCTGATAACTATCAAGAGAAATTGCCACAGTCAGAAGTTTTAGTCAGTTTAAAGCCTACAGACACAGGTAGACTTAATATATGTTTGTTAGTAACAGAAGTATAGAGATCTCTATTAAATGTTGTGTTTACATTCCTGATAACCTGGACAATGTTAAAGTTTTCAAATAAAGGCCTTGTCCTCTCCCCCTTTGCTAGGCCTTGTTATTAGAACATTTTCTCAGTTCTTCCACCCCCTGGTGAGGAATTATTGACTTCTGTCATCTTTATGATATGCATTGGCATGTTCCAGATTCTGCAGCATTTATCTCATTTCAGTATCATGTCTTTTTGTTCTCTCATAGAAGCACCCATCCACAGATGCCTTTACAACCTGTTCTTCCCCAACAGGACTTCTACCTTGGACCCCTCAATTGATCCGATTTCTAAAAAGGGAACAGCAAACTGCTAGCCCCACGCTGCCTCTTTCCAGCTCAAAGAAGCCAGATTGGTCATCACCCCTTTTCCCTATAGCAGTGAAGGAGTTCCTAAAATTAGAGGGGTGAGTGAAGTTAGAATTGGGGACAGGCAGTTAGTGTAGAAATAGGGGATCAGTCAAATCGAGGAAATGAAGTCCATGAAAACCATCTGCCTTTGGAAGTCTGCAAGGAGAATGGACTTTTTACATCTCACCTGCAAAACCAGCCCCAGTCACTTAGGCAGGAAGGAGAGAGAAGGCTTCAGAAAGAACTGGAGAGCAAAAGATTTTCTTATAAAACCAGAAATGGGGGAATGTAATGTATAAAGCTGCTCCCCCTGACCTTTCCAGTGCAGCCATTTCCCCGCCTCCCAACCACTTGTCAATCTGTGAACATCCTAGCTAGCTATTGGTTCATCAGTCAGCTTGCAAGTATCCTCCGATATTGGTCCCCTGTTAGCCCGGCAGAATTCAATTGCTTTACTGGAGCTACCCCACCATCTTTTCTCATTCTTCTGTCTGTCCTCCTCACTTTCTCTATCCTCCTGGCTTTCCACTCTCTAGTGTGCACCCTTTCTCATTCTCTTTCTTTTCCTGTCATTTTCTCTCTTACCCTGCAGGGAGACACTCTGTTGGCTTAATAAACTCCCTTATGTGATTTCCCGTGTCCACCATGGTTTCTGTGGGATTCCTTACAACTGTTCTAGATGGATACATTGTTTAGAAATGTACCAATCCAAAATTATAAAATATTTTTTCAATTTCTAGGCATGACAAAGTACTTATAAAATCTTGGTTATGTTCACCATGTTTCCATGAATATTTTGTATACTTTCTTAGCAACATAAATAATTTAGCCATGCACACTTTTTAGCCTCAATTTCCCTCAATACAAAGGTCATACACAAAGTGTAAAAATCATCACAATAATATTGCTGAAAATTTATTGAAAAAGTGATCATTATCTTAGTAGTATATGAAATAACAGTTTTAGTAGTTAAGTGCATATAACAGGTACAAAAATGAATATTTTATCACACTATTAGTCCAAACTTTAGAAATAGACATTTATGATTATAATATAACTGTATATAATCTAAATTCATTTTGAAGTATAAAGTTTGTTTAACCTTAGTAATAAAATGGAGAAGAAACCACATGTTGCCTGAAACACCTTTACAATATTTGGTATTTATGAAGACTTTTAAATATATCGTTAGGTCTATTAGTTGCATTCTGACTTCTATGTATCACAAAACTCAGATGACTTGTTCCAAAAAAAGTATCAAAATCTAATTTTGGAATTAACACCCAAATGAACTTCTTTCAAGAGTGGAAGCTGAGTGAGTAATGTTTGGAGCAACTGACTGAATCTCTGATAGAAAGCTGACATTCTGCTGGCATGCGTACTGTCATCTGGGAATGTGTGTCATCGTTCAGCTGAAAAAAGATCACTGGTGTAAAGTCACAGAGTGTATGTGAAGAACTTGTTCTGGTGAGGGTAAGTGACATCTATATTGTCCTAAAAAGTCACTCAAATGTTTTGTACAAAAAGTGATAAATTGAATGACAAGTAGATCATCAAAACCATCTTTTAAGAACAATCCTAATGGGTGCAAGATTAGAAATAATTGCAATTATTATTTAATGTGATATGATTATTTTAATAAATTTAGCCTAATGAATGTTAGGGTTAACTAGAACTTGACTTGTTTTTTAACTACTAATAAGGTCACATAATGTGATGCATTTTAAGGAAAATAGACATGTTTTGGTGAATGTATTTTCTCTTATTCATAATAAAACCTATTTCATAGCATATCACACCACTCATCAGGAAAAATATGTTATACACATGTCCACTTAAAATCTGTTTGGATAATCATAATAAGGACTTCTCTCATTCAAAAATAAAAACAAAAACTCAAATATATCAAGAACTTTTCTCAACCAGCTCACTTCTTTGAGTCTCTAAAGCATTTTATAGATTTTTTTTTTTTTTAATGAACTGGGAACTTTCAATACAATAGATGTTTGAGTGTGTATGTTTAAACCATACATGACTAGGAATAAACACACTTTTGACAATTTCTCAGGTGAATATTCTACCTGCATTGTACCTGTTTCTCAGGAAGAGATGCTGAATTTCATCAAATGTTTTTTCTCCATCTGGTGAGATGATCATATGATTCTCAGTCCTCATTCTTTTGTTGTGATGTATTACATATGTTGATGTGTGTATGTTTAAACATTCTTGAATCCATGGGAAAAAAACAACCTGATCATGGTGAATAAACTTTTTGATGTGAAAAAGAAAAATAAATAATAAAGTCTTAAGTTAAAATTGTTACAACTTAAAAGGCTGTTTCTCTTGAGTTCTGGTTAGTAGAGCAGTATGTGCAGTACAACCTTAGGAGATTGTGCAACAAAATGATACTTTAATGGAGTCCATAAAAAATATGGACACCATCCAGGGGTTCTGGGTTATGTTATATTCCCATTGCAATGTTATCCTGCTCCAAATAAATATCATCATTCCTTGGAGAATTTCTCTTTGATTGTTATTTAAGTTGCCAAGGAGAAGATTTTCTTATTTTCAGGCAAATCTGGCCTGTTTGGGGGAGCTATCTGCTTCCTTAAAGTTTCAGTTTCTTGATGTGGCATTTAGGATGAGTGACTCCCTTTTGGTGCTCTTTGGTTGTTGGAGCTTAATGTGGTAGCTCAGTCCAAAACAATGGCCTGGACCTAGGAATATGTTGGGATATTACTCCCCTAATCAGATAATTATGTGGCAATACTAAGGGGATTTTAGGGACATAAGTAAGGTCTCTAGTTATTTGTCTGTAAGACAGACAGAAGGACCATTTTGTTTAACCTAATCAAGTGAGCTCTTTCATTAGTGAGAAGTGGAGGAAGTGAGAGAAATGTGAAGCCTGTCTCCTGCTGCTCCAAAAAGTTAAATTGCCACTATTTGGAGAGGGCCACCTTACATGGAACACCAGCAGCTCTCGGAGCTGGAGAGACCTTGAGGAGAAGACCCAGCCCACCATGACCAGATACCTGGCCTACAAATACACTAAATGCTTACAATTTTAAGCTCTTAAGTTTCTGATAATTTTTGCATATAACCAGAACTAATGCAGATATTTCATCTCGTACCCTGTTCTTTATGGCTTAGTCCTAGTTACAACCAGTTAAATCCTTGTCAACAAATGATCATCAAGGATATGCCTGGCTAACCCTCAAGGAATGTCCATATAGCTTTTCGAATAGAATTTACATTAATAACAGTGATTTCTGCTATCTGTTTGGCACCAAAGAGATGCCAATTACCATGCAAAGTCCATGATCCTATCAAGTTATCATAACAGCCTCATTAGGAAAAGAGAGAATAGCAAATTAACTAGTGGATAATCAACAAGTTTAGCTCAACCTCACCTGGATATTAGGAATCCCAGGTCCAGATATGTTACTTCAAGTTTACAGAGTCCCAGCATGTTGCTGTTTTCAACCACATTCGATGTCAATTTAAGATACACCAGATACATTCTGGTTTGAATAAAAGTCACTTTTGTTTTGATCACTATATAAGCCGCCCCCTCCCATGACCCAAATCCCAGGGACCTTCAGTTTTGCAGCCACCCTGGGCTGTGCCTCTGTCAATAAGTCTCCAATGCACTGTACACTACACTCTAAGTTATCAGGGATCTCTCTGCCTCTTGCTTTGTTGTTGTTGTTGTTCTAATTAGTTATACATGACATTGGAATGCATTTTAACACATCATACATAAATGCGGTGTAACTTCTCATTCTTCTGGTTGTGCATGATGTAGAATCACACCGGTCATGTAATCATATATGTATATAGGGTAATAATATCCAATTCATTCTCCTGTTCTTCCTATCCCTGTACCCACTCCCCTCCCTTCACTCCCCTCTTCCTAATGCAAAGTGCCTCTATTTTTCCATAGCCTCCTTTCACCTTTATTGTGAATTAGCATCTACATATTAGAGAAAACATTTAGCCTTTGGTTTTGGGGCGTTGACTTATTTTGCTTATCATGATATTTGACAGCTCCATTCATTTACCTGCAAATGTCATCATTTCATTCTTAAGGCTGAGTAATATTCCATTTTCCACATTTTCTTTATCCATTCATCTGTTGAAGGGCACCTAGATTGGTTACATAGTTTGGCTATTATGAATTGAGCTGCTGTAAACTTTGATGTCTGCCTCTAGATTTGATCTCACAATACCTTCTCCTTATAAGTGGCCATCACACTGGGTGTAACCAGAACAGTTACTATCAATCATGTGTGAGAACCCTTCCTTCATAACTTGTCATCTTTATTTATTTTTGTTAAGAAACACAAGCAATGCCGCTTTGATTATGATGACTTTCACATTTTTCCTTTTTAATCAATGTCTTTTCCCTGAAAACAAGACTGATAAATCAGCCTGTATTAGATTTTGATTATCCCTTGTTGGCAGAATCGACCTGCCAACCAATCGACCTGGTTGTTGGTGTGGCCTTGTCTCACACTGGAAGACATGACTGATGACTGGTAAAATGCTTTTAGCCACATTTAAGCTATAAGGTGGTTTGGAAGGCGAGTTCTCAGACGAAGTTTACCTGGAGTCCAATATCAAGTTCAATTCTATCTGTTCTGTAGATAATGTCTATCATCTTGAAGACCCAGGTCCATATTTTATTTTAAGGAATTATATTTCTGCAGAAAATTGACAGGGAACAGGTACAAAATTTAAAGAGGAAAATACAAAGCCAGCAAGAGCATAACAAATTCCATTTGCATAATAATTTTGAACCAATAGAATCTAGGCTCAGAGTTAAGCAATTGAATAACCAATTGACCAAATGGAACTGAGACATTGTGCAGTACTTGAACCTGTTCTCTAATTGTAAGCATTTAGGTCTCAATAACCTCAGAAGGATTTATCCAGGAACAGTACTATCAATCATTAGCAACAATAGAAAATTTTTTCTTATTTAACCAATAAATCATCTAGAGTAATTCTGTCATTTGATATTCCATGATTGGGTTAAACTAAAATAGTGTTTCAAAAAAAGGACAATTAGTAAAACTTGATCAAAGAGATGTGTTAGGGATTCCGTCAAAGTTACCTTGTATACCAAAATATTTCTTAGACCAGAATCTGTCAATAGCTAGTCACAATAGACATTAATTGTGAAATCTTAACTACATGCTCATTCTGCCAAATGAAAGGTAGGCATGAATGAGGAGCTATCAGGAGGGTAAGAGTCTCAATAGGATATAGAATCTTGTTCTGACATTATTTTCTCATCCCATGTGTGATGTGAATATTTCTGGTTATGGCACTGAGAAGTTTGGTGAACTTTCTATGTAGCCCACACATTATCATGAGGTTTGTTTCTTGGAATTTCTATTCAAAGTTCCAGCTTCAGCTTGTAGGGTTTTAGGAAAAAGCAATTTCCGTTCTTAGTATTTTCACAGAACAAAATATGATGGGAGGAACCTAGATAAATTTAGGATCTAGTTAAATCTACAGGCAGATTAAAAAAAGAAAAAAGAAAACTCAAAAACAAAGAAAGCCACAATATAAAACAGGTGCACTACAGTTTTTCTTT
Organism: Sciurus vulgaris; assembly: GCF_902686455.1. Classification (NCBI taxonomy): domain Eukaryota; kingdom Metazoa; phylum Chordata; class Mammalia; order Rodentia; family Sciuridae; genus Sciurus; species Sciurus vulgaris. The sequence continues at coordinate 21,095,821 of NC_136475.1, forward strand.
ATTTTTTTAAATTTTAATGTAAACAAATGGGATACATGTTGTTTCTCTGTTTCTACATGGAGTAAAGGCATACCATTGGTGTAATCATAAATTTACATAGGGTAATGTTGTTTGATTCATTCTGTTATTTTTTCCCTTTCCCCCACCCCTCCCAACCCTCTTTTCCCTCTATACAGTCCTTCCTTCCTCCATTCTTGCCCCCCTCCCTAACCCTAACTCTAACCCTAACACTAACCCCTTCCTCCCCCCATTATGTGTCATCATCCACTTATCAGTGAGATCATTCGTCCTTGGGTTTTTAGAGATTGGCTTATCTCACATAGCATGATATTCTTCAATTTCATCCATTTGACTGCAAATGCCATAATTTTATCATTCTTTATGGCTGAGTAATATTCCATTGTATATATATATATACACCACAGTTTCTTTATGCATTCATCAATTGAAGGGCAGCTAGGTTGGTTCCACAATCTGGCTATTCTCAATTGAGTAGCTATGAACATTGATGTGGCTGTAACTCTGTAGTATGCTGATTTTAAGTCCTTTGGGTATAGGCCAAGGAGTGGGATAGCTGGGTCAAATGGTGTGTCCATTCCAAGTTTTCTAAGGAATCTCCACACTGCTTTCCAGAGTGGCTGCACTAATTTGCAGCCCCACCAGCAATGTATGAGTGTACCTTTCTCCCCACATCCTCGCCAACACCTGTTGTTGCTCGTATTCTTGATAATCGCCATTCTAATTGGGGTGAGATGGAATCTTAGGGTCGTTTTGATTTGCATTTCTCTTATTACTAGAGATGTTGAACATTTTTCCATGTTTGTTGATTGCTTGTAGATCTTCTTCTGTGAAGTGTCTATTCATTTCCTTAGCCCATTTGTCGACTGGATTATTTGAATTCTTGGAGTACAGTTTTCTGAGTTCTTTATAGACTCTGGAGATTAGTGCTCTATCTGAAGTATGATTGGCAAAGATATTCTCCCACTCTGTAGGCTCTTTCTTCGCATTGCTGATAGTTTCCTTTGCTGAGAGAAAGCTTTTTAGTTTGAATCGATCCCAGTGGTTGATTCTAGCTTTTATTTCTTTTGCTATGGGAGTCCTGTTAAGGAAGTCTGATCCTAGACCAACAAGGTGAAGATTTGGACCTACTTTTTCTTCTATAAGATGCAGGGTCTCTGGTCTGATTCCGAGGTCCTTAATCCATTTTGAGTTTAGTTTCGTGCATGGTGAGAGATATGGGTTTATTTTCATTGTGTTGCATATGGATTTCCAATTTTCCCAGCACCATTTGTTAAAGAGGCTATCTTTTCTCCATTGCATATTTTTGGCACCTTTGTCTAGTATGAGAAAATTGTATTTATTTGGGTTTGTGTCCGTGTCCTCTATTCTGTACCATTGATCTACCTTTCTATTTTGGTACCAATACCATGCCGTTTTTGTTAATATTGCTTTGTAGTAGAGTTGAAGATCTGGTATTGCAATACCCCCTGTTTCACTCTTCCTGCTAAGGATTGCTTTAGCTCTTCTGGGTTTCTTATTCTTCCAGATGAATTTCATAATTGCTTGCTCTATTTCTGTAAGGTCTGTCATTGGGATTTTAATTGGAATTGCATTGAATTTGTATAGCACTTTAGGAAGTATGGCCATTTTGACAATATTAGTTCTTCCTATCCAAGAACATGGAAGATCTTTCCATCTTCTAAGGTGTTCTTTAATTTCTTTCTTTAGTGTTGTATAGTTCTCATTGTAGAGGTCTTTCACCTCTTTTGTGAGATTGATTCCCAAGTATTTTATTTTTTTCGAGGCTATTGTGAATGGGGTAGTTTTCCTAATTTCTCTTTCTGAAGATTCATCACTTATGTATAAAAATGCGTTGGATTTATGAGCATTGATCTTGTAACCTGCTACTTTACTGAATTCACTTATGAGTTCTAAGAGTTTTCTGGTGGAATTTCCAGGTTCCTCTAAATATATAATCATGTCATCAGCGAACAGGGATAGTTTGAGTTCTTCTTTTTCAATTCGTATCCCTTTAATTTCTTTGGTTTGTCTAATTGCTCTGGCCAGAGTCTCAAGAACAATGTTGAATAGAAGTGGTGAAAGAGGGCATCCCTGCCTTGTTCCAGTTTTTAGGGGGAATGCTTTCAGTTTTTCACCATTTAGAATGATATTAGCAATGCGCTTAGCATAAATGGCCTTTACAATGTTAAGGAATGTTCCCACTATCCCTATTTTTTCTAGTGTTTTGAGCATGAAGGGGTGCTGATTTTATCAAATGCTTTTTCTGCATCTATTGAAATAATCATGTGATTCTTGACTTTAAGTCTATTAATATGGTGAATTACGTTTATTGATTTCCTAATGTTGAACCAACCTTGCATCCCTGGGATGAAACCCACTTGATCATGGTGCACTATCTTTTTAATATGTTTTTGTATGTGATTTGCTAAAATTTTGTTGAGAATTTTTGCATCGATGTTCATTAAGGATATTGGTCTGAAATTTTCTTTCCTTGATGAGTCTCTGTCTGGTTTAGGTATCAGGGTGATATTGGCTTCATAGAATGAGTTTGGGAGGATTCCCTCCTCTTCTATTTTATGGAATACTTTGAGAAGTATTGGGATGAGCTCTTCTTTAAAGGTTTTGTAGAACTCGGCTGAGAACCCATCTGGTCCCGGACTTTTCTTTGTTGGTAGGCTTTTGATGACTTCTTCTATTTCAGTACTTGAAATTGGTCTATTTAAATTGTGTATGTCCTCCTCGTTCAGTTTAGGCAATTCATATGTCTCTAGAAACCTGTTGATGTCTTCGAAATTTTCTATTTTGTTGGAGTATAGATTTTCAAAATAGCTTCTAATTATGTTTTGTATTTCAATCCTGTCTATTGTGATATTTCCTTGTTCATTCCGAATTTTAGTGATTTGGGTTTTCTCTCGTCTTCTCTTTGTTAGTGTGGCTAAAGGTTTATAAATTTTGTTTATTTTTTCGAAGAACCAACTATTTATTTTGTCAATTTTTTGTATTGTTTCTTTTGTTTCAATTTCATTGATTTTCAGCTCTGAGTTTAACTATTTCCTGTCTTCTACTACTTTTGGTGCTGGTCTCTTCTTCTTTTTCTAGGGCTTTGAGCTGTAGTGTTAGGTCGTTTATTTGTTGAGTTTTACTTCTTTTATTAAATGCGCTCCATGAAATAAATTTCCCTCTAAGTACTGCTTTCATAGTGTCACAGAGATTTTGATATGATGTTTCTTTGCTCTCATTTACCTCTAAGAATTTTTAAATTTCCTTCCTAATATCTTCTGTTATCCATTCATCATATAATAGCATATTGTTTAATCTCCAGATGTTGGAATAGTTTCTGTGTTTTACTCTTTCATTTATTTCTAACTTCAATCCATTATGATCTGATAGAATACAAGGTAGTGTCTCTATCTTCTTGTATTTGCTAACATTAGCTTTGTGGCATAATATATGGTCTATTTTAGAGAAGGATCCATGTGCTGCTGAGAAGAAAGTGTATTCGCTCTTGGTTGGATGGTATATTCTATAAATGTCCGTTAAGTCTGAATTATTGATTGTGTTATTGAGATCTATGGTTTCTTTGTTCAATTTTTGTCTGGAAGATCTGTCCAGTGGTGAGAGAGGCGTTAAAATCACCTAGTATTATTGTGTTATGGTCTATTTGGTTTCTGAAATTGAGAAGGATTTGTTTGACATACATAGATGAGCCACTGTTTGGGGCATAGATGTTGATGATTGTTATATCTTGCTGATTTATGCTTCCCTTAAGCAGTATGAAATGACCTTCTTTATCCCTCCTGAGTAACTTTGGCTTGAAGTCCACATTGTCTGAAATGAGGATGGATACTCCAGCTTTTTTGCTGAGTCCATGTGCATGGTATGTTTTTCCCCATCCTTTCACCTTTAGTCTATGGGTATCTTTTTCTATGAGGTGAGTCTCTTGCAGGCAACATATTGTTGGATCTTTCTTTTTAATCCAATCTGACAGTCTATGTCTTTTGATTGATGAATTCAGGCCATTAACATTCAGGGTTATTATAGAGATATGATTTGGTTTCCCGGTCATTTGGTTCATTTTTTAAATTTTATTTATTTATTTGTTTGACACAACTTGGGTCCTCCTTTATTTGACAATTCCTTTAGGATAATTCCTCCCTTTGCTGATTTGCTTCTTTGTTTTTCATCTCTTCCTCATGGAATATTTTGCTGAGAATGTTCTGTAATGCTGGCTTTCTTTTTGTAAATTCTTTTAGCTTTTGTTTATCATGGAAGGATTTTATTTCATCATCAAATTTGAAGGTAAGTTTTGCTGGGTATAAGATTCTTGGTTGGCATCCATTTTCTTTCAGGGCTTGAAAAATGTTGTTCCAGGCCCTTCTAGCTTTTAGGGTCTGGATTGAAAAATCTGCTGATATTCTTATTGGTTTCCCCCTGAATGTAATTTGGTTCTCTTCTCTCACAGCCTTTAAAATTCTGTCTTTATTTTGTATGTTAGGTATTTTCATTATAATGTGCCTTGGTGTGTGTCTGTTGTAATTTTGTGTATTTGGAGTCCTAGAAGCCTCTTGAACTTGATTTTCTATTTCATTCTTCAGATTTGGGAAATTTTCTGATATTATTTCATTGAATAGATTGTTCATTCCTTTGGCTTGTTTCTCTAGGCCTTCCTCAATCCCAATAATTCTTAAATTTGGCCTTTTCATGCTATCCCATAGTTCTTGTAGATACTGTTCATGATTTCTTACCATCTTCTCTGTTTGTTCAACTTTGTTTTCAAGGTTAAATATTTTGTCTTCAATGTCTGAGGTTCTGTCTTCCAGGTGTTCTATCCTATTGGATATGCTTTCTATGGAGTTCTTAATTTGGTTTATTGTTTCATTCATGTCAAGGATTTCTGTTTGGTTTTTTTTCAATATCTCTAACTCTTTATTGAAATGATCTTTTCCTTCCTGTATTTGCTCTTTTAATTGTCGATTAGTGCGATCATTCAATGCCTGCATTTGCTCTTTCATCTCATCATTCAGTGCGTGCATTTGCTCTTTCATCTCATCGTTTGCTTCTCTCATCATTTTAATTATGTACATTCTGAACTCCTTTTCTTTCATTTCTTCTGCCATGCTGTCATTGGGTTTTATTGATGTAACATCTAGATTTGTTTGAAGCATTTTCTTTCCTTGTGTTCTCATATTGTTCAGGTATCAGTGGACCGCTGAGATATTGCAGATTTCCTTATTTGACTTACAATGTCCCTGAAGATTTCTATATATATCCCCTTTTAGCCTTCAGTAGGCTGAAGTCTTGGAGGAAGTTGATAGTGCAGTGCTCCACAAGGAAGCTGCCTCTCTAGGAGTGGTGGCCTTCAGGTGGGGTATAATCCCTGCTAGTGGGCAGAGGTGCCTCCACTTGTTGACCAATGGTCATCCAAAGGGGACCTAGGCTGTGGGCTGAGGCAAGGCCTGTTTGGGCCTGAGTCTCTGGTTTTACCGTCCTTTTGGGGAAACCTCACCCAGCAGGGAAAACTCATCTGGTGGGGAGGTCTCGCTGGTCAGTTCCCTCCTAGAGTTTCCCCTCAATTTACAGCTACCGCCTGGGCTGGGCTGCTTTCCTCTGCAAAGTTCCCAGATGCCCGGCCCTACCTCCTGGGTCTATGAGCCTCACCCTTCACAGATGAATCTCCTTAGGCTGCCCCTCCTCAGAGAATCTGCCCGCAGTCCTGGAACCTTCGCTCCGCCCTAACCCTGTCTCTGTGCGGCTCTTCCACCAAGAAGCCTCCTAGATCCTGGGACCCTGCTCTGCACCTAATCGCCTGGCTATGCGGCCCCTCCTCTGAGCAATCGCTCTGAGTCCCAGAGACCCGCCACACGCCTCTTCCTCCAGACAGCCGCCCAGTATTCCAGTGCGGTCACTAGGAGTCCAAGAAGCTCACTTCGTGCCTCCTCCTCCCACCAACCACCTGTAGCCCTGGCCAATGAATCACTCCGAGTCGAAGTGATCCTCCCCGTTCCTCTTCCTTCTCCAGATAACCCCCCGGGTGTTCAGGAGCGGTCGCTCTGAGTGGCTCTGAATCCACGTGATCCGCTGCACGGGTCCTCTGGGCTACCGCCCGGAGCTCTGGTGCGGCCACTCAAGACCAAGCGACCCACCACGCTTCTCCTCCAGGCAGCCCCCCTGTGTTCAGGAGCTGTCACTTTAAGTCCAAACAACTCACCACTCGCCTTCTCCTCTGAGCAGCCGCCTGGAGCGCTAATGCAGCCACTGCGAGTCCAAACGACCCGCCGCACTCCTCCTCCTCCTCCTCCTACTCCTCCGGGCAGGCCCCGGGGTTCAGAAGTGGTCTGAGTCCAATCAGCTCGCCACGCAGCCCCTTCTCTGGCAACCGCCTGTAGCTCTGGTGTAGTCACCCCGAATCCAAGCGGCCGCGCTCCTCTTCCTCCTCCTCGTCCTCAGGGCAGGCCCCGGTGTTCAGAAGCGTCGTTCTGAGTCCAAACAGCTCGCCGGGCAGGTTCTCCTCTGGCAACTGCCTGTAGCTCTGGTGCAGTCACTCCGAATCCAAGTGGCCACATTCCTCCTCCTCCTCCTCAGGGCAGGCCCCGGTGTCCTGAATCCACACAGCTCTCCTCGCCACTCCTCCCCTGGGCAGCCGCTGGAGCCCCAGTGGTTGCTCCGAGTCCCAGCGCTGTGCTGAGCGGCCTCCTTTACCTCTGGCTAGAGTTTTGAGGACAATGTTGAATAGAAGTGGTGAAAGAGGGCATCCCTGCCTTGTTCCAGTTTTTAGGGGGAATGGTTTCATGTTTTTCACCATTTAGAATGATATTAGCCATGGGCTTAGCATAGATGGCCTTTACAATGTTAAAGAATGTTCTCACTATCCCTATTTTTTCTAGTGTTTTGAGCATGAAGGGGTGCTGTATTTTATCAAATGCTTTTTCTGCATCGATTGAAATAATCATGTGATTCTTGACTTTAAGTCTATTGATGTGGTAAATTACATTTATTGATTTCCTGATGTTGAACCAACCTTGCATCCCTGGGATGAAACCCACTTGATCATGGTGCACAATCTTTTAAATATGTTTTTGTATGCGATTTGCTAAAATTTTGTTGAGAATTTTTCCATTGATGTTCATTAAGGATATTGGTCTGAAATTTTCTTTCCTCGATGTGTCTCTGTCTGGTTTAGGTATCAGGGTAATATTGGCTTCATAGAATGAGTTTGGGAGGGTTCCCTCCTCTTCTATTTCATGGAATACTTTGAGAAGTACTGGGATGAGCTCTTCTTTAAAGGTTTTGTAGAACTTGGCTGAGAACCCATCTGGTCCCGGACTTTTCTTTGTTGGTAGGCTTTTGATGACTTCTTCTATTTCAGTACTTGAAATTGGTCTATTTAAATTGTGTATGTCCTCCTCGTTCAGTTTAGGCAATTCATATGTCTCTAGAAACCTGCTGATGTCTTTGAAATTTTCTCTTGTTGGAGTATAGATTTTCAAAATAGCTTCTAATTATATTTTGTATTTCAATCATGTCTGTTGTGATATTTCCTTGTTCATTCTGAATTTTAGTGATTTGGCTTTTCTCTTGTCTTCTCTTTGTTAGTGTGGCTAAGGGTTTATCAATTTTGTTTATTTTTTTCAAAGAACCAACTATTTATTTTGTCAATATTTTGTATTGTTTCTTTTGTTTTAATTTCATTGATTTCAGCTCTGCTTTTAATTATTTCCTGTCTTCTACTACTTTTGGTGTTGGTCTCTTCTTCTTTTTCTAGGACTTTGAGCTGTAGTGTTAGGTCATTTATGTGTTGATTTTTACTTTTTTATTGAATGCGCTCCATGAAATAAATTTTCCTCCAAGTACTGCTTTCATAGTGTCCCAGAGATTTTGATATGATGTTTCTTTGTTCTCATTTATCTCTAAGAATTTTTAAATTTCCTTCCTAATATCTTCTGTTATCCATTCATCATATAATAGCATATTTTTTAATCTCCAGGTATGGCAGTAGTTTCTGTTTTTTACTCTTTCATTTATTTCTAATTTCAATCCATAATGATCTGATAGAATACATGGTAGTGTCTCTATCTTCTTCTATTTGCTAAAATTAGCTTTGTGGCATAATATATGGTCTATTTTAGAGATGGATCCATGTGCTGCCGAGAAGAAAGTGTTTTTGCTCTTGGTTGGATGGTATATTCTATAAATGTCCGTTAAGTCTGAATTATTGATTGTGTTATTGAGATCTATGGTTTCTTTGTTCAATTTTTGTTTGGAAGATCTGTCCAGTGGTGAGAGAGACATGTTAAAATCAGCTATTATTATTGTGTTATGGTCTATTTGGTTTCTGAAATTGAGAAGGATTTGTTTGACATACATGGATGAGCCACTGTTTGGGGCATAGATGTTGATGATTGTTATATCTTGCTGATTTATGCTTCCCTTAAGCAGTATGAAATGTCCTTCTTTATCCCTCCTGAGTAACTCTGGCTTGAAGTCCACACTATCGGAAATGAGGATGGATACTCCAGCTTTTTTGCTGAGTCCATGCGCATGGTATGTTTTTCCCCATCCTTTCACCTTTAGTCTATGGGTATCTTTTTCTATGAGGTGAGTCTCTTGCAGGCAACATATTGTTGGATCTTTCTTTTTAATCCAATCTGACAGTCTATGTCTTTTGATTGATGAATTCAGGCCATTAACATTCAGGGTTATTATAGAGATATGATTTGGTTTCCCGGTCATTTGGTTCATGTTTTAAATTTTATTTATTTATTTCTTTGACACAACTTGTTTCCTCCTTTATTTGACAATTCCTTTAGGATAATTCCTCCCTTTGCTGATTTGCTGCTTTGTTTTTCATCTCTTCCTCATGGAATATTTTGCTGAGAATGTTTTGTAATGCTGGCTTTCTTTTTGTAAATTCTTTTAGCTTTTGTTTATCATGGAAGGATTTTATTTCATCATCAAATTTGAAGGTAAGTTTTGCTGGGTATAAGATTCTTGGTTGGCATCCATTTTCTTTCAGGGCTTGAAAAATGTTGTTCCAGGCCCTTCTAGCTTTTAGGGTTTGGATTGAAAAATCTGCTGATATTCTTATTGGTTTCCCCCTGAATGTAATTTGGTTCTTTTCTCTCGCAGCCTTTAAAATTCTGTCTTTATTTTGTATGTTAGGTATTTTCATTATAATGTGCCTTGGTGTGTGTCTGTTGTAATTTTGTGTATTTGGAGTCCTATAAGCCTCTTGAACTTGATTTTCCATTTCATTCTTCAGATTTGGGAAATTTTCTGATATTATTTCATTGAATAGATTGTTCATTCCTTTGGTTTGTTTCTCTAAGCCTTCCTCAATCCCAATAATTCTTAAATTTGGCCTTTTCATGATATCCCATAGTTCTTGTAGATACTGTTCATGATTTCTTACCATCTTCTATGTTTTGTCAACTTTGTTTTCAAGGTTAAATATTTTTTCTTCAATATCTGAGGTAATGTCTTCGAGGTGTTCTATTCTATTGGTTATGCTTTCTATGGAGTTCTTAATTTGGTTTATTGTTTCCTTCATTTCAAGGATTTTTGTTTTTTTTTTTTAAATACCTCTAATTCTTTATTGAAATGATCTTTTGCTTCCTGTATTTGCTCATTTAACTGTCGATTGGTGTGATCATTCAATGCCTGCGTTTGCTCTTTCATCTCATTGTTTGCTTCCCTGATCATTTTAATTATGTACATTCTGAACTCCCTTTGTGACATTTCTTCTGCCATGCTGTCACTGGATTTTGTTGATGTGACATCTAGATTTTTGGGGGACATTTTCTTCCCGTGGTTTCTCATATTGTTCAGGTATCAGTGAACCACTAAGATATTGCAGATTTCCTGTATTGACTTATAATGTCCCTGAAGATTTCTAGCATATCCCCTCTTAGCCTTCAGTAGGCTGAAGTCTTAGAGGAAGTTGATAGTGTGGTGCTCCACAAGGAAGCGGCCTCTCTAAGGGTGGTGGCTTTCAGGTGGGTTATATTCCCTGCTAGTGGGCAGAGGTGCCTCCACTTGTTGACCAATGGTCATCCAAATGGGAACTAGGCGGCGGGCTCAGGCAAGGCCTGTTTGGGTCTGTGTCTCTGGTTTTACCGTCCTTGTGGGAAAACCTCGCCCAGCAGGGAAGACTCACCAGTGGGGAGGTCTCGCTGGTCAGTTCCCCTCCTAGAGGTTCCCCTCAATCCACAACTACCGCCTGGGCTGGGCAACCTTCCTCTGCAACGTTCCCAGGGGCCCAGACCTATCTCCTGGGCCTGGGAGCCTCGCCCTTCGCAGACGAGTCTCCTTAGGCTGACCCTCTTTAGATAATCTGCCCGCAGCCCTGGAACCTCTGCTCCGCCCCTAAGCGTGTCTCTGTGCAGCTCTTCCACCAAGAAACTGCCTAGGTCCTGGGACCCTGCTCTGCACCTAATCGCCTGGCTATGCGGCCCCTCCTCTGAGCAGCCACCTCGAGCCCTGTACAGTCGCTCCGAGTCCCAGCGACCCGCCGCACACCTCTTCCTCCAGGCAGCCACCCGAAGTTCCGGTGCAGTCACCACAAGTCCAAGCAACTCACTGCGTGCCTCCTCCTCCCGACAGCTGTAGCCCTGATGCAGTCACTCCGACCCCAAGCAACTCGCCACACTCCTCCTCCTCCTCCGGGCAGCCACCTGGATCTCTGGGGCGGCCACTCAGAGTCCAAGCAACCTGTGGTGCTCCTCCTCCTCGTCCTCCGGGCAGCCCCCCGGGTGTTCAGGAGCGGTTGCTCTGAGTCCAAACAACTCGTCGTGCACCTCCTCCTCTGGGCAGCCGCCCGGAGCTCTGGTGCAGCTGCTCCGCGTCCAAGCACCCCACTGTGCTCCTCCTCCTCCTCTGGGCAGCTGCCTAGATCCCCGGTGGGTTGCTTCCAATCCCAGTGTCGTGCTGAGCTGCCTCCTCTACAATGCTCCCAGTTGTCCCAGTTCACTGCTCCAGCGGGGGGAGGGGCAGCTCGTTGGGCAACTCTACTTCACAAAGTGCCCTGCATTCCAGGACTACCGCCCCATCTGGGACGCCTCCCCAATGGGAGAGACTCACCCAGCGGCTTTGAGTTGGTCCCACGTCTCTCAATATCTCCTCTTCTTGAATCCTGAGTCCTGGAGCAAAATGAAATGCAGCCACCCTCTAGTCCACCATCTTGAAACCCCCCAGTTTTTCTTTAGAAACATTTTTTTTCTGCAATCATACCAGTTTTCACCAGAGATAAAGAAAAAACAATTTGTTAATAAAACAAATTTAGTTTTATCAGATGTGGTTTCAATAACATAAATGCAGCATGAAAATTGACTTACTGTATATTAATCTCAGATTTAGAAACCTCTCAAGGCTAGAATGTCAAACCAAGCCTTTACATTTCACCTGAAGTGCCTCATCTCATGAGATTCCTGGGCCTACTAGCAAGTGATACAGGGTTGTTTTTTCTTTTTTTTGTTTTTTCACTTGGTGGGTAGCCTCTGTCCTAGTTTGTCTGACCTGTGACCAAGGTAGTAGGCAATCTTCTCATGGAGATTATCTTCAGAGTTAAAAGTCTGTTAGATGGTGGCAAGTTTTAATTGGTCAGATTTTAATTGGTCATCCCATGTCTGCTAGTTAGAATGTTTAATTTTGGTCTCAGATTTTTGGATCCAAATGGGGAGAAAAAGTGTCAAAGAGCCAAATAATTAAAGATGCATAGCCAAACCAAAATGAAACAAAACAAAGTGTATTCACAAGAAATTTTAAATTTAGCCTGCAGATCAAACAAAATATATAACTAAGTATGCAGAACCAAAGAGAACTCTCACCAGGAAAGATGAAATCTTCATAAACAATGTAAATTCTGTAGAAACCAGAGTACTCCAATCAGAAGGATATTGTCATTGTAAGCTCATGGCCCACGAATGAAGGAGGCAGCAGACGGGAAGCAAACCTTGGATCGGCACGCTTTCCTTTATTCTGCAGCGAGGCCCATTGATCAGGCACGGGAGGAATCATTTTCTGGGTATGGAGGTGACCCCTGTGCTTCAGAAGGAGTCTGCATTTTATAGTTTCTTTGGAGATTGCGGATGTGCAGTTTGGACAGTCAGGGGCTGGTTGTACGGGTTAGAACTTTAACTTAGGAAGGGAGTTGTAAAATGGTTGAAACTCATTATCATCTGGGGAGAGAGGAGTCCAGATCCCAAGGGATGAGTACTCAGAACTTGCCCATTGCTTTTCTTTCTCTGGGAGCCATTGTTTCTCAGAGTTTCAATATTTGCTGTGTCTCCACTTAGGGCTAATTTGTAATGGGGGAATTCCAGGGCCCAGTATTTCAGTATTTGCCTCCTTCCTTCAAGATGCACTGGGTTGGGAAGGGGTAAATGTTTGCTTTTGTTGGAGATGCTGGGGATAAACCCAGGAAGGGTTGAAAGTTTGCTTTATCCCTTCAGGATCCATTGTTACTGGGAAAGGGCATGTTGGGAGAGGTTTCATATTTGGCTAATTTCCCTTCTGTCCTCTCAAGTCACACTGCCTCTCCGTTTTTCTAGGGGAGCTGTCTTGTAGGAATATTATTTTCCATAATCCTTTAGTTATATAGAAAAGGCTCACTAGAAAAAAAAACAAAAACTTTTTGGTCTCCAAAGGGATGCAATGTCCTTTACTTAAGATGGCCTATTCAAATCAGATCCCAAAAAAGTCTCTAGGGAATTTCTATGCAAGAAAGGGTGGACTCACCAGAGCAGAAAATGGAAGCCATGGAGATAGAGGGCACAGAGCTCAGTGTCAGCACCACACTCAGATCTGGGAGTCTACGATTCCCTCTGAAGGTGGTTTTGCTTCAGAAAAGACCACTTCAGAGAACAGATATGCCAACTTCAGTAAAAATCAGAAAGATATTCTCCAAGGGAAAAGGATATTTATTTGAAGAGCAGGCATGGGAATGCTATTCATAATTGATTATGAACATACTCAAGAAGTTGAGGCAAGGTAAGTTTTTAAGGGCAAATTTAAAAGGATTACATGAGATATTTTGAAACAATAATCCTTGGATATGAAGAAAAAATAATCCTTGGATGTGAATTTGAGGCTGAACAGAGAGTAGCTGGGTAGATTTCCTTGCGGAAGTACTTGTTATATAATCTTGTAGTGGCCTTTGCAAGGTTTGATTCTGTCAGGCAACCATGCCCAATTACCCTTCCTTCATAACCTACCTGACTTGTTTATTTTTTGTTAGGGTTGTCGCGAGTGACTCCATTTTCAACTTTCACACACTTTATGTGAGTCAGAATCATGAGGAAATTTCCTCGGCTTTAACCCATATAAGAAAGTAACCTGAAACAACCTGATGTTAGCCAATCGGTCTTTTTATTGTTCTATTCCCTCTTTCCCACCTTACAAAACTCACTCTTCTGCTATTGCCCAGTGGGAGATTTCACCTTACTTTGTATAATGGAAGATTCTCTGATTCATGAATTGTGAATAAAATCGAATTAGACCTACAACTAAATTTGTGGTAATTTTGTCATTTGAGGGGCTTCTTAGGACAACAAACTTATATCTTCCTTGCATTTCCTCCTGTTTTGGGTTGTGATCTGAACTGGATACTGAACTTTACAGGCTTAAGTTGCCCCATTCAATGCCTTGACCTCTCCCTCCTCTTTCTCTTTCTGCCCCTGTTGTCCTTCCTCCACTTCCATTCCCTCTACCACATCCATCCCTGCCCCAGACCATCTCTGCAGGGATCTTGCCCATGTCTCCCCCCACTTCTTACCCCTCCCACTTGGCCCTGGTCTTCTCCTGGCATCCTTTCTCTCATCCTCTCCTCCTTTTTACTGCCCAAGGTGAGAGATACTCATAGCAGTGTAGGTTCAAAAATGTGGTCAGGTTGGCTACTGTAGAAAGGGCAATTATATTAACATTCTACTACTGAAATAAATTGTTATTTGTATTATTTGCCATGTGCATATGCACATTAATACTGATAAAATATTTAAGACACATATATTTGTGTCCTACATTTTTGACTCATATTCAAAGTTATTTTCTGATAGACTTAGATTTCTATAATTACATTTAGAACTACATAGAAAACTAGAAGCTGTCTAATATATTGTATTTTTCGATTACTTTTACTGCAAGTGCCTTTATAAATACAGATTGTCCCTAACTTAATGATGGTTTGACTGATGATTTTTCAACATTACCATGGTGTGAAAGTAAAACACATTCAGTAGAAACTGTACTTTAAATTTTGATCTTTTCCTGGGCTAGTGTTTTGTGACACTATACTCTCTTATGATACCAGGCAGCGGCAGTGAGCCATGGGTTCCAGTGAGCCACAAGACATGGGGAGCAGTGGATGCTCTGCACTCTATCAAGCTATGTTATGCATCAGGATAGATGTACTGAGTGCATCTTAAATTTATAATTTCAGTTTACAATGTGTTTATAAGGATGTAACCCAACTGTAAGTCAAGGAGAATCTCTACTAATCTATTAAAAGGTATTTAAGGTTAATAAGGTTACTTATTTATTATAACAGAATCTGCACCTAACACCACAAATCCTATCATTACCCTGTTTTATCCTACTTAAAAAAAAAATAGATCAGTTGGAGAAATTCTGATTTTAGGATGAATCATGGGTTAAACTGTACTTGATAATGTTTTTCTATGGTTTGAGTTTTTTCCTCACATTTTAAAATTGGTGCATTATAGTCATACATAATGATGGGATTTGTTGTTACATATTTGTATATGCACAAAATATAACAATATATGATTTGGCTAATATCATTCCCCAGCAAACTCCCCCCCCCCTTCCATCATGGTTTGAGTTCAATGATGGGAATGCCAGTTGAAGGTTTTTGTTTCCTAATTACGAGAATCACAACCTTGACCTGGGAATGAGTGCTCTCTGGGCACTTTCTTTCGCTTGTTACACTAAAATTATTTTATATCCTATGAATCCTGATATGTTCTATAAGGTTTTTTTTCTATGAGTAAGAGGTTTTTCATGTTCATTTCATTGAATCCCTTTCTCCAGTATGAATTATCTGTTATTTCCCTATTTCATTTGAACCACACCAAGGGTGTACTGCAATTCAATTCTGACACTAACTACCCAGAGTTAGCCACAGACTCTACCCTTTTTAAGGCTCAGTCCCCAAGACTACCCTTACATTTTGGGGGACCCCAAACCACTTGTAATCTGACAAACTGGCTGTAAATATAGAGGCCCCCATGACTTTATCGGATTCAACAATTTGCCAAAAAGACTCAGACTCCAGTGTGAGCCATACTATGATTAGAGTCTTATTATAAAAAATACAACTTTATAACAGCTAAGTGAAGAGATGCATAGGGAGAGGTAAACAGGGATCCAGAGCTTCCATGCTGTCTCACTGTGGAGTCCTGGATGGTTACCCTCCTGGGCATCAACTTTTTATCAACCATGAAGGTCCCTTGAGCCCCAGTGACTAGAGGTTTACTTAAGGTTTCATTATGCAGGTATTTAATGCTTGATTAAATCATTAACTACATAATTTAACTCAATCTCCTGCTCCCCATTCCCCTCCTATGTTGGGCTGGTTCAAAACACTACCCCTATAATCACACGGCTGATCTTTCTGGTGAGCAGCCCCCTTCCTGGGACTGCCTAAAGGCCATGACACTCACCTCATTAGTACAACAATTACACTCCTATCACTCAGGAAATTCCAAAAGGTTTTGAAACTCTGTGCCAGGAACAAGAAACAAATACCAGATATATTCTTTAAAAATGTTAGCACATACTAAGAGAATTATTTTCATTAGATTTTCATAATGCATATGCTTTGTTTGCAGATACTATAACACATTCCCACTACTCGCGTGTAACATCCAAGAATCTCTGTTTTCGTGATTCAGAGTTTCTGTCCCATATCCTCTTTCGGGGCTGCTCCTCCCCTGAGTTTATTTGTGCACATCAAGGCTGGATTCTACAGAATACTTGTTCATGGTGACCACAGACCCAGGGTTTCTCCCCAGTAGGGTTGACTCCTGTTGTTGAAAGGATACATTAGCAATGAAGGCATTTCCACACTCATGAAATACATAGAATTTCTCCTCCCTGAGAGTTCTCTGATGTTCAGGAAGTTTAGAGCGATAACTGAAGGCTCTTCCGTATTTATTACATTTATAATGTGGGTTCTCCTGCGTTGTTTAATTTGAAACAATTGTCTGTGATTTTTGTATGCCATTCACATAATTTTTTTCTATGATTTCTTTTGTGAAAATAAAGTTGAGTGCTCAGTGAAATATGAAATGTTTCCACAGTATCTTGAACTTTATTCTCATAATTAATCCAATAAACCTAAGCTTAACCAGAACAAACAAGGTTTGTTTGACTCTAGGGGTGAGGTCAATTCTCTAAGGCACCCCAACCTCTCTCAGGCTCCTCAGAATTTCCAGAAGGGAACAATTCCTTCCGGTCTAGCTGCTAGAGTCTTGGGAATTCTTCATACCAGGTATTAAGCACTCACCCCTTAAGTTCTGCTGGAATCCTGCCTCCCAGTCTGGTCACTGTCAGCCACCTGCCTGCCCCGCCTAGCCTTCTGGTCTTCATTCCCACTTGGACATCACTATTGAGATGACACCTTGATTCTCAGCTGAGCTCTGCCTTTGAAGCACACCTGACCAGCGTCAAGTCCCTTTACTCTTGAACCCCGGTTCCTCATTTGTAAGTGAGGAGGAAGGCTCAAAAGCTCTCCTTTTCTCACAGCAACTCTGGCACCAACTGGAGGTTTTTGGCATGAGCTCTGCATCCCTTCTCAATGGGAGGGAAGCCACTCAAAGGAACTGAAGCCTTAGACACCGTGTGTCCTCCACCCCATAACGTACACATATGAAAATGTTAAAAAAATAATAATTTGGAAAAACATGCCTGTTTTTACTACTGTGATCTCAAACCCTAGCCTAGTGCTTAGAGCAGAATTGCCACTTAGTAAAAATTTAATTCACTAATTTATTCATTGTAAAAATAGTCACCAAGTCCCCAGCACTTGATGTTCTCAGTGTTGGAGGTTGAGTAGTAAGGAAGACATGAAATTGTGGTCAGGAACACTGTATTCTAGTGAGTGACAAACTAGATGTAAGTAATCAAGGAAAAAAGCCTCCAAATAGCTGTAAGTGCTATGAAGGATCATGGATGAGGGTGGGGACGGGGGTGTCGTGCATGGTGCTGTTCTGGACACTTGGATAAGTAAATCAGTGTTAAGACTTACCTACTGGGCCCAGGTGACATTTACTGCCATCTCCTAACCTTCATGAACAGGAACATATCAACATGATAATTTATGCACATGAAGCACTTGCCAACAGTAAAATACTTTATAAAATGATGCTAATAATTAGATGTATTGCCTGGAAAAACAATGACAATGAGTCATGAACAGGGATTGGATTACAACCCTTGGATGGAGGTCCTGAAAAGACTGAGTAGGGTGGGCTGGGGAGATAGCTCAGCTGGTAGAGTGCTTGCCTTACAAGCACAAGGCCCTGGGTTCAATCCCCAGCACCGCAAAAAAAAAAAAAAAAAAAAAAAAAAAAAGACTGAGTAGGGGAAATGGGGAGACACTGGCCATAAGGGTACAAACTTCCATTTATAAGACAAGTTCTGGGTATCTGCCATATAACACGGTGACTGTAGTTAATACTGTACTGTACACTCAAATTTGTTAAGAGAATATGTATTAAGTGTTCTTACCCCACACTTATGAGGTAACACATGTAGTGATTGGCTTGATTACAGGGATCTTTTCACAAAGTCTACGTATGTCAAATCTTCACATTGTATACCTTATATGTACACAATTTTCATTTGTCAATTACATCTCAATAAAGATGGCAAAATGTTTCTTTTGAAGACAGCTCTTCTTAAGAAGAACAGAAAGTCTGTCATATTTTGAAATGCTCCTTTTATTCTCCTACATGAAGCGCAAGGGGATTTTTCTCTAGTATTCATTTGTAAGAACCTGGTAGAGCTTTGGGAAGTGAACTCATGGAAAGTGAGACTCCCTCCTGGAGACTTTCTCTCTTAAACTTGTCCAAACTCAGCCTCCATCAATTCATTCTTTACAGCTTGGGGTTTTTTGTTTGTTTGTTTGTTTGTTTACCTGGCACTGATTACCATGGAGGTACTGTTGGTGGGTTTCTGCTGTAGTAAGTTGTGATTGTCTCTATTCAACTGTGAATGTCTCCAATTTTAGGGGCTGAGGTTTGTTCTATAACCTTACTTCTCTTATGGATCAAAGTAGAGTTTCAGATTTAGGATTTTAATACAATTTTCCAATAAAAGAAGGCAGAGGTCCTTGGAGAAACAGATAACACTAGAACTGGGGCATGAAAATATAGAACTAGATAAAACTAAAGTGCCAGAAAGTAAGGAAGTGTCCAACAAAACAAAACCCACCAAGATGAGATTTTGTTAAAGAAAAAAACAGTATAGGAAAGATTTCCCAATGGCAAAAGCAGGAACAATTGAAATAAATAACATAGTATTGGATTATAACCAAAGGCTTATGCCAAGAGTCCATACTGGTATAAGTAAATGATTAAATTGATGAACAAGTTGGGGTGAATAGAAAGCTCCTATTTAGAGGAATTCCAAAAAAAATAATGCAGAAATTCATAAAGATAAAGTTAACTGCCAACTCCTTTGATGTGGGCTGTGCATAGTGATTTCTTCCCAAAGACTACATCCAGCATAGACAGGGGGAACATGCAACTTCCTGGAGGAGAAACCTGATAAACCACCTTAGCCGAGTGATCATAGTCAACATTAGCAGGGAGAAGCCATCTAGGGAGCACACATGCATGATAGAAAGTGATGAGAACAGCACCCTACCTCTAATCTCCAGAACCAGTAAAGCCAACCACATTATGAAGAAAACATCAAGGAACTCTCGTATAGGGAACTTTATCCAACTTGACTAAACTTTATCCTACACACTGTTGAGGTCATCAGAAGTAGGAAAGCCTGAAAATCTGTGATAACCAAGAAGAGCTGAAACAGATATCACTAGTAAATGTAAGGTAATATTGGTTGGGAATCTGGAACACATAAAGTGAAATTAGGAAACCTAAATGAAGTATGAACTTTACTAATTGTGACAAATGTACCACATTGATTTAAGATAAGAGGGGCTCTGGGAAATCTCTATACTATTCTCTTCAAATTTTGTGTAAATCTAATACTGTTTTGAAATACAAATATTATATAAAAATTTTGTTTTTTTTCAAATGATGCATGTTTATTTAATAAGTTGTACTGTTAATTATTACTGACAATAACTGGTTGTGCCATTTTTTTTAAAGAGCATGCTAAAAAATAATATTATGGACTAATATATAATTTCAGTTAAGTAGCACTTGTTTTATGATGTAGGTGTATAATTATTCATTATATTATTGTTCTTTTTATTGATGTGTTGCTATGTCCTGGGCTCATAGTCTAAAAAACTTGTGACATTTCACCAGGAAAAGATGTAGCCTTTAGATAAGCTGTGTTACTTCATGGCTAAACATTTTCAAAATCTGACTTTATAAAAAAAACTACAATGGTAACATGCTTTGCTGTGACTGGATAACTTATTCCAAAACATTCCTCATTGTGTTTCCATGCATATCTTTTAGTAGTAGTAATGAAAATATTTGCCACTGGAAAAAACATTCAAAGATTAGAAGAATGTGAACAGAATTCATGACATGGTGGTATGATGCTTCACTGCAATGTTTGCTAAGACAGAAGCATTCAAAAGGTGATCAGATCAATCATTTCCTCAATGATGCTCTGCAGAAAGAAATCAGAGAAAAGAAATGGGAGAATATTTTGATTGGTTTTAGATGTTTCGTTCTGTGGGGAAAATATTACCTGAGTTATTATTTTGGAGGCACAAACAATGGAATGCTTCCAATTTTAATTGAATGAATAATTATAATGTTGATACAGCTAGCCATGTAACTAATGATAAAAAGGGATCTATGTCTTATTTGTGTAATAAAACCTAAGAGAAATTTATAATCCTCCTAAGAAATCATGTTAAACCTGAAATACAATCCCCAATACCAGAAGTAACCCACTTTTTTTTCTTTCAATTTCTACAACAGCAGTAGCCCATCATTGGCAAATATATAATATAATAAAGTATGTTCATGTTAACTACACTGTCATAAAATAGGAGGCATTATTGACATTATTCAAATGAAAGAAGAAATGGATATGCTCTAGCTTGGGAAATTATTAACAAATAAGAAACAGATAATAATGACATAAAAATGCTTCTTGCGAGAGATATGACAATGGACAAATATGGCAGGTATAGAAAGCCATTAGGTTCCCTTTTAAAATGATGGCTTTAGAGGGCTGGGGAGATAGCTCAATTGGGAGAGTGCTTGCCTTGCAAGCATAAGGCCCTGGGTTCGATCCCTAGCACCGCAAAAAAAAAAAAAAACCACTATAAAATGATGACTTCTTGTTTATATAGTTACTGGTTATAATGCCTGTAACTGATACAGCTAGCTACCAGTATTGTATATATTGTATGTGTGCATATATATATATATGTATATATACAGTGTAGTACATACATATATATGTAGTAGTTCTATATATAAAATACACCAGCTTACTTACTGTTAATAGAAATCCATTATATACAAATAAAGTTAGCTATTGGTATTGACTGTACTTAGTATTATAACTGATGAGATACCAATATTGTGTTAGTAAAATACATATAACACACCAGTAACTGGTAAGAAACAAAATGAGTGGCTCATAAGAATTGCCAAACAGCAATTGTGTCATTTGAAAACAGTGTAATATGTATATTTTAACACTATAGTTCATAAAAAATAGAAAAGAAAGATGTAGATAAGATTAAGAATACTATATAAAAGCCAGTACAAAAGCCAGGTGTGGTGGCGCACATCTGGAGGCTGAGGCAGGAGGATTGCAAGTTCAAAGCCAGCCTAGTCAATTTAGCAAAACCCTTGCTCAAAATAAAACATAAAAAAGGCTGGGGATGTGGTTCAGTGGTAAAGCACTGGTGAGTTCGATCCCAGAAGGAAAAAAAATGTTTTTTGTATAAAAGTACAAAATTTTATCAAGGAGAAATGAACATTATCGAGAACAACCTATAAAACCAAACCTACAGAAAATGTGTAATTTTCTAGAAAATGTAAATCAGCAAATTGAACCCTGAAAGGAAAACGTAAATAATGAAAACAAAAATTAGCATGAAGAACTGTCTTTCCAGACTTCAGGACCATTTGGGCTAACTGACCTTTAGTTAATTCTGAATTTATTGTAAATGACCAAGGCCTAGGGACAAAACCAAAACCAAACAACAAAACCCTCCAAAACCCAGACACAAAACCGCTCTTCATTTTGTGGTTTCATTTGTAACGTTAATATAGTTAACCTATTTCACCTAAGATGCCAACACTTGTAAAACCACCTGTCACTTCATTGCGATAAACATAGGTCAAACTGTGACTTTCTCAACAAACGAAAAGAACTATTCTTGAGGTGTTTGCCTCCATTAAGCCAAGAAAGTAAAATTTTAAGTTTCGATTTGGTGGGTAACAGTTGGACTAATGTCACACATTGCCAGAGGGCTCTTTCCCTACAGTCTGAGGTCCTGCCTGCAGGAAGCCCCGGGAAGCCCCACCGCCAACCAGCAGGGCAGCAGCGCTGCTGCCCGCGATTCTGGAAAGTCGCCAGTTCTGCTCCACCTGGGGAGCTCTCTGAAGCAAGAACCCGAACTTGGGGAAACCTCGGCAGGTCGTGACAAGGCGCAAAGCCTCGACGAGAGGACGCTTTTAATAAAATAACTGTTTAAAAAGTATTCTCATAAAAAGTAAAGAATAAACCTCAAGAGAACACTCCAGCAAAGGAGAAATTTTGTACTTTCTATTTATGGAAAACGTCCGAGAGAACTGCGCCAAAGAGTCCTCCTAGGCCATCTGCAAAGGAAACAAAAAAAGGACAGGAAGCTTTTCCTCCTGCTGGACTGGGGCCCAGAGGAGACTAGAGTCAAGTCTGACCAGGGACTTCCGTAAGCGAAATATGAACGCGCATGCACAGGTCAGAAAGGCGGGTTCTGGCGCCCCCTGCCGGTGTCAGGGCACAGTGCCTGACGCTCTGAATTCACAGATTGATAACAGTCCCACCAGATCACTGAAATGTTGGGTAAAGATTATATTGTTATTAACCCAGACAATAAATGGCCTAAGGAACTGAACAGACACTTCACAGAAGAAGAAATACAATCTATCAACAAACATATGAAAAAGTGTTCATCACCTCTTGCAGTTAGAGGAATGCAAATCAAAACTACTCTTAAGATTTCATCTTACTCCAGTCATATGACAATCATCAAGAATACAAGCAATAATTAGTGGATGTGGGGGAAAAAAGGTACACTCATACATTGCTGGTGGGATTGCAGATTGTTGCAACCACTATGGAAAGCAGTATGAAGATTCCTAAGAAAACTTGGAATGGAACCACCATTTGACTCAGCTATCCCACTCATTGGCCTATACTCAAAGGACTTAAAATCAGCATACTACAGAGATGCAGCCACATCAATGTTCATAGCTGCTCATTTCACAACAGCTAAACTATGGAACCAACCTAGATGCCCTACAACAGATGAATGGATAAAGAAAATATGGTACATATACACAATGGAATATTACCCAGTCTTAAGAATGAAATTATGGCATTTACAGGTAAATGGATGGAACTAGAGAATATCATGCTAAGTGAAATAACCAATCCCATAAAACCAAAGGCTGAATGTTTTCTATGATAAACAGATGCTGATCCGTAAAAAATAGAAAAGAAAGATGTAGATAAGATTAAGAATACTATATAAAAGCCAGTACAAAAGCCAGGTGTGGTGGCGCACATCTGGAGGCTGAGGCAGGAGGATTGCAAGTTCAATACTGGGGGTGGATAGGAAAGAATGAAGAAACTGGATTATGCAGAGGGGAGTGAGGGGAGAGGTCGGGCAGTGGGGATGGGAAGGGTGGTAGAATGAGACAGACACTATTACCCTATATACATGTATGATTACACTACTGGTGGAACTCAGCCTACTGGTGGGACTTAGCACCATATACAGTCAGAGGAATGAAAAGTTATGCTCCATTTGTGTACAATGTGTCAAAATGCATTCTACTGTCATGTATAACCTATTAGAACAAATTAAAAATTAAAAAAGATTATATCATTAGCACAAAAACACTAGGCCAGATGGATGCACACTCCATGAATCATCTTAGCTGTTTATTCAGGAATGGAGTTTCATGCCTTTGATGGGCCCACTTTCCTGGTGAAAATGAGCCATTGAATAAAGGAGGGAACTTGGTGTATATAGGTTATACTGAGAGGTGACTTAACCTTTTGCAGGAAGAGACACAGGCCAGGGGCAAGGGCTAAGGATGAAGGTTAAAGATATGAACTGGGTTGCTCACTAATACTTATTTTGCATTTCAGAAGTTCATGGCATTTCCTACATTCCAACAGGGGCAGGGGCATTTCTCCCTTGAGACAGTCTATCTTCCCTTTCCTTTCTTGATACTAGGTATTTAACCCATTGGTTCTCTACCACTAAAGCACATCCTCAGTCCATTTTTATTTTAAGACAGAATCTTTTTTTTTTTTTTTTTTTTTTTTGGTGCTGGGGATTAAACCCAGGGCCTTGTGCTTTCAAGGCAAGCACTCTACCAACTGAGCTACATCCCCAGCCCTTGGACAGGACTTTTTTAAATTGCAGAGATTAGCCTCAAACTTGTGATCCTCCTATGTCAGCCTCCCAAACAGCTAGGATTACAGATCTGTATGACCACACTCCAGTTCTTTCCTTTCTGTATTCCTGAAGTTCTATCTTAAATGCCCATAAGAAACTCTCTCCCTCTCTCTCTCTCTCTCTCTCTCTCTCTATATATATATTAATATTATATATATACACACACACACACACATACTTATATATATGTAATATTTTTGACTAATACAGATAGTGCTGAACTACCTGTATGACTCAAATCTTAAAAAATGACAGTAGAAAATTGCTAAGGAGAATTAATAATAAACAAGAATTCATTGCAGGTGAATGAGTTCATCATAATGGTATATCCATTGATCATGGTAGTTTTGTCTCATAGTCAAAACATAGTCTTAACAAAGGACTAAACATAGTCAAAACATAAACAATAGTCTTACCATATAATCCAACCATTGTGACCTGAGGTAGTTAGACTGCTTTGAAAAACTTATATTCAAACAAATCACAGTAATATATACAATAGCTCTATTTATGACATACAAATTCTTCAAACAATCTGGATGTCTTTGAATAGGCGAATGAATAATCAAACTGGGGTACCTCTACTAAAGTAATAGTGCTCCTCAAAAGGAATGAGCTATCAGGCCATCTAAAGATGTGGATGAATCTCAAGTGAAATCAGCCAGTCTGAAGAGACTATAGGCATCTTGAAAAGGCGGGAACTATAGAGATGGTAAACAGATCACTGTCTGCTAATGGTTTGTAGGGTGGTGTTCGTAGAGGAATAGGGCGGTAGAAGGAGGTCCAGTGGGCCAGGTGGAAGTGGGCGTCCTCTGGTTGGTAGGATCATGCCGAGCACTGTGAGCAAGGCTTGTGTGTCCGACCAGCATGGATAAGAAGGAAGGCTGCTTCTCTCTTAGGTGTGTCTACTTCCATGTAGTTTTTTCAGGACCAGTTTTGAAATGGGCATTTACCAGCTATTTGTGCTTCCTCAGGACCAGGTAGAGGCCCCTCCTCAGGCACAGGCCTATCTCTTTGTCAGGAAAGGAAGGACTGACAGAAGGACAATTGGTCTTTAGTGTTATATCTTTAGGAACACCAAGCGCCAGTATTTCATTCTCTGTTTTCCATTTTATTCTTTCATCTTTGTTTCCTGCTATTCGACATGTCTTGAGAAATGTTTTCTAGGAGCTCAAAGTGGTGGAGGGGACACTTCCTTCACCTGAAAGGTGTTGACATGTGGCCCTTTGCACTGAAGCATTGCCATTGAGGCAGGAGATAGATTGTCTACAGGTAGATAGAAAAGGGCACTTGGATAATGGGGTTCCACCACTCCAGATTTAAACCCTAGGCTAAATTTCATTATTTTTTCCCCCAGCAGGGTGGCTTCCTGACTGCAAGGTCCCGCCCGCTCATGCTTGGTTTTTGTTGTTGCCTCCAACTTCTTTGACTACCCTAACATTAATTAGTCAACCCCACAGAGTTGTTTTGAACCCAATAAATTCTTTTCTTTTAAGCAAAAAATACAGGACAAACTCAGGTTAACAAAAACATGAAACCATCCCATTATGGGAATAAACTAAAATTGTGCACTTTCAATTGAGTCAGAAAAAGAGGTCAAGAGGGACTGTCCAACGAAGATAGTATAAAATCCCTAGACAGAGAGCCATCAATGGTACCCTCTTTGAGACCTCTGCCATGCTGTGGAGCTTTCCTTGCTTGCTTCTAATAAATCTGCTACTGAAATCTCACCCTCTGTCCTGAGTACTTCATTCACTGGGTGCGTGAGACAAGAACCCTCCAGCACTCACATGACGCTGTGTTACGCCAGGCTGCATCCCTGATCCCTCATCCCTGCACAGGTTTAGCCCCTCAAGGTAACCATCCCTGTTCAGGTTTGGGCACCTCATGATGGTCCACATGGCCACAGGGAGACCTGGACATGAGTGCAGGAGCTGCAAGTGACAGGAGTGCAAGCTGAGCTGGAGGACACAGCCAGCAGGCGCAGCAGCCAGAGCCCTGCCACCAGGGAAGGGTACTGAGACGGGGTCCTCGGCAGAGGAGGAAATGAGATAGGAATTTGGGGATAGAGAGGGAGAGAGGGAGGGAGGGAGAAGGAAAGAAAGAAAGAAAGAAAGAAAGAAAGAAAGAAAGAAAGAAAGAAAGAAAGAAAGAAAGAAAGGAAAGAAAGGGAGGGAGAGAGGGAGGGAAGGAAGGAAGGAAAGGAGGAAGGAGGGAAGGAAGGAAGGAGGAAAAAGTGAGTGAGTTTTAAGAGAAATACACATGAGCCATTGAAGAATTCCTGAGCAGCCCAACTGGTGTCCTTGTAACAGGGTTCACTTGATGCTTTCACTATATCCCTTGTCACTATGAAACTTACATGTTTTTTTCTTTATCCCAACTTTTTCTCTGATCTTTTCCCTGTTCTTCTTTTCCCTAACCTTCTCTCTGATCTTCTCCTTCCTGATCTCTCCTCCCTAATTTCATTGTCTCTGAATCACCTCTTAAAACCCCCTGTTCCCCATGATGGACAGAATCACAGACTTTGGGACAGGAATCCCTGTGTTTCTCCTTGGCTAGCAAAGCAATAAACTGTCTTTTTCCTTTTTCGCAAAACCATGTACTCATTATTGGATTGGCATTGGGACAAGGACCAAGGTTTCAGTTACATCCTTAGCTCCTCCTTGCCCACAAAAAGTAGCATGATGAAGGGCAATGCACAAGTATGATAAAGCTAGCACCAACCTGCCTAATTCCATCCAGGACTCCACCTCTAGTACAGCCCCTGGCTTTTGCCCCTCTGCAAATATTAGCACCCCAGACCAAGGGATTGCTTTTCACTCTAGACATGTGTCTCTACTTTCCTAAATAAATCTGTCTGTGCCTTTAGCTGATGGGTCCTTAAATTCATTTTTGCCATGTTTTTCAAGAAGTACACTCATTCTGATCTGAGTTGTACCTTTCTGAGAACTCCCCAGACCTCCTCTGGTGACCAGACTAGTAGAAGCAGACAAAGCAGGAGAGCCATCTCTTTGGGGGGCTTCTTTGTCCAGTGCCCCATCCTGCCTGAGGTTCTGGGCATGTCATAATAGCATTTTTGTGCTGTCCTGCTGTCCCCAGCCCATGTTCCTCCACCTACTGAGCTTAACCTCAGTGACCCAGCCACAGAGGCCTAGTCTGTTCTCCTGCCCCTTCTCTACCACAGACATCTGCCTGACTCCTAGGAGATGAATCCAGCACATCAGGCAACAGGTTATAATTCATAGAAGGTAATCTTTCTAGGGTCATGGCACCAGGTGGAAGGGAATAGGCCCTGAACTGCAAATTCCCAGTCCAGGATGCTGAAAGTCCAGGGTTGCAGAAACCCTGCAGCAAGGGGAAGAGGGTGGGGGACAAAGGTCACCTGTGGGGTTTCTGTTACTCCTTTTCCCACACCAGCTCCAGGATCACCCCAAGTCCTGTGCTGTACATGTCTCACCTGGTTTCCATTCTGATAGTGAACAAGCTAGTTCTTTATTTGTTCATTAACCTTTGTTTTTCATAAGGATGGAAAATATTTCTCCAGTTCATCATAAGTGAGCTTTGGTTAAAATGAATTGTACTGTTGAGTTTTCTTAAACTTGTTTGTTTTAGTGCATTATAGTTATACATTACAGTGGAGTTCATTTTCACATAATCATACATTTCTGGAATTTAATCTGCTCTACTTCAGTACCTAGTTCTTCCTCTTTCCCTCCCCTTGTCCCTCCCTGTTCCCCTTTTTCTATTCTACTGGTATTCCTTCTATTTATTTTTTAAATTGGTGCTCTATAGACATACACAAAAGTGAATTTATTGTGGTATATTTATATATGTACATGGCATCATTTTGTCAAGTTGATTCCACATTTCCTCCCTTTTCCCTTCCCTCCTAACCCCCTTCAATCCCTTTCTCTATTCCATTGATCTCCCCTCTATTTTCATGTGATCCATCCCCCTTTTTATCCTTACTTTGTTCTAGCTTCTGAATATGAGTGAAAACATTTAACGCTTGACTTTCTGAGTCTGGCTTATTTCACTTAGCATGATTCTTGGTTCCATCCATTCACCAATAAATGCCATGATTTTATTCTTTGTGGTTGAGTAAAATTCCATTGAGTATATATGCCACATTTTCTTAACCCATTAACTTGTGGACAGGCACCTGGGCTTGTTCTATAATTTGCTTACTGTGAATTGTGGTACTATAAACATTGAAAGGTCTGTATCACTCTGGTATGCTGATTTTAGTTCTTTGAGATAAATACCAATGAGTGGGATAACTGGGTCATTTAATGGTTCTGTACTAGTTTTTGAGAAATCTCCATACTGCTTTCCAGAGTGATTTAACAAACTCGCAATCCTACCAATGATGTAGGAGTGTACCTTTTCACCCACATCTGCACTGGCAGTTATTATTTGTATTCTTTTTCAAATTTTTATTTTATTTTAACTTGTTTGTTTTAATTCATTGTATATGACAGTAGAATGCATTTATACATTTTGATAGGTCATACATAAATGGAATGTAACCTCTCATTTTTCTGATTGTTCATATTGTAGGATCACATTGGTCATGCAGTCATACATGTACATGAGTTAATAATGTCTGTTTCACTCTACATTCCTTCCTCCATACCACTTTCCCTCCCTTCACTTCCCTCTACCTAATACAAAGTAACTCTATTCTGTCCTATTCCTCCCCGTAACCCTTATTGTGAATTAGCATCTGCATATTCAAGAAAACATTCGGCCTTTGGTATCTTGGGGTTTGGCTTTTTTCACTTAGCATGGTATTCTGTAACTCTATCCATTTACCAGCAAGTGCCAGAATTTTATTCTTCTTTAAAGCTGAGTAATATTCCATTATATATGTGTGTGTGTATGTGTATATATGTGTATATGATGTGTATATCAATTTTCTTCATCCATTCATCTGTTGAAGGGCATCTAGGTTGGTTATATAGTTTAGTTATTGTGAATTGAGCTGCTAGAAATATTGATGTGGCTGTGTCACTGTAGTATGTTGATTTTAAGTCTTTTGGGTATAAGCCAAGGAGTGGGATAAGTGGGTCAAATGGTGGGTTCATTCCAAGTGTTCTGAGAAATCTACATACTACTTTCCCTAATGGTTGCCCAATTTGCATTCCCACTAGCAATGTATGAGTGTACCTTTTCCCCCACATCTTCACCAACATTTATTGTTGCTTATTTGTATTCTTGATAATTGCCATTCTGACTGGAGTAAGATAAAATCTCAGTGTAGTTTTGATTTTCATTTCCTTGGCCAGGGATGTGGAATGTTTTTTTCATATACTCATTGGCTATTTGTATTTCCTCTTTTGAGAAATGTCTGTTTGGTTCTTTTGCCCATTCATTGCTTCAGTTATTATTATTATTTTTTTTTTTGGTGTTAAGTTTTTTAAATTCTTCATAAATTCTAGATATTAATTTCCTCTTGGAAGAGTAGCAGGCAAAGATTTTCTCTCATTCTGTAGACTCTTTCTTTGTGCTCTTAATCATTACTCTTGCTGTAAGAAACTTAAAATTTGCTGGTATCTCACTTACTGTTTCTTGTTTTTATTTCTTGAAATTTAGGGGTCTTCTTAAGGAAATTGGTGCCTGCACCAATATTTTGGAGCATTTACCCTATCCTTTCTTCTAGCAGTTGAAAAGTTTCTGCTCTACTTCTTACATCTTTAATCCATTTCGATTTGACTTTTGTGTAGTGTGAGAGTTAGAAATCTAGTTTCATTTTTCTACATATGAATATTAAGTTTTCCCAGCACTACATGTTACAAAAGTTATCTTTTCTTCAACATATATTTTTGAACCATTTGTCAAGTATCTGATGGCTGTAAATATGTGGATTTGTCTCTATGCCTTCTATTCTGTTCCATTGGTCTTTATGTCTATTGGATGCTAAATTCTATGTTGTTTGTTTCCATAGTTCTGTAGTATAATTTGAGATCAGGTACTGTGATACTTCACGCATCACTTTTC
The DNA here is from genome assembly GCF_902686455.1 of Sciurus vulgaris. Lineage (NCBI taxonomy): Eukaryota > Metazoa > Chordata > Mammalia > Rodentia > Sciuridae > Sciurus > Sciurus vulgaris. Next base: position 21,125,699 of record NC_136475.1, read on the forward strand.
TTGCTAGTTTTGCTTTTGCTGTTTTGGGTCTTTTATTCTTCCAAATGAATTTTAGGACTTTTCCACTTAGTTTTATAAAGAATGTCATTAACATTTTTGAGGTGAATTGCATTGAATATGTATAATGCTTTTGGTAATTTGGCCATTTTGACAGTATTAATTCTGCCTATCCAAGAATATGGGAGATCTTTTCATCTTCTAAGGTCTTCTTCAATTTCTTTCTTCAGTGTTTTATAATTTTCATTGTAGAGGTTTTTTGCCTCCTTCGTTACATTAATTCTCAAGCCTGGTTCTTTTTTAGGTTACTACGAATGGGATAGTTTTTCTGATTTCTTTCTGAGTAGATTTATTGTTGGAGTATAGGAAAGCTATTGATTTGAAAATATTGATCCTTGTATTCTACTACTTTGCTGAAATAATTTATAAGCTCTAAAAGTTTTCTGGTGGAGTTTTTCCCCCCCTTTTCGACGGGTTTTCTTTTAAATATAGGATCATGTTATCACCAAAAAGAGATAATTTGACTTTTTCTTTTCCTATTTGTATCTCTTCAATTTCTTTCTCTTGCCTGATTGCTCTGGCTAGAGTTGAAAGAATTATATATAATAGGAGTTGTGAGACATTCTTGAGGAGTTGTGTACATTCTTGTCTTGTTCCTGATTTTAGAAAAAATGCTTCATTTTTCTCCTTTCAGTACAGTGTTGGCTTTGGGTTTGTCATACACAACCTTCACAATGTTGAGGTAAGTTTCTTCTAGCCCTAGTTTTTCAAGGATTTTTAACATGAATGGATGCTGGATTTTGTGAAAGGCCTTTTCTACATGTATTGGGATTATCATATGATTTTTGTCCTTAATTCCATTTGTGGTGATGAATTACATTTATTGATTTGTGTATATTGAATCATCCTTCATCCCTGGGATGAAGTTCATTTAATTATTGTGTACTATCTTCTTATGTGTTTTAAAATATGAATTGCTAATACTTTATTTCAAATTTTTGCATCTATGTTCATCAGGGTTATTCTGTAGTTTTCTTTCCTTGATGTGTCTTTGTTTGGTTTTGGTATAAGAGTTATATTGGCTTCATGGAATGTATTTGGGAGTGTTCCATTTCTTTCTATTTTATAGAATGATTTGAGGAGTATTGGCATTATTTCTTTATTAAGTGTCTGATAGAACTCAGCTGAGAATCTATCTGGTCCTGGAGTGTTTGTTGGAAGGCTTTTAATTGCTATTTCAATCTCATTGCTTAATATTAGTCTCCTTAGGTTTATAAAAACATCTTCCTGTTTCAATCTGGGCAGGTCATATGTGTGTAGAAATTTGTCGATGTCTTCTAGATTTTTCATTTTATTGGAGTATACATTTTCAAAATAGTTTGTAATGATTCTCTGGATTTCAGAGTATCTGTAGTGATGTCTCTTTTTTTTTAAATCCCAATTGTGTTGATTTCTCCCTCCCTACCCTTCTCAGTTACTTCAGCTAAGGAGTTATTAATCTTGTTTACTTTTGAAATAACCAACTCTTTGTTGAATTGATCCTCTATTTTTTTTAGTTTTCAATTCATTATTTTGTCCCTGATCTTAATTATTCCCTGCCTTCTACTAATTTTTGAATTAATTGGTTCTCATTTTCTAGGGCCTTGAGGTGTAGCATTAGTTTATTTGTTTGGGATCTTTCTGTTTATTTTAAATGTAGGCACTTAATGCTACAAACTTCTTTCTTAGAACTGTCTTTATACTGCAACAGATATTTGGATACATTTTATCTCTGTTCTCATTTATTTCTAAGAATTTCTTGGTTTGTTCCTGTCATATTTTTATCCTTTTCTCATTTAAAATAGTATTGGTCTTCAACATCTCTAGTAATTAGAGAAATGCAAATTAAAACAATCTAAGATTTCATCTTACTCCAATTAGAGTGGCTATTATCAAGAACACAAACAATAATAGATGTTGGTGTGGATGTGGGGAAAAAGGCACATTTTACATTGATGGTGGAGTTGCAAATTGGTGCAGCCACTCTGGAAAGCAGTGTGGAGAATCCTCAGAAAACTTGGAATGGACCCACCTTTTGATCTAGTTATCCCACTCCTCAGTTTATACCCAAAGGACTTAAAATTAGCATACTACAGTAACACAGTCACATCAATGTTTATAGCTGCTCAATTCACAATGGCTAGATTGTGAAACCAACCTAGATGCCCTTCAACAGATGAATGGATAAAGAAACGGTGGCATATATACACAATGGAATATTATTCAGCCATAAAGAATATTATGGCATTTGCTGATAAATGGATGGAATTGGAGAATATAATGCTAGGTGAAATAAGCAAATCCCAAAAAACCAAAGGCCAAATGTTTTCCCTGATAAGTGGATGATGATATATAATGGAGGTGGGGTGTGAGGGGTGAGAGAAGAATGGAGGGACTTTAGGTTACATAAAGGGAAATGAGGGGGGTATGAAAAATGGTGGAATGAGACAGACATCATTACCCGGTGTACATGTATAATTACACAAATAGTATGAACCTACATCATGCACAACCATAGAAACGAAAAGATGTACCCCATTTGTGTACAATGAATCAAAATGCAGTCTGTAAAAATAAAAAAATAATAAAAGAAATAAAATAGTATTAGTCAATTTCCGTCTATTTATGTGGTTTCTATAATTTTTCTTTCTGTTGATTTCAAATTTCATTCTGTTATACTATAAGATGCACAGGATTATATAAATTTTTTGAAATGTGCTAAGGCTTATATTGTGACCTAAAATATGGTATTTAAAAAAATATTCCATGAGCTGCTGAGACAAAAGTGAATTCAACTGTTTTTGAGTAAAATGTTCTGTAGATGTCTGTTAGGTCTATTTGACCTAACAGTATCTTTATTGATTTTATGTCTTTTGGTGAAAGGTTTGTGTTGAAATCACCCAGTAATATATTAGGGTCTATCTGGATTTAATGTCAAGAAGTATTTTTCAAATGTAATTAGGTACACAAATATTTGGGACATAAATATTTACTATTATATTATCTTGTTGAATTATTCCCTTTACCAGCATGTAGTTACCTTCTTTGCCCTTCTGATTAATTTTTGTTTGAAATCTGATTTGTCAAATATAAGAATAGTTATTCCTGTTTGTTTTCAGATTCCACTTGCATGTAATATTTTCCATCCTTTTATTTTCAGTTTATGAATTTTTTTTTTTTTTTTTTTTTTTTTTTTTTTTTTTTTTTTTTTTGCCTATGAGACAAGTCTATTGCAAACAGAATAGAGTTGGAGCTTGTTTTATTAATTCATTCTGACGATCCAAAAATGTTTGGAATCTTGTGGATTTCATTCTTATACATTGCTCATGCTAGCTACCACAAACAGAAGTGAACATAGTCCCTATAAATGAACAATTAACAAATTTATGAGAATGGAAATTCATGTTCTGAACCCTCTCTGTTCCTGAAGGGCTTTCCTTCAAAGAGTCTGTGTGATAGGCAAGAGGGGTATCAATTAGACAGAAATTTTTACAGTTTTTTTCAGCATATGCTGTTCACCATTATAACCTCATAAAGACTCAACCACTACCTTTCTACATGCTCTAAGGTCACCCTGACAGAGAATGAAGAGGATTATAAGATGTCTACATTCCATGGTGTGTTGTAAAATTTCTCTAAGTTTGTCTGGATTTTGGTCCTCCTGTCACTGGCCTTCCTCTGGGGTTCTGGGTGTGTCTTCTCTTTCTGTACTTAAATATAAAAAGGAGGAATAAAGAACCTAATTCATGGGGCTGCTGTGGTGATGGTATGGAAACCAAGTAGAGAATTCAGAACAATACTTGTGTTCCGTGTTGGCTCTTTTATTCCAATTTTAAAGAAAATCCTGAGATTAGGTCTTAGAGTCACAAATTGCCAACAGAGAGTTCCTGTCCTCAATTAATTCAGCTGCATTTCTTATGCAGATGCCGACTGTGGGATTTGTTCATGTTTGTCCATCCTCCCATCAGGGCAGAGGGGCAAATGAATCACTAACCCAGACTACCACTGCAGAGCGGAGGCTGAGACTGGGATCCTGTGGGAGCTGCAGAAGGGGATCGTGCACGCAGCAGCAGAGTGTGCTGGAGAAGCTCGCTGGGCTTCTATGCATGGTCCCAAGTGCTCTTTCCCCAGCAGGAATTCAGAGGTCCTATGAGGTGAACCCTGGAGATAGTTTTCTCTCGTGTTTTAAAAAGTGCACATCTCAGTTATAACATCTAACCAAACTTTCCATGCTCTAACAATTTGGCCTTTCATTTCATCACAGGTGGTAAATTTCATTGGATAATATGAAATGTTTTATAAGTGGCTGCACCTCTGCTGATTTTACAACATGTGACTAAACAGTGAAGGAGGAGGAACTATGATCAGTAAGCTTTGGATAGTGTAATGGTTAATTTGAATTGTCAACTTGATTGGATTAAGAGATGCTGATGATTAAGATATTTCTGGGTGTCAGTGAGGGTGTGTCTAGGAATGATTGGCATGTGGGAAAGTGAACTGAAGTGGAGACCCTCCCTAACTGTGGGTAGCACCATCCAATAGGAAGGTGGTTTGGATGGAATGAAAGTTGGAAGAACAATGAAGTTACAGCAGATGCAATCTTGGTTCTTCTTCAATGGGTTCTTGATTGCTGCTGTGATCGCCTGAGGATATCAGACTCTGATTTCTTCAATCTTCCAAAGTAGACTCTGCCAGTGATTCTCCAGGTAGTTTCCAGAAGCCGTTGGTCTTGAACTAGGATAACACCATTGATCCCTCTTGTTCTAAGGTTTCTGCCTCTTGGACTGAGCAGCTACTGGTTCCTCAGCTCTCAAGCCTGCAGACAACCACTGTGAACTATCCAGCTTCTGATCATATAAGCCAATCTAATAAATTCCTTTTTATAATCATACTTCCCATTAATTCTGTTCCTCTAGAAAACCTTGACTAATACAGATAGAAAGTGTCCCCAGGTAATCAGGTGGGCTGGATCTCAGGTGAAATGTGGGGGAAAGGAGAAAACGGGAGGATCGGAGGGCTTCTGGATGAAAAGAGGAAGTAACCAAGGGAAACTGGGAGAAGATGCCAACCCACCTGTCCAGGAGACCTGATTCCAAGGTTGGATTGGGAATGAAGAACAAGTAGCAGGGGACATAGGAGACCATGATTGGTGTGGGGCCAACTCAGTTCTGATGAAGGAGGCTGAAGTATAGAATAGAAGAAGCCAAGAGACAGGAGGAAAGCCAAGGTGGGCAGGGCACAGAGACTTATGGATACCCGATGTCCCAGCAGGGCCCACAGGGTGAGAAGGAGGGAAATAAGGGGGAAGAATGGAGGGAATGACTTAACCAACTCAGTTACGCTGAGGAGGTGGCTGGGGTGAGGCAAGGAGATGCAGTAAAGGTAAAGTAACAGAGAGGAGATGAGACGGGGACTTGGGCATTGACTTGCATGTAAACAGGCTAGTCATATCCGTAGAGTCCTGGAAAGTAAAATAAAAATTGAAAGAAAAACACATAAAATCCTACGTGTTTGTCTTGGGATTATTGCCTTGAAATACCTTGGTTGCTTCTCAAGGGGCAGAATAATATGGCTCAGGCCACTGATGCTCTTAAATCACCCACTTCCTGCTTAGTTACTTCTTCTTGGCACTAATTTGTGGCCTACACACTTAGCTGGTTTAAATGTAGATAAATCCTGCTGGGACGCAGGCTGTGTTTTTCTGGCAGGGAGAGTCTTCTCCTGTCCTCAGGAATCCCAGGACCAGGACAGGAACCACTCTCACATATGCCCAGGACACTTGAGAGTCGATGAGTGTTTCCTGATTTGGTCACCAGGAGGTGCTCTAAGATGATTTTGGCCAGGTAATTACAGAGAAAGTCAATTACTGCATGAAGGAAAATTACAAGCTTTCTAAAACAGAACGAGTCATTTAATAAATAATGTGACATGAAAATATTCCCTCAAATGAGTAGCAAATATTTCAATACTTGTTAACTATTTTGAGTGTAAATTGTTGAAGTCCGTGTAACAGGATTTGGGCAGTAATTATTATCATTCAAAATGCATGCCCGAGGCTCGGCACAGCGCTGGGACTCGGAGCAACCACTGGGGCTCCGGCGGCTGCCCAGGGGAGGAGTGGCGAGGAGAGCTGTGTGGACTCAGGACACCCGGGCCTGCCCTGAGGAGGAGGAGGAGGAGCGTGGCCACTTGGATTCGGAGAGACTGCACCAGAGCTACAGGCGGTTGCCAGAAGAGAAACTCCGCGGCGAGCTGTTTGGACTCAGAACGACGCTTCTGAACCCCGGGGCCTGCCCTGAGGACGAGGAGGAGGAAGAGGAACGCGGCCGCTTGGATTCGGGGTGACTACACCAGAGCTTCAGGCGGTTGCCAGAGGAGAGGCTGCGTGGCGGGCTGTTTGGACTCGGACCACTTCTGAACCCCGGGGCCTGCTCGGAGGAGGAGGAGGAGAAGCGCGGCGGGTCCTTTGGACTCGCAGTGACTGCATTGGCGCTCCAGGCGGCTGCTCAGAGGAGAAGGCGAGTGGTGAGTTGTTTGGACTTAAAGGGACAGCGCCTGAACACAGGGGGGCTGCCTGGAGAGGAAGCGTGGTGGGTCGCTTGGTCTTGAGTGGCCGCACCAAGAACTCCGGGCGGTTGCCCATAGGACCCGTGCAGCGGGTCACGTGGATTCAGAGCCACCCAGAGCGACCACTCCTGAACACTTGGGGGGTTATCTAGAGGAGGAGGAGGAACGGGGAGGGTCACTTCGACTCGGAGTGATTGATTGCCCAGGGCTATGGGTGGTTGGTGGGAGGTGGAGGCACGCAGTGAGTTTCTTGGACTCCTAGTGACCGCACCGGAATACTGGGCAGCTGTCTGGAGGAAGAGGCCTGTGGCGGGTCTCTGGGACTCAGAGAGTACGGGGCCCCAGGTGGCTGCTCAGAGGAGGGGCCGCATAGCCAGGCAATTAGGGGCAGAGCAGGGTCCCAGGATCTAGGAGGCTTCTGGGTGGAAGAGCCGCACAGAGACAGGCTTAGGGCGGAGCAAAGGTTCTAGGCCTGAGGGCATATTCTCTGAGGAGGGGCAGCCTAAGGAGATTCATCTGCGAAGGGTGAGGCTCCCAGGCCCAGGAGGTAGGGCCGGGCCCCTGAGAACTTTGCAGAGGAAGGCAGCCCAGCCCAGGCGGTAGCTGTAATTGAGGGGAACCTCTAGGAGGGTACTGACCAGCGAGACCTCCCCACGGGGTGAGTCTTCCCTGCCGGGTGAGGTTTCCCCACAAGGACGGTAAAACTAGAGACTCAGGCCCAAACAGGCCTTGCCTCAGCCCGCAGCCTAGGTCCACTTTGGATGACCATTGGTCAACAAGTGGAGGCACCTCTGCCCACTAGCAGGGATTATACCCCTCCTGAAGGCCACCACTCCTAGAGAGGCAGCTTCCTTGTGGAGCTCCGCATTATCAACTTCCTCCAAGACTTCAGCCTACTGAAGGCTAAGGGGGGATATATATAGAAATCTTCAGGGACATTGTAAGTCAATAGAGGAAATCTGCAATATCTCAGCGGTCAACTGATACCTGAACAATATGAGAAAACAAGGAAAGAAAATGCTGCAAACAAATCTAGATGTTACATCAATAAAACCCAATGACAGCATGGCAGAAGAAATGACAGAAAAGGAGTTCAGAATGTACATAATTAAAATGATCAGAGAAGCAAACGATGAGATGAAAGAGCAAATGCAAGCATTGAATGATCGCACCAATCGACAGTTAAAAGAGCAAATACAGGAAGTAAAAGATCATTTCAATAAAGAGTTAGAGATATTGAAAAAAAACCAAACAGAAATCCTTGACATGAAAGAAACAATAAACCAAATTAAGAACTCCATAGAAAGCATATCCAATAGGATAGAACACCTGGAAGACAGAACCTCAGACATTGAAGACAAAATATTTAACCTTGAAAACAAAGTTGAACAAACAGAGAAGATGGTAAGAAATCATGAACAGAATCTACAAGAACTATGGGATATCATGAAAAGGCCAAATTTAAGAATTATTGGGATTGAGGAAGGCCTAGAGAAACAAGCCAAAGGAATGAACAATTTATTCAATGAAATAATATCAGAAAATTTCCCAAATCTGAAGAATGAAATGGAAAATCAAGTTCAAGAGGCTTATAGGACTCCAAATATACAAAATTACAACAGACCCACACCAAGGCACATTATAATGAAAATACCTAACATACAAAATAAAGACAGAATTTTAAAAGCTGTGAGAGAAAAGAACCAAATTACATTCAGGGGAAAACCAATACGGATATCAGCAGACTTTTCAATCCAGACCCTAAAAGCTAGAAGGGCCTGGAACAACATTTTTCAAGCCCTGAAAGAAAATGGATGCCAACCAAGAATCTTATACCCAGCAAAACTTACCTTCAAATTTGACGATGAAATAAAATCCTTCCATGATAAACAAAAGCTAAAAGAATTTACAAAAAGAAAGCCAGCATTACAAAACATTCTCAGCAAAATATTCCATGAGGAAGAGATGAAAAACAAAGCAGCAAATCAGCAAAGGGAGGAATTATCCTAAAGGAATTGTCAAATAAAGGAGGAAACAAGTTGTGTCAAAGAAATAAATAAATAGAATTTAAAAAATGAACCAAATGACCGGGAAACCAAATCATATCTCTATAATAACCCTGAATGTTAATGGCCTGAATTCATCAATCAAAAGACATAGACTGGCAGATTGGATTAAAAAGAAAGATCCAACAATATGTTGCCTGCAAGAGACTCACCTCATAGAAAAAGATACCCATAGACTAAAGGTGAAAGGATGGGGAAAAACATACCTTGCGCATGGACTCAGCAAAAAAGCTGGAGTATCCATCCTCATTTCCGATAGTGTGGACTTCAAGCCAAAGTTAGTCAGAAGGGATAAAGAAGGTCATTTCATACTGCTTAAGGGAAGCATAAAAGAGCAAGATATAACAATCATCAACATCTATGCCCCAAACAGTGGCTCATCCATGTATGTCAAACAAATCCTTCTCAATTTCAGAAACCAAATAGACCATAACACAATAATACTAGGTGATTTTAACACTCCTCTCTCACCACTGGACAGATCTTCCAAACAAAAATTGAACAAAGAAACCATAGATCTCAATAACACAATCAATAATTTAGACTTAACGGACATTTATAGAATATACCATCCAACCAAGAGCGAATACACTTTCTTCTCAGCAGCACATGGATCCTTCTCTAAAATAGACCATATATTATGCCACAAAGCTAATGTTAGCAAATACAAGAAGATAGAGACACTAGCATGTATTCTATCAGATCATAATGGATTGAAGTTAGAAATAAATGAAAGAGTAAAACACAGAAACTATTCCAACATCTGGAGATTAAACAATATGCTATTATATGATGAATGGATAACAGAAGATATTAGGAAGGAAATTAAAAAATTCTTAGAGGTAAATGAGAACAAAGAAACATCATATCAAAATCTCTGGGACACTATGAAAGCAATACTTAGAGGGAAATTTATTTCATGGAGCGCATTTAATAAAAGAAGTAAAACTCAACAAATAAACGACCTAACGCTACAGCTCAAAGCCCTAGAAAAAGAAGAACAGACCAACACCAAAAGTAGTAGAAGACAGGAAATAGTTAAACTCAGAGCCGAAATCAATGAAATTGAAACAAAAGAAACAATACAAAAAATTGACAAAATAAATAGTTGGTTCTTCGAAAAAATAAACAAAATTGATAAACCTTTAGCCACACTAACAAAGAGAAGACGAGAGAAAACCCAAATCACTAAAATTCGGAATGAACAAGGAAATATCACAACAGACAGGATTGAAATACAAAACATAATTAGAAGCTATTTTGAAAATCTATACTCCAACAAAATAGAAAATTTCGAAGACATCAACAGGTTTCTAGAGACATATGAATTGCCTAAACTGAACGAGGAGGACATAAACAATTTAAATAGACCAATTTCAAGTACTGAAATAGAAGAAGTCATCAAAAGCCTTCCAACAAAGAAAAGTCCGGGACCAGATGGGTTCTCAGCCGAGTTCTACAAAACCTTTAAAGAAGAGCTCATTCCAATACTTCTCAAAGTATTCCATAAAATAGAAGAGGAGGGAACCCTCCCAAACTCATTCTATGAAGCCAATATCACACTGATACCTAAATCAGACAGAGACTCATCAAGGAAAGAAAATTTCAGACCAATATCCTTAATGAACATCGACGCAAAAATTCTCAACAAAATTTTAGCAAATCGCATACAAAAACATATTAAAAAGATAGTGCACCATGATCAAGTTGGTTTCATCCCAGGGATGCAAGGTTGGTTCAACATCAGGAAATCAATAAATGTAATTCACCATATCAATAGACTTAAAGTCAAGAATCACAGGATTATTTCAATAGATGCAGAAAAAGCATTTGATAAAATACAGCACCCCTTCATGCTCAAAACACTAGAAAAAATAGGGATAGTGGGAACATTCCTTAACATTGTAAAGGCCATCTATGCTAAGCCCATGGCTAATATCATTCTAAATGGTGAAAAACTGAAAGCATTCCCCCTAAAAACTGGAACAAGGCAGGGATGCCCTCTTTCACCACTTCTATTCAACATCGTTCTTGAGACTCTGGCCAGAGCAATTAGACAAACCAAAGAAATTAAAGGGATACGAATTGGAAAAGAAGAACTCAAACTATCCCTGTTCGCTGATGACATGATTATATATTTAGAGGAACCTGGAAATTCCACCAGAAAACTCTTAGAACTCATAAGTGAATTCAGTAAAGTAGCAGGTTACAAGATCAATGCCCATAAATCCAACGCATTTTTATACATAAGTGATGAATCTTCAGAAAGAGAAATTAGGAAAACTACCCCATTCACTATAGCCTCGAAAAAAATAAAATACTTGGGAATCAATCTCACAAAAGAGGTGAAAGACCTCTACAATGAGAACTATACAACACTAAAGAAAGAAATTAAAGAACACCTTAGAAGATGGAAAGATCTTCCATGTTCTTGGATAGGAAGAATTAATATTGTCAAAATGGCCATACTACCTAAAGTGCTATACAAATTCAATGCAATTCCAATTAAAATCCCAATTGTGTACCTTACAGAAATAGAGCAAGCAATTATGAAATTCATCTGGAAGAATAAGAAACCCAGAATAGCTAAAGCAATCCTTAGCAGGAAGAGTGAAACAGGGGGTATTGCAATACCAGATCTTCAACTCTACTACAAAGCAATAGTAACAAAAACGGCATGGTATTGGTACCAAAATAGAAAGGTAGATCAATGGTACAGAATAGAGGACACGGACACAAACCCAAATAAATACAATTTTCTCATACTAGACAAAGGTGCCAAAAATATGCAATGGAGAAAAGATAGCCTCTTCAACAAATGGTGCTGGGAGAATTGGAAATCCATATGCAACAGAATGAAACTAAACCCATATCTCTCACCATGCACGAAACTAAACTCAAAATGGATTAAGGACCTCGGAATCAGACCAGAGACCCTGCAGATTATAGAAGAAAAAGTAGGTCCAAATCTTCACCTTGTTGGTCTAGGATCAGACTTCCTTAACAGGACTCCCATAGCACAAGAAATAAAAGCTAGAATCAACCACTGGGATAGATTCAAACTAAAAAGCTTTCTCTCAGCAAAGGAAACTATCAGCAATGCGAAGAAAGAGCCTACAGAGTGGGAGAATATCTTTGCCAATCATACTTCAGATAGAGCGCTAATCTCCAGAATCTATAAAGAACTCAAAAATCTCTACACGAAGAATACAAACAACCCAATCAACAAATGGGCTAAGGAAATGAATAGACACTTCACAGAAGAAGATCTACAGGCAATCAACAAACATATGGAAAAATGTTCAACATCTCTAGTAATAAGAGAAATGCAAATCAAAACTACCCTAAGATTCCATCTCACCCCAATTAGAATGGCGATTATCAAGAATACAAGCAACAACAGGTGTTGGCGAGGATGTGGGGAGAAAGGTACACTCTTACATTGCTGGTGGGGCTGCAAATTAGTGCAGCCACTCTGGAAAGCAGTGTGGAGATTCCTTAGAAAACTCGGAATGGACCCTCCATTTGACCCAGCTATCCCACTCCTTGGCCTATACCCAAAAGACTTAAAATCAGCATACTACAGAGATACAGCCACATCAATGTTCATAGCTGCTCAATTCACAATAGCCAGACTGTGGAACCAACCTAGATGCCCTTCAATTGATGAGTGGATAAAGAAACTGTGGTATATATATACAATGGAATATTACTCAGCCATAAAGAATGATAAAATTATGGCATTTGCCGGCAAATGGATGAAATTGGAGAATATCATGCTAAGTGAGATAAGCCAATCTCAAAAAGCCAAGGGACGAATGATATCGCTAATAAGTGGAGGATGACACATAATGGGGGGGAGGGAAGGGTTAGTGTTAGGGTTAGAGTTAGGGTTAGGGAGGGGGGCAAGTATGGAGGAAGGAAGGACTGTGTAGAGGGTAAAGAGGGGTGGGAGGGGTGGGGGGAAGGGAAAAAATAACAGAATGAATCAAACAACATTACTCTATGTAAATTTATGATTACACAAATGGTATGCCTTTGTGCCATGTACAAACAGAGAAACAACATGTATCCCATTTGTTTACAATAAAAAAAATAAATAAATAAAAAAAAATAAAAAACAAACAAACAAACAAAAAAAAACAAAACAAAAAAAAACAAAATGCATGCCCGATTTGACTAAGTGATTTTACTTCTAGATATCTCTTTTACAGTCACAGTCTCTAATGTATGTAAAGGCACTCTTGCATATTTAGTGCTGCAACAGTTGGACTTAAATATCCTCCACAGAATGATTAAACAGTTAAGTACTCTATGGAACATACAATTGTTATACAAATTGAAATGTATGGAACGTACATTTATTATAAAATCTATATGTGCTGTGACAGAGATATTCTGAATATCATTTAAATTTAAAAAGCCAACTATTAAATATGCTTTGGTATAACACACATCAAAAGATCTACACAGTGCACCATAATACATCATGCATGCATAATCAGTAAACATATTTAATTTTCATGTAATTATAAAAACATCAACAAATACTCTAACTATTAAAAGCTGCATAAAATCAATAGCATTTAAGTAAGGAAAGCCAAAGGCCAAAAAAGAATGGTCTAAAGCAGAAAGCATGGTGAAAAATGATAGGAAAAAACCCCTAGAAATCCAAAATGTGAAATTTGAACATATCTTTATAATTTATGACATAGAATTCAGAAGTGAACCCCAATGTTATCAGGACATTTGTATAATTTTGAGTAATTCCCTTAATGTCCTTGGCCCTGAATTTTCTTGAAGGTGAAATATTTTGGCCTTGCAATAAGCACATCTACACATCTTGTAGCATTTAGTAAGAATCCCAAATCACAGTGAGAGTTGAAACACTGGCAGATATGTTCTTGTTAGTCCCTCCATAGGCCCATAACAGAGTATTGCAGATGTTTTCATAAAATGATTTAAAAATGTCTTACTTTTTCCTTAGTAACTAATTGGCAAAGAAGTTAGTCTAAAAAAGCAGGAGTCTGGTGAGTGATTTTAGAAGACTGAGGAAACTTGGACAACTGGCAGATTTCTTTCTTCCATTCTGCTTTTCTGAATTGATTCCTTCTTTAGCCATAGCATAAAAATTTCCTTCCACTCCAATACAGAAATACCCACAATGCTTCCCTCCTGCCCTCTGTTTTGCAGACCAGTCCCTTTTGGCATGAGATTCCTCTAAGGAGTGAAAATCTACAAATAGGAAAAGAAAGTTCATCAAAGATTTGCAGAAGATTTTTCAAGAGAAATCATCCTTTTTAAATTGAATTTTTGAAGCATGAAGAAAATTCAATATTATATGTTGTCACGGTAGCTGTGACTACAAGTGAACAGAAAAGATTTAGTATACTAAGTGCCCTAATTAATTCAGTCACCCCTGGTGAAGGGGAACTTGGTCTTCAGGTGACAGGGCCAGATACCAGGCCTGTGGTGCTTCTAATACTTGTTCCACAGGGATTTCCCCACACAGGTGGAAAAGACCATTTATTTGTAAGAATCATTCCAAGTAATGAAATAAAATGGTTCCCTTGCTTTTCAGTTTATTTTTTATTGAGGTGAAATTCACACAACACAAAACTAATACTTTTAAAGTAAACAATTCAGTGGCATTTAGTGCATTCATGGTGTTGTGTAACGTTACTGGGGCCTGAGTCAGAGGTGGCTGGGATCTTGACTAATTGGATTCAGTCTCTTGCCTACATTAGCAATAAGAACAAGTGAAAGAAAAAGGAAACATGAATTAAAATCACAGTTTGGCCAAACTGAGAAGACAGCTACAGAAATGTTATAATGTATAGGAACAAAAGCCAGGAAATGAACATGCAGATTTGGCTAGACTGTATTAGCCTGAGATATGTTATAATTCCCATTTTATTGGATGCCAGTCTAGGTCCCAGGGCTTGAGAAAGCGTCTCAATTTTTCTGAGGTAGAGAAAATACAGGTTACCAGGAAATGGGGAAGGAAAAAACTTTGGGGGGCTTTTAATTTCAGAGTAGTCTTGTTACACAACCATCAGTTTTACTTAGTTATAAAACATTTTCATCACTTTCAAAAGGAGGCCCCCTGTACTTGTTAAACAGGCATTCCCTATCCACCTGCCATTCCATGACAATCACCAAACTTTTTCCTTTAGTTGTTACAAGGAGGGTGAGACTCCACTTTCCTGAGACATGACCTCAGTGAGCAATCTTTGGGTCTGTGAAGAAAGAAGTGGTCAGAATGTGAACCTACACACAGTTGGGTGTGTAGACCAGAGACATCAGATTCATCTTCAATTGGGCCAGTGTGACACTCTAAAATATGTATTTGGTCTTTGTTCCTCTTTCTTGGCATAGTACTCCTAAAATCCTTAAACTCTTCAAAGTTATAGTGTCCTATCCTGTGCAAATAAGTTGACTGGTGGTGGGGGCTTCTACATAGTTTCAGGATGGGGACTGGTCATCAGAATGACCAAGGTAGGATTAGGGGTTGAGTCTTTTCTGACTTCCCATCCTCTGGGAAGGGGAGAAGGACTGAAACTTAAGTTTAACACCAATGACTAAGAATTAAATCAATCATGCATATGTAGTGAAGCCTGCATAAAACTGGAAAAGTCAGGATTCCAGAAAGCGTCTGGATAGCTGGGCATGTGGAGGTTCCTGGAGGGTAGCACCCAGGAGAAACCACAGAAGCTCTAGATCCCTTCCCGCTGGGCCCACCTTATACATTCCTTCACCTGGACCTTCTTTAATATGATATGTAATAAACCAGGAAATATGTTTTACTATGACTGTGAGCTGCTTACACAAATTAATGGAACCCCCAGAAGGGGTTATAGGAACACTGATTTATGGCCAGATTTCAGAAGCAATTTGGGTCTGTACTAAAGTTGAGGAGGCAGGCTGGTGACTGAACACCCACCAAGGTGATTGGACACTTTCTCTAGGTAGAGAGCATCAGAATTGAATCAAATTAGAGGACACCAGCATAATTGTTTGGTGGGGGCATGTATTAGGGTTTTCTAGAGTAACAGAATCAACAGGAAGTATGATTTTAAAAAGGGGATTTATTAGATTGGCTTATATAACCAGAAGCTGGATAGTCCACAATGGTGGTCTGCAGGCTGGAGAGCCGGAAGACCCAGTAGCTGCACAGTCCAAGAGGTGGAAGTCCTCAAACAAGAGTGATCAACAGTGCTACCCTAGGCCAAGACCAAGGTTTCTGGAAACTCCTTCTAGAATCAATAGCAGAGTCTGCTTTGGAAAAGTGAAGAAGTGAGAGTTCAACATCCTCAGATGATTGAAGTAGAAATCAAGAACCCTGTTCAAGAAGAGTTGAGCTTGCATCTGCATCTGCTTCCTTGTTCTTCCAACTTTTATTCCATTCAAACCACCATCCTATTGGGCAGTGCTGCCCATGCATAGGGAGGGTCTCCACTTCAGTTCACTATCCCACATTCCAATCATTGCTAGACACACTCTTATCCATACACCCAAAAGCCTCTTAATCATCAGCATCTCTTAATTCAATCAAATTGACAATTCAAATTAACCATTACAGGGGAAATCTGGACAAATGTGAACCTTTTAGTTACAGAAACCTTCTTTGTTGATTGTGATGTAAGCAGAAAACCAGAAAGTTTTTCTTTGTCCCCACATAGGCTCTCAGGAGTTGTGGACAGGCTATTGATTTGGGAGTGCAGTGGCAACAGCAATTGGGAAATCATGGTTTAAATATGTCCCCCAAATTTCCATGTCTTGGAAATGAAATCGCCAAAGTAATATCTTAATGATATATGGAACTGAGGCTTTTAGGAAATAATTAGGGATAAAAGAGATCAGAAGGGTGGGACATCAAGGATCAAGCTAGAGGCTTTATAAAAGAGAAAAGAGAGACCTGAACTCACATACTTGCTCTGTCTCACCATCTGATGTGCTGCACTAATTCAGGACTCTACAGAATCCTCATCCATGAAAAGACCACTACCAGATGTGGTCCCTCAAATGTGGACCTTCAGAACTGTGAGCTGAATTATGCAGTCTGTAGTATTCAGTTATAGCAACGGCAGCAGACAAAGACGTCATGTCAGGCTCCATGGTGTACTGGATGTCTCAGTGTCATGCATAGGTTTCTAATACCAGAGCACATCACTTGATTATCAGCAATAAAACAACACTTGTCTTGCCATGTCAGAGTGAGAGAGAGAGAGAGAGAGAGAGAGAATGAATGCCGGGACAAATGAATGAACTTTAGGTTTGTCACTTGAAGTTATCAATATTTGGTGAAGCTTGAAAGGTATTATGAAATCTACAATTGAGGTAGTTTAAAGAGGATGTGTGTGCACACTTTGCTGAGTAAAAGGGAGAGGCTTCAACAAAGAAGGAAGCTCTTTGTTACCTGTCAAACTCTTTTCTTTTTTCCCCTTTGGCACTCACTCAGCCTCCATGATGTCCATCACTCTCCATCTCATTTTCCTGCAGGTACAGCATGGCTGCACCATGGACGTTCCTGTCACTGATGGGACCCAATGCTCTGCAATGATGTCATTAGCTCGGGACCATGGTGCCTCTCCATGAGGAGGGGCTTTCCCTCCCAGAGTTGACCACTGGGCAGGGAGAATTCAGTGATGAGTTCAAAGTTATCTTCACAACAGATGCACAGCTCAGGCACACCTTTTGAAACTCCTGTTTTTCCTCCTGTCATTGCATTGGTGCAATGACATCCATTCTCAATGAATAAGATGACGTTCAAGGCTTAGTTAATTGAGATAGGCATTCTTTGTATAATATTCATTACTAAAGTTGTGAAAATATTCAATCCTACACAAAACTCAAGTAAAAGCACTTTCTGAACATTGTCCTCAATATTTTATTCAGGAGTTCTTTGCAAAAGCAAGAGACACAATCTCTAGTTTATTAGGAATGTGAATAGTGTCTCCTCAGAGTCTCTTGGAAGTTTGGGATTGCTCTCCAGATGTGATACTGTAATAAAATAATAACTAAGGGGGAAGAAGATGGCGACCTAGAGGAAAGCCACATTTCTTATTGCTCCATGACCTGGGAGTCTAACAGCAGGAATACTGCTTCTTTGCAAGATGGATGGAAGAGGGATTTTACTAAAACTCAATATTGGTCAATCAGGAAGAGACTTAGAAATTTGGATACATTAAACAAAGAAAAAAGACAACTTTGAAGCCAAACTGGTTGTGGCAGCAGCAGCAGCAGCAGCACACCTCCAGCACAGAGGGAGGGAAAACACTGAGAGTCACAATGGACAGACTTAGTGCAGAAAATCCTGAGATCGGAGGGGCAGCCTGCCCTAGGCTCATACAGAGGCTGTAGTCCACAATATACTGGTGTGTGAAGGGTGCCCTGTGTTTCCCAACTGCCCACAGAGAGCTGAGGCAGGAGCCAAATTGAGGCGATTGTGCTACAGTGGTGGCTGCAGAAATCAGGAACCAGGAACTCTATCGCTCTCTTTCTCTTTTTACTTCTATTTTCTCCTCCTCCCTCATAACCATCACATCCTTTAATCCCTTCTGCATTCTCTCTGTTCACCTTTTGAAATTCTAAATTATTTTCTACCCACCTACCTCATTTTTGCTCCTCTTAATTAACTCTATTCTTAACATCTTGTAACAATAATTAGTTTCCATGACTGCCACCTCCATTACTGCTGTTGCTATGCTGTGGAGGCCACAGATGACCCCTGTTCTTTGATTTATGCCAGGTATCATACATGACTACTTAATGTTTTTACTGATAGCAGTTACTGACCCTGCTATTTCTAGTTGTTGTACCAATTAACATTGTAGATGTCATACTAGGTACTAAGTGTCTAGTTTAATGCTGTATATTGTTGGCATTGGTTGTTGCTATTATTTGACTCACCCTAATCTGGTGCTGGAAACCTAGAGGAACACTACAAGTTCATAGGGTAGAAACTCTGCTGCTTCAGAACCATACTGATAGATGAGTAGACACACAAACAATATGAAAAAAAAAAAACAAAAAACAGGAAAAAATCACCAAAAAGCCTCAACAACAGATGCCATTGACATCAAAGTGGGGGAAATGTCAGAGAGAGAATTTAGAAAGTTTATGGTTAAACTGTTCTATGAGGTAAAAGACAATATAATGAGTGAAATCAGAGAGGAAAATACAAGAAGTAAAAGATCACTTCAACAAGAAGATAGAGATTCTGAAAAAGAACCAATCACAAATCCTTAAAATGAAGGAATCAAAAAACCAAATTAAAAATTCAATGTAAAGCATCACCAATAAACAGACCACTTGGAAGACTGATTTTCAGGCACTGAAGAGACAAAGTACATAATCTTGAAAATAAAGTAGGCCACGGAGAAAAGCTGTTAAGAGACCATGAACAGAATATTCAAGAAATATGGGATAGGAGATCCAAGATGGCAGACTAGAGGGAGGCTGCATTCCTTGTGCCCTGTAACTCAAGATTCAAACAGAGGAAATACTGTTTCTTTGTAAGTCAATCTTCACTCCCTACTGATCCCCTGTTGTTTACCCCATTCACCCACCATAATCACCTGCCATCTGCCAGCATATTGCCTTCTTTTTGAATGTGGATTGCTCACTGACTGTGGCCTATTGTCTACCATTTGCCTGTTTGCCCACCTCTTGCCTGCCCACCGCCCGCATTTCATCTACCCATTGCCCACTGCCTAATGTCCACCTGCTGATTGTCCACCATTAGCTTGCAGACCATCCACAGACCAACAGTGGATCACCTGCTTCCCACTGTTGCCTGGAAGTCAATTGTCACAGTAGCTGCAGGTTTGGTTACCTGTGGCTGCCACCATTTTTGGACAACAGCCAGGACCTACAGGCTTGCCGCCTCACCTGCTGTCATCTTGGGGCATGGCCACCTTGGTCTGGGGACTCGGGCCAGGGCCTGGAGATATATTTGAAGTACCTCCACATCAGGTTGCACCTGAGGTCTTTCTACTCGGTGTGGTAGTGGCTGCCATCTAGCTGCCTCTTCACAGGGTTGCTCCTTTGTGTCTCTCTGCAAGTTGAAAGGCATTGAGATCTTCGAACTGCAGCAAGACAGGGTCTGGGGAAGCTGAAGCCCAGGTCCATAAGATTGCAGATGGGTTTGCATGGGCCAGTCTGGGTCTGTCAAGCCTGTGGAAAGTCAGAGAATAGGAGCAGTTCCCCAGGGGGAACACAGGTTGAAGAAACTGGAGAAAACTGAGCTCTCTCCACCTGAGTCCTGAAGTGTGCAGGGATGGAAGGGGCCAGCTACAACGGGTGGGAAGACAGTAAGAGGGTGTGAGGGCATCTTGTTGGCTCACCTACCCAACCAGTCTGGCACCACTGAACTGGGGCAAAAATAAAACTTCAGAGAACCCCACCTATCGGAGGAGAGCGGAAACTGAGAAAAGTTTTGAAAGCCAATGGAAGCAATCATTCAATTTTCCATTGAGACATTCCTCCTTTTTCTTTTTTTGCACTCTGTCTCATACCTCTACCATCTCTGAATCCAAATATTTTTCATGCATCAATTTATTGAGGAATGAGATGTCTGAAGAGTATATGACAGTTTTGTTGTGTATTCCTATATTTTTACTTTAAAAAGAGTCTGTATATATTTTTCTCACCTACCTGTCTCCCTCGATTCTCTTTCTCACTTCTCTCATACTAACAGCCAACATCTATTAATTCCTTCCTCACTCTTACTATAAAATTTTACCTCTAGCTTCTCTCCCTCTCCCTCATAAACGTCACATCTTACACTACTTCTGTTCCCTCATTGTCCATCATTTGAAATGATAAAATCTTTTAGCAAACTTTCTATTTATATCGTTGTGCTATTCTTTGCATTGATTTGGGGGGTTCTGTACCTCTTGAGTCAAAGACTGGGTGTTGTTAAGTCCCATGTCTTTGTGTTTGTCCACAAGCTGTCAACCATTGTGGCCAGAAGCCAATGCTGGCTGTAGTAGCTCTCAGCTTCCAGTACCCTAGGATAGGATGGGATAAATTAGGAAGTGTTGGCAACTGGTGTGTTCCCATAGCAAAGCTGGTGCAGACCTCTAAGTTGTAAGTTCCAGTAGTTAGAGTTCAACTTCAACTGACCCTTAGAACTCTTGTCTGAAGGTGTCTGAGATTTGGTCCACATGCCCCTGTTGCTCGGGAGATGCCATTCTTTGCTGGATGTCTGGGTCTCAGGGGCCTCCCCAAATTTCCATTTTTAGAATAAGGAGTCTGTAGGCTTCACATATTCCATCCCCATGGTTGTGACTTAGCCAGGATCATACCTGGAGTACAGATGTGCCTGTCTGATGTGTTACCAGTGTCTTCCCACAGGCTCTGATGGGATGCCAGCAACTGAGCTATTTCTCTCCTGGTGGTATCTGCAGTCTGTATCACCCTAGGCACGGTCCTCTCTGTGCCTGTTTTAGTCACGCTGGTCCAGATAGCATCTGGATTACACATTAGGCAACTGTTGTATCAGGCTGGCCACTTCCTTTATGAATTACCAATCTCCAGCCTCTGCTTGCTGCCACACAGTCACTAAAAATGGTTCCCACTGTGGCAGCACTGATTCCAGCTGGACTATTCACCTTTTGACTGAATGATTTTAATTGCTTTTCACCCAACAATGTCCCCTACCATCTCTGGGTTAGTGAAGGTCAGGCTCCCTCTCTATTCCACAAGTTCCCCCAGGTTAATTTTATTCCCTGCATTTTCCTTTCTCTCTGCCTGTACTGCTCCTTCCCTTTTTAGGGGCTGGTGGCACTGCTGCTAGTCAAGTTGGCATATCTCTAATCTATTATTTCTCATATTATGTTCAAAGTTTCTGACTTCCTGCATCTGTATGATTATTTTGCTGTCCAGTGTGGAACTTCAGTGAGTTCACTTAGTCACCCTCCTCAAAGGTGTAGTCTTCCAGCTTTTTAAATTTTGAGCAGAGGAACTGCTGAGAAGCGTACTCTTCCTCTAACTCAGCATCTTCTGCATCCTTTTTTTATTTCTGAAATTTTTTGTAGTTGTAGATGCACAGCATTCCTTTATTTTATTTGTTTATTTTTGTGTGGTGCTAAGGATAGAACCCAGTGTCTCACACATGCCAGACAAGTGCTCTGCCACTGAGCTTCAACCCCAGGCCTGTGTCCTCTTTTTAATGTGTTTCTGAATGCAGATTGTTCCCACTGCTTGAATCCTGAGCTATGCAGCAACTGGAAAGCACACACTTCATCTACTCCATCATCTTTTCCTCCTCAAATAGTGATGTTTCCTTCTTTCATATTTCCATTCTTTTTATTTCCATGTCTGACCAAATTTCTCAGTTGATATCCTTGTCAACATATAAAAATCAATAGCTTTCATGTATATATGAATGAAACCTTTGAAAAAGAAATCAGGAAAAATATTCTATTCATGGTAGTCTCAAATATAAGTCAAATTACTAGGATCAAATCCAATCAAGGAGGTTGAATGCAATACAAGTGTGTTCATTTAATATAAAAAAAATCACAAAAAACCTAATCAAGGAAGTGCAAGAACTCTTCAAGGAAAATTATAGAAAAATGAAGAAAGAAATTGAGGAAGACACTAGAAGATGAAAATACCTACCATGTTCTTAGATAGGTAGAATTAATATTGTCAAAGTGACCATACTACCAAAAGTGCTATCCAGATTGCTATCCAATGCAATTCCCATCAAAATTCCAATGACATTCTTCATAGAAATAGAAAAAGGAGTCATGAAAGTCACTTGGAAAAATAAGAGGCCCAGAATAGCCAAAGCCAATCTGAGCAAAAAGAGCAATGCTGGAAACATGGTGATTTCCAATGTCATAGTATTTTATAGAGCAATAGTGATAAAAACTGCATAGTACTGGATAAAAACAGACATGGAGATGAACGAAATAGACTAAAAGATACAGAGACAAACCCACACAGATACAGTTATTTGATCCTTAAAGAAGACACCAAAACATACACTGGAGAAAAGATAACATTTTAAACAAAATTATGCTGGGAAAACTGGATATCCATATAAGGAATAAAACCAGACACCTATGTCTCTTTCTGTGCAAATGACAAAGTGGATCAAAAATCTAGGAATTTGATCAGAAAATTTACAACTGCTGAAGAAACAGAATCAACCCTTTACCTTATAGGCACAGGCATCAGTTTCCTCAATAAGGAAATTAAAGCCCAGGAAATAAAACCAAAAATTAATAAATGATTTAGCATCAATTAAATAGCTTCTGCACGGCAAAGAAAACAAGAATGTGAAGAGCAAGCCTACAGGATGGCAGAATATATTTACAGATATCTTCTGACAGATATTAATATCCAGCATATACAAGGAATTCAAAATACTTAATGCCAATCAACAAATGGGCAAATGAACCACAAGGTATGGGGGAAGGAAGGATAGTAGAATGAATCAGGCACAGTTACCCTATGTACATTTGTGACTACACAACCAGTGATTCTACATCAGGTACAACCAAAAGAATGAGAAATTATTCTACATTTATGTATGATGTGTCAAAGTGCATTCTACTGTCATGTGTAACTAATTAGAACAAATAAGAAATGTGAGAAAAAAAGAAACAATCAGTTAACATGAAAAAATGTTCAATGTCTTTGGTAATCAGGGAAATGCAAACCAAAATTATGCTTTGATTTCATCTCATTCCAGTTAGAACAGCAATCATCAAGAGTACAAATGGTCACACTGCAGTGAGGAAGCCATGGAAAGGGAACACCAATGCACTGTTGTTGGGCTTATAAATTAGCACAACCACTATGAAAATCAGCATGGAATTTGTTCAAAACTCAAGGTATAGAAACACCACATGACCCAGATACACAGTTCCTCAGTATTTATCCAAAAGAACTAAAATCGGCCCAATGTAGTGATACACACAAGTTCACAGCAGCACAATTCTCAATCGCCAAGTCATGGAACAAAACTAAGCATCTAGAAGCAGATGGATGGATAACGAAAATGTAGTTTATATACACAATGGAGTATTGCGCTACCGTAAGGAAGAAAGAAATTGTGTCATTTGTAGAAAAATGGCTAGAATTGGGAGCATTATTTGAAGTGAGATTAGCCAGACTCAGAAAGTCAAGGGTCGCGTGTTCTCTGTCATATTCAGAAGTTAGAGAGGAAAAGGAAAGAAAAGAGACCTTAAAATAGAAGAATAACCAGTAGATTAGAGGATGAAGATGAAGAGAGAAGAGGGAATTGCAAGACATGGGGGAATAAAGTAGGCAAAATTATGCATAGCACATATATAAATATATCACAATGAATCCGTTATGTATAATTAAATTGCACCCATAAAAATTACAGAAAAGGTTTACATAAGTCATGTGAAATAAAAGACATTCAGGTTTATGTTTTATTAATCTATAATTGCTTTTTTTTACCTATAAGGCATTTTGGTATCCTATAAACAATCAATTGGCACAAGCATATACATGTGCAATATACACTTCACAGATGTACACAGACATACATAAAAATGGACAGAAAACAAAGATTTTATAGTTTTTATTTACCAGAATTGGGTCCCCAGAGATAGGAGACAAGAGAGATGCAAAAGCTTATTAAGTACAGTATGTACCAGATTTAGAGTTTTAGGAACCAAAACAGAGATTTTTCACAGATTTTTTTTTTTTTTTTTTTTTTTTTTTTTTTTTTTAATTGTGTGACAGGGACATGGAGAAGGTCTGTAAAGTTGGGATGGCCAGGGTAGTATCTACAAGTCAAGGTTGGCATTGAAGAAATTGTTCAGGTGACAACTTGTTATCCAGCGAGGCAGATCTCCACTGATCATCACCACTGTTTAATTCCCTTCTTTAGGATCCTAGTTCTCTTTTCTTTTGGTCTCCAGTGGGCTTGAGAGTTAACCCATCAATAAGTGGTTTCTGAATAAACACAGGGGGAAAAATAGGCAGAAGGCCAAAAGATCCCAGTTAGACAAAACAAACAAAACACAAACAAGAATCAACATAAATTAAATACACACAACCCAAAGTGAATTTATCAGAAAAACTGTGAGCTCAAAAAGACAGAGATTCTTGCAAAAAATGAAACGACTGAAGTTACTCTAGTAAAAGAACACACAGAAGATTTCTATTAAGCCAGAGGAGATGTCTAGATCAGATTAGAGGCAGATTAGATATCGAAAGGAGTGTGAGAGCCAATAAAGCTGAAGGAGGCCTAGAAAAACAAAGACACATCCAGTCACATGACAAAAAGAATCCTTTAGTCTGAGACTCTAGTGAGGAATCCTAGAATTTGAGAATTGACCCGCCAGAGGGCAATGAAGTGAATAACAGAAGAAAATGTTCTTAGAAGGTCTTCATGTGGATCAAAGACCTACAAATTAGTCTAGAAACTGCACTTTTAGAATAAAATGTAGTTCAACACTCCAACATTGTTGGCCCAGGAATTGACTTTCCTTAACAAGACTACTAAAGCACAACAAAACCAAAAATCAAGACGTCGGATGGCATCAAATTCAAAAGCTTCTCCACAATAAAGGCAACAATTGAAGAGTATGAAGAGAGAGCCTACAGAACGGGAGAAGATCCTTGCCACCTGCTCTAGAATACACAGAGAACTCAAAAAACTTAATGCCATAAAAACAAATAACCCAACTAAAAAGTGGGCAAAAAACTAAACACACTTCTCAAAAGAAGAAATACAAAATACCAGCAAATACATGAAAAGATGTCCAACATCTCTAACAATTAAGGAAATACAAATCAAAACTACACTAACATTTTATCTCACTCCAGTCAGTATGGCAATTATCAAGAATACAGATAATTCATAAGTGTTTGTGAGGCTGTGGAGGTAAAGGTACACTCATATCTTGTTAGAGGGACTGCAAAGTAGTGCAACCTGTCCATACTGGAAAGCAGAATGGAGATTCCTCAAAAAACGAGGAATGGAACCACCATATGACAAGGCTATTCCATTCCTCAGTATTTATCCAAACAGTCTAAAATTAGCATACTATACCAATGCAGTCACAACAATGTTTACAGCAGCACAATTCACAATAGCCAAGCGAGGTGTCCTTCAACAAATGAAAGAATAAAGAAAATGTGGAGTATTAGTGCACGATGGAGTATTAGTCATAAACAGGAAAGAAATTATGGCATCTTCTGGTGAATGGATTGAACTGGACATTATCATGCCAAGTGAAATAAGCCAGATTCAGAAAATCAAGGGTGGAATGTTCTCTCTCATATGTGAGCTAGAGCGAAGGGTGAGGTCAGACATCTAAAGACAGATGGAAGATCAATGGAGTAAGAGAAGATTGAGGGGAAGGGAGGACAGATGGGATAAGGGAAGAACAGTGGAATGAATCTAACCTAATATTCCTATGTACACATATAAATATACCACAGTGAATATCACCGTTATGCATATCTGTAAGTAAGTGGCAGAGAGATTAGTAGAATAAAGGGAAGGCAACAGGGGAAGGGAGGCAGAGGGGAAAGGGAAGTACTGGGGATGTAATTAGTGCATAATAAATGCCATGCTTTTATAATTATGTCAAAATGAACATTAACATTATATATAAAGAACCTATAAAAAGTCATATACATACTTATTTTTCACATGGGAAATAAAATCCAATAAATGAAATATTCGTATCAATATGTATTCATGCAGAGTGTGTGAGTGCTAAATATCAAATTTTGGGGACTTTGCCAAAATGGTAGGCAAGGAATTTTTCTTAATTGTAGCATAATTTGCTTTTTCTTATTATGAAGGAGATAGAATATTCTTTAATATGCTTAAGAGCCATTTGTATATCTTTTTTTCTGAGAATTCTTTGTGAACTTTGCCTTTTTCTAGTGGATTTTTGGTTTTCTTTATGCTGATGTGTAAAAGTTCTTCATGTGATAGAGAAATCAATCCTTTGTTTTATGATCTAAAATTCAAAATGAAGAAGAAGAGAAAGAGAAGGAGGAGGAATAGGGGAAGAGGAAGAGGAGGAGGATGAAGAAGAAGAAGACGACATCAATGATGAGGAGGGTAGCATTTGGCAATGGTGAGAATGAGGAAAAGAGAGACACGTTTTATATTTTATAAAAAAAATGAAACAAATCAATACCATAGATTTAAGTCTCACTGCAGCTTGGATTTTAAAAGAGATATAATTTATCTGTTTCCCTCAAATGAATGAGGAAGCTAATTCACAGATGTGTACACACCAGTTCAACCCTGGTCAAGATAAAACAAAAACAAAAACTTCACAAAACAAAAAACCCTTGATAACAAATTTTCTTGGTACCTACAGCAGGAGACAGAGGAAAAAACCAGACACAAAACTAAAGGATTCTGAAGTTAAACATGAAGTATAAGATAAAGGGGTAAATGGAAGAATTAAGAAAAAAGAAAAAGAAAAGAAAAGGAACAGTGGACTCCTGCAGAGTGTGTGGTTCTGGTTCTGTAGTTCAAAGCCTCTACCAGGTCAAGGACAGAGTAAATTTTCTCCCAGCTGCCTCTTTAATCTGTGTGGTTCAGAGATTCCTCAGATCCTTGAGAAGTGTAGCTGTGGAAAATCAGGTGGACTGAGTTTACAGTCCTTGCAAATTAAGGAAGTAAGAGAAAGTGGGGAGAGGGGGAGAGAGAGAAAACAAGAAGATATTAGAATTCAACTCAGTCTGGGCAGGTTCTTGGCTTAATGCCACAGAAAGGAATTTCAGGTCTTTTGTGGTTTAGATATGAGGTGTCCCCTCAAAGCTCCTTTGCTAATGCAGGAGTACTTGGAGGTAAAATGATTAGATTTCGAGGGCTGTAACCAAATCAGTCCATCCTATTTTGAATGGACTGATGGGGTAGTAGCTCTAGGCAGCTAGGGCAGAGTTGGAGGACATGGGTCACTGGAGACATGCTCTGGAAGGCTTCATCTTCCCTGCAGCCTCTCCCTCACCCTCTGTTTCCTGGCCACCATGCCCTTCCTTTTTGATGTTCTGCCTCACCTCAGGCCCAGAGCGATGGAGTCAGCTAACCATGGACCAAACCTCTGAAACCATAAGCCAAAATAAACTTTCCCTCCTCTAAGTTGTTTTTGTTGGGCATTTTGGTCACAGAAATGTAAAAGCTAATTAAAACAAATTCTTACCAAAAAGTGGGGTTCCTGGTGTGACTAACATAACATAACATGGTTGTGGTTCAGAAGCCTTTGGAGGTGGCATATGGGAGAAATTTTGAAAAGTTTGGAGATGTGATCTGGAAAGTCTTTATGATGTAAGCAAAACTTAACAGGTTATTCTGGTTGGAGCTCCAATCAAAATACTAATAGGAATGTGGACTGTGCTCATGAGGTTTCAGAGGAAAACAAGGCCTTCACTGGGCATTGGATCAGAGGCCACCCTTCATATTATGGCAAAGAACTTGAGGTTTTCTATGAGGCTGACTTGAAAAGTGATGTACTAATTAATCTGGTTAAGGAAACTTCAAGGAAGCACAGCATTGGCAGTAGCATGGATATTATAAGCAGCTTTTAATCAGGTTATTGTGAAAATCTGGATCAGAAAGCAGAGCTAAATGATTTTTTAAACGCTTTCATTGCTGCATTATATTTATAAACCATAGTGGGCTTCATTTGCTCACAATCATATGTGCATGGACTTTCATTTCCTCCCTGTCAGTCCCCAGAGCTTTCTCTCTATCTTCCCTTCTCCACTATCCCCCTTTTTATGTTGTACTTGTCTTCCTCCTATTTATTTTAAATTGGTGCTTTATAGAGACACATAAAGGTAGAATTCACTGTGATACTTTTATAAAATTATACATATTGTCATTTTGTCAAATTATTTTTCCACTTCTTTCTTTTTCCCATTCCTCCTCCTTGCCCCTCAGTCTGTTTCCTCTATGCCATGAATCTCCCCTCTATTTTCATGAGATTCAATTCCATCATTTTCCCCTTACTGTCTACTTAGAAAAACTGCTGGCTGTCGAGAGAATCAGGCTGAAAGAGAGCCCACACGTGGTGCTAGAAGCAAGGCCAAAGGGGTGAGGATGTCTAAACCCTTTGGAGAGCACATCTCCTGGCCATGAGTCCTAGGATGCTGTACATGGAGTGAGAGGTGAAGGTACAGAACCTGGTTTCCCTGCTCGGTTTTAGTCTTATTTTGGTTCCTCCCTTCTTTCTATGCCCTTATTCCTCCGTTTTTAAATGCCCTTCCCAAGGAAGGAGACTCTATGGCCTAATCGCATTGTCAAGTTCCCACCTGGTTACATATCATATTGATGAGACAAAGCAGATTGACATCCCACTCTTCCCAGAATATCCAAGTCATGATTTTGGATAAGACAAGAGATACACTTAAGACACGGGGAGAGGGCTCCCTTCTCTGCTCCTGGTTGTGGTCTTGGATGTGGTCTTACAAGTCCTTACTGAGGTACTGTGCACCACCTCCAACTGCCCACCTACCACATCCCCATGGGGCTGACTCACAGTGAAGTTCTGAAGGTTCTCAAGTCCAGAAATCAGAAATGTCACAGGAAACACATGGGAGATTTGTTCTAAAACCACTGAGAACACCATAGGCCTCATGAGCCCAAGTCTCTTATACAAGTGGCAGAGTATCTGCATATAAACAGTACATATGGGGGCTGGGGAGATAGCTCAGTTGGTAGAGTGCTTGCCTTGTAAGCACAAGGCCCTGGGTTCAATCCCCAGCAACGCCCCCCCCCCCCAAAAAAAGTACATATCCACCTCCTGTATAGTTTAAATCATCTCTCCATGAGTTCTGACACCTAAAACAGTGAAATGGAAATGTAATTCTCTGTAACACTGCATGATCTAGAAAACAATGGCAAGACAAGTATCTGTCTGTAGAGACACAATTGCATTCCTTATATTTTTGATTTGCAGCTGGTTGGGACCACGGATGGAGAAAGACGGGTGCATGGGCCAACTGTACTTTCTTGCATTGCATTGAGGGGAGGAAAACTGCAGCCAAGATGAGGGTTTATAGGAGCCGATAGTCTTCTAATCAACATTGGGACACATCTGGCCTTCAGCCTGGAAGACAAGGGGTATAGAAAAAGAGGTTCCAGGAAGCATCAGTAGAGAGAGCTCAGAAAGAAGGCAAGTGTACTTGGTAGGAGAGCGTCCCTTGAAATTTCATATACACCCCAAAGTGGTTGCAATCTTGTGTGGAAACAGTCTTAGCAGAAGTGACCACATTAAGAAGAGATCATATGATGGAAAGTAGCATAAACTGGCTTCAAATCCAATGGCTAGTGTCCTTGTAAGAAGAGGGAGTTTGGACACAGAGACCCTAGAAAGAAGCAACAGAGTGTGGGCAGCAGCAGGAGACTGGCAAGAGCTGGGAGAGTTGGGGAGGACACTCCCCTGGAACGCTGTGAGGGAGTGTGGCATAACTGTGTCGAGCCTCTGGAATAGGAGGGAATGCCTTTCTTCTGCTGTAGGCCACCCAGCTTGCAGGGTTTGTCTGCAGCAGCCTAGGACCTGCCTGCAGGTCTGAGCACGTTGGACATGCAGGTCTTACCTGAACCACAGACACACACTGATGACAGCACAGTCTCCGCCATGAGGGATGACCACAGTCAGGTTAAGCCAGGTGGGAAAAGGGCTAGGCACACACAGTGGGGATCTTTAACTCTGGGATCTGGTTCCTGTGTTACTGGGAGCAATTCTGACCCCAGTCTCCTGACCTGCTGCCTAGTGAGGCCCCACAGAGGGCAGAGGGACGTAGAACATGGGTCTGCCCTACTCATTTTGTCCAGGCATCGAGCACTGCCAGCTGCCTCCTGCCCTGCCCAGTGGGACCCTCCGTGGCCCCTGTCCCTGTCCTCTCTGAGTGTTCTTCCCATCCTCCACACTGCCTCTGGCAGCATCCAGTCGTGGTGATGGCAACATCACTGGGTATGGCTACTTGTTGAAGGGCAGGGGAGCCTGTGGCCCCCAGGACAGGGTGAGCCCATCTGTCCTGATGAAATATGCCATCTGCATGCTGGAACTGGAAGCCATTGAAGCCAAAAGGCAAGTGAGGGTCTCTTGTCCTTTATCATTTATGTTAAAAATCATTTTTTAGTTTTTGATAAGATTTATATGCAACTTATAACTGGGCGTGGTGGTGCACACCTGTAATGCCAGTGGCTTTGGAGACTGAGGCAGGAGAATTGTGAGTGCAAAGCCAGTCTCAGTACCTTAGTGATTCCCTTAGAAACTCAGTGAGACCCTGACTATATGTAAAATTTAAAAAAGAAAAGGGCTGTGTATGTGGCTCAAGGGTAAAGAACCCATGAAATCAAGCCCTCATTAAAGAAGAAAGAAAGAACAAAAAATATTTGCAAATTCTAATTCCCCCAACATTTTAATCTTTTATCCAACATTTGTAATTTTACCAAAACGTTTATGTTTGTGTTATAGAAAATTTATTGAAATAACATTTATATAAATAATGAATTACAATACCTTGGATTTTTGTCCTCATTTCCAGTCAGGAACTACATGGATACAAGAGAAATAGAGTACAGAGTAATGGAAATGCTTGACATGACAACAAGTTCTCATTCATTAAGTGCTGGAGCATTAAGTGCTGGAGAGGGTAAGGTGAGTGCACTTTGGTATCTGGTACAATTAGTTTACCACACAGAATCCTCTGGCATGTCATTGACTGAGACATAGGAATTGAAAAGCATTCACAACCTCAGAACATTTTCCACTTCAGAACACTTGAAAATGATTGATATCCATTACTTGTTACCTTGCTCTTCAGCAAACTGCTCTTCAACTAATGCAACAGAGCAACTCACATAAATCTACAAAAGAGGCTTTTAGCTATAGATGCTTAGTGTAAAAAAGGAGACTTTGTTATTGGTTGTATTTTAAATTTTACTTTCTCTTCACAAAGCAAAAGGAAATATTTATGTCTGACCTTTCTAATTGGAAGAAAAAATATTTGGCACTCCAAATGTAGTGTGTGTTAGTGTTTGGGAAGCAGACATGGTTTAAATGAGAAAGGCCCAGGAAATAAGGTAGGACGATCAGCTTTCTGCCCATGATATGCAAGCATGTGACCTTTACAAGTGACTTAGTCTTTGCCATCATCGTCACTAAGAACCAAGTAAATGAATAAAGGTCCTCAAGTTACCAAAATGTGTCAAGTTACCAAATGTGTGATAAGTATGGAGGAGGATGGGTGGGAGAATTCTCCTACTCTAACAGAATTAGGGAAGGCTGCACCTGCCATGAGGTGGCTGGAGCACCTGGGATCCTGCCACTGAGTGGGATTCCAAACTCAGATTCACTGAGCCCAGGCCACAAGAGCAGGCTATAGTCCAGTCCTTTGGCTCACTGAGAATAAAGTGAGTTGCTATAATTTGAACCTGCTTGCACAAACTACCTCAGTTCTGCACTTCCACACTTAGCCAGCACATTAAAACACAGTTCAGGCCCAGTACAAAAAGTGTGCCTGCAAGAGACCCTTGTACCTAGGATTGCCAGGTTTGGGGAGAAAAATGGGACTGTGGGGAGGATAAATTCCCCAAAGTTTCACTGAAATCAATTCCTGAACCCTTTTCAGGAGACTCACTTAACATGCAGTGGTTCTCAGGCAACCCACTGAAATCACAGTTCAGGCCCAATACACGAAGGGCCTTTGTACCTTGGATCACCAACTTTGGGGGAGAAAGTGGGAATGCTGAGAAGATCAATTCCCCAAAGTTTCATTGAAATCCATTCCTGAAATTTATCAGGAAAGTCACTTCAAGTACAATTGCCTGCTAGCAATGAAGAGCCATTTACCAATGGCGCAAACAGTTCAAATTGAAATCATTCCTACCAGTGCTGAGAAGTGCTTTTGCTTCATTCTATCTCAACAAGAGACAAACCACAATGTGCTCATTGAGAACAAGGTGTGTTGCTGCAAGTTGAAGCTGCTAGCACAAACTGCCTCAGTACTTTACTTCCAAGTTTTCTCAATTCCCCCAAGTTTTATTGAAATCCATTTGTGAAACTTTTTTCAGAAAACTCACTTCATTTGCATTTGCCCCCTTGCAATGGAATGCCACTTACCAATATCATAAATCTTCAAAGTAAATTCATTCATGCAAGCGCTGAAAAGCACTTCTGCTAGATGCTAGCTCAACCAGAGACAAACCACAATGTGCTCCCTAAAATCATAGTTGAAGCTACTAGCACAAAGTGCTTTAGTACTGCTCTTCCAAACTTTTCTCAGCCAGCACATTGAAAGCAGAGTATAGGCCCAGTACACAATGTGTGGTAGCAAGAGAGTCTTTGTACCTAGGATCAGCAATGTTGGGGAGAAAACTGATACTGCTGGGAGGATCGATTCCCCAAAGTTTCATTGATATCCATTTATGAATCTTTTTCAGAAAATCCACATAAATTGCAAATGTCCTCCACCAGCACATTCAAAGTAGAGTTCAGGCCCAATAAGCAAATGTGCTAGCAATAGACTCCTTGTACCTAGGATCACCAACGTTGGGGAGCAAAGTGGAACAACTGAGAGGAGTAATTTGGCAGAGTTTCTCTGAAATACACTTGGGAAACTTTTTCAGAAAATTTACTTCAATTGCATTTGCCTGATAGCAACAAAATGCCATTTTCCAATTGCACAAACACTTCAGATTGAAACCATTCCTGCCAGCGCTGAGAAGCACTTATGCTTCATGCTAGTTTAGCCAGAGACAAACCACAATGTGCTCACTGAGAACAGAGTGTTGGTGAAAGTTGAAGCTGCTATCACAAAGTGTTTCAGTCCTTACTAAGAAGCTATTCTCAGCCAACACATTCAAACAAAAGTTCAGGCCCAATATCCAAAGTGTGCTAGGAAGAAAATCCTTGCACCTAGGGTTATGAACATGAGGAAGGCAGTTGAACTACTGAGATCATCAATTCCCTGAAGTGTCATTGAACTCTATTCCTGAAACTTTTTCAGAAAACTCAACTGCAGCTGTTCTCAACCAGCATATTTAAAGCACAGTTCAGGCCCAATATACAAATGTGCTGGCCAGGGTACCCTTTTACCTTGGATCAACAAATTTTGGGAGGAAATTCGGACTCCTGAGAGGATCGATTCCCTAAACTTTCATTGAAATCCTTTTGTGAAACTTTTTAGAAAAGGTACTTCAATTGTAGCTATTCTCAGCCAGCACATTCAAAGCACAGTTCAGGACCAATATACAAAGTGTGCTGGCCAGAGAACCCTTGCACCTGGGATCACCAAATTTGGAAAAGAAAGTGGGAATGCTGAGGCAATCAATTTCCCTAAAGTTCCTTGGAATCCATTTGTGAAACATTTTTCAGAAAACTCACTACAATTGAAGTTGTTCTCAGCCAGTACATTCAAAGTGCAGCTCAGGACCAACAAATAAAGTGTACTAGCAAGAGAGCCCTTGTACCTAGGATAACAAAATTTCAGTAAGGAAAGTAGGAATGCTGAGAAGATCAATTTCCTAATGTTTCATTTAAGTCCATATGTTCAAACATTTTAGGAAAATTCACATGAAATTCACGTGTCTGCTTGCAACGAACTGCCGTTTACCGAAGGCACATATGTTTCACAGTAAAACCTGCAATCTCTGACAAGCAGTGACGCTTGATGCTACTTTAACTGGGGACAAACCCCAGTGTGCTCACTGAGAACAGAGTGAGTTCCTCCAACTGAAGCTGCTAGCACAAAATGCTTCAATTCTGCACTTCCAAGATTCTCTATGCAAGTACCTTCAGAGAACAGTTCAGACCGATTCTACAAAGTCTGCTCGCAAGAGAGAATTGTATGTAGTATCATCAATGTTCAGGAGGAAAGTGGGCTGCTGAGATAAATTCCCTAAAGTTTCATTAACATCCTTCTGTCAAACAATTTCAGAACACTCACTTCAAATACAAGTGTCGGCTTACAAGGAACTCTGGTTTAACAATGGCATAGACACTTCAAAGTGAATCTGGGCCTGCAGGTTCTGAGATGTGGTGATGCTTCATGCCATTTCAACTAGGGGTGAACCCCAGTGTGCTCACTGAGAACAGAGTGAGTTCCTACACTTTGAAGCTGCTGGCACAAACTGCTTCGATTCTGCACTTCCAAGCTCTTCTCAGCAAGTACATTCAGAGCACAGTTTAGACCCAATACACAAAGTCAGCTAGCAAGAAAGCCCTTGTACCTAGGAACACCAGCTTTCAGGCAGAAAGTGACACTGCTGAGAAGATCAATTGCCCAAGAAACTCAGAAAACTCACTTGAAATGCAGGTACCCATTTGCAAGGAACTGCCATTTACCAATGCCACAGACTTTTCAAAGTGATACAGGTCTGCAATCTCTGAGAAGCCATTGTGCTCCATGCAACTTCACCCAGGGACAATCCCCAATGTACTCATTGAGAACAAAATTAGCGACTCCATGCTGAAGCTGCTTGCAAAATCTGCTTCAGTTCTGCACTCCTGAGCTTTTCTCAGTAAGTACATTCAGAGCACAGTTCAGACCCAATATCCAAAGTCTGCTAGCAAGAGAGTCCTTGTACTTAGGGCCATCTACTTTGAGAAGGAAAGTGAAAATGCTGTGAAGATCAATTCCCCAAAGTTTCATTGAAATCCATTTGTCAACTTTTTGCAAAAAATTTCCTTGAATTGCAGGTGTCTGCTTGCAACAAACTGCAGTTCACCAAAGGCACAGATGTTTCAAAGTGAAACCAGGCCTGGACGCTCTGTGAAGTGGGTATGCTTCATGTGAATTCAACCAGGGACTAAACTATTCCCTGAATGTTGAGGCTTACACAAACTTGTGTAGTTCTGCATTTTTCCTAGCTCTTCTCAGTATGCACATTTACAGCACAGTGTAGACCCAGTATCCAGAATCTCTATGAAGAGAGCACTTGTCCTACATGTCCCAGGTATGAGGAAGAAACTAGGACTGCTAAGAGGGCCAATTCCCCAATTTTTCATTGAAATCCACCTGGCAAACTTTTTCAGTTAAGTCATTTAAATGGCAAGATTCAACCTTCAGCCAACTGTCCTGTGACAATGTCACAGAGGCTTCAAAAGTGAAATCTTAATTGCAAGTTCTGAAAAGGATTAGTACTTAACACATTTTTAACCAGGGACAAACCCCAATGTGTTCACTGAGAACTAAGTTCCTGCAAGTTGAAGCTGTTTGCACAAAATGCATCCGTTCTCCTCTTCCTACCTGTGCTCAGCAAGCACATCCAGAGAATAGTTAATAACAAGTATTCAGGTTGTCATAGAAAGAGAGCATTTGTGTCTAGGTCCCCCAAGTTTGCAGATGAAAGTTGGACTGTTAAGAAAAAATTGATGCAACTACTCTGGAAAGCAATATGAAGATTCTTCAGAAACTTGGACCAGAACCACCTTTTGACCCAGCTATCCCACTCCTTGCTTTATACCCAAAGGACTTAAAATTAGCATACTATAGTAACACAGTCACATCAATGTTTATAGCTGCTCAATTCACAATAGCTGAACTATGGAACAACCTAGATGCCCTTCAACAGATGAATGGATAAAGAAACTGTGGTATATATACACAATGAAATATTACTCAGCCTTAATAATGAAATTATGGCATTTGCTGGTAAATAGGTAGAACTGGAGACTATGCTAAGCAAAGCAAGCCAAACCCCCAGAAGCCAAAGGCCAAATATTTTTTTTGGCAAGCGGATGTGAATCCATAAAGGGGGAGGGGGTAGGGAAGAATGAAGGAACTTTGTATTTGTCAGAGTGTAGTGAGGGGAGATCTGGGGGTGGGAAGGGCAGTGGAATGAGATGGACATTATTGCCCTATATACATGTATGACCACCACCAGTGTGACTCTGTGCCATGTACAACCAGAGGAATGAGAAGTTGTGCTTCATTTGTGTACACTGTCAAGATGCATTCTAATGTCATGCATAACTACTAGAACAAATTAAAAAATAAAAAAATAACTTCATGGTATGTCCAGCTCTCCCCTCCTTTGGGGAGGCCTGACATTTTTTCTTTCTGTTTACTATATGCTCTCCAAACTGAAATGCAATCTCCAGGAGGGTCTGTCCTCCTGGCCATCATTATCCAGGTCCCAGTGACACCTCATCCCCTGGTTGTGCTGCTATGCTACCTCATTCTCTATGAACTCTCACTGAATCCCTCTGAGAAACAACTGACCTCTCATTTCCAAAGAGTGAGGCCCGTATCTCTGTGGCCCTGGGGAAGGACACAGAGGTGCAGTCTGACTGGGAAGGGCTGTGGTAGGATTGATTGCCACAGGAGCTTGCTCTGAGGTCAAAGTCCCCTCTCAGTTCCCCAGATGATCATGACTCCTCCTAGAGTTCTCTGCCTTTCTCTTCCTACAGTTGAAGCCCCAGACCACAGACTGCATGCACCAAACAAAACTGTGGAAACCTGTCTTTGCTCAGCCTTCCCAAGTCACAAAACTTTACAGTTCCAACACTGGACACAGGAGCCATTTCTCTTGACCCCCAAGCCCTCTCCGTTTTGAAGTTGGTTTAGTGTTCAACCTTCTTCTCTGGAGTGGAACAAGATGTACTAATGTCTTGTAGAGGCCAGGAGGGTGTCACATGTAGAACATCTACTTATGACACCTGAGGTTTCTGGCTGACCCCCACGAAAAGAGAAAAGATGGCAGAAATTTTTACCATGTGTTTCAATGTATTAAGCAACGTGCCTAGAAACATGTCTTCACACAGTAGGTGCTTTCTTTATGTTCCTCAAACAATGAGCCCAGTCAGCTTCTTCCCACATATCTCAATGGGCATGGGAGCTGCCAACTCTAAAGCCCCTAACTGGCAATAACGAGGATGGAACTTCTCTCTACTATGGAAGCTGGAACTTCCTTTATGAATGCAAAAGTGCTCTGCACAAGGCCTGAGGTGAGGCCCCTGGCAGAGCTTCTTCATGCAAAAAAGAAAGTCATACCAGAGAAAGCCCCAGCCCTCACTGAGTCCACCTGGGAATGAGCTGAGTACACATTATCAAGGAGCAATGCCCAGTGTGTGGAGGCTGCTCCGGGACTTCCAGGACTCATCCCACTAGGTGCTGATCAACTCAACGAGGGCAGTCCTCTGAACTCGCCAGGTTTCACACAGCATTTTGGTCTCTGAGAGGTTCATGGCATTCTCAAGACCCAGGCAGAGGGTGATGGTACACTTGGGCTTACGGTACAGGTACTTACCTTGGAAATAGCATGTTCAACACCTGCTGGGTGGTGAGCATATGGATCCCAGGGTGCTTGTGGCTCACCCCTCCCTGCTATGGTCAACCGTTGGGGTCCCAGGAAGAAATGCCAAAACTGTGGAATATGTCTGGGAAGCTCTGGATGATGGGAAATCCCACACTCCAGGGTTTCATCTTCAGGGTAACATGTAAAGAGGGAGCCAACATGGCTCTGCCAGGTAGAGACATGTGGGAACTGACTGAGCCACAGGGGCCCAGGACCCTGGGTTCAGAGTTGGTTTCATGTAGAATTGCTGGGGGACCAGAAGAAAACCCATTTCTCTCTATGCAGACAGTGGACTCCCTCAGTGCTGGTCAGGCTGTTGTGCTCCTCAGAGCCCCAGGATGTCCCAGGCGTGTAACAATGGAAAATCCACATGCATCCCAGGCTGCTCCTGGGAATATCTACCTGGATTTGAAGCACAGTTGTCTGGATCAGGTGTCATCCTAACAATATTTCCCTGCCTCCCACCCCAAAAGTGCTCTTGAAGACCCTGAAGATCCATTGGCTCTTGACTATCGCTTTCCTCTGGGCTCCCTGGGCTGTATTTTAGGAGTCCACACCAATTCTCAGCACACAGGTTGGGCCCACTCAGATCCCAGGAGAACCTAAGCATTGCTTGTACTTCTCATTCATCATGACCCTCAACACAATGCCTGGCTACGTGAGAGCAAAGTCTTCTGCACCACTCAGATGTCCCCTGCCCACTGCTCAGGACACATCCTCTAAGCACCTACAGAACCCACCATGCACAGGGCCTTGGTGCACATTGGCCTGCAAAGACCTGGAGGAGGGGGAACCCACAGACTGGGACCCCAAGACCCTAGATCCTGGGGTCAGAGTTGCCCACTGACTTGGAAAAACAGCCCATGT
The DNA here is from genome assembly GCF_902686455.1 of Sciurus vulgaris. NCBI lineage: Eukaryota > Metazoa > Chordata > Mammalia > Rodentia > Sciuridae > Sciurus > Sciurus vulgaris. The sequence continues at coordinate 21,164,510 of NC_136475.1, forward strand.
GCACACAGTCACCATTCCCCTCCACTGAGCGCCTGACGGAGACACCTGCAGAGTTGGCAGTGGACCTGCCATCACATTCCTTTAAAGTGATGGTGTCCACAGAAAGAGAAATTTTGTAGGATTTCACTTATCTCAGATTCCCAATAATCAGGTTCATAAAACATAATGTAGAATGTTCTTTTCTTAGGCCCATGGAGGAGACTAGAATTCAATATTGATGGCAAGAGCAAGTCCATGTGAGTTCTGGAGATAGATGGTGGCAATGGTTATACAGCAACATGAATATGCTTAATGTCACTGAACTGTGCACTTCAAAAACAGTTACAATTACAAATGGATGTTTTGTGTATTTTACCACCATTTTATAATTAGGGAAATTACTGAATTACTCTCATAGGATTATTTGTGTTATGATGGCAGAATATAAGAGACTGGGTAATTTATAGAACAGATTTTATTTCTCAAATTCTGGAGGCCTGAAGTCCAAGATCAGGTGCCAAATTCTGAGAACCTTCTCATTGTTTCTGCCCGTGACAGAAGATAAAACAGCGACAAGGGCCGCTTTGAGAAGTCCCTTCCCAAGGAAAGAGATTCTAAGGTCTAATCGCATCATCAAGTTCCCACTAGTTACACATCATATTGAAGAGATAAAGCAGAATGATATCCCATGCTCTCCAGAACATCCAAAGTTCTTGGGACGACTCATAATTTCTGTAAGTTTTCACAAGTCATGATAAGACAAGAGATACGCTTAAGACATGGAGAGAGGGCTGCTTTCTCTGCTCCTGGTTGCGGTCTTGGATGTGGTCTTACAAGTCCTTACTGAGGTACTGTGCACCAGCTCCAACTGCCCACCTACCGCATCCCCATGGGGCTGACTCACAGTGAAGTCCTGAAGGTTCTCAAGTCCAGAAATCAGAAAACATCACAGGAAACACATGGGAGATTTGTTCTAAGACCACTGAGAACACCACAGGCCTCACAAGCTCAAGTCTCTTATACAAGTGGCAGAGTATCTGCATATAAACAGTGCATATCCACCTCCTGCTTAAATCATCTCTCCATGAGTTCTGACACCTAATACAATGAAATGGAAATGTAATTCTCTTTAATCCTGTATGATATACAAAACAATGCAAGACAAGTATCTGTCCATAGAGACACAATTTCATTCCTTATATTTTTACACTTGATCTTAGCCAAAAGGCCGAGAAGCATCATTCCTTATATTTTTGATTTGCAGCTGGTTGGGACCATGGATGGAGAAAGATGGGTGCATGGGCCAACTGTACTTTCTTGCTTTGCATTGAGGGGAGGAAAACTGCAGCCAAGATGAGGGTTTATAGGAGCCGATAGTCTTCAAGTCAACGTCTGGACACATCTAGCCCTCAGGCTGGAAGACTTTCTTGGAGAGGATCCAAGGTCTTTCCTACTGAGGAAGGAATCCAAAATAGTAACTTACTTCAAATGGCATCAAAGAAGCACTGAGCTCTCAGGAGGGAGAGGGGTCAATACAATTGTCTAGGCCATGTTACAGAAGTCAGAGGGTAAGTTCAAATGCAAAGCGCTGCAGAGTCCCACAGGGAACACTGGAGAGTGTTGGTGATTTCAGAGACTGTGTGAATCCAGGTGTCACTAGGTCCTCTCAGCCATAAGAAGGGAAACTGCCATGACAGCAACTAGGACAAGGGGCACCAGGAAGCCTCAGTGGGGAGAGATCCGAAGGAAGCCAAGCGTACTGGATAGAATAGTGTCCCCTGAAAATTCTTGTTCACCCAAAACTGGATGCGAGCTTGTGGGGAAACAGATTTTGCACAGTGATCAAGCTAAGAAGAGGTTCACAAGAAGGTCTAAACAGGTCCCAAATCCAATGTCCAATTTTCTTGTAGGAAGAGGAAAGTTTGGACACAGAGACCCAGGGAGGCTCTGGGAAACAGGTTGTATGAGGTTTGAGGCGGAGACTGGATGCCCAAGAAAGGAACAACAGACTGTGGGAAGCAGAAGGAGAGTGGGCTAGAGCTGGGAGAGTTGAGGAGGGTACTCCCCAGGAACCCTGTGAGGGAGTGTGGCACTGGAGAGCCCACACCTGTTGTGTTGAGCCTCTGGAATGGAGGAAATGCCTTTCTTCTGCTGAAGGCCACCCAGTTTGCAAGGTTTGATTACAGCAGCCTAGGACCCGCCTGCAGCTCTTGAGCATGTTGGCCATACAGGTCGGCTCTGGGCCATGGACACACTCTGATAACAGCACAGTCTCAGCCAAGAGGCACAACAAACGCCAAGTCAGGCCAGGTGAGGAAGGGCTAGGCACACACTGTGTTACTGGAAGAAATTCTGACCCCAGTTCCCTGATCTGCTGCCTACATAGGCCACATAAAATGGTAGAGGGACGCAGAGCATAGGTCTGCCCCACTCTGTGTGTGTAGGCATGCACCACTGCTAGCAGCTCATGCCCTGCCTAGTGGGACCCTATGTGGCCCCTCTTCCCTTCCTGAGTGTTCCTACCTTCCTCATTTTCCTCTTCCTCCCCATTGCCTCTGGAAATATCTAGTCAGTGAGATGGCAACCTCCCTGGGTCTGCTATTTATTGAATGGAGGGGGAACCTGCAGCCCCAGGACAGTGTGTTCACAACCACCCGATGAAATGGGCCATCCAGAGGTGGGAACCAGAGGTTGTTGAAGCTTAACAGCAGGTTTGGACCTCTGGCACTTCATTATTTAAGTTAAAAAATGTTTGCAAATCCTCATCCCCCCAATGTTTTAATCTTTTCTCCAACATATGAAATTTTACTATCACCTTTTCACATTTGACCCAACATGTCAGTCCTTCTTAGGAGAGAGGTCAGAGAAAAAGAGACAAGGGGAATCTCTGATTTATCCACTGCTTGATAATAGTTATTAAGATTTACAGATTGTCTGCAAGTGTCATAGAGGACTTTTTATACACACACACACACACACACACACACACACACACACACACACATAAATGTTGTTGTAGTTAACTCTTCCCTTTATCACCATTTAAAACCCAATGACTCAGTTCATATTTTCTAGCATCCCCCACTGGTTAGGATTCTGCACTTTTTAAATCTTTGTTAAAGTTACCAGTATGCACTTAATTTTGTATTATAGAAAGTTGACTGAAAAAACTTTTGTAGAAATAATCAGTTACCATACCTTGGATTTTTGTTCTCCTTTCCTGTCAGGAACCACGTGGATACAAAAGAATAGAGAACAGACTAATGGAAAAGCTTGAAGTGATATTAAGCTCCCTTTTAAGCTCAGCATTCAGAGCTGCAAACAATTTATCAGACAGAATTATCTGATTTACCAGTGATTGAGCCATAGGAACTGGATAGAAAAGGCATCACATCCTGAATACATTCTTCATTTTGGAACACTTGAGAATGAGTGACAACCATTTCTTGTTACCCTTCTGTTCAACAAATTATTCGTCAAAAAATTCACAGGAGGAACTCAGAAACACACAGAAAGCAATGATAATTATAGATGCTTAGTGTAAAACATATGACTGTTATTTATTATTTTTGCTATTTTAAATGAAATTTCTCCTGCACTACATCCACAAACCAAATGGGAATATTTAGGAAATTCAAATTGGAAGAGAATATATTCTTGCCAAAGAGGCAGTGCCAAGAATTTCGACACTCCAAATGTAGTGTGTGTGTTTCAGAAGCAGTCATACTTTAAATGAGAGAGTCCCACAAAATAAATGAGGAAGATCAGTGCTCTAGCCCTACCATGCAAGCAGTGTGACCTTGAACACGTGACTTAGTCTTAGCAACCATTGTCACTAAAAACTAAATACATGAATAAAGGTCCTCAGGTGTGAAGTTCCAAAATGTGTGGTAAGTATGGAGGAGGATGGGTGGGAGAATTCTCCCCCTCACACAGAATTAGGGAAGGCTGCACCTGCCGTGAGGTGGCTGGGGCGCCTGGGATCCTGCCACAGAGTGGGATTCCAAACCTCAGATTCACTAAGCCCAGGCCACAAGGGCGGGCTATAGTTCAGGGACACCGGAGAGGCCCAGTGGCAGTGGAGGTTGAGAGAAACCAGGTACCTGCCTGGACCTTTAATCCCTCCTCTAAGCAGGCTAGATGAGGATGCCAGAGATCAGTCACAGCAATAGGCCTTTAGACAGAGTACTAATTTCCAGAATATATAAAGAACTCAAAAACCTCTACACCAAGAATACAAATAACCCAATCAACAAATGGGCTAAGGAAATGAACAGACACTTCACAAAAGAAGATCTACAAGCAATCAACAGATATATGAAAAAATGTTCACCATCTCTAGTAATAAGAGAAATGCAAATCAAAACCACCCTAAGATTCCATCTCACCCCAATTAGAATGGCAATATCAAGAACACAAGCAACAATAGGTGTTGGCGAGGATGTGGGGAAAAAGGTACACTCATACATTGCTGGTGGAGTTTGCAAATTAGTGCAGCCACTCTGGAAAGCAGTGTGGAGATTCCTTAGAAAACTTGGAATGGAACCACCATTTGACCCAGCTATCCCACTCCTTGGCCTATACCCAAAGGACTTAAAATCAGCATACTACAGTGATGTAGCCACATCAGTGTTTATAGCTGCTCAATTCACAATAGCCAGATTGTGGAACCAACCTAGACGTCCTTCAATTGATGAATGGATTAAAGAAACTGTGGTATATATATACAATGGAATATTACTCAGCCATAAAGAATAATAAAATTATGGCATTTGCAGGCAAATGGATGAAATTGGAGAATATCATGCTAAGTGAGATAAGCCAATCTCAAAAAACCAAAGGACAAATGATCTCACTGATAAACGGATGATGATACATAATGGGGTGTGGGAGGGAGGCAAGAATGGAGGAAGAGGGAAAAGAGCAGTGGGAGGGGTGGGGGGGAAGGAAAAAAATTAACAGAATGAATCAAAACTATTACTCTAGGTAAATGTGTGATTACACAAATGGTGTTCCTCTACTTTCATGTACAACCATAGAAACAAGTTGTACCCCATTTGTTTACAATAAAAAAAAAGCCAGTCCTAATGATCTGCTCATTTCTGCCTGTCCTAACTCAGGTCTGCAGGAAAAGGGAAGAGGAAGCTGAGAGCAGGGCAGGCACAGGGAAGAGGCCTCATGAGCATGAGAGGAAGATACACCTGCCAGGTTGGGGGGAGGAAAGACCGAAGGAGCATGAGCAACTAGGGGTGAAACAAGAGAATCCAGGAGACCTATCAATTTCAGGTTTAATCAATTCTTAACTTGTGTATATACGGCTCTAGAAGAGTTTGGAAAAAGACAAAAGGCTGGTCAGTTTGTGTGTTCGCTTCACATTCTAATATGTATTATGTCCGTGTGTGTGCGTGGCTTAATAAACATTTTTCTGATGCCCAACAGTTTGGGTTATGAGGTGTCACCCCAAACTTCTATGTTAATGCCACAAATGCTCAGAGGTGAAGTGATTGGATTGTGAAGGCTCCCACTTAATGATGGGGTGGTAACTGTGGGCAGGTGGGGAATCATTGTTGGGGGCTGTGCCATGTTGACCACATCGGCAGCGAGGAGGTTAATTGACATAAGCACACTCAGGTGATTTATTGTCCACGCACACAATGTATGCGCATGTGTTCTCAACACTCTTAATTGTGCCTGCTCGGACATCTAGCGTCTTGCTAATCTGCGTAAGAGGCGTGGCCCTGCTCTCGCCTCCTGGAGGTGATATAAGCGTAGGTGGAGTGAGACAGAAGAACCCAGCAGCAGCAGCAGCCAGAAGAAAGGAAGCATACACGGCAGCAGCTAGTAGAAAGAAACACAGCAGCAACTTGCAGAAAGAAGCGGCGGAAGGCAGATCGCCAGAGCAGAGAACTGAGATGCATCACTAAAGCACCTTATGTAGACGCACCCTTTCACAGGATGCAGGACGCACCAGTTAAGAAGCAGCAGACCTTAAGCAAGGCATAGCAAGTCTCTCTTCCTCTTAAGCTCTAAAGCAAAGCTGTCCTTCTCTCAAAGTCTCTCTCTTAAGCAAAGTCTCTCTCTCTCCTCTCAAAGCAGTAAGCCTCATTGTCTTCTATCCTCTATAAACAAGCAAGCAAGGAAGCAGCCCAGAGATAGAAGTGGCTCAGTTTCCAGTCCACCACCCATAAGACCCGTGCAAATTGTTGCTGCAGGCAGTGACAAATATCCACGGATTTTGTACCGCAAAGAGCCAGCGACAATCATTAGAAGAGTTGGGTCACTGGGGTGTGCCCTGGAAGGATGTATTGAACACCTGCCCAGTTCCCACCTCTGTCTGCTTACTGATCCCACCATGAGCTCAGCAGCTTTCCTCTGCTGGGCCCTTCCTCCATAAGCTGCCCCACTCCAGAGAAATCATGTCAGCCACTTAGGGACTGAGACATCTGAAACAATCTGACAACAATAACTATCTCCTCTTACCTGTTCTTATTGGCTGTTTTGGTCACAGTGGGGAACAGTAAATGAAAACAAAAATCCAATAGGATGCAAATACCAAGAGCTCACAGACATAGTTTTGCTAGATTGTGGGACCCCCTGCTGGAAACAAAGGATGCAGTCATTCTGAATCACCTGCCTGGATGAGACCTTGAAAAGCTAAGTCCATTTGCAGAGGATGCCAAAAGAACTCCATCTCATAGACTGGAGGCCTTTCCTGTCACTGGGGTGTTACACTGGGAGGCCTGCTTCTTTCTATAGAGACTTGTGAATTCTCAGGCTTTTAGAATATTCTCATTTGGATAAGACATCGCCACAGTACAGTTACCGTCACTATCAAGAGAGCAAAAGATTTCTGGACACATGTACTATGTCCCCAGACATTTGGGCTTATGTAGTACTCAATAATGGCTGATTGATGCTTCACTAAAACTGTCCAGGTCATGTTTACATCTAAATGGGAAAACATCTTGATAATTCCATTTAGTGAAAAAACTCACAAGGAAATAATTAATGCTAGATATGGGGGCTCCTTATTTGGCTGAACATTTTTACATATAATGTATAGAACAGAAAGATAAAAAAATGCTATGCTCATGTACCCACCACTTAAGACATCATAAACACAGAGAAAGCCAATGGATACCATCTCAGACAGTATCCCTTTCCTTCCTGCCTGAGGTTTGTGGTTCTTCTTCCCATGCAGTTTTTATAAATATAGTACACAAACTTACAGATTTAAATTATCATACTATACATACATTTTTCCATGCTTTTCTTCTTCTGCTTAGCGTCATGTTGGTGATATTCATCTCATAGAGAAGAGTTCCTTTCACTGCTGTTTAATGTGTCAGGATATGAGTAGAATAAAACACCTTCCGTCTTGGTTTTCTCACGTATCAATTTATTTAGATGTTTATTCCCCTATTGCTAGATGTTTAGGCTGTTTCCAAGACTTTGCTATTACCATCAATGCCATTGTTGAGTATCGTGACCATGTCTCCTTGGGGACACCAGTTCTCCTGGGTATAGACCTAAAAAGGCAATTTCTGTATCACAGTGCTATGTACTTTCAGCTGGACCAGATACCGAACAAACGCAAAGTAGATTGAACTGGTTTACACTCCCACAGGTGAGAAATATTACCCTTTAACGTGACTGGTCAGTGGTTTAAAGCTGTCACTAAAAGTTCAATACTTTTTTAGGATTCTGTCTCTTGAGGCTGAATTCTTGTTTCTCAATGCTTTCCTGTCTGCCCTGTTTTGTGACTTCAGTGCGCACACTGAAATACTCTCCCCCCTGGTTTCTTCCATTTATAGACCTTAACGTTCTTTCACAACTCCATCCTGAGCTTTTTCCAATAGTGAACATCATGGGCAATAAGCCCAAGATACACAGAAATATTAAATCTTCAGATTTTCCTATAATTCAGCTTCATTTCTGACTACGAGCCTCTTGTTACTCCAAATGAATGCAGGCTGAAATCATGTCCTGGTGATGGTTATTTAAATCAGCTATTACTAAGTCACTTCAAAAATTATTACCCTAATTCAGAATTTTGTCTTTCCCTCTCTGTCTCCCAAGGAGGGGATGTAGATGAGGGAGTAGGCAGGTAATTATTATGTTACTGCAAAAAAGTAAAAACAAACAAACAAAACCTGCATTTAGGAATGTGGAGACTACTTGGAAAGAAAACCAGAGCAAGTGAAAATGGGAGAGGAGCAGCAAAGACAGTGAAGGAGAGCACACAATTTACCCCAACTGTGGGCTCACAGCTGTGCAAGGCAGGGCAGACATTTTACAGAGTCCACAGCTAACTGGCCTCCCTAGAAGAAATTAAAGAAATACAACTTCTACCCAGTTACAAATAAAACCCAAGGGAAATGCCTCTGAAATGGGTTTTCTCAGTAATCTTTCTAGAAGAAATGCATAGAGGAATCCTTGCTAGCTGAAGGCTATGGAAACCCCCTTCCCCTCACTAGGCAGGAGAAGGGCAGTGGGGTGGAACTGACCCAAAAGCAAATCACTCCCAGGGAGTGCTAAACCCACCCCAGCACTACAGCCTCCACAGCAGCTCAGGGGAGGGCCAGCCAACTGACACCCTATACCCTTCAGGGTGAATGGTAAATGCAGTGATTTGCAGGAGCCAGTGAGGAAGCTTCTAAACCACAGAATGGCCAGACAGCCTGTACTGACAGGCCCCGCACTCAGACAGCTAGCCAGCACTTAGCACTGCTGCACAGAAGCCCCACACAAGTGCACACCATTGAAAGCTGTCAGCCCCAGGGCTCAGATGAGGGCAGCTCAACTGACACCCTACCCCAGTCATACACTGGAACCCAGGTGACCCTCATCAGCTAGTTTGCAGGCTTCTGTGCCACAGACCACCCACAGAGAGCCGGCATTCACAGGTCCCACAGTTGCAGACATCCACCAACGTCTACACTGCTAACATGCAGCTCCTGCAGAGGGGAGCTGGTGCTCAGAATCCCACAGAATTCAGGGACAGGCCTGCACCCTGAGCCCTGAGCCCTGCACCCTGTGCCGTGCACTCCTGCCACCAACAAAACAGCCAAGGTGTAGCACCCTCTGAGCATGCAGACTCAGGCCTCTGGGCTGACTAGCAAGCACCAGCTGGCAAGAAAAAAATCACAGAAACCAGGGAAGTAGCTCCTGTGCTCCAGTACCTTTAGGAGGGTCCATGCTGCAGGTCCCAGAGTTGCCAGAAAACTCAATTCTCATTCACACACGTGGACTCCCAGAAGGGAGTGCCTGAGGAGAGCCCCAAGTGCACAAACACGACAGTAGTGTGCCCCACAGAGAGGCTCACAGAGGAGCATCACAGACACCAGCCACCACCACTGTGCCTAGATGTAAGCCCTCCAGCCTGCATCCTGTGCACTCCAGAGGGTGCAAAAATCAAATCATCAGAGGAGAAAACAACTTTTCAAGCACAGGATGAAGATTTAAAAACTCAGTCAGGGCATGTGGAAAGAGGAAGGGAAAATAGATGAGTACAGACACCAGATGATGTGGAGCAGATCCCACTGCCGCAGATGAGGCTGCTCCCACTGAAGCAGCGTGAGGACCTCAAGACTTGCAGAACTTCAAACAGGAATTGCAGAGTTTGGAGGAGCAGAACCTTCTTTGGGCAATATCCTTTTACACTTAAGCTGTCAAAAATTAAAACCTAGTGAAGTGAGAAAACCCAGCTGTGGAGAGGATATGGACAAGCAGGGTCCCTCTGCATTACTAGCTGAAGTAATTACTAGCTGAAACCTCCTTCAAATACAGGCCATTTGGCACTAACTCCTAAAGCTGGACTGTCATAACAGTTTAAAAACTATATCTCTTTTTTTATTCTAATTAGTTACACATGGCAGTAGAATGCACTTTGACACATCATTCATAAATGGAGCATAATTTCTCATTCTTCTGGTTGTACATGATGTAGAATCACTGCTCGTGTAGTCATATATGCACATAGGGTAATGTCTGATTCATTTGACTATCCTTTCTACCCCCAAACACGCCTCCCTCTTCCTTCACTACCCTCTACTTAATCCAAAGTAACTATTCCCTAGCTGCCCCACCTCATTGTGAATTAGCATCTGCATATCAGAGAAACCATTTGGCCTTTGGTTTTTTGGGGGATTGGCTTATTTTGCTTAGCATATTCTCCAGCTCCATTCATTTACTGGCAAATGCCACAATTCCACTCTTCTTTAAGGCTGATGTGGCTGGATTGTCATAACATTTTTCAAAAATTTGTTTTGGTACTGGGGATTGAACTCAGGGGCAATCGACCACTGAGCCACATCCCCAGCCCTATTTTGTATTTTATTTAGAGACAGGGTTTCACTGAGTTGCTTAGCTCCTCCCTTTTTGCTGAGACTGGCTTTGAACTTGTAAGCCTCCTGCCTCAGCCTCTGGAGCCCCTGGGATTACAAGCATGCACCATTGCACATGGCTTGTCATAACTTTTTTTTTTTTTTAAATAGTTTAATGCATTTTAATAGGAAGCTTACAGGAACAGCATAGAAGACAGACAACATTAAAAACATGTACTTGCATGTAGGACAACTCAGTCAGAAAAGTATAGTGAATGGATGGAATCTACTGTATGATAAAAAAGGTACAAACAACCATTTAGTTGCCATCAATAAGAAATTTACTTGTTTAAAAACTTCCAAATGCTGGCATTGTCCAGAAAAATTTAATAGTTTTGTTTATAACTGTTATGAAGTTGAACTGCTGAAATTTGTTCACTGAAACATTTTGACTTGCATTAGTGCTTTATATCCCTGCATTTGTATAAAAATTCACACAAATGAAAATGGAAAAACAGCCAATACCTGATCTCTGTCCCCCATTTTTCCACTCACAATCATATACGTAGGTACCTTTTGATCCCATGAAAAAAAAAACCTAACGTTCAGAGCTACCAATAACAGGAAGAAGAGAAAAAAAATGTTTTGAGAATGAAATGACTTGTCATAACTTTTGATGCAATTCCTCCCATTTTCCTGTGAGAATCCTTTGCACATTCATAAAGAAGATACATAGTATAAAGTTCAGAGTCAAGTATGCTATTTGCATGATCTCCAGCATGACACCAATGCCAACAAAAAGTGTAGTCCAAGAATGAACTGTACTGCAGTTAAACACAATGCAATAGTGTGCAGCAATCACGGTGAAGTGTAATGATATAGATGAGTTTTAGGAAAATATTAAGTGAAAACAGTTCTAACACATTACAAACAGCATGACATGCTGCTCATGAAGTTCAAAACTAACATGGAAAAAAGTTTTAAATGATACTTATGGATGCACTGAAACTTTAGATAAGGAAAAGAAATGATGAGTATGGAATTTAGGATGATGGTTACCCTCGGTGTGGCAAGGGGGTAGGATAGGAATTGATGGGGACCACATAGGAAGACACATAACACTTTCAACAGCCTCACTTGTTTCTTTTGCTTTCACAGATCATTCAATTCCAAATATGTCCATGTGCTGGAATCAGACTGCAAAGTAAAAGCCAACTGTTAGCATGAATTTATTACGTCAGAAAGATAGAACGTGTTCAATCTTTAAATAAGTTGGATGAAAGAACAATATTCATGTGTCACAAATGAGCTCTCATTAAACATTTACACCACTGAATAGAAATTTCAATACCATAGTGGAAAAATCAGAAGCCAAAGACATTTCTTAGACAAGATGGAAATGAAAATCAAATTCTAGATAGCATTCCCAAAAGTTTTGCAGCATATTCTGCAGAGCATTCCCTTCAACCTGTAGGGTCAACTGGTTCTTCCTTGCCTGCATTTTGATTAGACACTATAAAAGCTAAAACCCTAAACCCCCTGGTCTCCCAGGTTGACAGGATGAAGATGCAGGAGCACAGAGAGGAGGGAAGTCTGTGTCCTCATGACACCACTGGGAGACCAAACCAGCTCCAGGACTGCCTCCCTCTGAACTACTTACGTGAACAATTCCAACAATGGAAACGATACTGTGTAACAAAACCAAACCAAGGAATGAATAGAAAACTTCAGACTTCTATTTCAACTTACAGCCATACTCCAACAATAGAATAAAGGCATTATAAATACAAAACAACACAAAAATTGACCTCCCATGCACTCATTGCTAGGAAGCTACAGAAGGATGTGCTCTACCCAAATGAGATGGACAACCAAAATGCAAATGATGGGACACCATAGCAAACTGGGACCTGATGCAGGAAAGCCATGGAGAGGTTCAGAAGATCATCACCAAAGGCCAGTCCCCAAAAGATGGTGGTGCAGACTAAACAGGTGCATGAAAACAGAAAGTGACAGAAGGCTTCAAGCAGCAGGAGACCCATGCAAATGGAGGGGAGAGGACACAGTGGAGGGACATACTGATGTAACCACAGGTCTTGTGATTAATACATGTGGAGGATAAAGGAATAGGAAAGCTGAAGCATCTCTAAAGTCAAAAGGCACAAAAGCCAGTGGTGTCATGGACCCACCCAGAGGAGGGGATTTGGTCATGTTCAGTTTCGGAAGATGACAAGTGAAATGTGTGAGCGTTTTTCTTCCCCAGGCAGCTAGATAGAACTGTCAGCTCTGGGTCAGTGGTCACTTCTAGGGATGTAGAGCTATGTACGGATTACATATGTATATGGACCACTGAGGTTCTGAGCGTGAATGGCCAGGTTTACTGAGAGGGAAAGGGAAGAATGGGAAAAAGAGTGAGGTAACAGCCACAATTAGGGAGAAGGTAGGAGGAAGAAGACAGAGAATATTCATTTCAGATAGAAAGGGATCCAAAGATCATCAGCCCAATTTTTTCTTTTTCTGTTTTGTTTTTAATAGTTAACTAGAGTGGTAAAAATAATCAAGGTTGGAGAGGAAGTGATAGAACAGAAACAGAAAGCCTAGCAACAGAATAGCCTGCAGTGAAATTCTGTTTATCACTTGACATTTCCTCTAAGTAAATAAATGTTGAAGCAATATTCATGACTTTTTTGTTACCTTACTTATATCCATTTACTCCATGAACAGGTTTTGAGTTTTTCAACTTCATTCTCCAATTCTAAATCATTAAAAAAAAAAAAAAGTCCAGTTCAGAAATGAAGAAAATAATACTAAAAATAAATACATTCTAAAAAAATCTCTCTAAAACCTATGAACTAGAATATATTAAGAAGCATATACTTTGAGAAATATTAATTTGACACATACAATGTTCTTTCCCTTTTTTAATAGAAAAGTTCAAAAGTAGAGAAAATAGTATGATTCATCGCTATGTACCCATCATTACTGTAGAAATTATCACATGGATAATTTTGCTTCATCTCAAATAGTACTTACTTCCTCCTCCCCTCTTTTTATACCCATCTTTATCATAATTGTTATTACTTTAAAATTTGAGACAATGTCTTACTCTGGTCCACGGGTGGTCTCAAACTCATGGGCTCATGTGATCCTCCCACCTCAGCCTCCAGAGTGGCTGGGACTACAGGCATGTAGCACTGCACCTGGACACCCTGATAATTTTGAAACAGATCCCAGATATCACTTCTTTTCAGCTGTAAATACCACATGATCTTAACTCTACAACTAACCTTGTACTAAGCATACATGTTAACCTGAATATTTCATCAACACATATCTAGCTCTGGAACATAGAATTCCTTTCCAATAAGTTACTCTTTTATTTAAAAGCAGATCCAATTTTAATTTTTATTTATTTATTTTTTAATGTTTGTCCTATTATCTATACATGACAGCAGAATGCATTTTGATTCATGGACACAAATGGAGTACAACTTTTTTTCTTTTTTAAATTTTTATTTATTTATTTTATTGTAAACAAATGGGATACATGTTGTTTCTGTTTGTACATGGAATAACGGCATACCATTTGCATATTCATACATTTACATAGAGTAATGATGTTTGATTCATTCCATTATTTTTTTCCTTCCCCTCACCCCTCCCAACTCCCTTTTCCCTCTATACAATCCTTCCTCCATTCTTGCCCCCCTCCCACCCCCCATTATGTGTCATCATCCGCTTATCAGTGAGATCATTTGTCTTTTGGATTTTTCAGATTGGCTTATCTCACTTAGAATTCTCCAATTTCATCCATTTGCCTGCAAATGCCATAATTTTATCATTCTTTATGGCTGAGTAATATTCCATTGTATATATATATACACAATTTCTTTATCCACTCATCAATTGAAGGGCATCTATGTTGGTTCCACAATCTGGCTATTGTGAATTGAGCAGCTATGAACATTGACGTGGCTACATCACTGTAGTATGCTGATTCTAAGTCCTTTGGGTATAGGCCAAGGAGTGGGATAGGGTCAAATGGTGGTTCCATTCCAATTCTAAGGAATCTCCACACTGCTTTCCAGAGGGCTGCACTAATTTGCAGTCCCACCAGCAATGTATGAGTGTACCTTTTTCCCCCAACATCCTTGCCAACACCTATTGTTGCGGTGTTCTTGATAATCGCCATTCTAATTGGGGTGAGAGGAATCTTAGTGTAGTTTGATTGCATTTCTCTATTACTAAAGATGGTGAACATTTTTTCATATGTTTGTTGATTGCTTGTAGATCTTCTTTGTGAAGTCTGTTCATTTCCTTAGCCCATTTGTTGATTGGGTTATTGGTATTCTTGGTGTAGAGTTTTTTGAGTTCTTATATATTCTGGAAATTAGTACTCTATCTGAAGTATGAGTGGCAAAGATATTCTCCCACTCTGTAGGCTCTCTTCACACATGCCAGACAAGTGCTCTGCCACTGAGCTTCAACCCCAGGCCTGTGTCCTCTTTTTAATGTGTTTCTGAATGCAGATTGTTCCCACTGCTTGAATCCTGAGCTATGCAGCAACTGGAAAGCACACACTTCATCTACCATCATCTTTTCCTCCTCAAATAGTGATGTTTCCTTCTTTCATATTTCCATTCTTTTATTTCCATGTCTGACCAAATTTCTCAGTTGATATCCTTGTCAACATATAAAAATCAATAGCTTTCATGTATATATGAATGAAACCTTTGAAAAAGAAATCAGGAAAAATATTCTATTCATGGTAGTCTCAAATATAAGTCAAATTACTAGGATCAAATCAATCAAGGAGGTTGAATGCAATACAAGTGTGTTCATTTAATATAAAAAAAATCACAAAAAACCTAATCAAGGAAGTGCAAGAACTCTTCAAGGAAAATTATAGAAAAATGAAGAAAGAAATTGAGGAAGACACTAGAAGATGAAAATACCTACCATGTTCTTAGATAGGTAGAATTAATATTGTCAAAGTGACCATACTACCAAAAGTGCTATCCAGATTGCTATCCAATGCAATTCCCATCAAAATTCCAATGACATTCTTCATAGAAATAGAAAAAGGAGTCATGAAAGTCACTTGGAAAATAAGAGGCCCAGAATAGCCAAACCAATCTGAGCAAAAAGAGCAATGCTGGAAACATGGTGATTTCCAATGTCATAGTATTTATAGAGCAATAGTGATAAAAACTGCATAGTACTGGATAAAAACAGACATGGAGATGAACGAAATAGACTAAAAGATACAGAGACAAACCCACACAGATACAGTTATTTGATCCTTGAAGAAGACACCAAAACATACACTGGAGAAAGATAACATTTTAAACAAAATTATGCTGGGAAAACTGGATATCCATATAAGGAATAAAACCAGACACCTATGTCTCTTTCTGTGCAAATGACAAAGTGGATCAAAAATCTAGGAATTTGATCAGAAATTTACAACTGCTGAAGAAACAGAATCAACCCTTTACCTTATAGGCACAGGCATCAGTTTCCTCAATAAGGAAATTAAAGCCAGGAAATAAAACCAAAAATTAATAAATGATTTAGCATCAATTAAATAGCTTCTGCACGGCAAAGAAACAAGAATGTGAAGAGCAAGCCTACAGGAGCAGAATATATTTACAGATATCTTCTGACAGATATTAATATCCAGCATATACAAGGAATTCAAAATACTTAATGCCAATCAACAAATGGGCAAATGAACCACAAGGTATGGGGGAAGGAAGGACAGTAGAATGAATCAGGCACAGTTACCCTATGTACATTTGTGACTACACAACCAGTGATTCTACATCAGGTACAACCAAAAGAATGAGAAATTATTCTACATTTATGTATGATGTGTCAAAGTGCATTCTACTGTCATGTGTAACTAATTAGAACAAATAAGAAATGTGAGAAAAAAAGAAACAATCAGTTAACATGAAAAAATGTTCAATGTCTTTGGTAATCAGGGAAATGCAAACCAAAATTATGCTTTGATTTCATCTCATTCCAGTTACAACAGCAATCATCAAGAGTACAGATGGTCACTGCAGTGAGGAAGCCATGGAAAGGGAACACCAATGCACTGTTGTTGGGCTTATAAATTAGCACAACCACTATGAAAATCAGCATGGAATTTGTTCAAAACTCAAGGTATAGAAACACCACATGACCCAGATACACAGTTCCTCAGTTTTATCCAAAAGAACTAAAATCGGCCCAATGTAGTGATACACACAAGTTCACAGCAGCACAATTCTCAATCGCCAAGTCATGGAACAAAACTAAGCATCTAGAAGCAGATGGATGGATAACGAAAATGTAGTTTATATACACAATGGAGTATTGCGCTACCGTAAGGAAGAAAGAAATTGTGTCATTTGTAGAAAAATGGCTAGAATTGGGAGCATTATTTGAAGTGAGATTAGCCAGACTCAGAAAGTCAAGGGTCGCGTGTTCTCTGTCATATTCAGAAGTTAGAGAGGAAAAGGAAAGAAAAGAGACCTTAAAATAGAAGAATAACCAGTAGATTAGAGGATGAAGATGAAGAGAGAGGGAATTGCAAGACATGGGGAATAAAGTAGGCAAAATTATGCATAGCACATATATATCACAATGAATCCGTTATGTATAATTAAAATGCACCCATAAAAATTACAGAAAAGGTTTACATAAGTCATGTGAAATAAAAGACATTCAGGTTTATGTTTTATTAATCTATAATTGCTTTTTTTTTTTACCTATAAGGCATTTTGGTATCCTATAAACAATCAATTGGCACAAGCATATACATGTGCAATATACACTTCACAGATGTACACAGACATACATAAAAATGGACAGAAAACAAAGATTTTATAGTTTTTATTTACCAGAATTGGGTCCCCAGAGATAGGAGACAAGAGAGATGCAAAAGCTTATTAAGTACAGTATGTACCAGATTTAGAGTTTTAGGAACCAAAACAGAGATTTTTCACAGATTTTTTTTTTTTTTTTTTTAATTGTGTGACAGGGACATGGAGAAGGTCTGTAAAGTTGGATGGCCAGGGTAGTATCTACAAGTCAAGGTTGGCATTGAAGAAATTGTTCAGGTGACAACTTGTTATCCAGCGAGGCAGATCTCCACTGATCATCACCACTGTTTAATTCCCTTCTTTAGGATCCTAGTTCTCTTTTCTTTTGGTCTCCAGTGGGCTTGAGAGTTAACCCATCAATAAGTGGTTTCTGAATAAACACAGGGGGAAAAATAGGCAGAAGGCCAAAAGATCCCAGTTAGACAAAACAAACAAAACACAAACAAGAATCAACATAAATTAAATACACACAACCAAAGTGAATTTATCAGAAAAACTGTGAGCTCAAAAAGACAGAGATTCTTGCAAAAAATGAAACGACTGAAGTTACTCTAGTAAAAGAACACACAGAAGATTTCTATTAAGCCAGAGGAGATGTCTAGATCAGATTAGAGGCAGATTAGATATCGAAAGGAGTGTGAGAGCCAATAAAGCTGAAGGAGGCCTAGAAAAACAAAGACACATCCAGTCACATGACAAAAAGAATCCTTTAGTCTGAGACTCTAGTGAGGAATCCTAGAATTTGAGAATTGACCCGCCAGAGGGCAATGAAGTGAATAACAGAAGAAAATGTTCTTAGAAGGTCTTCATGTGGATCAAAGACCTACAAATTAGTCTAGAAACTGCACTTTTAGAATAAAATGTAGTTCAACACTCCAACATTGTTGGCCCAGGAATTGACTTTCCTTAACAAGACTACTAAAGCACAACAAAACCAAAAATCAAGACGTCGGATGGCATCAAATTCAAAAGCTTCTCCACAATAAAGGCAACAATTGAAGAGTATGAAGAGAGAGCCTACAGAACGGGAGAAGATCCTTGCCACCTGCTCTAGAATACACAGAGAACTCAAAAAACTTAATGCCATAAAAACAAATAACCCAACTAAAAAGTGGGCAAAAAACTAAACACACTTCTCAAAAGAAGAAATACAAAATACCAGCAAATACATGAAAAGATGTCCAACATCTCTAACAATTAAGGAAATACAAATCAAAACTACACTAACATTTTATCTCACTCCAGTCAGTATGGCAATTATCAAGAATACAGATAATTATAAGTGTTTGTGAGGCTGTGGAGGTAAAGGTACACTCATATCTTGTTAGAGGGACTGCAAAGTAGTGCAACTGTCCATACTGGAAAGCAGAATGGAGATTCCTCAAAAAACGAGGAATGGAACCACCATATGACAAGGCTATTCCATTCCTCAGTATTTATCCAAACAGTCTAAAATTAGCATACTATACCAATGCAGTCACAACAATGTTTACAGCAGCACAATTCACAATAGCCAAGCGAGGTGTCCTTCAACAAATGAAAGAATAAAGAAAATGTGGAGTATTAGTGCACGATGGAGTATTAGTCATAAACAGGAAAGAAATTATGGCATCTTCTGGTGAATGGATTGAACTGGACATTATCATGCCAAGTGAAATAAGCCAGATTCAGAAAATCAAGGGTGGAATGTTCTCTCTCATATGTGAGCTAGAGCGAAGGGTGAGGTCAGACATCTAAAGACAGATGGAAGATCAATGGAGTAAGAGAAGATTGAGGGGAAGGGAGGACAGATGGGATAAGGGAAGAACAGTGGAATGAATCTAACCTAATATTCCTATGTACACATATAAATATACCACAGTGAATATCACCGTTATGCATATCTGTAAGTAAGTGGCAGAGAGATTAGTAGAATAAAGGGAAGGCAACAGGGGAAGGGAGGCAGAGGGGAAAGGGAAGTACTGGGGATGTAATTAGTGCATAATAAATGCCATGCTTTTATAATTATGTCAAAATGAACATTAACATTATATATAAAGAACCTATAAAAAGTCATATACATACTTATTTTTCACATGGGAAATAAAATCCAATAAATGAAATATTCGTATCAATATGTATTCATGCAGAGTGTGTGAGTGCTAAATATCAAATTTTGGGGACTTTGCCAAAATGGTAGGCAAGGAATTTTTCTTAATTGTAGCATAATTTGCTTTTTCTTATTATGAAGGAGATAGAATATTCTTTAATATGCTTAAGAGCCATTTGTATATCTTTTTTTCTGAGAATTCTTTGTGAACTTTGCCTTTTTCTAGTGGATTTTTTGTTTTTGCTGATGTGTAAAAGTTCTTCATGATAGAGAAATCAATCCTTTGTTTTATGATCTAAAATTCAAAATGAAGAAGAAGAGAAAGAGAAGGAGGAGGAATAGGGGAAGAGGAAGAGGAGGAGAAGAAGAAGAAGACGACATCAATGATGAGGAGGGTAGCATTTGGCAATGGTGAGAATGAGGAAAAGAGAGACACGTTTTATATTTTAAAAAAAATGAAACAAATCAATACCATAGATTTAAGTCTCACTGCAGCTTGGATTTTAAAAGAGATATAATTTATCTGTTTCCCTCAAATGAATGAGGAAGCTAATTCACAGATGTGTACACACCAGTTCAACCCTGGTCAAGATAAAACAAAAACAAAAACTTCACAAAACAAAAAACCCTTGATAACAAATTTTCTTGGTACCTACAGCAGGAGACAGAGGAAAAAACCAGACACAAAACTAAAGGATTCTGAAGTTAAACATGTATAAGATAAAGGGTAAATGGAAGAATTAAGAAAAAAGAAAAAGAAAAGAAAAGGAACAGTGGACTCCTGCAGAGTGTGTGGTTCTGGTTCTGTAGTTCAAAGCCTCTACCAGGTCAAGGACAGAGTAAATTTTCTCCCAGCTGCCTCTTTAATCTGTGTGGTTCAGAGATTCCTCAGATCCTTGAGAAGTATAGCTGTGGAAAATCAGGTGGACTGAGTTTACAGTCCTTGCAAATTAAGGAAGTAAGAGAAAGTGGGGAGAGGGGGAGAGAGAAGAAAACAAGAAGATATTAGAATTCAACTCAGTCTGGGCAGGTTCTTGGCTTAATGCCACAGAAAGGAATTTCAGGTCTTTTGTGGGTTTAGATACGAGGTGTCCCCCTCAAAGCTCCTTTGCTAATGCAGGAGTACTTGGAGGTAAAATGATTAGATTTCGAGGGCTGTAAACCAAATCAGTCCATCCTATTTTGAATGGACTGATGGGGTAGTAGCTCTAGGCAGCTAGGGCAGAGTTGGAGGACATGGGTCACTGGAGACATGCTCTGGAAGGCTTCATCTTCCCTGCAGCCTCTCCCTCACCCTCTGTTTCCTGGCCACCATGCCCTTCCTTTTTGATGTTCTGCCTCACCTCAGGCCCAGAGCGATGGAGTCAGCTAACCATGGACCAAACCTCTGAAACCATAAGCCAAAATAAACTTTCCCTCCTCTAAGTTGTTTTTGTTGGGCATTTTGGTCACAGAATGTAAAAGCCTAATTAAAACAAATTCTTACCAAAAAGTGGGGTTCCTGGTGGTGACTAACATAACATAACATGGTTGTGGTTCAGAAGCCTTTGGAGGTGGCATATGGGAGAAATTTTGAAAAGTTTGGAGATGTGATCTGGAAAGTCTTTATGATGTAAGCAAAAACTTAACAGGTTATTCTGGTTGGAGCTCCAATCAAAATACTAATAGGAATGTGGACTGTGCTCATGAGGTTTCAGAGGAAAACAAGGCCTTCACTGGGCATTGGATCAGAGGCCACCCTTCATATTATGGCAAAGAACTTGAGGTTTTCTATGAGGCTGACTTGAAAAGTGATGTACTAATTAATCTGGTTAAGGAAACTTCAAGGAAGCACAGCATTGGCAGTAGCATGGATATTATAAGCAGCTTGTAATCAGGTTATTGTGAAAATCTGTATCAGAAAGCAGAGCTAAATGATTTTTTAAACGCTTTCATTGCTGCATTAATATTTATAAACCATAGTGGGCTTCATTTGCTCACAATCATATG
This sequence comes from Sciurus vulgaris, assembly GCF_902686455.1. Taxonomy (NCBI): domain Eukaryota; kingdom Metazoa; phylum Chordata; class Mammalia; order Rodentia; family Sciuridae; genus Sciurus; species Sciurus vulgaris. The sequence continues at coordinate 21,185,764 of NC_136475.1, forward strand.
TGCATGGACTTTCATTTCCTCCCTGTCAGTCCCCAGAGCTTTCTCTCTATCTTCCCTTCTCCACTATCCCCCCTTTTTATGTTGTACTTGTCTTCCTCCTATTTATTTTAAATTGGTGCTTTATAGAGACACATAAAGGTAGAATTCACTGTGATACTTTTATAAAATTATACATATTGTCATTTTGTCAAATTATTTTTCCACTTCTTTCTTTTTCCCATTCCTCCTCCTTGCCCCTCAGTCTGTTTCCTCTATGCCATGAATCTCCCCTCTATTTTCATGAGATTCAATTCCCATCATTTTCCCCTTACTGTCTACTTAGAAAAACTGCTGGCTGTCGAGAGAATCAGGCTGAAAGAGAGCCCACACGTGGTGCTAGAAGCAAGGCCAAAGGGGTGAGGATGTCCTAAACCCTTTGGAGAGCACATCTCCTGGCCATGAGTCCTAGGATGCTGTACATGGAGTGAGAGGTGAAGGTACAGAACCTGGTTTCCCTGCTCGGTTTTAGTCTTATTTTGGTTCCTCCCTTCTTTCTATGCCCTTATTCCTCCGTTTTTAAATGCCCTTTCCCAAGGAAGGAGACTCTATGGCCTAATCGCATTGTCAAGTTCCCACCTGGTTACATATCATATTGATGAGACAAAGCAGATTGACATCCCACTCTTCCCAGAATATCCAAGTCATGATTTTGGATAAGACAAGAGATACACTTAAGACACGGGGAGAGGGCTCCCTTCTCTGCTCCTGGTTGTGGTCTTGGATGTGGTCTTACAAGTCCTTACTGAGGTACTGTGCACCACCTCCAACTGCCCACCTACCACATCCCCATGGGGCTTGACTCACAGTGAAGGTTCTGAAGGTTCTCAAGTCCAGAAATCAGAAATGTCACAGGAAACACATGGGAGATTTGTTCTAAAACCACTGAGAACACCATAGGCCTCATGAGCCCAAGTCTCTTATACAAGTGGCAGAGTATCTGCATATAAACAGTACATATGGGGGCTGGGGAGATAGCTCAGTTGGTAGAGTGCTTGCCTTGTAAGCACAAGGCCCTGGGTTCAATCCCCAGCAACGCCCCCCCCCCCAAAAAAAAGTACATATCCACCTCCTGTATAGTTTAAATCATCTCTCCATGAGTTCTGACACCTAAAACAGTGAAATGGAAATGTAATTCTCTGTAACACTGCATGATCTAGAAAACAATGGCAAGACAAGTATCTGTCTGTAGAGACACAATTGCATTCCTTATATTTTTGATTTGCAAGCTGGTTGGGACCACGGATGGAGAAAGACGGGTGCATGGGCCAACTGTACTTTCTTGCATTGCATTGAGGGGAGGAAAACTGCAGCCAAGATGAGGGTTTATAGGAGCCGATAGTCTTCTAATCAACATTGGGACACATCTGGCCTTCAGCCTGGAAGACAAGGGGTATAGAAAAAGAGGTTCCAGGAAGCATCAGTAGAGAGAGCTCAGAAAGAAGGCAAGTGTACTTGGTAGGAGAGCGTCCCTTGAAATTTCATATACACCCCAAAGTGGTTGCAATCTTGTGTGGAAACAGTCTTAGCAGAAGTGACCACATTAAGAAGAGATCATATGATGGAAAGTAGCATAAACTGGCTTCAAATCCAATGGCTAGTGTCCTTGTAAGAAGAGGGAGTTTGGACACAGAGACCCTAGAAAGAAGCAACAGAGTGTGGGCAGCAGCAGGAGGACTGGCAAGAGCTGGGGAGAGTTGGGGAGGACACTCCCCTGGAACGCTGTGAGGGAGTGTGGCATAACTGTGTCGAGCCTCTGGAATAGGAGGGAATGCCTTTCTTCTGCTTGTAGGCCACCCAGCTTGCAGGGTTTGTCTGCAGCAGCCTAGGACCTGCCTGCAGGTCTGAGCACGTTGGACATGCAGGTCTTACCTGAGCCACAGGACACACACTGATGACAGCACAGTCTCCGCCATGAGGGATGACCACAGTCAGGTTAAGCCAGGTGGGAAAAGGGCTAGGCACACACAGTGGGGATCTTTAACTCTGGGATCTGGTTCCTGTGTACTGGGAGCAATTCTGACCCCAGTCTCCTGACCTGCTGCCTAGTGAGGCCCCACAGAGGGCAGAGGGACGTAGAACATGGGTCTGCCCTACTCATTTTGTCCAGGCATCGAGCACTGCCAGCTGCCTCCTGCCCTGCCCAGTGGGACCCTCCGTGGCCCCTGTCCCTGTCCTCTCTGAGGTGTTCTTCCCATCCTCCACACTGCCTCTGGCAGCATCCAGTCGTTGGTGATGGCAACATCACTGGGTATGGCTACTTGTTGAAGGGCAGGGGAGCCTGTGGCCCCCAGGACAGGGTGAGCCCATCTGTCCTGATGAAATATGCCATCTGCATGCTGGAACTGGAAGCCATTGAAACCAAAAGGCAAGTGAGGGTCTCTTGTCCTTTATCATTTATGTTAAAAATCATTTTTTTAGTTTTTGATAAGATTTATATGCAACTTATAACTGGGCGTGGTGGTGCACACCTGTAATGCCAGTGGCTTTGGAGACTGAGGCAGGAGAATTGTGAGTGCAAAGCCAGTCTCAGTACCTTAGTGATTCCCTTAGAAACTCAGTGAGACCCTGACTATACGTAAAATTTAAAAAAGAAAAGGGCTGTGTATGTGGCTCAAGGGTAAAGAACCCATGAAATCAAGCCCTCATTAAAGAAGAAAGAAAGAACAAAAAATATTTGCAAATTCTAATTCCCCCAACATTTTAATCTTTTATCCAACATTTGTAATTTTACCAAAACGTTTATGTTTGTGTTATAGAAAATTTATTGAAATAACATTTATATAAATAATGAATTACAATACCTTGGATTTTTGTCCTCATTTCCAGTCAGGAACTACATGGATACAAGAGAAATAGAGTACAGAGTAATGGAAATGCTTGACATGACAACAAGTTCTCATTCATTAAGTGCTGGAGCATTAAGTGCTGGAGAGGGTAAGGTGAGTGCACTTTGGTATCTGGTACAATTAGTTTACCACACAGAATCCTCTGGCATGTCATTGACTGAGACATAGGAATTGAAAAGCATTCACAACCTCAGAACATTTTCCACTTCAGAACACTTGAAAATGATTGATATCCATTACTTGTTACCTTGCTCTTCAGCAAACTGCTCTTCAACTAATGCAACAGAGCAACTCACATAAATCTACAAAAGAGGCTTTTAGCTATAGATGCTTAGTGTAAAAAGGAGACTTTGTTATTGGTTGTATTTTAAATTTTACTTTCTCTTCACAAAGCAAAAGGAAATATTTATGTCTGACCTTTCTAATTGGAAGAAAAAATATTTGGCACTCCAAATGTAGTGTGTGTTAGTGTTTGGGAAGCAGACATGGTTTAAATGAGAAAGGCCCAGGAAATAAGGTAGGACGATCAGCTTTCTACCCATGATATGCAAGCATGTGACCTTTACAAGTAACAGTCTTTGCCATCATCGTCACTAAGAACCAAGTAAATGAATAAAGGTCCTCTGGTGTCAAGTTACCAAATGTGTGATAAGTATGGAGGAGGATGGGTGGGAGAATTCTCCTACTCTAACAGAATTAGGGAAGGCTGCACCTGCCGTGAGGTGGCTGGAGCACCTGGGATCCTGCCACTGAGTGGGATTCCAAACTCAGATTCACTGAGCCCAGGCCACAAGAGCAGGCTATAGTCCAGTCCTTTGGCTCACTGAGAATAAAGTGAGTTGCTATAATTTGAACCTGCTTGCACAAACTACCTCAGTTCTGCACTTCCACACTTAGCCAGCACATTAAAACACAGTTCAGGCCCAGTACAAAAAGTGTGCCTGCAAGAGACCCTTGTACCTAGGATTGCCAGGTTTGGGGAGAAAAATGGGACTGTGGGGAGGATAAATTCCCCAAAGTTTCACTGAAATCAATTCCTGAACCCTTTTCAGGAGACTCACTTAACATGCAGTGGTTCTCAGGCAACCCACTGAAATCACAGTTCAGGCCCAATACACGAAGGGCCTTTGTACCTTGGATCACCAACTTTGGGGGAGAAAGTGGGAATGCTGAGAAGATCAATTCCCCAAAGTTTCATTGAAATCCATTCCTGAAATTTATCAGGAAAGTCACTTCAAGTACAATTGCCTGCTAGCAATGAAGAGCCATTTACCAATGGCGCAAACAGTTCAAATTGAAATCATTCCTACCAGTGCTGAGAAGTGCTTTTGCTTCATTCTATCTCAACAAGAGACAAACCACAATGTGCTCATTGAGAACAAGGTGTGTTGCTGCAAGTTGAAGCTGCTAGCACAAACTGCCTCAGTACTTTACTTCCAAGTTTCTCAATTCCCCAAGTTTTATTGAAATCCATTTGTGAAACTTTTTTCAGAAAACTCACTTCATTTGCATTTGCCCCCTTGCAATGGAATGCCACTTACCAATATCATAAATCTTCAAAGTAAATTCATTCATGCAAGCGCTGAAAAGCACTTCTGCTAGATGCTAGCTCAACCAGAGACAAACCACAATGTGCTCCCTAAAATCATAGTTGAAGCTACTAGCACAAAGTGCTTTAGTACTGCTCTTCCAAACTTTCTCAGCCAGCACATTGAAAGCAGAGTATAGGCCCAGTACACAATGTGTGGTAGCAAGAGAGTCTTTGTACCTAGGATCAGCAATGTTGGGAGAAAACTGATACTGCTGGGAGGATCGATTCCCCAAAGTTTCATTGATATCCATTTATGAATCTTTTTCAGAAAATCCACATAAATTGCAAATGTCCTCCACCAGCACATTCAAAGTAGAGTTCAGGCCCAATAAGCAAATGTGCTAGCAATAGACTCCTTGTACCTAGGATCACCAACGTTGGGGAGCAAAGTGGAACAACTGAGAGGAGTAATTGGCAGAGTTTCTCTGAAATACACTTGGGAAACTTTTTCAGAAAATTTACTTCAATTGCATTTGCCTGATAGCAACAAAATGCCATTTTCCAATTGCACAAACACTTCAGATTGAAACCATTCCTGCCAGCGCTGAGAAGCACTTATGCTTCATGCTAGTTTAGCCAGAGACAAACCACAATGTGCTCACTGAGAACAGAGTGTTGGTGAAAGTTGAAGCTGCTATCACAAAGTGTTTCAGTCCTTACTAAGAAGCTATTCTCAGCCAACACATTCAAACAAAAGTTCAGGCCCAATATCCAAAGTGTGCTAGGAAGAAAATCCTTGCACCTAGGGTTATGAACATGAGGAAGGCAGTTGAACTACTGAGATCATCAATTCCCTGAAGTGTCATTGAACTCATTCCTGAAACTTTTTCAGAAAACTCAACTGCAGCTGTTCTCAACCAGCATATTTAAAGCACAGTTCAGGCCCAATATACAAATGTGCTGGCCAGGGTACCCTTTTACCTTGGATCAACAAATTTTGGGAGGAAATTCGGACTCCTGAGAGGATCGATTCCCTAAACTTTCATTGAAATCCTTTTGTGAAACTTTTTAGAAAAGGTACTTCAATTGTAGCTATTCTCAGCCAGCACATTCAAAGCACAGTTCAGGACCAATATACAAAGTGTGCTGGCCAGAGAACCCTTGCACCTGGGATCACCAAATTTGGAAAAGAAAAGTGGGAATGCTGAGGCAATCAATTTCCCTAAAGTTCCTTGGAATCCATTTGTGAAACATTTTTCAGAAAACTCACTACAATTGAAGTTGTTCTCAGCCAGTACATTCAAAGTGCAGCTCAGGACCAACAAATAAAGTGTACTAGCAAGAGAGCCCTTGTACCTAGGATAACAAAATTTCAGTAAGGAAAGTAGGAATGCTGAGAAGATCAATTTCCTAATGTTTCATTTAAGTCCATATGTTCAAACATTTTAGGAAAATTCACATGAAATTCACGTGTCTGCTTGCAAACGAACTGCCGTTTACCGAAGGCACATATGTTTCACAGTAAAACCTGCAATCTCTGACAAGCAGTGACGCTTGATGCTACTTTAACTGGGGACAAACCCCAGTGTGCTCACTGAGAACAGAGTGAGTTCCTCCAACTGAAGCTGCTAGCACAAAATGCTTCAATTCTGCACTTCCAAGATTCTCTATGCAAGTACCTTCAGAGAACAGTTCAGACCGATTCTACAAAGTCTGCTCGCAAGAGAGAATTGTATGTAGTATCATCAATGTTCAGGAGGAAAGTGGGCTGCTGAGATAAATTCCCTAAAGTTTCATTAACATCCTTCTGTCAAACAATTTCAGAACACTCACTTCAAATACAAGTGTCGGCTTACAAGGAACTCTGGTTTAACAATGGCATAGACACTTCAAAGTGAATCTGGGCCTGCAGGTTCTGAGATGTGGTGATGCTTCATGCCATTTCAACTAGGGGTGAACCCCAGTGTGCTCACTGAGAACAGAGTGAGTTCCTACACTTTGAAGCTGCTGGCACAAACTGCTTCGATTCTGCACTTCCAAGCTCTTCTCAGCAAGTACATTCAGAGCACAGTTTAGACCCAATACACAAAGTCAGCTAGCAAGAAAGCCCTTGTACCTAGGAACACCAGCTTTCAGGCAGAAAGTGACACTGCTGAGAAGATCAATTGCCCAAGGTTTCATCAAAACCATCTGTTCAACCTCTCAGAAAACTCACTTGAAATGCAGGTACCCATTTGCAAGGAACTGCCATTTACCAATGCCACAGACTTTTCAAAGTGATACAGGTCTGCAATCTCTGAGAAGCCATTGTGCTCCATGCAACTTCACCCAGGGACAATCCCCAATGTACTCATTGAGAACAAAATTAGCGACTCCATGCTGAAGCTGCTTGCAAAATCTGCTTCAGTTCTGCACTCCTGAGCTTTTCTCAGTAAGTACATTCAGAGCACAGTTCAGACCCAATATCCAAAGTCTGCTAGCAAGAGAGTCCTTGTACTTAGGGCCATCTACTTTGAGAAGGAAAGTGAAAATGCTGTGAAGATCAATTCCCCAAAGTTTCATTGAAATCCATTTGTCAACTTTTTGCAAAAAATTTCCTTGAATTGCAGGTGTCTGCTTGCAACAAACTGCAGTTCACCAAAGGCACAGATGTTTCAAAGTGAAACCAGGCCTGGACGCTCTGTGAAGTGGGTACTCTTCATGTGAATTCAACCAGGGACTAAACTATTCCCTGAATGTTGAGGCTTACACAAACTTGTGTAGTTCTGCATTTTTCCTAGCTCTTCTCAGTATGCACATTTACAGCACAGTTTAGACCCAGTATCCAGAATCTCTATGAAGAGAGCACTTGTCCTACATGTCCCAGGTATGAGGAAGAAACTAGGACTGCTAAGAGGGCCAATTCCCCAATTTTTCATTGAAATCCACCTGGCAAACTTTTTCAGTTAAGTCATTTAAATGGCAAGATTCAACCTTCAGCCAACTGTCCTGTGACAATGTCACAGAGGCTTCAAAAGTGAAATCTTAATTGCAAGTTCTGAAAAGGATTAGTACTTAACACATTTTTAACCAGGGACAAACCCCAATGTGTTCACTGAGAACTAAGTTCCTGCAAGTGAAGCTGTTTGCACAAAATGCATCCGTTCTCCTCTTCCTACCTGTGCTCAGCAAGCACATCCAGAGAATAGTTAATAACAAGTATTCAGGTTGTCATAGAAAGAGAGCATTTGTGTCTAGGTCCCCCAAGTTTGCAGATGAAAGTTGGACTGTTAAGAAAAAATTGATGCAACTACTCTGGAAAGCAATATGAAGATTCTTCAGAAACTTGGACCAGAACCACCTTTTGACCCAGCTATCCCACTCCTTGCTTTATACCCAAAGGACTTAAAATTAGCATACTATAGTAACACAGTCACATCAATGTTATAGCTGCTCAATTCACAATAGCTGAACTATGGAACAACCTAGATGCCCTTCAACAGATGAATGGATAAAGAAAACTGTGGTATATATACACAATGAAATATTACTCAGCCTTAATAATGAAATTATGGCATTTGCTGGTAAATAGGTAGAACTGGAGACTATGCTAAGCAAAGCAAGCCAAACCCCCAGAAGCCAAAGGCCAAATATTTTTTTTGGCAAGCGGATGTGAATCCATAAAGGGGGAGGGGGTAGGGAAGAATGAAGGAACTTTGTATTTGTCAGAGTGTAGTGAGGGGAGATCTGGGGGTGGGAAGGGCAGTGGAATGAGATGGACATTATTGCCCTATATACATGTATGACCACCACCAGTGTGACTCTGTGCCATGTACAACCAGAGGAATGAGAAGTTGTGCTTCATTTGTGTACACTGTCAAGATGCATTCTAATGTCATGCATAACTACTAGAACAAATTAAAAAATAAAAAAATAACTTCATGGTATGTCCAGCTCTCCCCTCCTTTGGGGAGGCCTGACATTTTTTCTTTCTGTTTACTATATGCTCTCCAAACTGAAATGCAATCTCCAGGAGGGTCTGTCCTCCTGGCCATCATTATCCAGGTCCCAGTGACACCTCATCCCCTGGTTGTGCTGCTATGCTACCTCATTCTCTATGAACTCTCACTGAATCCCTCTGAGAAACAACTGACCTCTCATTTCCAAAGAGTGAGGCCCGTATCTCTGTGGCCCTGGGGAAGGACACAGAGGTGCAGTCTGACTGGGAAGGGCTGTGGTAGGATTGATTGCCACAGGAGCTTGCTCTGAGGTCAAAGTCCCCTCTCAGTTCCCCAGATGATCATGACTCCTCCTAGAGTTCTCTGCCTTTCTCTTCCTACAGTTGAAGCCCCAGACCACAGACTGCATGCACCAAACAAAACTGTGGAAACCTGTCTTTGCTCAGCCTTCCCAAGTCACAAAACTTTACAGTTCCAACACTGGACACAGGAGCCATTTCTCTTGACCCCCAAGCCCTCTCCGTTTTGAAGTTGGTTTAGTGTTCAACCTTCTTCTCTGGAGTGGAACAAGATGTAGTAATGTCTTGTAGAGGCCAGGAGGGTGTCACATGTAGAACATCTACTTATGACACCTGAGGTTTCTGGCTGACCCCCACGAAAAGAGAAAAGATGGCAGAAATTTTTACCATGTGTTTCAATGTATTAAGCAACGTGCCTAGAAACATGTCTTCACACAGTAGGTGCTTTCTTTATGTTCCTCAAACAATGAGCCCAGTCAGCTTCTTCCCACATATCTCAATGGGCATGGGAGCTGCCAACTCTAAAGCCCCTAACTGGCAATAACGAGGATGGAACTTCTCTCTACTATGGAAGCTGGAACTTCCTTTATGAATGCAAAAGTGCTCTGCACAAGGCCTGAGGTGAGGCCCCTGGCAGAGCTTCTTCATGCAAAAAAGAAAGTCATACCAGAGAAAGCCCCAGCCCTCACTGAGTCCACCTGGGAATGAGCTGAGTACACATTATCAAGGAGCAATGCCCAGTGTGTGGAGGCTGCTCCGGGACTTCCGGACTCATCCCACTAGGTGCTGATCAACTCAACGAGGGCAGTCCTCTGAACTCGCCAGGTTTCACACAGCATTTTGGTCTCTGAGAGGTTCATGGCATTCTCAAGACCCAGGCAGAGGGTGATGGTACACTTGGGCTTACGGTACAGGTACTTACCTTGGAATAGCATGTTCAACACCTGCTGGGTGGTGAGCATATGGATCCCAGGGTGCTTGTGGCTCACCCCTCCCTGCTATGGTCAACCGTTGGGGTCCCAGGAAGAAATGCCAAAACTGTGGAATATGTCTGGGAAGCTCTGGATGATGGGAAATCCCACACTCCAGGGTTTCATCTTCAGGGTAACATGTAAAGAGGGAGCCAACATGGCTCTGCCAGGTAGAGACATGTGGGAACTGACTGAGCCACAGGGGCCCAGGACCCTGGGTTCAGAGTTGGTTTCATGTAGAATTGCTGGGGGACCAGAAGAAAACCCATTTCTCTCTATGCAGACAGTGGACTCCCTCAGTGCTGGTCAGGCTGTTGTGCTCCTCAGAGCCCCAGGATGTCCCAGGCGTGTAACAATGGAAAATCCACATGCATCCCAGGCTGCTCCTGGGAATATCTACCTGGATTTGAAGCACAGTTGTCTGGATCAGGTGTCATCCTAACAATATTTCCCTGCCTCCCACCCCAAAAGTGCTCTTGAAGACCCTGAAGATCCATTGGCTCTTGACTATCGCTTTCCTCTGGGCTCCCTGGGCTGTATTTTAGGAGTCCACACCAATTCTCAGCACACAGGTTGGGCCCACTCAGATCCCAGGAGAACCTAAGCATTGCTTGTACTTCTCATTCATCATGACCCTCAACACAATGCCTGGCTACGTGAGAGCAAAGTCTTCTGCACCACTCAGATGTCCCCTGCCCACTGCTCAGGACACATCCTCTAAGCACCTACAGAACCCACCATGCACAGGGCCTTGGTGCACATTGGCCTGCAAAGACCTGGAGGAGGGGGAACCCACAGACTGGGACCCCAAGACCCTAGATCCTGGGGTCAGAGTTGCCCACTGACTTGGAAAAACAGCCCATGTGCACACAGTCACCATTCCCCTCCACTGAGCGCCTGACGGAGACACCTGCAGAGTTGGCAGTGGACCTGCCATCACATTCCTTTAAAGTGATGGTGTCCACAGAAAGAGAAATTTTGTAGGATTTCACTTATCTCAGATTCCCAATAATCAGGTTCATAAAACATAATGTAGAATGTTCTTTTCTTAGGCCCATGGAGGAGACTAGAATTCAATATTGATGGCAAGAGCAAGTCCATGTGAGTTCTGGAGATAGATGGTGGCAATGGTTATACAGCAACATGAATATGCTTAATGTCACTGAACTGTGCACTTCAAAACAGTTACAATTACAAATGGATGTTTTGTGTATTTTACCACCATTTTATAATTAGGGAAATTACTGAATTACTCTCATAGGATTATTTGTGTTATGATGGCAGAATATAAGAGACTGGGTAATTTATAGAACAGATTTTATTTCTCAAATTCTGGAGGCCTGAAGTCCAAGATCAGGTGCCAAATTCTGAGAACCTTCTCATTGTTTCTGCCCGTGACAGAAGATAAAACAGCGACAAGGGCCGCTTTGAGAAGTCCCTTCCCAAGGAAAGAGATTCTAAGGTCTAATCGCATCATCAAGTTCCCACTAGTTACACATCATATTGAAGAGATAAAGCAGAATGATATCCCATGCTCTCCAGAACATCCAAAGTTCTTGGGACGACTCATAATTTCTGTAAGTTTTCACAAGTCATGATAAGACAAGAGATACGCTTAAGACATGGAGAGAGGGCTGCTTTCTCTGCTCCTGGTTGCGGTCTTGGATGTGGTCTTACAAGTCCTTACTGAGGTACTGTGCACCAGCTCCAACTGCCCACCTACCGCATCCCCATGGGGCTGACTCACAGTGAAGTCCTGAAGGTTCTCAAGTCCAGAAATCAGAAACATCACAGGAAACACATGGGAGATTTGTTCTAAGACCACTGAGAACACCACAGGCCTCACAAGCTCAAGTCTCTTATACAAGTGGCAGAGTATCTGCATATAAACAGTGCATATCCACCTCCTGCTTAAATCATCTCTCCATGAGTTCTGACACCTAATACAATGAAATGGAAATGTAATTCTCTTTAATCCTGTATGATATACAAAACAATGCAAGACAAGTATCTGTCCATAGAGACACAATTTCATTCCTTATATTTTTACACTTGATCTTAGCCAAAAGGCCGAGAAGCATCATTCCTTATATTTTTGATTTGCAGCTGGTTGGGACCATGGATGGAGAAAGATGGGTGCATGGGCCAACTGTACTTTCTTGCTTTGCATTGAGGGGAGGAAAACTGCAGCCAAGATGAGGGTTTATAGGAGCCGATAGTCTTCAAGTCAACGTCTGGACACATCTAGCCCTCAGGCTGGAAGACTTTCTTGGAGAGGATCCAAGGTCTTTCCTACTGAGGAAGGAATCCAAAATAGTAACTTACTTCAAATGGCATCAAAGAAGCACTGAGCTCTCAGGAGGGAGAGGGGGTCAATACAATTGTCTAGGCCATGTTACAGAAGTCAGAGGGTAAGTTCAAATGCAAAGCGCTGCAGAGTCCCACAGGGAACACTGGAGAGTGTTGGTGATTTCAGAGACTGTGTGAATCCAGGTGTCACTAGGTCCTCTCAGCCATAAGAAGGGAAACTGCCATGACAGCAACTAGGACAAGGGGCACCAGGAAGCCTCAGTGGGGAGAGATCCGAAGGAAGCCAAGCGTACTGGATAGAATAGTGTCCCCTGAAAATTCTTGTTCACCCAAAACTGGATGCGAGCTTGTGGGGAAACAGATTTTGCACAGTGATCAAGCTAAGAAGAGGTCACAAGAAGGTCTAAACAGGTCCCAAATCCAATGTCCAATTTTCTTGTAGGAAGAGGAAAGTTTGGACACAGAGACCCAGGGAGGCTCTGGGAAACAGGTTGTATGAGGTTTGAGGCGGAGACTGGATGCCCAAGAAAGGAACAACAGACTGTGGGAAGCAGAAGGAGAGTGGGCTAGAGCTGGGAGAGTTGAGGAGGGTACTCCCCAGGAACCCTGTGAGGGAGTGTGGCACTGGAGAGCCCACACCTGTTGTGTTGAGCCTCTGGAATGGAGGAAATGCCTTTCTTCTGCTGAAGGCCACCCAGTTTGCAAGGTTTGATTACAGCAGCCTAGGACCCGCCTGCAGCTCTTGAGCATGTTGGCCATACAGGTCGGCTCTGGGCCATGGACACACTCTGATAACAGCACAGTCTCAGCCAAGAGGCACAACAAACGCCAAGTCAGGCCAGGTGAGGAAGGGCTAGGCACACACTGTGTTACTGGAAGAAATTCTGACCCCAGTTCCCTGATCTGCTGCCTACATAGGCCACATAAAATGGTAGAGGGACGCAGAGCATAGGTCTGCCCCACTCTGTGTGTGTAGGCATGCACCACTGCTAGCAGCTCATGCCCTGCCTAGTGGGACCCTATGTGGCCCCTCTTCCCTTCCTGAGTGTTCCTACCTTCCTCATTTTCCTCTTCCTCCCCATTGCCTCTGGAAATATCTAGTCAGTGAGATGGCAACCTCCCTGGGTCTGCTATTTATTGAATGGAGGGGGAACCTGCAGCCCCAGGACAGTGTGTTCACAACCACCCGATGAAATGGGCCATCCAGAGGTGGGAACCAGAGGTTGTTGAAGCTTAACAGCAGGTTTGGACCTCTGGCACTTCATTATTTAAGTTAAAAAATGTTTGCAAATCCTCATCCCCCCAATGTTTTAATCTTTTCTCCAACATATGAAATTTTACTATCACCTTTTCACATTTGACCCAACATGTCAGTCCTTCTTAGGAGAGAGGTCAGAGAAAAAGAGACAAGGGGAATCTCTGATTTATCCCACTGCTTGATAATAGTTATTAAGATTTACAGATTGTCTGCAAGTGTCATAGAGGACTTTTTATACACACACACACACACACACACACACACACACACACACACACACATAAATGTTGTTGTAGTTAACTCTTCCCTTTATCACCATTTAAAACCCAATGACTCAGTTCATATTTTCTAGCATCCCCCACTGGTTAGGATTCTGCACTTTTTAAATCTTTGTTAAAGTTACCAGTATGCACTTAATTTTGTATTATAGAAAGTTGACTGAAAAAACTTTTGTAGAAATAATCAGTTACCATACCTTGGATTTTTGTTCTCCTTTCCTGTCAGGAACCACGTGGATACAAAAGAATAGAGAACAGACTAATGGAAAAGCTTGAAGTGATATTAAGCTCCCTTTTAAGCTCAGCATTCAGAGCTGCAAACAATTTATCAGACAGAATTATCTGATTTACCAGTGATTGAGCCATAGGAACTGGATAGAAAAGGCATCACATCCTGAATACATTCTTCATTTTGGAACACTTGAGAATGAGTGACAACCATTTCTTGTTACCCTTCTGTTCAACAAATTATTCGTCAAAAAATTCACAGGAGGAACTCAGAAACACACAGAAAGCAATGATAATTATAGATGCTTAGTGTAAAACATATGACTGTTATTTATTATTTTTGCTATTTTAAATGAAATTTCTCCTGCACTACATCCACAAACCAAATGGGAATATTTAGGAAATTCAAAATTGGAAGAGAATATATTCTTGCCAAAGAGGCAGTGCCAAGAATTTCGACACTCCAAATGTAGTGTGTGTGTTTCAGAAGCAGTCATACTTTAAATGAGAGAGTCCCACAAAATAAATGAGGAAGATCAGTGCTCTAGCCCTACCATGCAAGCAGTGTGACCTTGAACACGTGACTTAGTCTTAGCAACCATTGTCACTAAAAACTAAATACATGAATAAAGGTCCTCAGGTGTGAAGTTCCAAAATGTGTGGTAAGTATGGAGGAGGATGGGTGGGAGAATTCTCCCCCTCACACAGAATTAGGGAAGGCTGCACCTGCCGTGAGGTGGCTGGGGCGCCTGGGATCCTGCCACAGAGTGGGATTCCAAACCTCAGATTCACTAAGCCCAGGCCACAAGGGCGGGCTATAGTTCAGGGACACCGGAGAGGCCCAGTGGCAGTGGAGGTTGAGAGAAACCAGGTACCTGCCTGGACCTTTAATCCCCTCCTCTAAGCAGGCTAGATGAGGATGCCAGAGATCAGTCACAGCAATAGGCCTTTAGACAGAGTACTAATTTCCAGAATATATAAAGAACTCAAAAACCTCTACACCAAGAATACAAATAACCCAATCAACAAATGGGCTAAGGAAATGAACAGACACTTCACAAAAGAAGATCTACAAGCAATCAACAGATATATGAAAAAATGTTCACCATCTCTAGTAATAAGAGAAATGCAAATCAAAACCACCCTAAGATTCCATCTCACCCCAATTAGAATGGCAATTATCAAGAACACAAGCAACAATAGGTGTTGGCGAGGATGTGGGGAAAAAGGTACACTCATACATTGCTGGTGGAGTTGCAAATTAGTGCAGCCACTCTGGAAAGCAGTGTGGAGATTCCTTAGAAAACTTGGAATGGAACCACCATTTGACCCAGCTATCCCACTCCTTGGCCTATACCCAAAGGACTTAAAATCAGCATACTACAGTGATGTAGCCACATCAGTGTTTATAGCTGCTCAATTCACAATAGCCAGATTGTGGAACCAACCTAGACGTCCTTCAATTGATGAATGGATAAAGAAACTGTGGTATATATATACAATGGAATATTACTCAGCCATAAAGAATAATAAAATTATGGCATTTGCAGGCAAATGGATGAAATTGGAGAATATCATGCTAAGTGAGATAAGCCAATCTCAAAAAACCAAAGGACAAATGATCTCACTGATAAACGGATGATGATACATAATGGGGTGTGGGAGGGAGGCAAGAATGGAGGAAGAGGGAAAAGAGCAGTGGGAGGGGTGGGGGGGAAGGAAAAAAATTAACAGAATGAATCAAAAACTATTACTCTAGGTAAATGTGTGATTACACAAATGGTGTTCCTCTACTTCATGTACAACCATAGAAACAAGTTGTACCCCATTTGTTTACAATAAAAAAAAAAGCCAGTCCTAATGATCTGCTCATTTCTGCCTGTCCTAACTCAGGTCTGCAGGAAAAGGGAAGAGGAAGCTGAGAGCAGGGCAGGCACAGGGAAGAGGCCTCATGAGCATGAGAGGAAGATACACCTGCCAGGTTGGGGGGAGGAAAGACCGAAGGAGCATGAGCAACTAGGGTGAAACAAGAGAATCCAGGAGACCTATCAATTTCAGGTTTAATCAATTCTTAACTTGTGTATATACGGCTCTAGAAGAGTTTGGAAAAAGACAAAAGGCTGGTCAGTTTGTGTGTTCGCTTCACATTCTAATATGTATTATGTCCCGTGTGTGTGCGTGGCTTAATAAACATTTTTCTGATGCCCAACAGTTTGGTTATGAGGTGTCACCCCAAACTTCTATGTTAATGCCACAAATGCTCAGAGGTGAAGTGATTGGATTGTGAAGGCTCCCACTTAATGATGGGGTGGTAACTGTGGGCAGGTGGGGAATCATTGTTGGGGGCTGTGCCATGTTGACCACATCGGCAGCGAGGAGGTTAATTGACATAAGCACACTCAGGTGATTTATTGTCCACGCACACAATGTATGCGCATGTGTTCTCAAGCACTCCTAATTGTGCCTGCTCGGACATCTAGCGTCTTGCTAATCTTGCGTAAGAGGCGTGGCCCTGCTCTCCGCCTCCTGGAGGTGATATAAGCGTAGGTGGAGTGAGACAGAAGAACCCAGCAGCAGCAGCAGCCAGAAGAAAGGAAGCATACACGGCAGCAGCTAGTAGAAAGAAACACAGCAGCAACTTGCAGAAAGAAGCGGCGGAAGGCAGATCGCAGAGCAGAGAACTGAGATGCATCACTAAAGCACCTTATGTAGACGCACCCTTTCACAGGATGCAGGACGCACCAGTAAGAAGCAGCAGACCTTAAGCAAGGCATAGCAAGTCTCTCTTCCTCTAAGCTCTAAGCAAAGCCTGTCCTTCTCTCAAAGTCTCTCTCTTAAGCAAAGTCTCTCTCTCTCCTCTCAAAGCAAGTAAGCCTCATTTCTTCTATCCTCTATAAACAAGCAAGCAAGGAAGCAGCCCAGAGATAGAAGTGGCTCAGTTTCCAGTCCACCACCCATAAGACCCGTGCAAATTGTTGCTGCAGGCAGTGACAAATATCCACGGATTTTGTACCGCAAAGAGCCAGCGACAATCATTAGAAGAGTTGGGTCACTGGGGTGTGCCCTGGAAGGATGTATTGAACACCTGCCCAGTTCCCACCTCTGTCTGCTTACTGATCCCACCATGAGCTCAGCAGCTTTCCTCTGCTGGGCCCTTCCTCCATAAGCTGCCCCACTCCAGAGAAATCATGTCAGCCACTTAGGGACTGAGACATCTGAAACAATCTGACAACAATAACTATCTCCTCTTACCTGTTCTTATTGGCTGTTTTGGTCACAGTGGGGAACAGTAAATGAAAACAAAAATCCAATAGGATGCAAATACCAAGAGCTCACAGACATAGTTTTGCTAGATTGTGGGACCCCCTGCTGGAAACAAAGGATGCAGTCATTCTGAATCACCTGCCTGGATGAGACCTTGAAAAGCTAAGTCCATTTGCAGAGGATGCCAAAAGAACTCCATCTCATAGACTGGAGGCCTTTCCTGTCACTGGGGTGTTACACTGGGAGGCCTGCTTCTTTCTATAGAGACTTGTGAATTCTCAGGCTTTTAGAATATTCTCATTTGGATAAGACATCGCCACAGTACAGTTACCGTCACTATCAAGAGAGCAAAAGATTTCTGGACACATGTACTATGTCCCCAGACATTTGGGCTTATGTAGTACTCAATAATGGCTGATTGATGCTTCACTAAAACTGTCCAGGTCATGTTTACATCTAAATGGGAAAACATCTTGATAATTCCATTTAGTGAAAAAACTCACAAGGAAATAATTAATGCTAGATATGGGGGCTCCTTATTTGGCTGAACATTTTTACATATAATGTATAGAACAGAAAGATAAAAAAATGCTATGCTCATGTACCCACCACTTAAGACATCATAAACACAGAGAAAGCCAATGGATACCATCTCAGACAGTATCCCTTTCCTTCCTGCCTGAGGTTTGTGGTTCTTCTTCCCATGCAGTTTTTATAAATATAGTACACAAACTTACAGATTTAAATTATCATACTATACATACATATTCTTCCATGCTTTTCTTCTTCTGCTTAGCGTCATGTTGGTGATATTCATCTCATAGAGAAGAGTTCCTTTCACTGCTGTTTAATGTGTCAGGATATGAGTAGAATAAAACACCTTCCGTCTTGGTTTTCTCACGTATCATAATTTATTTAGATGTTTATTCCCCTATTGCTAGATGTTTAGGCTGTTTCCAAGACTTTGCTATTACCATCAATGCCATTGTTGAGTATCGTGACCATGTCTCCTTGGGGACACCAGTTCTCCTGGGTATAGACCTAAAAAGGCAATTTCTGTATCACAGTGCTATGTACTTTCAGCTGGACCAGATACCGAACAAACGCAAAGTAGATTGAACTGGTTTACACTCCCACAGGTGAGAAATATTACCCTTTAACGTGACTGGTCAGTGGTTTAAAGCTGTCACTAAAAGTTCAATACTTTTTTAGGATTCTGTCTCTTGAGGCTGAATTCTTGTTTCTCAATGCTTTCCTGTCTGCCCTGTTTTGTGACTTCAGTGCGCACACTGAAATACTCTCCCCCCTGGTTTCTTCCATTTATAGACCTTAACGTTCTTTCACAACTCCATCCTGAGCTTTTTCCAATAGTGAACATCATGGGCAATAAGCCCAAGATACACAGAAATATTAAATCTTCAGATTTTCCTATAATTCAGCTTCATTTCTGACTACGAGCCTCTTGTTACTCCAAATAAGAATGCAGGCTGAAATCATGTCCTGGTGATTATGGTTAAATCAGCTATTACTAAGTCACTTCAAAAATTATTACCCTAATTCAGAATTTTGTCTTTCCCTCTCTGTCTCCCAAGGAGGGGATGTAGATGAGGGAGTAGGCAGGTAATTATTATGTTACTGCAAAAAAGTAAAAACAAACAAACAAAACCTGCATTTAGGAATGTGGAGACTACTTGGAAAGAAAACCAGAGCAAGTGAAAATGGGAGAGGAGCAGCAAAGACAGTGAAGGAGAGCACACAATTTACCCCAACTGTGGGCTCACAGCTGTGCAAGGCAGGGCAGACATTTTACAGAGTCCACAGCTAACTGGCCTCCCTAGAAGAAATTAAAGAAATACAACTTCTACCCAGTTACAAATAAAACCCAAGGGAAATGCCTCTGAAATGGGTTTTCTCAGTAATCTTTCTAGAAGAAATGCATAGAGGAATCCTTGCTAGCTGAAGGCTATGGAAACCCCCTTCCCCTCACTAGGCAGGAGAAGGGCAGTGGGGTGGAACTGACCCAAAAGCAAATCACTCCCAGGGAGTGCTAAACCCACCCCAGCACTACAGCCTCCACAGCAGCTCAGGGGAGGGCCAGCCAACTGACACCCTATACCCTTCAGGGTGAATGGTAAATGCAGTGATTTGCAGGAGCCAGTGAGGAAGCTTCTAAACCACAGAATGGCCAGACAGCCTGTACTGACAGGCCCCGCACTCAGACAGCTAGCCAGCACTTAGCACTGCTGCACAGAAGCCCCACACAAGTGCACACCATTGAAAGCTGTCAGCCCCAGGGCTCAGATGAGGGCAGCTCAACTGACACCCTACCCCAGTCATACACTGGAACCCAGGTGACCCTCATCAGCTAGTTTGCAGGCTTCTGTGCCACAGACCACCCACAGAGAGCCGGCATTCACAGGTCCCACAGTTGCAGACATCCACCAACGTCTACACTGCTAACATGCAGCTCCTGCAGAGGGGAGCTGGTGCTCAGAATCCCACAGAATTCAGGGACAGGCCTGCACCCTGAGCCCTGAGCCCTGCACCCTGTGCCGTGCACTCCTGCCACCAACAGAAACAGCCAAGGTGTAGCACCCTCTGAGCATGCAGACTCAGGCCTCTGGGCTGACTAGCAAGCACCAGCTGGCAAGAAAAAAATCACAGAAACCAGGGAAGTAGCTCCTGTGCTCCAGTACCTTTAGGAGGGTCCATGCTGCAGGTCCCAGAGTTGCCAGAAAACTCAATTCTCATTCACACACGTGGACTCCCAGAAGGGAGTGCCTGAGGAGAGCCCCAAGTGCACAAACACGACAGTAGTGTGCCCCACAGAGAGGCTCACAGAGGAGCATCACAGACACCAGCCACCACCACTGTGCCTAGATGTAAGCCCTCCAGCCTGCATCCTGTGCACTCCAGAGGGTGCAAAAATCAAATCATCAGAGGAGAAAACAACTTTTCAAGCACAGGATGAAGATTTAAAAACTCAGTCAGGGCATGTGGAAAGAGGAAGGGAGAAAATAGATGAGTACAGACACCAGATGATGTGGAGCAGATCCCACTGCCGCAGATGAGGCTGCTCCCACTGAAGCAGCGTGAGGACCTCAAGACTTGCAGAACTTCAAACAGGAATTGCAGAGTTTGGAGGAGCAGAACCTTCTTTGGGCAATATCCTTTTACACTTAAGCTGTCAAAAATTAAAACCTAGTGAAGTGAGAAAACCCAGCTGTGGAGAGGATATGGACAAGCAGGGTCCCTCTGCATTACTAGCTGAAGTAATTACTAGCTGAAACCTCCTTCAAATACATGCCATTTGGCACTAACTCCTAAAGCTGGACTGTAATAACAGTTTAAAAACTATATCTCTTTTTTTATTCTAATTAGTTACACATGGCAGTAGAATGCACTTTGACACATCATTCATAAATGGAGCATAATTTCTCATTCTTCTGGTTGTACATGATGTAGAATCACTGCTCGTGTAGTCATATATGCACATAGGGTAATGTCTGATTCATTTGACTATCCTTTCTACCCCCAAACACGCCTCCCTCTTCCTTCACTACCCTCTACTTAATCCAAAGTAACTATTCTTCCCTAGCTGCCCCACCTCATTGTGAATTAGCATCTGCATATCAGAGAAACCATTTGGCCTTTGGTTTTTTGGGGGATTGGCTTATTTTGCTTAGCATGATATTCTCCAGCTCCATTCATTTACTGGCAAATGCCACAATTCCACTCTTCTTTAAGGCTGATGTGGCTGGATTGTCATAACATTTTTCAAAAATTTGTTTTGGTACTGGGGATTGAACTCAGGGGCAATCGACCACTGAGCCACATCCCCAGCCCTATTTTGTATTTTATTTAGAGACAGGGTTTCACTGAGTTGCTTAGCTCCTCCCTTTTTGCTGAGACTGGCTTTGAACTTGTAAGCCTCCTGCCTCAGCCTCTGGAGCCCCTGGGATTACAAGCATGCACCATTGCACATGGCTTGTCATAACTTTTTTTTTTTTTTTAAATAGTTTAATGCATTTTAATAGGAAGCTTACAGGAACAGCATAGAAGACAGACAACATTAAAAACATGTACTTGCATGTAGGACAACTCAGTCAGAAAAGTATAGTGAATGGATGGAATCTACTGTATGATAAAAAAGGTACAAACAACCATTTAGTTGCCATCAATAAGAAATTTACTTGTTTAAAAACTTCCAAATGCTGGCATTGTCCAGAAAAATTTAATAGTTTTGTTTATAACTGTTATGAAGTTGAACTGCTGAAATTTGTTCACTGAAACATTTTGACTTGCATTAGTGCTTTATATCCCTGCATTTGTATAAAAATTCACACAAATGAAAATGGAAAAACAGCCAATACCTGATCTCTGTCCCCCATTTTTCCACTCACAATCATATACGTAGGTACCTTTTGATCCCATGAAAAAAAAAACCTAACGTTCAGAGCTACCAATAACAGGAAGAAGAGAAAAAAAATGTTTTGAGAATGAAATGACTTGTCATAACTTTTGATGCAATTCCTCCCATTTTCCTGTGAGAATCCTTTGCACATTCATAAAGAAGATACATAGTATAAAGTTCAGAGTCAAGTATGCTATTTGCATGATCTCCAGCATGACACCAATGCCAACAAAAAGTGTAGTCCAAGAATGAACTGTACTGCAGTTAAACACAATGCAATAGTGTGCAGCAATCACGGTGAAGTGTAATGATATAGATGAGTTTTAGGAAAATATTAAGTGAAAACAGTTCTAACACATTACAAACAGCATGACATGCTGCTCATGAAGTTCAAAACTAACATGGAAAAAAGTTTTAAATGATACTTATGGATGCACTGAAACTTTAGATAAGGAAAAGAAATGATGAGTATGGAATTTAGGATGATGGTTACCCTCGGTGTGGCAAGGCGGGTAGGATAGGAATTGATGGGGACCACATAGGAAGACACATAACACTTTCAACAGCCTCACTTGTTTCTTTTGCTTTCACAGATCATTCAATTCCAAATATGTCCATGTGCTGGAATCAGACTGCAAAGTAAAAGCCAACTGTTAGCATGAATTTATTACGTCAGAAAGATAGAACGTGTTCAATCTTTAAATAAGTTGGATGAAAGAACAATATTCATGTGTCACAAATGAGCTCTCATTAAACATTTACACCACTGAATAGAAATTTCAATACCATAGTGGAAAAATCAGAAGCCAAAGACATTTCTTAGACAAGATGGAAATGAAAATCAAATTCTAGATAGCATTCCCAAAAGTTTTGCAGCATATTCTGCAGAGCATTCCCTTCAACCTGTAGGGTCAACTGGTTCTTCCTTGCCTGCATTTTGATTAGACACTATAAAAGCTAAAACCCTAAACCCCCGGTCTCCCAGGTTGACAGGATGAAGATGCAGGAGCACAGAGAGGAGGGAAGTCTGTGTCCTCATGACACCACTGGGAGACCAAACCAGCTCCAGGACTGCCTCCCTCTGAACTACTTACGTGAACAATTCCAACAATGGAAACGATACTGTGTAACAAAACCAAACCAAGGAATGAATAGAAAACTTCAGACTTCTATTTCAACTTACAGCCATACTCCAACAATAGAATAAAGGCATTATAAATACAAAACAACACAAAAATTGACCTCCCATGCACTCATTGCTAGGAAGCTACAGAAGGATGTGCTCTACCCAAATGAGATGGACAACCAAAATGCAAATGATGGGACACCATAGCAAACTGGGACCTGATGCAGGAAAGCCATGGAGAGGTTCAGAAGATCATCACCAAAGGCCAGTCCCCAAAAGATGGTGGTGCAGACTAAACAGGTGCATGAAAACAGAAAGTGACAGAAGGCTTCAAGCAGCAGGAGACCCATGCAAATGGAGGGAGAGAGGACACAGTGGAGGGACATACTGATGTAACCACAGGTCTTGTGATTAATACATGTGGAGGATAAAGGAAATAGGAAAGCTGAAGCATCTCTAAAGTCAAAAGGCACAAAAGCCAGTGGTGTCATGGACCCACCCAGAGGAGGGGATTTGGTCATGTTCAGTTTCGGAAGATGACAAGTGAAATGTGTGAGCGTTTTCTTCCCCAGGCAGCTAGATAGAACTGTCAGCTCTGGGTCAGTGGTCACTTCTAGGGATGTAGAGCTATGTACGGATTACATATGTATATGGACCACTGAGGTTCTGAGCGTGAATGGCCAGGTTTACTGAGAGGGAAAGGGAAGAATGGGAAAAAGAGTGAGGTAACAGCCACAATTAGGGAGAAGGTAGGAGGAAGAAGACAGAGAATATTCATTTCAGATAGAAAGGGATCCAAAGATCATCAGCCCAATTTTTTCTTTTTCTGTTTTGTTTTTAATAGTTAACTAGAGTGGTAAAAATAATCAAGGTTGGAGAGGAAGTGATAGAACAGAAACAGAAAGCCTAGCAACAGAATAGCCTGCAGTGAAATTCTGTTTATCACTTGACATTTCCTCTAAGTAAATAAATGTTGAAGCAATATTCATGACTTTTTTGTTACCTTACTTATATCCATTTACTCCATGAACAGGTTTTGAGTTTTTCAACTTCATTCTCCAATTCTAAATCATTAAAAAAAAAAAAAGTCCAGTTCAGAAATGAAGAAAATAATTACTAAACTAATAAATACATTCTATAAAAAATCTCTCTAAAACCTATGAACTAGAATATATTTAAGAAGCATATACTTTGAGAAATATTAATTTGACACATACAATGTTCTTTTCCCTTTTTTAATAGAAAAGTTCAAAAGTAGAGAAAATAGTATGATTCATCGCTATGTACCCATCATCTTACTGTAGAAATTATCACATGGATAATTTTGCTTCATCTCAAATAGTACTTACTTCCTCCTTCCCCTCTTTTTATACCCATCTTTATCATAATTGTTATTACTTTAAAATTTGAGACAATGTCTTACTCTGGTCCACGGGTGGTCTCAAACTCATGGGCTCATGTGATCCTCCCACCTCAGCCTCCAGAGTGGCTGGGACTACAGGCATGTAGCACTGCACCTGGACACCCTGATAATTTTGAAACAGATCCCAGATATCACTTCTTTTCAGCTGTAAATACCACATGATCTTAACTCTACAACTAACCTTGTACTAAGCATACATGTTAACCTGAATATTTCATCAACACATATCTAGCTCTGGAACATAGAATTCCTTTCCAAATAAGTTACTCTTTTATTTAAAAGCAGATCCAATTTTAATTTTTATTTATTTATTTTTTTAATGTTTGTCCTATTATCTATACATGACAGCAGAATGCATTTTGATTCATGGACACAAATGGAGTACAACTTTTTTTTCTTTTTTAAATTTTTATTTATTTATTTTATTGTAAACAAATGGGATACATGTTGTTTCTGTTTGTACATGGAATAACGGCATACCATTTGCATATTCATACATTTACATAGAGTAATGATGTTTGATTCATTCCATTATTTTTTTTCCTTCCCCTCACCCCTCCCAACTCCCTTTTCCCTCTATACAATCCCTCCTTCCTCCATTCTTGCCCCCCTCCCACCCCCCATTACGTGTCATCATCCGCTTATCAGTGAGATCATTTGTCTTTTGGATTTTTTAGATTGGCTTATCTCACTTAGCATGATATTCTCCAATTTCATCCATTTGCCTGCAAATGCCATAATTTTATCATTCTTTATGGCTGAGTAATATTCCATTGTATATATATATACCACAGTTTCTTTATCCACTCATCAATTGAAGGGCATCTATGTTGGTTCCACAATCTGGCTATTGTGAATTGAGCAGCTATGAACATTGACGTGGCTACATCACTGTAGTATGCTGATTCTAAGTCCTTTGGGTATAGGCCAAGGAGTGGGATAGCTGGGTCAAATGGTGGTTCCATTCCAAGTTTTCTAAGGAATCTCCACACTGCTTTCCAGAGTGGCTGCACTAATTTGCAGTCCCACCAGCAATGTATGAGTGTACCTTTTTCCCCCACATCCTTGCCAACACCTATTGTTGCTTGTGTTCTTGATAATCGCCATTCTAATTGGGGTGAGATGGAATCTTAGTGTAGTTTTGATTTGCATTTCTCTTATTACTAAAGATGGTGAACATTTTTTCATATGTTTGTTGATTGCTTGTAGATCTTCTTTTGTGAAGTGTCTGTTCATTTCCTTAGCCCATTTGTTGATTGGGTTATTTGTATTCTTGGTGTAGAGTTTTTTGAGTTCTTTATATATTCTGGAAATTAGTACTCTATCTGAAGTATGAGTGGCAAAGATATTCTCCCACTCTGTAGGCTCTCTCTTCGCATTGCTGATAGTTTCCTTTGCTGAGAGAGAGCTATTTAGTTTGAATCTATCCCAGTTATTGATTCTTGCTTTTATTTCTTGTGCTATGGGAGTCCTGTTAAGGAAGTCTGATCCTAAGCCAACAGGATGAATATTTGGACCTACTTTTTCTTCTATAAGATGCAGGGTCTCTGGTCTGATTTCAAGGTCCTTGATCCATTGTGAGTTGATTTTTGTGCAGGGTGAGAGATAGGGGTTTAGTTTCATTCTGTTGCATATTAATTTCCAGTTTTCCCAGCACCATCCCACACAGGGTCATTCCCAAGCACCATTTGTTGAACAGCCTATCTTTTCTCCATAGCATATTTTTGGCACCTATGTCTAGTATGAGAAAATTGTATTGATTTGGGTTTGTGTCCGTGTCCTCTATTCTGTACCATTGATCTTCCTGTCTATTTTGGTGCCAATACCATGCCATTTTTGTTACTATTGCTTTGTAGTATAGTTGAAGTTCTGGTATTGCAATACCCCCTGTTTCATTCTTCCTGCTAAGGATTGCTTTAGCTATTCTGGGTTTCTTATTCTTCCAGATGAATTTCATGACTGCTTGCTCTATTTCTGTAAGGTAGGTCATTGGGATTTTAATTGGAATTGCATTGAATCTGTATAGCACTTTTGGTAGTATGGCCATTTTGAAAATATTAATTCTGCCTATCCAAGAACATGGGAGATCTTTCCATCTAAGGTCTTCCTTAATTTCTTTCTTCAATGTTTTGTAGTCTTCATCGTAGAGATCTTTTATCTCTTTGGTTAGATGGATGCCCAAGTATTTTATTTTTTTTGAGGCTATGCAAATGGAGTTGTTTTCCTCATTTCCCTTTCAGCTGTTTCATCGCTTGCATATAAAAATGCTTTAGATTTATGCATGTTGATTTTATAGCCTGCTATTTTGCTGAATTCATTGATGAGGTCTAGAAGTTTTCTGGAGGAGGTTTTTAGATCCTCTAAATATAGAATCATGTCATCCACAAATAGTGACAGCTTAAGTTCCTCTTTTCCTATTCGTATCCCTTTAATTTCTTTAGTCTGCCTAATTGCTCTGGCTAGAGTTTCGAGGACAATGTTGAATAGAAGTGGTGAAAGAGGACATCCCTGTCTTGTTCTCGTTTTTAAAGGGAATGGTTTCAGTTTTTCTCCATTAAGCATGATGTTGGCCATGGGCTTAGCATAAATAGCCTTTACAATGTTCAGGTATGTTCCTACTTTCCCTATTTTTTCTACTGTTTTCAGCATGAAGAGGTGTTGTATATTGTCAAATGCTTTTTCTGCATCAATTGAAATAACCATATGATTTTTATCCTTAAGTCTATTGACATGATGGATTACGTTTATTGATTTATGAATGTTGAACCATCTTTGCATTCCAGGGATGAACCCCCCTTGATTGTGGTGCACAATTTTCTTAATATGTTTTTGGATACGGTTTGCCAATATTTTGTTAAGGATATTTGCATCTATATTCATCTAGGATATTGGTCTAAAATTTTCTTTCCTTGATGTGTCTTTGCCTGGTTTGGGTATGAGGGTGATATTAGCTTCATAGAATGAGTTCGGTAGGGTACCCTCCTTTTCTATTTCCTGGAATACTTTGAGAAGTATTGGAATGAGTTCTTCTTTGAAGGTCTTGTAGAACTCGGCTGAGAATCCGTCTGGTCATGGGCTTTTCTTGGATGGTAGATTTTTAATGGCTTCTTCTATTTCATTGCTTGATATTGATCTGTTTAAATCGTGTACGTCCTCCTGGTTCAGTTTGGGAGGAGCATACGTCTCTAGAAATTTGTGAATGTCTTCAGTAGTTTCTATTTTGTTGGAATACAGATTTTCAAAGTAGCTTCTCATTATGTTCTCTATCTCAGTGGTGTCTGTCGTGATATTTCCTTTTGCATTATGTATTTTAGTAATTTGAGTCTTCTCTCTCCTTCTCTTTGTTAGTGTGGCTAAGGGTTTATCTATTTTGTTTACTTTCTCAAAGAACCAACTTTTTGTTTTGTCAATTTTTTGAATAGTTTCTTTTGTTTCAATTTCATTGATTTCAGCTCTGATTTTAATTATTTCCTGTCTTCTACTACTTTTGCTGTGTTTCGGTTCTTTTTCTAGGGCTTTGAGGTGTAATGTTAGGTCATTTAGTTGTTGACTTTTCATTCTTTTCTGGAATGGGCTCCATGCAATGAATTTTCCTCTTACTACCACTTTCATAGTGTCCCAGAGATTTTGATATGTTGTATCGTTGTTCTCATTGATCTCTAAGAATTTTGTAATCTCCTCCCTGATGTTTTTTATTATCCATGTTTCATTCAATAGCATATTATTTAGTCTCCAAGTGTTGGAATAATTTCCCTTTTTTATTTTGTCATTGATTTCTACTCTCAGTCCATTATGATCTGATAGAACACAAGGCAGTATCTCTATTTTTCGCATTTCCTAAGGGCTGCTTTGTGGCATAACATATGGTCTATTTTTGAGAAGGTTCCATGTGCTGCTGAGAAGAAAGTGTATCCGCTCGTTGATGGATGGAATATTCTATATATGTCTATTAAGTCTAGGTTATTGATTGTGTTATTGTGTTCTATGGTTTCTTTGGTTGGATTTTGTTTGGAAGATCTATCTAGTGGTGACAGCGGTGCATTAAAGTCACCCAGAATTATTGTGTTGTGGTCTATGTGATTCTTGAAATTGAGAAGGATTTGTTTGAAGTACAGAGATGCACCATTGTTTGGGGCATAAATATTTACTATTGTTATGTCTTCCTGATTTATGGTTCCCTTAAGCAGTATGAAATGTCCTTCTTTATCCCTTCTGACTAACTTTGGCTTGAAGTCCACTTATCTGATATAAGAATGGAAACCCCCGCTTTTTTATTGAGTCCATGTGTGCGGTAGGTTTTTTTCCCATCCTTTCACCTTTAGTCTGTGGATGTCTTTTACTATGAGATGAGTCTCTTGCAGGCAACATATTGTTGGGTCTTTCTTTTTAATCCATTCTGCCAATCTATGTCTTTTGATTGATGAGTTTAGGCCATTAACGTTCAGGGTTATTATTGAGAAATGATTTGAATTCCCAGTCATTTGGGCTTATTTTTGGTTTTTAAGTTGGCTTGGTTTCTCCTTTGAGTGGTTTTTCTCTAAAGTAGGTCCTCCCTGCTGACCTACATTGTTGTTTTTCATTTCCTCCTCATGGAATATTTTGTTGAGAACATTCTGTAGTGCAGGCTTTCTATTTGTAAATTCTTTTAACTTTTGTTTATCATGGAAGGATTTTATTTCATCTTCAAATCTGAAGGTTACTTTTGCTGGGTATAGGATTCTTGGTTGGCAACCATGTTCTTTCAGAGCTTGAAATATGTTGGTCCAGGCCCTTCTAGCTTTCAGAGTCTGGGTTGAGAAGTCGGCTGCTATCCGTATTGGTCTCCCCCTATATGTAATCTCATGCTTTTCTCTCGTGGCCTTCAAAATCCTATCTTTATTTTGAATGTTAGGCATTTTCATTATAATGTATCCTGGTGCGGATCTGTTGTGATTTTGTACATTTGGTGTTCTGTAAGCCTCTTGTATTTGATTTCCCATTTCATTCTTCAGGTTTGGGAAATTTTCTGATATTATGTCATTGAATAGGTTATTAATTCCTTTGGTTTGTATCTCTGTGCCTTCCTCAATCCCAATCATTCTTAAATTTGGTCTTTTCATGATGTCCCATAGTTCTTAGAGATTCTGTTCATGATTTCTTACTATCTTTTGTGTTTGGGCAACTTTATTTTCAAGATTAAATATTTTGTCTTCATTGTCTGAGGTTCTGTCTTCCAAGTGGTCTAGTCTTTTGGTGATGCTTTCCATTGAGTTTTTTTATTTAGTTTACTGTTTCCTTCATTTTGAGGATTTCCATTTTTTTTTTTTGTTTTGTTTTGTTGAGAATCTCTATCTCTTTGTTGAAATGATCTTTTGCTTCCTGCACTTGCTCTTGCAGCTTATTGGTATTATCATTCATTGCCTGCATTTGCTCTCTTATCTCATCCTTTGCTTCACAAATCATCTTAATCATGTATAATCTGAAGTCCTTTACTGACATTTCTTCTAACATACTGTCATTGGATTCTATTACTATAGAATCTAGATTAGTTTGGATCATTTTCTTCCCTTGTTTTTTCATGTTGTTCATGTATCTTCCCCTCTAGCACTGCAGATCTGGGGTATTGCAGATTTCCCCCTGTAGGCTTATAGTGGCCCTATAGGTTTCCAAAACCCTTCCTTTAAGGGGAGATCAATATTAGCAGTGCCCAAATCAGACACTATGCAATCCTAGACCAAATAGCCCCTATGGGGACAATAACAAAATTGTCATAATAAACAAAGTGAGTTCAAATATTATCTTCGGTAAAACAAACAGGTTTGCAATACGGTCTGCAGTTTCTAATGGAGGACAAAGACGATGCAGAGGGAAGTAGAATGTGGCTGTTAATGGGATAAGAAAAGAATATACAGAAGTTCTAGAAAATAGAAAGGGTGAGAGTGTAATCAAAAGAAATCAGATGTTAGAATGCAAAAAAGGGAGAAAGAGACTCTGAGGGAACAGGTAAACAAAAGGAAAAGAAAGCAAGAAAAGTAAAGAAATAAAAACTTAAATTTTTTAAAAAAGGAGAAAAAAGAAAATCTACTATATAACAGTCATATACTAATGAAACCTCCCAGTGTTCAGTAGCCTATGCATGATAAGTACCTGACTATGAGCGTCAAGCCTCCAGCAGTCGTCTCAGGATGGGATTTGCCCCACTCAAAGATTGGAGCTACGGCTTCCAGGATTATCCAAGATGGCTGCTCTGGCTTCGAAATGTGTTGTCAATTGGGCAGCTGCAGCTCAGGGGTGGACGTGGTCAGCTGGAGGTCCTGGAGACGGGATGCAGTTGGTCCAGCAGGGGTCCTGGAGGTCCGGTGTGTTTGGTGTGGTTGTGGGATCCTGGAGGCCAGGTGCAGTCAGTCGGTCTGGGGTCCCGGTGATAGGGTGCAGTCAGTTGGTCTGGGGGTCCTGGCAGCAGGGAGCAGTCAGTCTATGTGAGGGCCCCAGAGGCAGGGAGATCAGTCGGGCTGAGGGATCCTGGAGATGGGGCTCAGTCAGTCCGGCCAGGGGTCCTACGGGGCCTGGCTGTTGTCTCAAAATGGCAGCAGCCACGTGTAATCAAACCTGCAGGTACTGTAACAGTGAACTTCCAGGCAGCAGCAGGCAGCTGGTGCTGCAATCAGTTTGCTGCCTATTGTCGGACGATCGGGAGGTGAACCTCAAGCGTTGGGTGATAGATAGGAGTAAGGCAGGCGATGGACAGGCGAGAGGCAAGCAAATGGCGGATGATAGATGCCTGACCGTGAGCAGTCGGAGTACAACTTTTCATTTCTCTGGTTGTACGTGATGCAGAGTCACACCATTTGTGTAATCATACATGTACATAGGGTAATGATGTTTGTCTCATACTATCATCTTTCCTTTTGCCTGCCCTCCCCCGCTTTCCTGCTACACAATCCAAATTTCCTCAATCTACCCTTACTGCCCATTCGCTTTCCCGCCACATATCAGCATCTACTTATCAAGAGAAAACATTTGGCCTTTGGTTTTTAGGAATTTGCTTATCTCACTTAGCATGATTTTCTCCAACTCCATCTATTTACCTGCAAATGCCATAATTTCATTCTTCTTTATGGCTGAGTAATATTCCATTCTGTATATATACCACAGTTTCTTTATCCATTCATCCATTGAAGGGCACCTAGGATGGTTCCACATCCTAGCCTTTGTGAATTGAGCTGCTATAAACATTGATGTGGCTGTGTCACTGTAGTATGCTGATTTTAAGTCCATTGGGCATAAGCCAAGGAATGGAATAGCTGGGTCAAATGGTGGTTTCATTTCAAGTTTTCTAAGTAATCTCCATACTGCTTTCCATAATGGCTGCACCAATTTGTAATCCCACCCAGATCTCCAATTTTTAAAACATAATTTTACCTTTTCTGGTAGAAAGTAAGTCTTGGTATTTAGGCTGGGCAGTTAACATTTTTAAGTTATTCAAAAAATTGTTCAAGAGCTTACCCACTTACACTAATAGAGAATACTACCATTTGTTTCCTTTGAGAGGGGGGAGAAATGGAAATAGAATAGAGAATTAACCAATTCAGGCAAATATATATACTTCTGATTTCCAGGGATGGCAATTTTTATTACTTTACTTGAGGACTCTCATGTCTTTAGGCATACAATTTTGTGTCTAATATTTCCAATTGGCTCCTCCTGAAAAATCTTTTAAAAGAATCTATAATCTACATGAAGGAGAATAAACAATCCTTAATTTTCTAATATTTTTAAAAAGTTTTCCCTGACTTTATTTTATCAACTTAAAGTAACTACAACTTAGACATATAAAGTTTAAAACACACAGAGGCACATACACACAAAACAAAACAGAAGTAAACAGAATGTAAAGTACTGCGATTCCACCACAGAGACTAAGATGCATCTGGAGTCACTGGTAAACAGAAACAGGACCATGTACTATTTAAAAGTCCATCATTTTTAACCAAGATGAATATTTTCAACACAATACCTGTGCATCTCCATTTAGCTTTCTGTAATAAAATCACTGGCTTCTCGGCAAACTTGATAAGGTCTTCCATGGGGAATGTTTCTGATTGAAAGATGTCACCAACTTGTTCTCACACACATTTCCAGAATGCCACAAAAAAGAAACATAATATCTGAGAAAAATAAAAATATTCTACTGAAAAAATCTTGATGTGGACCAAACATCATACTTGTTCATATTTTAAAATTAGCAAACACAACTTCAACTCAATAACTATTAGTTACTAGGCAAAAAGAAACCCATAACCTCTTACCCATACTGTATTTACAGACTGACATTTCCTAGATTCCGATTAACTACGCAGTGAGCAGTCAGAGCAAATACTACTTAATATTCCTCAGAGCTGTCAAATTTATTCTGTTCCAAGTGGACTAAAAATCTTGAATCTCTAACCACTGGTATGTAATGAGAGCCTTTTTCCTCAAAAAGGCCTTTCAGGAGGTTTCAAGATGGCGGCCTAGAGGGTGGCTGCATTTCATGTTGCTCCAGGACTCAGGATTCAAAAGAGGAGATATTGAGAGACTTGGGACCAACTCAAAGCAGCCGGGTGAGTCTCTCCCGTTGGGGAGGCGTCCAGGATGGGACGGTGGTCCCGGAACGCAGGGAACTTTGTAAAGTAGAGCTGCTGGGGAGACACCCCTCCCCCGCTGGAGCAGTGAACTCGGACAACTGGGAGCGTCGGAGAGGAGGCCGCTCAGCACAGCGCTGGGACTCAGAGCAACCACTGGGGCTCCGGCGGCTGCCCAGGGGAGGAGCGGCGAGGAGAGATGTGTGGACTCAGAACACCAGGGCCTGCCCTGAGGACGAGGAGGAAGAAGAGGGGCGCGGCCGCTTGGATTCGGAGTGACTATACCAGAGCTACAGGCGGTTGCCAGAGGAGGGGCTGCATGGCGAGCTGTTTGGACTCAGACAACTTCTGAACACCGGGGCCTACCCGGAGGAGTAGGAGGAGGAGGAGGAGGAGGAGCACGGCGGGTCGTTTGGACTCGCAGTGACTGCATTAGAGCTCCAGGAGACTGCTCAAAGAGGAGGCGATTGGTGAGTTGTTTGGACTTAAAGCGACAGCTCCTGAATGCAGGGGGGCTGCCTGGAGGAGGAGCGCGGTGGGTCGCTTGGTCTCAAGTGGCTGCACCAGAGCTCCAGGCGGTTGCCCAGGGGACGCATGCAGCAGGTCACGTGGATTCAGAGCCACTCAGAGTGACCACTCCTGAACACCCGGGGGGTTACCTGGAGGAGGAGGAGGAACGGGGAGGGTCACTTCGACTCAGACTGATTGATTGCCCAGGGCTACAGGTGGTTGGTGGGAGGTGGAGGCACACAGTGAGTTTCATGGACTCCCAGTGACTGCACCGGAATACTGGGCGGCTGTCTGGAGGAACAGGCGTGTGGCGGGCCTCTGGGACTCAGAGCGATTGTACGGGGCCCCAGGTGGCTGCTCAGAGGAGGGGCCGCATAGCCAGGTGATTAGGTGCAGAGCAGGGTCCCAGGATCTAGGAGGCTTCTTGGTGGAAGAGCCTCACAGAGACACGTTTAGGGGCGCAGCAAAGGTTCCAGGACTGCGGGCAGATTCTCTGAGGACGGGCAACTTAAGGAGATTCATCTGCGAAGGGTGAGGCTCCCAGGCCCAGGAGGTAGGGCCGGGCCCCTGGGAACTTTGCAGAGGAAGGCAGCCCAGCCCAGGCGGTAGGTGTAAATTGAGGGGAACCTCTAGGAGGGAACTGACCAGCGAGACCTCCCCACCGGGTGAGTCTTCCCTGCCGGGTGAGGTTTCCCCAAAAGGACGGTAAAACCAGAGACACAGGCCCAAAAGGCCTTGCCTGAGCCCGCAGCCTAGTTCCCCTTTGGATGACCATTGGTCAACAAGTGGAGGCACCTCTGCCCACTAGCAGGGAATATACCCCACCTGAAGGCCACCACCCCTAGAGAGGCAGCTTCCTTGTGGAGCACCGCATTATCAACTTCCTCCAAGACTTCATCCGACAGAAGACTAAGAGGGGATATATATAGAAATCTTCAGGGACATTGTAAGTCAATAGAGGAAATCTGTAATATCTCAGCGGTCCACAATATGAGAAAACAAGGAAAGAAAATGCCCCAAACAAATCTAGATGTTACATCAATAAAACCCAATGACAGTATGGCAGAAGAAATGACAGAAAAGGAGTTCGAAAGTACATAATTAAAAAGATCAGGGAAGCAAAAGCTGAGATGAAAGAGCAAATGCAGGCACTGAATGATGAGATGAAAGAGCAAATGCAGGCATTGAATGATCGCACCAATCGACAGTTAAAAGAGCAAATACAGGAAGCAAAAGATCATTTCAATAAAGAGTTAGAGATATTGAAAAAAAAACAAACAGAAATCCTTGACATGAAGGAAACAATAAACCAAATTAAGAACTCCATAGAAAGCATATCCAGTAGGACAGAACACCTGGAAGACAGAACCTCAGACATTGAAGACAAAATATTTAACCTTGAAAACAAAGTTGAACAAACACAGAACATGGTAAGAAATCATGAACAGAATCTACAAGAACTATAGGATATCATGAAAAGGCCAAATTTAAGAATTATTGGGATTGAGGAAGGCCTAGAGAAACAAACCAAGGGAATGAACAATCTATTCAATGAAATAATATCAGAAAATTTCCCAAATCTGAAGAATGAAATGGAAAATCAAGTTCAAGAGGCTTATAGGACTCCAAATATACAAAATTACAACAGACCCACACCAAGGCACATTATAATGAAAATACCTAACATACAAAATGAAGACAGAATTTTAAAGGCTGTGAGAGAAAAGAACCAAATTACATTCAGGGGAAAACCAGTACGGATATCAGCAGATTTTTCAATCCAGACCCTAAAAGCTAGAAGGGCCTGGAACAACATTTTTCAAGCCCTGAAAGAAAATGGATGCCAACCAAGAATCTTATACCCAGCAAAATTTACCTTCAAATTTGACGATGAAATAAAATCCGATAAACAAAAGCTAAAAGAATTTACAAAAAGAAGCCAGCATTACAGAACATTCTCAGCAAAATATTCCATGAGGAAGAGATGAAAAACAAAGAAGCAAATCAGCAAAGAGAGGAATTTTCCTAAAGGAATTGTCAAATAAAGGAGGAAACAAGTTGTGTCAAACAAATAAATAAATAAAATTTAAAAAATGAACCAAATGACTGGGAAACCAAATCATATCTCAATAATAACCCTGAATGTTAATGGCCTGAATTCATCAATCAAAAGACATAGACTGGCAGACTGGATTAAAAAGAAAGATCCAACAATATGTTGCCTGCAAGAGACTCACCTCATAGAAAAAGATACCCATAGACTAAAGGTGAAAGGATGGGGAAAAACATACCATGCACATGGACTCAGCAAAAAAGCTGGAGTATCCATCCTCATTTCAGATAATGTGGACTTCAAGACAAAGTTAGTCAGAAGGGATAAAGAAGGTCATTTCATACTGCTTAAGGGAAGCATAAATCAGCAAGATATAACAATCATAAACATCTATGCCCCAAACAGTGGCTCATCCATGTATGTCAAACAAATCCTACTCAATTTCAGAAACCAAATAGACCATAACACAATAATACTAGCTGATTTTAACATGCCTCTCTCACCACTGGACAGATCTTCCAAACAAAAATTGAACAGAGAAACCATAGATCTCAATAACACAATCAATAATTTAGACTTAATGGACATTTATAGAATATACCATCCAACCAAGAGCGAATACACTTTCTTCTCAGCAGCACATGGATCCTTCTCTAAAATAGACCATATATTATGCCACAAAGCTAATGTTAGCAAATACAAGAAGATAGAGACACTACCTTATATTCTATCAGATCACAATGGATTGAAGTTAGAAATAAATGAAAGAGTAAAACACAGAAACTATTCCAACATCTGGAGATTAAACAATATGCTATTATATGATGAATGGATAACAGAAGATATTAGGAAGGAAATTAAAAAATTCTTAGAGGTAAATGAGAACAAAGAAACATCATATCAAAATCTCTGGGACACTATGAAAGCAGTACTTAGAGGGAAATTTATTTCATGGAGCGCATTCAATAAAAGAAGTAAAACTCAACAAATAAACAACCTAACACTACAGCTCAAAGCCCTAGAAAAAGAAGAACAGAACAGCACCAAAAGTAGTAGAAGACAGGAAATAGTTAAACTCAGAGCTGAAATCAATGAAATTGAAACAAAAGAAACAATACAAAAAATTGACAAAATAAAGAGTTGGTTCTTCGAAAAAATAAACAAAATTGATAAACCTTTAGCCACACTAACAAAGAGAAGACGAGAGAAAACCCAAATCACTAAAATTCGGAATGAACAAGGAAATATCACAACAGACACAATTGAAATACAAAACATAATAGGAAGCTATTTTGAAAATCTATACTCCAACAAAATAGAAAATTTCGAAGACATCAACAGGTTTCTAGAGACATATGAATTGCCTAAACTGAACGAGGAGGACATAAACAATTTAAATAGACCAATTTCAAGTACTGAAATAGAAGAAGTCATCAAAAGCCTTCCAACAAAGAAAAGTCCGGGACCAGATGGGTTCTCAGCCGAGTTCTACAAAACCTTTAAAGAAGAGCTCATTCCAATACTTCTCAAAGTATTCCATAAAATAGAAGAGGAGGGAACCCTCCCAAACTCATTCTATGAAGCCAATATCACACTGATACCTAAACCAGACAGAGACTCATCAAGGAAAGAAAATTTCAGACCAATATCCTTAATGAACATCGACGCAAAAATTCTCAACAAAATTTTAGCAAATCGCATACAAAAACATATTAAAAAGATAGTGCACCATGATCAAGTGGGTTTCATCCCAGGGATGCAAGGTTGGTTCAACATCAGGAAATCAATAAATGTAATTCACCATATTAATAGACTTAAAGTCAAGAATCACATGATTATTTCAATAGATGCAGAAAAAGCATTTGATAAAATACAGCACCCCTTCATGCTCAAAACACTAGAAAAAATAGGGATAGTGGGAACATTCCTTAACATTGTAAAGGCCATTTATGCTAAGCCCATGGCTAATATCATTCTAAACGGTGAAAAACTGAAAGCATTCCCCCTAAAAACTGGAACAAGGCAGGGATGCCCTCTTTCACCACTTCTATTCAACAACGTTCTTGAGACTCTGGCCAGAGCAATTAGACAAACCAAAGAAATTAAAGGGATACGAATTGGAAAAGAAGAACTCAAACTATCCCTGTTCGCTGATGACATGATTATATATTTAGAGGAACCTGGAAATTCCACCAGAAAACTCTTAGAACTCATAAGTGCATTCAGTAAAGTAGCAGGTTACAAGATCAATGCCCATAAATCCAACGCATTTTTATACAAAAGTGATGAATCTTCGGAAAGAGAAATTAGGAAAACTACCCCATTCAAAATAGCCTCGGAAAAAATAAAATACTTGGGAATCAATCTCACAAAAGAGGTGAAAGACCTCTACAATGAGAACTATACAACACTAAAGAAAGAAATTAAAAAACACCTTAGAAGATGGAAAGATCTTCCATGTTCTTGGATAGGAAGAATTAATATTGTCAAAATGGCCATACTACCTAAAGTGCTATACAAATTCAATGCAATTCCAATTAAAATCCCAATGATGTACCTTACAGAAATAGAGCAAGCAATTATGAAATTCATCTGGAAGAATAAGAAACCCAGAATAGCTAAAGCAATCCTTAGCAGGAAGAGTGAAACAGGGGGTATTGCAATACCAGATCTTCAACTCTACTACAAAGCAATAGTAACAAAAACGGCATGGTATTGGTACCAAAATAGAAAGGTAGATCAATGGTACAGAATAGAGGACACGGACACAAACCCAAATAAATACAATTTTCTCATACTAGACAAAGGTGCCAAAAATATGCAATGGAGAAAAGATAGCCTCTTCAACAAATGGTGCTGGGAGAATTGGAAATCCATATGCAACAGAATGAAACTAAACCCATATCTCTCACCATGCACGAAACTAAACTCAAAATGGATTAAGGACCTCGGAATCAGACCAGAGACCCTGCAGATTATAGAAGAAAAAGTAGGTCCAAATCTTCACCTTGTTGGTC
This sequence comes from Sciurus vulgaris, assembly GCF_902686455.1. Taxonomy (NCBI): domain Eukaryota; kingdom Metazoa; phylum Chordata; class Mammalia; order Rodentia; family Sciuridae; genus Sciurus; species Sciurus vulgaris. The sequence goes on from NC_136475.1 coordinate 21,223,872, forward strand.
TAGGATCAGACTTCCTTAACAGGACTCCCATAGCACAAGAAATAAAAGCTAGAATCAACCACTGGGATCGATTCAAACTAAAAAGCTTTCTCTCAGCAAAGGAAACTATCAGCAATGTGAAGAAAGAGCCTACAGAGTGGCAGAATATCTTTGCCAATCATACTTCAGATAGAGCGCTAATCTCCAGAATCTATAAAGAACTCAAAAAACTCTACACGAAGAATACAAATAACCCAATCTACAAATGGGCTAAGGAAATGAACAGACACTTCACAGAAGAAGATCTACAAGCAATCAACAAACATATGGAAAAATGTTCAACATCTCTAGTAATAAGAGAAATGCAAATCAAAACTACCCTAAGATTCCATCTCACCCCAATTAGAATGGCGATTATCAAGAATATGAGCAACAACAGGTGTTGGCGAGGATGTGGGGAGAAAGGTACACTCATACATTGCTGGTGGGGCTGCAAATTAGTGCAGCCACTCTGGAAAGCAGTGTGGAGATTCCTTAGAAAACTCGGAATGGACCCTCCATTTGACCCAGCTATCCCACTCCTTGGCCTATACCCAAAGGACTTAAAATCAGCATACTACAGAGATACAGCCACATCAATGTTCATAGCTGCTCAATTCACAATAGCCAGACTGTGGAACCAACCTAGATGCCCTTCAATTGATGAGTGGATAAAGAAACTGTGGTATATATATACAATGGAATATTAGCCATAAAGAATGATAAAATTATGGCATTTGCAGGCAAATGGATGAAATTGGAGAATATCATGCTAAGTGAGATAAGCCAATCTCAAAAAGCCAAAGGACGAATGATATCGCTAATAAGTGGAGGATGACACATAATGGGGGGGAGGGAAGGGTTAGTGTTAGGGTTAGAGTTAGTGTTAGGGAGGGGGGCAAGTATGGAGGAAGGAAGGACTGTATAGAGGGTAAAGAGGGGTGGGAGGGGTGGGGGGAAGGGAAAAAAACAGAATGAATCAAACAACATTACTCTATGTAAATTTATGATTACACAAATGGTATGCCTTTGTGCCATGTACAAACAGAAACAACATGTATCCCATTTGTTTACAATAAAAAAAAATTTAAAAAAATTAAAATAAAATAAAGGTAGTAACAGTGACTTGTCATGCACAGAAGGAAGAAGGGGGCCATGGCTGGTGTTCTGGTGTCCCAAGAAGTGAGAGAGCCATGCCCCCTTTTATAGACAAAGTTTTCTTTGTTCTCCTGCTCCCTCCCCACTTATCTCTCTCCTTCCTGCCTAAGTGACTAGACCCAGGAGTTGCTGGTGGGATGGCCAATAGGTGGGAAGAAGATGGGCAGGGGAAGGGTCAAATGTGATCCAGGCAGGTAGCCCAGGGGGCATTAATTAACACCTCGTTGTCTGAAAATTTGGGAGGGGTAGTATAGGCAGGTAATCTTCCTAAGCAAAGGGCTCTGGACACAGTGACAGTCCAGTTTCCCAGGGGTGGTCAACAACTTCCTGGATCCAAACTGGCCTCCATTGACTCAATACAACTCAATCAACTATTCTACACTACCTGCCTGTCTTTAACTGTGGCTTCATTACCAGCGAATATTGTAAGCTCATCCAACATATTTTAATGTAGATTATCCCTTATCTAATGGACTTAAAGGGACAGGGTACAGTGAAAGTTTAAACAGAAGAACCCGCCACCACTGTTCCACATGTGGGTGGTGCTGCTTCCATTCTTGTGTGGAGCCTGCAGGTTCATAAGCTTGACGGCAGGTAAATATTTCACACTTCTGTATTGGGCTCATGAAAGAATCAGACCAGCAAAAGTGGCAACAGACTTATCTGTTTTCTTCGGTCATTATCCATGAATGTATTTCCTGTCCTGCTTATATTTACCAGCAAAACCTTGGAAACCAATGAAATAAATTTTTGTTGGTATTTTTGATGAAAAAAATACATTTTGGAAAGTTTATTTCCATTTACATAAAATGCAGACTTGAGTTTTTTAAAAAAGAAGAACATCATCTTGCATATTGCATGTCACTAGCCTGGGAAAAGATATAAATTCAAACTTGAAGTGCATTTTCTACAGAATGCTTAAGTACCACTTCACACTGTCCTTCACTCAAGATCACAAATTGGCATGTCATGTATCAGGACCCACCTAAACTCAGTAGGCTTCCCCAGCAATCCTACTGAAGCAAGGATTCCTGAAACACAACACCCAGACATTTTGACATAGGAGCTGTGCCTTGGTGCCAGAGAACCTACATTTGACAGCACTCTTCTGATCTGGGTGCAGGGATCCCCTGAAACATACTGAGAGAAACAACCTGCACCCAAGCTGCTGGAGTGGTAAAAACCCGCAAGATTGGTCTTGCCAATTCCTCAATGACATAACTATCAACATGGAACAGGTCCCATTAAAAACTATCTTGCACCCTCACCACCACCTACGAAAAGTTAGTCTTCCCTCTAAGACATTCATAGCAAAAACTAACTGTCCAAGATGAACATCTGGGCATCAATCTGGCAAGTCATTCACCTTCAGTCCTTCTCCTCTCCTTTAACTTCATTTACTGCACCACCTCCTTTCACATCTGTTTCTAACCAATTGCAGGTTTCTTAAAGCAGGGACTCTGATTTGGTTTGGTGGTCCTCCAGTGTTGGCACAGGACCTGACACGTGGACACCATTTAATAGTGTTCATGGAATGAAAACCTGTATATTCTATTGAAGAATGTGAGCATAAAAAGTCACCATTGGAGATATCCCAAATGCCCTGTCCAAGATGTCCATGCAGTGGTTGATTTAATTTAGCCAGGATATATATTATTGCCTATGTCCAATGTGCTTGGGAGGCATAGAAATGGAGGAGGATGAAGTGGCGGTGTCTGTAACAGTGAAAAGTGGATGAAGCCCAGAGGGTCAGGCTGAGTTGATACCTCATTTGGCAGGTGTGTTTCATCTACCAGAAAAGGAGGAACAGGTTTATGTCTCATTATATTTAAAACAACTGTGACAAAATGTTTCAAAACTATTCCCAGAGACTCACTGGAGGGAAAATGGGTCTTTTTTGTACTTATTTGTTATTTTTTTATTTTTATTTGTTTTTGGTTCTTTTCAGTTGTACTTGACAGGAGAGTCCATTATGATATAATTGTACCAGTGTGGACTCTATCTTGTTCTAATGAAGTCCCCATTCTTGTGGATGTGTACATTGGTGAGATCCCCATGGTGCATTCACATATGTACATAGGAGAGTCATGTCAGATCCATTTCACTGTCTTCCCTTTTTCTATCCCGTCCCTTATCTTTATTCCCCGTATCTGTTCTACTTAACTTTTATTCTCCCCCTCTCTCTCTGTGCCCCCCTATTGTGGGTTAGCTCTGACGTATCAGAGAAAGCATTTGTTCTTCGGCTTTTGGGGGGTGGCTTATCTTCCTTAGCATGATAGTCCCCAGATCCATCCATTTGTTGGAAAATGTCATAAAGTCATTCTTTATGGCTCAATAGTACTACATTGTTTACATAGACCACATTCTCTTTATCCCTTCCTCCATTGAAATCATCCTACAGAGCTACAGTAACAAATACAGCATGGAATTGGTCCCAAAACATACAAGACCACATGTGGGACAGAATAGAAGACAGAGAAAAACCCACGACTAAACAGTTGCTTCACACTAGACAAAGGCTCCAAAAGGACACATGACACAAAGGATAGTTTCCACTTCTACAAATGTTGCTGGGAAAAGTGGAAATTCACAAGTACTAGAGTGAAATTTAACCCATCTCTCACCCTGCACAAAACAGCTCAAAGTGGAGCATGACCTGGGTATTGGATCAGAATGCTGGCACAGTACTAGAAGAAAAGGGACACTTCACTCTAACCTTTTGGCTCAGGAATTCATTTCCTTAACAAGATTCTGAAGCATAAGAAGCCAAATCAATAATCAACATATGGGATGGCATCAAACTAAAAAGCTTCTTCAGAGCAAAGGAAACAATCAAGAGTGTGAGGAGAGAGCCTACAGAATGGGAGAGAGCCTACAGAATGGGAGAGAGCCTTGGCCACCTGCACCTTAGCTGCATTTTGAAACTTCTGTAGGGATTTCAGGTCAGTCAATGTAAAGAGGAGTGAAAGTCCTTTGAATGGAACAAACTCCTCAGGATAAAGGCGCTCTATGTGAATGGCTTAGAAATGCTCTCTGCAACTCCTTTGTCTTGAGGCCTGGAGACATTATCTTATTGTAATAACCTTTGGTACTAGTGGACTCCAAGTTATGTGATCTGCACTTGCGCAAAGCTAACTGTACTATGTAACCTAAGTAACTTGATATGACCCTGGAATAGATAATAAACTGGACTGGCTTCCCCATGAGAGCCACTTCTTGCTCTTTGCCATCCTGTGTGCTTGCCTCTTTATTGCTTTCCCCTTAACCCTTATAGCTGGACCCCAATTAACCTGTATAACCTCTTCCCTCCCTCACCCAAGGCAAGTGCTTCATGCTCCAATTGTTGTAACACAAGGGTTTGGTGTGAAAGAGTGGATGGTGAAATCTTCTCACTTGAATTACCATTTGTCTGTGGATGCATGAGTTGGTTACAAGTACTATTACACTTCCAAGCACATGGATTTTTAAAATTATCTTGCTGGCTTTATTTCTTAATATCATTGTCATGAGCGAAGCAGTATGAAGCCCATCATGTCCTGGTGCATGTGTGGCCTCTGTTAACCCCTGCAACTGTTCCACGTGGGCTTGTTTGGAATGTGTCCTTCCCAGAGGTTGGATGTAGTCAGGTTCATTCACACACTATACATGCTTTCACCACTCACTTGCCTTATCTTCCTACTGAGGGTTTTGTGTCTATGCTTGTTTTCATTTCTGTTTTATTGTTTCTTGGTTTGTCTTAGCTAGCAATTACTAAGATGCAGGGACATCTGCTTCTCTGATGATGCTTTGGCCAGTGTTTCAAAAATTTAGAAAATTCTCACCATTATTTCTTCGAATATTCCACTTGTTACTGGAATATCTCATTCTGGCACATAAACTTCATTCTATTTTCCTTCTTTAGACATGTTTGTTTATGTCTCTTGCTGCCTGTTCAGCTTTTCAAGTATCTTTTTCAATTCTGTAGAGGCATAGAACATTTTAAATTGGTGTCCCTTACAATATCTGATCTTTGTGGATCTCTTGCTGCCTTACATGACTTCTCATGCTTGATGTCTTCTCTCCTTGACTTTGGGTAATTGCTAATCATGACCCAATCATTTTCTCTGGAACTTGATGGAAAGATATATTTGGAGCCTGAGTGAAGTTGAATTCTTTCATGTGGACTGTGGTACAGTGGGGCCTACCCAATAGGACTCATTTCAGTTCCACACTGGAACACCTTGTGCTTCCTATTCTCCTGGGTGCTCACTCCCACCCATGTAAATACACCCACCTCCAAAAACACCTTTATAAGATAGCTTCACATCTTCTGGGTGGGGGTATAGTTCTCCTTGGTCCTTATCCTCTGGTGGACACTTTCAGGAGCTGTTTCATGCAGGACCATCTGACCTGGCCTTTGTTGCAAGACCCGTGCAGTCCTTACACATGCACAGGTGCTCCAGGGATTCTGCACACCAGCCCAGACAACAGTAGGCTTTCATTCATTTTCAATGCTCTACAGATTCCTAGATGCATGACATTATCATTGAATTTAAAAGACATATGTATGGTATATGTCCTTCCTCACCTGGAAAACCAAAATCTGAAATAATCCAAAGTCAAAACATTTGAGCCCCAATATGATACTACAAGTAGAAATTTCCACACCTGATCTCAGGGCAGTGTTCACAGTCAAAACACACTTGCACTAAATAGATTGCACAAAATTACCTTTAGGTTATGTGTAAAGTTGTGTGTGAGGCACACGTGCAGGAATGGGTCAGATATGGGTTTCATCCACAAGATTATTTATGTAATTAAGATATTCCAAAATCACAGAAATTGGAACCTTTCTCCCAAGCATTTCAAACTTTTTATCTATTTCTTAGTGTGTATGCTCATATGTGCATTTATCTTCGTGTGTGTGTCATCATATCCAATATTTCATTTCTCCCATTGGAAATTGACTCAGAAAATGCAATCTGCCATACTCCCAATACCAAAATGTCATTTTGATCAAATTAAACATTCTTTCATCTGGGGTTGAATGTTTCCACTCGAAATTACTGCTAAAATGGATATATTCAAATCATCAAAGTTGATCAGATTACAGAAAAATTATATTTTAAAAAGTACAAATATTTTAAACAGCAAATATATAATATAGTGAGAAACATGTTCCTAAAGCTACAAATAACAAAGACCTAAGGACAAATTATATATGGAATTGATGACTTCAAATTGACAAGTAAATATTTCTGAAATAAATCTCAATGATCAAAGATCATGCATGCCTCAGCACTGCCCAGACAGATAAGAGCAGATTGTTCTCCAAAGGTTCCAGTGGTGACCTCACACCTGAGTTGCCTCATAAGTGGGAGGTTGGGGATGAATCCAGTCATCATTTTCCTCATGATGGTACGTCCTCTTCCTCAGGACAAAGTCATTCTGGACACGGGGATTCATAGGGTAGAAAATGTTCACATTATGAGGAATCTTCATTTCTTTGGAGAGAGGGGTACAGGTTGGGTAGGTGGCACTGGAGGTGGGCACAGCAGGACACCCCAACATCTGACAGCCTCTGCCAGGAAAGGCCTGAGCCACAGACCTGAGAGCTGTCCAGGTCAGCTCCAACACCACCAAAGACATCCTTAATACTGCTCCCTGAGGAAAAACAAGGTTTGGGACTTCAAACAGACCTAATATCCAAAGGCTTTGGTCTCCACAACAACACAATTCCTCTTGAATGGGCCAAAGGACACCCCTAGGGATTGCATCTAAAATCTCCCACAAAAGACTCATATGGTTAAGGTCTGGCCCCCAATTCAGCAATGTTCACTGGTGGGTTCAGGGGGAAGCATTCCATGGTGAGTGCTCTGATGTTATCATGAAATACTCAAGATGCAGACACTACTGGGCAGTGGGAGAAAACGGAAGAAGTCTGGGCATAGTTGGAGGAAGACCTGAACAGGGGGGTGCCCTCAGGAAACATATATCTTTGCTGGGGGCTCCTCTTAATCCTCATTCTCCTAGTGGTAGTCCTCCTCTTCTTCCTGCCTTTCTCTCCTTCCCCCTCTCAGCCTCCTTCTCTCTCTTCCATTCTATCCCCTTGTTGGCAAGAGCTGAGTAGCTTGCACTGCCACACGCTCTGCCACTATGGACAGCCTCAGTCCAGAACTGAATGGAAAGCTATGAAACCCAGAGCCAAACAGGATTCTGCCTCTAAGTTATTTCCCTCCAGTATTGTCACAGCGAGGAAAGTGTGACCAACTCAGACACCTCATTTAAGCCACGTTCTGCTGTTGTTGGTAGCCAACTTCATGTGGACCAGGCATCCTACAACAAAGGCCACATCCCAAATGCTGCCCTACTGAGAGCAATCATTCCAAGGACCAGGAAAGGGACTGTTTCACTCCCACATTAGACAACGGGCCAGGGATGCCACAACCCCCTGTGAGTTTCAGACACCCAGAGAGTCCCTCCTCTGAACACCTGTCTCCTGCAGCCCTCCTCTAAAAAATTACCTGTCCTCAATCCATTTGGGTTTGGATGTATCTCTGCTATGAATTTCCTAGCCTACCAAGGTCTTAGCCTTCTGCTTTCATAAACTCTACTAACTTAACAGACTTTGTGAATTACGATAAGAGAGAATGTGTCATAGGCTGGTTTGGGATGGGAATTTTCAGTGTGGACAGACTAGGATCATGGCTGCTGCAGGCTTTTGGTTCACAGAAAAGACAACAGCAATGGCATTATTTACAGGTCAGCTTTGTGGCATACGTGCCTAGGAAGCCCTCATCTGGTTTTAGTGAAGGAAAATACCTGGTTTTATTGATTACATCTAGGCAAGGGGAATCAGGCACAGAAGACTTGGTAATTTGTCCAATGTCAGACTGTCAAGGCTGTTTCCCAGTCTGTTATTTTTTCAGATTTAGTCCTGTTCCTGCTTGCTAGAATACTGACAATGCTCTGCACAGGGAGTGGATTTCTGGTCATGGAGAAGGCTTTCCATAGTACTGCTTCAGTCCACAAATGCATAAAGTGCATCCTTAGCCCCTGTGTTCCCATCTTCCTCTGCAAACACTCCTCTCAGTGAGCCCTGGGGCCACATGACCCCTGCAGGAATGCTTTCCTCCTCGCTCCTCACTGATGTCAGCATTGAATGCCTGTTGCTGTCCAGGGTTGGACACCTGGTGGGGAGGTGCACTAGTCCCTTGGCTGATCAGAGAACCTAGAGACCTTTGCAGCAGTGCCAGTGTGGTTTTCTCTGTGCACCAGGCCCACCAGTCCCTGTTGGAGTGTTCTTCTGGGTCAGATTCTACTCTTTTGGGCTACGAGTTGACCTGAGTGCACTTCCTCAACATGGCTCCCCACCATCTGATTGTCCCACTTACTGTGCTGTTGGGAAATGATTTGCCCCAGCTCTTAGTCTTCTGGATCCTCCTCTAGTAGCAAGAGTTGTTCCTGTGAATGATGGCAGGAGCCCTGTCGTTGCATGTCACCTGCATCAACGTGGGAGATAGGCCTTCAGGAAATGGGCCCTGGGCTGGCTACCCAAGAACAGTATCAGGGACATTCAGGGGGAAGCTCAGCTCTAAATAGAAGGGCACCATCTCATTACTCCACTCCCTGAGGGTGACCTCCTGGTAATCGCCTGGGGCCTTCCTCAGGGCTATGACACCAATCCTCCCACAACGGTCTGCCTAGCCCTGCGATTGCCCTTTGTGGATCCACATTTCACTCAGGGAAAAAGGACCCCACATCCTGTGTACAGAAACACTCTCATGCCACCACGATGGAAGGAATGGACCAGTGGCCTCCTCTATCCAAGGTCTGTTGTGGAATGCAAGGTGAATTTGGGGGTGGTCCAAGGAAAAACCCAAGACATTTTGGTTCTTATTGCCAGGGCACAAAACATACTCAGGAAGACCATGCACATGAGGGCCCTATGATAGCCATGAGAGCTCCTGGCCTCCAGAGGCCAGTACTGGCTGGGATGGAGGAGGACACCTCATTTGGCAAAGGTGATCATTGGGAAGGGCTCCTGTATGTCAGGATCCCTGGAGGTGGAGTGTGCTCCATCCACATCAATATCAATTCTGCAGAAAGACCCTCAGCTCCCTGTTCAAGGGGTAGGAAGAATGTGTTGCTCTCCTCCTCCATGTGCACTGGCATTCTCCATCCCACACAGTGCAGCCTGCATCTTGGATGCTGTCCTTTTCTCACCTCCCACCAAGACCTGCCCCTGCACTTCTCTTCTGCACACTGCCATCCAACACACACACTCCCTCACAAACAGGGATGGACATGGTCATGCTCTCCTGCCTTGGGATAGCACCAGGGGACGCCCCTGCTGCCAGGCTTACCAGGACAGTCTTGCCATCCTTTGCACTCTGCTGCTCTAGCCTGATGTGTATGAGGCAGCTGTCTCCCACCTGTTTGTTGTACCAGGGCAGTGAGGATCTGCAAATTATGCCTCTAATGAGCCTGGACTTCTTCCTCCATTTTGTGTCATGGGCTTAGGCCTAGCCTTTTGAGTAGAGATGCCACTTAAGGCTGGGCTGATGTTAGACACCATGACAGAGGCCTTGGAAGTTGCTTCTGACAACTGTGGGGGATGGAATATCAGCAATGCCCAGAAACTGATGGCCAACCCCACTTGTCAGGTTGCTCAGTTGGCATTCTAGAACACATGTCCAGAACCTGAGGCTCCTTGTCTGTATGGATTTACAATGGCACCTCTTGTAAAGAGCAAATAAGGTGGGTGTTTACCTCTTTTTCCTTGACCTTGGCTTTCTTCTTGATGGACCTTTTCCTCATGATGAAATGACACTTGATTTAAGGGTTCATGGAGAGCAAGATGGCTGTATGGTCAGGGACTTTTATTTCTAGAGAGAGAGGTGTAGGGATTGGTAGGTGACACTCAAGAATTCTACCACAAGGCACCCCCAACACCTGAGAGTTTCTGAAAGATGAGGACTGACCCACATTCTTGAGAACCCTCCACTCCAGCTACACTTCTACCAAATTCTTGCTCAATGAGTCTTCCCTGAAGAAAGCTTATGCACCAGATCTAAACCAAACTAACACCTTTCAATGAAAAAGCACCTTGGACCAAGCAACTTCTCAGTTCGGGTTGGACCTGCCCAAGAGACAGTGCTAGGGTTTGCAGCAGGATTTCCCCCAAAGCCTCATGTGCATCATCATTTCTCCCCAGTGCAGCAATGTTCTCACATGGGTTTGGAGGAAGCACTTCATGTTGGGTGCTTTGACCTTGCCAGTGGATTAATCCATTCATAGATGGATACAATAATGACAGGTGTTATACATTAGCAGCATGTTGGGAATGGAGACGATTCAACCTAAGCAGGTTTGTGCCCTGAAAACCTATGTTGTTTTCTAGGTGAGCTCTCCTTTGTCTTGTGTTTCTTCATGATCTCTCAATTTTGTATTCTGATTCTCCCTATTGTTATTCTGCTTGATCTTTTTCCCCTGCATTTTCTTTTACACATTCTGGGTCTTTTTCTTGATTCTATTTCAATTCTTTTTGTTTCTTCTTGTTTCTCCTCCTCTTCCTCCTCCTCCTCCTATTAGTACTACTGCCACTACTAGTACTACTCTCCTCCTCCTCTTTCTTTTTCCTTATTCCCATTCCTCTCCTGATCCTCTTCCTATGTCTCCTCCTTCTCCTCTTCCTCCTCCTCCTCCTCCTCCTCCTCTCTCTAAGCACAGCTGGCCATGCTGTGAGCAGCACAATTCTACCACACTCTTCTACCCACGTGCAGCCTCTGTTTAGGACCCCAACATGGAATCAGCTCTCAATGAACGGAAAGTAGTAAAACCAGGAGCCAAAGGATAATTTCTTCCTATCTTCAGAATTGTCTCTGTCATGAAAGCCTGCCTAACAGAGACCCCCATTCTGTCCATGCTTGTACCTGTGGTGGTGAACATCTTCAACTCAACCAGGCTTTCTACAATGAGGACACATCCCCTAAGTCTTTGAATGTAAACAACATTTCCGAAGTCTAGGGGAGGGCCAGCATCACTGCAACCCTCCTGCCATAATCCACACATGCCATAACACCTAGTGGGTTCCAGGCAACCAGCTCTTCCCCCCTTTGGACATCAATTACACACAATCCTCCACTGGACTGGAGCCTGCTCTCAACCAATGCTGGGTTGGATGTTTCTATTTCTGATATCACTTTCATTGACTATCATTTTTTCACTAATCTTGTACCAGGAATTGAACCCAGAGGCACTTAACCACACAGACACATTGGCAGCCCTTTTTGATACAGGGTCTCACTAAGTTTCTGAGGCTGGTTTTGAACTCCTGATCCTACTGGCAGCTGCCCAAGCTACTGAGATTCCTGTCCACTGCCATCTTGCCCAGCTCCTTGGAATATCTTGACCTCAGTCTTCCTCGTAAGACATGGCCAACCTAATCGGCTTGGTGTGGGAAAGTGTGAGATCACTGACCATGTGTGTCCTGGAGATAGTGGGATCTACTGTGGACAGACTGGGATTCTGGATGCTATGAGAGTCTGTCTCTTAAGAGAGGAAATAGCAATGCCATTACTTTCCAATCAGCATTGTGATCTATGTGCTTAGGATGGCCTTATATGATGCTGGAAGAAATATAGAAATAAGGATATTCTGATCTCTTTTGGAGATGTGCATCCAGGCACAGAGGACTTGAAAATTTTTGAAAGAAAGAAAAACCCAAGCAGGCTGTCCCCTGGCTTTTCAGTATTCTTGACTGAGTCCTGTCAGCAGAGGTTACAATCCTGACATTTCTCTCAATAGGCAGGACTTCTCATGTCCCACACATGGATTTGAACAGGTGCTGCTTCAGTCCACATCAGTGCTGATCTGACACGTAGCCCCTGATGTCCTCATCTTACTGGGAAGGAACTTCTTTCAGTGAGCCAAGAACTGAACAGCAGCTTCAAGGACCCTCTATTCTTTGCACCTCATGGATATGAGCTTTGCAATGCCTGATGAGGCCAAGGGAGGACACACTTTTGGGAGGTTCAGCAGCCCCTGGGGCAGCAGGGAGAACCTGCCGATATTACACCCCCCATCCTTACAGTTAGTTTTGTCCAAAAGCCCACCACACTGGCTGTTTTGTCTGCCCAAGACACACTTCCTGTGGCCTGGAAATTATCCTGAGCCCACTGTGGATCATGTGTCCCCACCATCTGATCATCCCACTTACTCTCATGCACTGATACAATTTGCAGCCGCTCAGTCTTCTGGATCCTTGTCCTTGAGTGAGTGCTGCTCTAAGGCCTGGCGTATGATGTTCAGAGCCCTCTCCCGGTAGGGACAATGTTGGAACAGCACTCCTCAGCAGCTGGACACCTGGAGAGTTAGGGCTTCAATCCCACACCCAGAAAAATTCTGCAAAGGGAGCTGCTAGCTCCCTATTCAGGTTTGACACTTATGGTTTCTTGGAGAGCCCCTAGTTGCCTTGTGACCTGCAATAACCTAACCTCATCATGCTGAGGAGGACCCCTTCCATTCCACATATGCCTTCCAACTCACAGGAGTTATGACTGCTACATCTTCTGCACAAACCTCCAAGGGTCCAACTCACTCATCTAGACACCAGGCCTCAGAGAGTGCAGCCTGCACCCTGTGTGTTCCTCTGATATCATCTGAGCTCAGCCCTTACCCCTGCACTTCCAGACTGCAAACCCCACACCCTGCAGGCCCACTCACACATGGAGCTGGGGCATGCTGCTGCTCTCCCTCATCTCAAGTCAGGCGCTTAACACTGACCTCTGTCTTCTTCATTCTCTTCTATCCTATTTGACCTTCCAGAATCTAATTCAAGAAGGCAGACCTAGTCCAAGCTATTTGCTATGTTCTCTGCCTTCCCCAGTGAGGGCACCCAGGGGATCCCCTGCTGAATCACGTGGCTCACCACGATGCTCTTATACTCCGTTCGCTTTTGATTTTCTAGATGGACATGAATGGAGCAGCTGTCTCCCACTCGCTGGTTGTACAGAGGTACTGTGGAGCTCAGACCAGAGACCCCAGAGGAACTGGACTTGAGCTCTGCCTCTGGGGATGGTGCTGCTCCTTCACTGGCCACCAGAGCAGCTCCTCAATGAGGCTGTAGCCCTGGGGTGGGCATTGGAAGTGAGACTGTAGCTAGAGGAAAAAAAGATTCCAACATGACAGCCTGGCTGTGAGCTTTGCAAAAACAGACCATCCTCCCGGTCTGCCACGAAGTTCTCAGACCCTGAGCCCACGCTGGACCTCTTCCCAGACAGGGGCATGGCCTGAGTGGACAATGGCTTCTCCTTGTTCCCAGCCCAACACCAGCCATACAGATTCCACCCTATGAGATCAAACTCTGACCTCTCTAGACCCTTATGTATATACCCCGGGCCTCCTGGCACTCAGGCTCTGCCTCCCTGGACTTGCCATCCTCCAGCTGGGCCAGCAAGCAGGTGGTGTGCTTGGTGCTCCAGATTCAAGTCTCCCATGTACAGTTGCAGGTAAGGCAGCAGCAGCTGGAGAATCCTGAGGCCTGGAGGCTGATGGAAAGCCTGGCTGTACTGCTCCATCCAGGCACCGGGTTGATGGACACGGCACTGTGAGCAAGCAGGTGTGCAGTCAGCAGAAGCCTGGACGCTCTGACCCCACAGCCCCCACCACCAAAACTGGCCTTGGCAGCCTCTGCCTTTGCTGTCTCTGCACAAGCCAGTCCACCACAGCCAAGACACGGTGGCTGTACACAGTGGCAGGACAACTCTCTGGACAAAAACTTACACCCAAAGACGTTTAGAACCATGGCATGACCAGCTCTCCCATTCTCGGGGGAGGCCACACACTCTTCATTGATTGCTACATGCTCTGCAACCTGACAGGCAACACCCAGAAGGGTCTGTGCTCAGGTCCATTACTAGCAGGGCTCCAGGGACACCTCATTCCCTGGCTTGAACTGCTTTGCTTCCCCATTCTCTGTGAGTTCTCACTGAGTCCCCCTGAGATTCAAATGAGCTATTTGTCAAAGTGCAAAGACCACATCTTTGAGACCCTAGGAAAGGACAGGGAGGGGGAGTCATGCTGGGATGGGCTGTGGTGTGATGATCAATTGTTGCAGGAGCTTCCTGTGAGGCTAAACTTTCCTCTCAGTTTCTCAGGTGACCATGAGTCCACCAATAGTTCTCTGCCTTACTCCTCCTACAGTTGAAGCCCCAGACCTTTGACTGCATGTACCAAACAAAATTGCAGGTACCAGTCTTTGCTCAGCCTTCCCAAGTTCAATAACCTGGCAGCTTCCTACTCTGGAAAGAGCAGCCCTCCCTTTTGACCACAAGCCTGCTCCACGTTGACACTGGTCCAGTGGTCTACCATGTTCACTGGAGTAGGACAAGATGGTCATGTCTCAGGGAAGCAGGGATGCTGACACACATAGAATATCTATTTATGACACCTGAGGTTTGGGGCTGACCCCCATCAAAAGATACAAGATAGCAAACACTTTGACCACACTTTTCACTGAATTGTGCAACATGTCTTTCAACATGTCTTCGCTCAGTGGGTGCTTTCTCTAAGTTCATCAAAGCAAGAGCCCAAACAGCTTCTTTGCACGTATCTCACTGAGCATGGCAGCTGCCAGCCCCCAACTCCTGTCTGACTGTAACTAAGAAGGGAAGTTCTGCCCCACTATGGAATCTGGAACATTCTTTCTAATGCAAAAGGGCTTTGCCCAAGGCCTAAAGTAAGTGAGGTCCCTAGCACACAGCTTCTTCATGCAGGAAGGGAATATCCCTCCAGAAAGAAACCCCAGGCCTCACTGAGCCCACCTGGAATTGAGCTGAGTACACACCCTCAAACAATGTGTGTAGACTATTTCACACACCTCTGTGGACCAGCTGGAGATAGAGGGTGGTGAGGTCCACCTGAGAAGGGGAGTTCACACCCAACTGCAACGCTGTTGCACGCACATGCAACGCTCATCCCACTGGGTGTTAACAATACACTAAGAGTGTGAACCTCTGATCCCCATAGGTCTCACAAACCATTTGGCTCTCTGACAAATACATGGCATTCTCAAGACCCAAGCATGAGGTGGCTGTATACTTGGTCTTGGAGATACGGTCTTACCTTGGGAAGAGCAGCTCCAGCACCTGCTGGCTGTCTGATGAAACCTGAGTAAATACACCTGATGGTGCTGCCCCAGTCGGGGTCCCTACCAAAAAAGTGAGGCATGAGTTGGTTTATGAGCCCTTCCTGTCTGTTATCTTCTAAGGTCTCTATCCTGCAGGCCTTGTCTGTGTTCGGAACCAGATCATTTTCACCCTGGTTTGGGACCAAGAATGGTGGGATCAAAATGGAAATGGTAGCCAACAGAAAAATGCTTTATCCCAATATAATGAAGTAACAGCAGAATGGGACAGTTCTCATCGGCACGTGCACACACACGCACGCACGCACACACACACGCACGCACGCACACACACAGCCAGAGTGTGAGTGGTGGGCCATTCATGAGGGATCATAACTGAGGGACTGCTCTGCTCACCTGTCCTGTGCTACTCAGTGTTGCTGTTGAGCTTCTCTGGGAAACTGTCCAGAGACTCTGGTGTCTAGGAAGAAACCTCACCACTTCTTCCCACAAAAGAGCACAGTAACCCCCCTGAGATTCCTGGGGCCCGAAGGCTTGACATTTTTTGAAACAACAAGAGAACATCCCTCTCGCTCCAGTGCCTCCAACAGACTGAGCTGGGCCGGGTTGCTCAGTGAAGTGGGCATGTGGTTACCAGAGTTCCATGTTCCGTTTGATCCATCATCAAGGTACTGATATCACTTCCTGTGGTGCCTGCACCCGAGCCTCTTATTCACACAAGACTACTCCCTAAACCACAAGGGCTGCTGATTTCTGCCCTCTCAACACACATCGAGTGCACAACTGAACACATGTTCACCAACCACTACACACACCAGACCCTGCCCACCTTGGTTCTCAATACACTTCCAGCGTGAGGATTCAAATCTGAATTCACAAGCAGACCCTCCTTCTCACCAGCTTTGTGACCCTCCACCAAATTTGTGCCTCTGTGGGGCGCCCAGAATCCCTACTCATTTCAGGGTATCGATGTAGCCTTTGATTTCTAGGATGTTATTGGATATATTTGCCCATAAATGCCTGTATTATCTCTGAAAACCATAGACAGGACTCATAGGTTGTGAAGGCACAAACTTAAAAATGGTCAATCACCCCAACTCAGTCAGGCTTGTGTCCCACATAGCATACTGGACAAGATCAGTCCCTTTTAGCTGCCATTCCCACTCTGCACCATGACAAGATTGAGGCAATTGAGATTCAGAGGCTGACCTCTCTGGCACAGACTTCCCAAGGCTTCTCATGAGATTTCAAATTGGCACAAGTGCCTCTTCTCAGGCGAGGTGGGGGGAGTTTCCCAAATATTCTGAGGTACCACAGCACCTTGCTGCCCAAAGCCAGTACACCCTCTCCTGGAGGTGGATCAGAATCTGTCTCTGGATCCATGGGACTAGAAGCGGGCAATGGTGATGGCATATCATCTCCAGGATGGAGTTCTGGGAAGTCTATGGCTTCTGTCTGGATCCCTATCTCCACTATTTCTTCCCTGTCTCACTTTCATTCCTGATCCAGGCAATCAAATTGATTCATCACGAGCTGTCCTGTGGACACAACCCTGTGATAAAGGCATGACAGTGTCTCATCCTCCCATCAGAGAAGCACTGAGGTTCAGCCAACCTGGATCCTCCCAAGAACACGGGCATGAACCCAGAGGCAGATCCTCCCAGCTGAGCCTAAAAGGAGTCTGCAGTCCCAGCCTCCTGAGACATGAAACAGAGGTGTCCAGCTGAGCGACCTTGGGTGCAGGTGCACAGAAACTGACCTCATCAATGCCCGACATTGTCAGTCATGACGTAGAGGGGTGATGTTTCACAACTGTGGACATCAAGGAAGCCTCCAGGCTTTTTGGTATGCACTAGCCTATCCCTCTCTGCCAGGGCCCTCCAAGCCACATCAGACATTAATCCAACCTCCTCCTGAGGACAAACTCAATCCCGTATGGCCACGCCTTCCCCAACACAGTGCTTCCAAAATTAGCAGGGTTGGCACCCCTCTTGTCACTCTCGTTCCAGAGGCAATGCCACTCCACTGAAATGATTCTGAGTCCCCCCAAGTGACTCCAGCTTTCCTTGTAACCCCGGGCCCTAATTTGGTCTTGGCTCTTGCTCTTTTCTTTCATGTGCATTTGCTTTGAGATTTTGCATATCTGCAGCTACTGCAGTGCAGAGCTCATGGTGGTGACTATCTGAGCCATGCCCAAGCTCACAGAACCCTTGGATGGGTGACTGCCAGGTCACAGGGATGAGTGAACAGATGAGAGGACATTAGAAACTCCTGCCTGAGTGGCTTCTTTTATCCAGGAATGCTAGTGAGGAGAGGACCCGTGACATGGGATGCTGTGGACAAAGCAAGAACACAGGCCCTCTTCCCTGGCTCCAATTGCTCCACTGCAATGGAGAGCATTGGTGTTCCTGGTGGCTAAAACCAGCCCTGTACCCCAGAAAGGACACTGCTCTCCAAACCTTGACCAGAGTGTGGGTGTCCTCCAGGCAATGAGCTTTCATCTTCCCAGGTGCAAAGTAGGATTCTCAAATCCAGGGCAATATCAGTCTCCCTTGTCCCTCTTTCCCTCTGCTGGTCCCAGGCTGTCCTCACCCTAACCAAGGTTAGTACCTTAACCCATTCCCAAATGAAGACCAGTGGGCTACAAAAAGGATTGTCTCTAAGATACTCAGGGTACCAACCCCCTCTTCAGGACCCATGACCCTATTTCCTAAGACCCCAAGATGATTTCTCTTCAGGAAACCCAGGTTTGGGAGAGCATTTTCTAAAGAACTAAGAACTTTAGAGGGTGAGTGATTGATGGATGGATGGAGAAGTATGTCCACCAGAAAATTCTGGGAACATGGATGGCCCTTGAGTCACTTTGTTTTTCCAACCAATTATTTAACAGAAGTGAGGCTTTCACTAAGGCTCCTACATACTAAGGGGGCCTCATACTTCTTGCACAGGAGAATGGTGGACAATGGACCTCCCACTGTGTTTATTAAAAAACACTCTGAGGGCACCTTTAGCCTGTGAAGACTTTGGGAAGCATGGGGACACCACACCCACCACCAGCGTACCATTTCTCCACATCACAATTGCCCTCTGCCAGAACTCTCCATTCTACTCTCTACTCTGCCCTGCCATAGTCATCTGCCTTGATCAGTCCTACCTCTTTCCTTCCTCAGTCTCTTGATTGCCCTGATGTGATTGGATTATGGATCCCAGGGTGCTTTGAATATCCATACTACTAGGGTCAAGCCTTCAGGTCCCAGAAATCAATGAAATATGTCTGGAAACCTCTGGATGATGGGAATGCCACCCTCCAGGGTTTCATCTTCAAAGGAATGAGTGGAGAGGGAGCCAAGAGGGATCTGCAAGTTAGAGACGTGTGGGAACTCAGTGAGCCTCAACACGATGCCCAGGACTCTGGAATCAGATGGTGTGACATGGACTTGCTGGGGGCCCTGAAGAAAGCCCATTCACTCTGCAGAGATGGAGGACTCCCTCAGTGCTCAGCCTGCTGCTGTGCTTCTCAGAGCCCAGGGATGCCCCAGGTGTGAGGAGGTGGGGAAGCCACACGCCATCCCAGGTGCTCCTCAGCAACTCCACCTGGACTTGAAGCACGCACATCTGCCTCAGGTGTCAGCACAACAATGTTTCCCTGCCTCCCAGCACAAAAGTGCTCTTACACACACTGAGGTTCCACTGGCTCTGGACCAGCCCTTTCCTCTGGGATTCCTGGGTCCTATGATTTAGGAGGCCACAATTCTCAGCACATAGGCTGGGCCCACCCTCAGTCCGGGAGAATATAGGCATTGCTCATACTTCTAGTCTATCCTGACCCACGACACGATGCCTGGCTAGACAAGAGTCCTCTCCACCACCGGGATGGCCCCTTCCCTGGCTCAGGACTCATCCTCCAAGTACCTACAGAATGGCCCACAAACACATGGAGGAGGAGGGAATCCATGGGCTGGGAACCAATACCCTAGATCCTGGGATCACACCTGTCCACTGACATGGACACAAAGCTCATGTGCAGTCACCACTGCCTGTCACTGAGGGTCCGATTGAGACACCTGTGGAGTTGGCAGGGGACCTGGATCCCCAGGAGCGGGGTGAACTGCATCCACTTAAAACTGATGGTGTCAGCGGCTGGGGAGATAGCTCAGTCGGTAGAGTGCTTGCCTTGCAAGCACAAGGCCCTGGGTTTGATCCCCGGCACCAAAAAAAAAAAAAAAAAAAAAAAAAAAAATTGATGGTGTCCACAGAAAGACAAATTTTGTAGGATTTCACTAATCTCAGATTCCCAATAATCCAGTTCTTAAAAATATAAAGAAGGATTCCCAATAATCCACTTCAGAAAAACATAAAGAAGAATGTTCTTTTCTAAGGACTAGAGGAAGCACTAGAAGTAGTCTGGTGACGAAAGCATATCCACGTGAGTTCTGGAGACGGATGGTGGTGATGTCTAGACAGCAATAGGATGATGCTTAATGCCACTGAATTACAAAGGGGTGTTTGGTGTACTCGACCACAATTTAAAAGCAAGGGGATTGCTGATTGACTCTCTAAGGACTGTTTTGTGTTGTGATGTCAGAATACAAGAGACTGGGTAACTTATAGCACAGGTTTTATTTCTCAAACTCTGGAGGCTGCAAGTCAGGTGCCCAATCCAATAACCTTGTGTCCTCCCGTGGAGAAGGTAAAACAGGAACAAGGGCTTCTTTGAGTAGCCCCTTCCCAAGGAAGGAGACTCCAAGTTCTCACCTGGTAACATCATGTGGAAGACAAAACAGAATGACATCCAAGCTCCCCAGAACCAAACTTCTTGGAATGACTCAGAACGTCTGCAAGATTTCACAAGTCATGATCTTGTTATAAAACAAGACTTAAGCTTGAAACATGGGGAGAGGGCTCCCTTCTCTGCTCCTGGTTGTGGTCTTGGATGTGGTCTTACAAGTCCTTCCTGAGCTTCTGCACACCACCTCCAACAGCCCACCTAACACATTCCCATGGGGCTGACTCACAGTGAAGTCCTGAAGGTTCTCGAGTCCGGAAATCAGAAACATCTCAGGAAATAAATGGGAGATTTGTTCTAAGACCAATAAGAACACCACAGTCCTCACATGTTCAAGTCTCTTTTAAAATTGTCAAAGTATTTGTACATAAACAATGTACATCTTCTTCCTGTATTTATGGCTTCTGACACCTAATACAATGAAATGGCAACGTAATTCTCCATAATCCTGGATGATCTAGGAAACAATGACAAGTATCTGTCCACTGAGATACAACTTCTTTCCTGAGATTTTTGATTCGCAGCTGCTGGGACCATGGAGGGAGAAGGATGGGCACAGGGCCAACTGCATTTTTCTTGCTTTGCATCGAGGGTAGGAAAAACTGCAGCCAAGATGAAGGCTTATAGGAGCTGAAATCCTTCAAGCCAAAGTCTGTACACATCTGGTTTCAGGCTGGAAGACTTGCTTGGAGAGGATCCAAGCACCTGCCCACTGAGGAAGCAATCCAAAATAATGACTTACTTCAAAGGACATCAAATATCGGGCTTTCAGGAGGGAGGGGGTCATTCCACTCGTCTAGGACGTGTTACACAGCTCACAGAGCAGGTTCAGAGGGAAACTCTGCAGAGTCCTATGGGGAACACTGCAGAGTGTTGGTGGTTTCAGAGAGAGAGAACCCCCAGGTCACTAGGTCCTCTCAGCCAGAAGGCGGGAACCTGCCATGACAGCAACTAGGACAAGGGATGCCAGGAAGCCTCAGTGGGGAGGGATCTGAAGGAAGGCCAGTGTACGTGATAGAAGAGTGTCCCCTAAAAATTCTTGCTCACCCAAAAGTGGGTGCAAGCTCGTGGGGAAAGCCTTTGCACAGTGATCAAGCTACAAAGAGGTCACATGGTGGAAGCAGTCTAAATGGGCCCCAAAACCAATGTTTGGTATTCTTGTAGGAAGAGAAGAGTTTGAACAGAGACCCAGGGAGGCCCGGGGAAAGAGGCTGTGTGAAGTCTGAGGCAGAGCCTGGATGCCCCAGACAAGAACAACAGATCGTGGGCGGCAGCAGGAGGGTGGGCAAGAGCAGGGAGAGTTGGGGAGGACACTCCCTGGGAACCCTGGGAGGGAGCGTGGCACTGGGAGAGCCCACACCTCTTGCCTTGAGTCTCTGGGGCTGGAGGGAAGGTCTCTCCTCTGCTGAAGGCCACCCAGCTTGCAGGGTTAGGTTGAAGCAGCCTACGACCTGCCTGCAGTTGGCCATGCAGGAAGATCTGGGCCACAGACACACACTAACGACTGCACGGTCTCAGCCATGAAGCACGACAAGCGCCCACTCAGTCTATGTGGGGAAAGGGCTAGGCACACACTGTGGGGGCTGGTGCCTGTGTTACTGAAACCGCAACATAAACCCAATGGAATAAATGATTGATGGGTGGCGGAGCCATAGGAACTCACTCAAAAGTATTCACACCCTGAACACGTTCTTCACTTCAAAACACTTGAGAGAGTGACTGATATCTATTTCTTGTGATCTTGCTCTCCAGCAAATTATTCTTCAAAATTCAAACGAGCATGTCACAGAACCACACAGAAAGGGATGTTAATTACAGATGTTTAGTGTAAAAAGTAGGACTGTTATTTGTTGTTTCTGCTCTTTTGTTAAAATGAAATTTCTCCTGCATTACCTCAACAATCCATACGGGAATGTGTACGAAATTCCAAATTGGAAGAGAATATATACTTGCCAAAGAGGCAGTGCCAAGAATTTCGACAATCTAATGTAGTGTGTGTGTTTCAGAGGCAGTCATACTCTAAATGAGAGAGTCCCACAAAATAAACGAGGAAGATCAGTGCTCTAGCCCTACCACGCAAGCAGTGTGACCTTGAACACGTGACTTAGTCTTAGCAATCATCGTCACTAAGAACTAAGTACATGAATAAAGGTCCTCAGGTGTGAAGTTCCAAAATGTGTGGTAAGTATGGAGGAGGATGGGTGGGAGAATTCTCCCCCTCAAACAGAATTAGGGAAGGCTGCACCTGCCGTGAGGTGGCTGGGGCGCCTGGGATCCTGCCACAGAGTGGGATTCCAAACCTCAGATTCACTGAGCCCAGGCCACAAGAGCAGGCTATAGTCCAGGGACACTGGAGAGGTCCAATGGCAATGGAGGTCAAGAGAAACCAGGTACCTGCCTGGACCTTTAATCCCCTCCTCTAAGCAGGGCTGGATGAGGATGCCAGAGACCAGCCACAGCAATAGGCCAGTACAAGAAAACAGAGTGCAGGCTGTGTTGGGCTCACTGAATCAGGGTGAAGTTCTCACAAAAGCAAGAGCAATCGCTGCAATTTGAGCAGAAGCTCATGTGCTCGGGGCGGAATGGCTGGATTGAGCAATGCGCTGAGGAATGAAATACATGATTACTGTCCAAACCATTTGTGGCTCTTCCACATCATCAGGGGCTCTGATTCAACTCGGTGAAAATGGTGTCTGAAATGGCTTCTAAATGTGTTGTGGACTCACCTGTGTGTGGGACTTTCAGGAAAAATGTCATAATATCTCATGAAGCAACTCTTCTCTCTTCTAACCCATTTGCAAGGCTGCGTTGCACAGCAAGCTCAGCTCTTTCTGCTCATGTCCTCTTCAAATTAATCATGAATGCTTCTTTTGAAGTGAAGCAGATGCCTGGATTCCAGGAGCACGGAAGTGTTGGAAGGCACTGTCCTCCTTAAAACCAAAACAGAAATAAACAGTTCATTGGTGAGGCACATAGATTAGTATCCGTTACCAATGATCTGTCCTCCCTGGAACCTTCCACATGACCATCTATCACATTCATGGAACAATGCTTTGCCATGCTCCAAGGGCAGAAGACCATGATGCAGATAACCAGGAAGTCAACTTGAAGAACTTGAAGAGTGCAGCCAGAATTGCAGAAGGCACACCAAGGATCTTGAGCACAGCTGCTAGAAAACAAGAGCTCAACTTCAGTACTGACTTCCTGTCACTCACCAAGTACAATATTAGTGTCAACCACAATATGCAAGCATCCAAATAGCAGGTGACACCCAGCATCCATTAACTCAAGATTGTACAAGTGGGAACAAGTATCTTGTCCTTATTCATAAAAATAATCAGGAAATAAAAAGAATAAAATGGTTGGAAGTCTCGCATTTCACTATCACATATCTGCTGTAATTCCTTAAAAATCAAACACCAAAAAATAAAAACTGTGTCAGAGATGTGTCAATTTTTCAATGTATGATATTTAAAAAACTGTGTTCTTTACTTAATATTTCTGTATGCTATGTTCCTGCCTAATGCTCTTTGAGATGGAAGCACATAAAATTGAGTTTTTATAATTTAATGTTGGCTTATAAATATGACCGGCTATGTCAGGCAGGGCTAACTGAAAAGGGGGACTTGTGATAATCAGAGAATGCAATGCTGCAGCACTGGGGTCCCCAGGTCACATTCAGCATGTGGAAACTATGGAAGCCAGGGAGGTAGCAGGAGGAAGAAAGCCAACTGAACAGATGACCTCGGGGATACTGCAGGAGGGATATGCCAAACTGAAGAACATGTTCCAGCTAACCACTGGCATGTGGGCCCTAGACCTTCAGCTTTAAAAAGGGTGAAAGAAATGCAGCATTAATGGAAAAATATCTAAAATCTAAAAGTGGGTTATTTAAATGGCCTCCAATTACACATCTGATGGAATGGGCTGCCAATTTGTGAATTTTGCTCAAACAAAAGAACAGATGGTGACAGAAATAAAGATAGAACCTTGGTCTTTTCCAGGATGCCTGCAAATGATTCATTTGACTCAGATGCAAATACCTTTAAATAGAATTTCTGCTTTCTGAATGAACCTATTAAATATTATACTACACAAATCACAAGGTTTTCTTTATTGAATATTCTGTTATTATTAAACATAAAATGCCTCACAGAATATATGATGGGAATGACTCAAAGGATGAGAAAATGGCTAGGGATCATTCTCAAATGTGCACGTGTAGCCTGAAGGTTAGGAAAAGGAACCTCACACATTGCCTGTTCAAGATTGCGCTCAGGCTGCAGGGGTTCAGCCTGAGTGACTGGCTCCATGTCACTGAACAGGCCTAGCTTTCCTCAGAAACATGACACACAGCCAACAACCTCACTTTGACGGCACCTAAATGGTTGCCTGAAACAATTATCAACTGACTTGATACATTCATTAATACACAAACTTTACCACTTCACCCAAGTCCCAGAAAATTTTAAACACATAATCATTTGGCTTGATAGCTTTACTTCCTTTTCATTATCCAAAGACTATCTATTCCATGATTCAAGTGATACAGATTTATATCAGAATGTCTAAGATCCTGAAGATATATATTATCTCAGTCCTTGTTATGGCTTCACTATTTTATTATTTTGTAAGTAATAAAATATAACTTTCTGTTTTGAATATACCATCCAACATTTTTCTTCCCAAGATGGTAGCCCAATTTCTGTGCTCACTTAATGTGTTGGAATTTGACTAACTGTTTTAAAGTTGTAGAGGACCTGTTAGCCCTTGTAACGGACAAAGTATCCAACATACTGCAGAGAATATACATGGGCAGCAAGAAAAGAAAAATGTCAAGTAGTGGAATGGGCAGGGGGATCTGGAAGAAGCTCATTTTCACAAGAGAAAAGCCCCCCAAAGTGAAAAGCATTTGAAGACACGTTAAGAAAAAATACCAATGAAAACAGTGTGCTGTCACTTTGTATCCACTAAACATGCAAAAGGTAGAAAGCTAGATGGTAGAATGCTGGCGAAATGTGGACAGGTTGAGTTCACAAGAGCCACCTGGCAGTGCTCTGCCAAGAGAGTAAGCATACATTCTACCTGTGGGTATGTAACCTACACAATGCTAAAACAGTTTCAGAAGGGGACCTGCAGAGGGATATTTATGCTCATGTTCCTTGCAGCCTCATCTGTGCTGACTGCAAGTTAAGGGCTATTTGGATGCCCACTGCTGGGAAAGTCAATGCCTAAAAATGTGGTGGATGCAAATCTTCATATAGCAAAAACAATCGATTAAAAACAATAGATTTAAACACGACAGTAAAATTCTGAACTCGAGTTCTTGCTTTCTGATCTACCAACAAGAATGCTTGGTCAAGACACTTGGATACTTGGCGGGGGGCCGGGGGGGGCGGGAGGCGTGGAATATTGTGTCTTTATGCAAAACAGAAATGGTAATATTTACCCATCCAAGATGTTATGCATACTGAATGAGATTTTTGCAGGTATGTTAGTGAATGATTATCTACTCAGATACTTTCTGACTCAACAAAGCAAAAATCCATGAAAAATTACAGTCTCCATAAACGAATTCATCATCAAAAGCCTTGATTGTCAACAGGTTCTTCACAAAATAGCGGCATGGATGGCTGACACCCATCCAGCCCTGCTAAGTCAGAATCTGGAGTTTTAAACATTCTCAGGGAATCTGAATAAACATCACACTTAAGATTCCAGATCAAGGAATACTTTGATGGTGACTAGCAGGTTACTAACACACTTTATTCTTCTAGGACTAGATGTCCCAGAATAACCATGTCAGCAAGGGAATTCTGCACGTTAAAATGAACATAAGAAAACTCTTTGCAGTTAATGTCCACTTTCCCTTGTGTGTCAGAGAAGATATGTGTATAGGAATGTATACAACTCACTATGAGTGCCAAGGGGAAACTTTATTACAATAGGCAACCTAAACTCTGACTCCCTAAAACACTTCAAACTATTTCTAGAATGTGATCACATTCTACAACGTCCCTACCATGGTTCACACATGGCTCACAGTTGACACTACTATTTGTGATTCTCATTCTGTGACCCAGTGAAATTAAACACACTTGATATTCATGGTTTAGAGCAGAAGCCCACTACAGACACAGGGGTCAGGCTGAGCCCTTCTACTTTCCCTTTCCTCAGGGGATTCCCACAGCCACAGTGTGTCACAGGGCTGTGTGTCCCTCTGATGAGCCATTACTGGCTATGCTGGAACTGACCCCTTCACACCTCAACACCACATCAAGCTGGGCTCCAAGAGTCTCTAGCCAGGGGTGTCTTGTGAGACACATAAAAATCTACCCCTGCCTGGTGCCACCACATGACTTGACTGCTGCCATGAACATTTCTATCAATGTCAGAAACACATAACAACCTCTTTGAGTCCGTCTTTGGGATCTCCCCCTTAGACATCTAGCTCATCTAGATGCCCTGGCCAGAGAAGGACTTCTGGACAGAGCACTGGACACAATTCCATAGTGAAACATTCACCAGGTACTATACAGCATTGTCTGGTGAACATTTCAATGACCCTACCTGGTTGAGGCTTACATACTAAGAAGAAAAAATTCTTAATCACTCCCAGTTAATAAAAACAAAATAGCATCCATTGCCATGTCATTTCCAGGTCAACCTCAACAACTTAGCAAGTCCCTAAATAACTTATTGAGATTCTGTCTCAAAATAAAAAATAAAAAGGACTGGATATATGCTCAGTGGTAAAGCACCCCTGTTTTCAATCCCCAGGACCAAAAGAAAAAGAGGAAGTTGACCATTTGTGAGATAAGTGTTCTTTTCTCCTAACTCATGATACATTTCCAGTGATTATCATTAATCCATTTCAATATACTTTTCACTCATTAATTTATATCAAATCTTCACTTTTCTCTTGACTCTGATCATAGAGCACAGAGCATGAAATTCAAAATCTGGCAGAAATATGGCAGAACTGATTTGACAGAAGAAATGAGATGACAAAGTTCTACATAAAGGTATCCATTACACCACATTGGATGTCGGGAACCAGATTTCATGGCAAACTATTCCTCATGTCCTATCAAAATCACAATCCATTTCATTCCTCTATCATGGGAAAGTGTTTTCTTATTTTCTTTTGGTCAAGTGCTTATCCACAGTCAGGCATGCTGACACATGCCTGAATTCCCAGTGGCTCGGAAGGCTGAGGCTGGAGGATCACAAGTTCAAAGTCAGCCTCAGCAAAAGCGAGGTGCTGAGCAACTCAGTGACACCTTGTCTCTAAATACACAATAGGGTTGGGGATGTGGCTCAATCCACGGTACCCGCTGGGAAAAATAAATAAATAAATCAAAGTTTACCACTTACACTATTGAAGAACACTACCATCTATTTCCTTTAGTTTAAAAAAAAAAAGAAAGAAATACACATGCTATAGAGAATCAAGCAACTCAGGACAATAATACATTTCTGATTTGAGGAATGCCAATCATTTATTACTCTACTTGAGGATTCCAATGTCTCTGGGCATACAACTTTGTGTCTATAACATTTCAACTTGACTCCAGGAGAAAAACACTTAGACCAATCTACATGAAGGGGCAAAAAAAAAAAAAGTTTATTTTTACAAAATGTTTTAAAATAGTCCTCCCTGACTTTGTTTTCTCAACAAATAGGTAACTGCAACTTAGACATATAAAATTTAAAACAGAGACACACACACACAAAACAAATCAGAGGTAAACAGAATGTAAAGTAGTAGGGTTGGGGATATAGCTCAGTTGGTAGAGCACAAGGCCCTGCATTCAATCCCCGTACCACACACACACACACACACAGAGATAAATAAATAAATAAATAAAGTCATAGCAAAAAGTTAATATCCAGTAAGAAAAATTGATTTGAACAGAATATAAAGTAATGAGATTCCACCACAGTGACCAAGATGCATCTGGAGTCACTGGAAAACAACAAAAAAAGAAGGACAATATACTATTTTAAAGTACCTCATTTTTAAACAAGATGAATATTTGCAACACAATACCTGTACATTTCCATGGAGTTCTCTGCAATAGAATCACTGGCTTCTTGGCACACATATGAGGTCTTCTTTGGGCAATGTATCCAGCTGAAAGATGTCACCAACTTGCTCTCACTCACATTCCACACTGCCACAAAATAGAAACATAATGTCTGATATTCTGAATAAACTTTGAAGTGGACCAAACACCACACTTTGTTCCCTATTTCAAAATGAGCAAATGCAACTTCAATTCAAAATTCAATTAGGGAAAAAGCAAGCATAACCTCTTACACACACTGTTGTTACTGACATTTCCTACATCTTCATTTCTTTAACACATGCTACTTCACATTCCTTAGAGCTGTCGAGTTCATTTTCATCCAAGCTGAATAAAAATCCCTGGCCACATGGCAATGTGAGCATATTTCCACCCACACCTTGCATCAGCAAACATTTAGGTTTTCAATAAAAACTTAGGCTTCGCCATTTTGGAACTGCTTAACCCCTGTGGGCTCAGTTTTCTCATCTGTAAAACAAAAAGTGCAACAGGACTATCTCATGTTTCCTGAAGTCTAATAAAAGAACCGAGTGCTCAGGCAAGCCTGAAAGGTGGCATGCAAACAGTACATTTTAGCGACAAGGCCCAGTCACTGGGAATCAGTCCATGTTACATATCTCATGGGGCCAAAAGCGATCTCATCCAACCCTTTCCCAGGGTGGAACCTGGAGCCCACAGGACCGAGCGCCTTGCTGCCTCCCTAAGTCACTGCTCTCGCCGCTGCTCCACTAGAGACACCTTCCTATGTTGCGCTGTTTCACTTAATGCTGGAGACACCGGAGGGCCTCCTGCGCTGTCAGCCAGGAGCAGGAAGAAAGCAGCAGGGGTTTCCAGGCGGGAAGTTGAGGAAGAAAGAGAGAGAGACGCGAGAGAAACAAGGCGGCGGGTTGCCGGTGGCCGTCAGTGGACTCCGAAGTACCTGGAGACGGCTCCTCTCCACGCGGCCTCCCTCGCCCTGGCGGACGGTCCTCCTCCGTCGCCCTCCACTCCCCAGGGCGCCTGCTGGCCGGGCATCCTCTTCACCTGGAGTCCGGGTCCCAGGCGAGGCTGCTGCGGCCACGCCGCCCTGGACAGGACCCTGGAGCCGAGACCACACCCGGCTGTGAGCGGAGTCCCCGCCCTCGGGAGAACGAGGGCAGCGCGGGACCGCGCGGCCGTCGGTGCGGAGGCCACCAGGCGGGCCCGAGGGACAGGCAGCGGGATGGAGCCTGCGAAGGCGGCGGCAGCGCCCTCCCGGGTCCCACCCCGTCCCCAGCCCTGGCGCGGGGGTCTCGGCGCCGAGTCCGTGGCCGCTCCCGCCCGCTCACCTTCCACGCCGCCCCCGGGACCTGCGAGCCGCCCGCAGACCCACCGCCTCGGCGCGACCAGGCGCCTCTGCGGGTCAAAGTTCGCGCCCTGGGCTGGGCCCCGCCCCTCCCGTCTCCGTGGCGACGGCTCCCCGCGCTTCCACTTCCGCCTCTGCCTTGGGGGCGGTTCCCCGGGGCGCCCCGCCTGCCGGGCTGTCAGCTCATCCGGCGGACTCAGGGTGCGGCAGGATCGGGCCTCCTGCCGGACACAGACTCCGTCGGTGTGAGTCCTGCGGCTGCCTCATCGTGGCCACGAATGTGTGGACGTCCCCCTCCCCGCCCCCAGCTCGGATTTCCCACCCGATACATCTTGTCAATCAGGGTGGTGACAGTGCTGCGCACCTAGTCGCATCTACTACTGCCAGACTGGAGCCTGCCATTCTCCTTGTAGTGAAGTGACTGCCTGCAAGTCCTGCTGCACAGCAAGCTGCTGGCGAGGGCTTTCTTGGGCCTATGTGTGAGCTCAGCCCCAGCCTCAGGTCGGGAAGTGGGAACTCCTCTCAAGCAGGCATGTCTGTCCGGGTAACACTGCCCCACAGTGGCCTTGTACTGACATGAATGTGGTAGTAAAGAGACACTCTGCCAGGGTGTTGGCACTAAGCACCCAGAGCAACTGCACCAAAAGACAGCCAGGGACCCTCACTCCCCAGGCACACGGTGAGATTGGCCTTGGACTGGTCAGAGATGCTGCTGTGCCCTGGTGGGCCTCCAGTTCCCCTAGAAGCCTGCCTGCTTCACTGTTCAAGGGTTGGCTGTCACCATGACCTTCCACTGATGGTCCCTTCAACTAAGGGAACCTAGAAAGACAACTCAGTTCCCTGTAGTTTAAAATGGCCCAAAGGATGCAAAGAGGCAGCACAGATCAAATCAATGGTAGCTGATTCTATTAGGTAAAGGAAGTGTCAACTAAAAGACCAAGAAAGACTACCAGAGACATTAGGTGCCCTCTCTATCATCTATTCTTGCTCTTGTTTGGTGTGGAGCATCTCTAGTGTTTGACTGTGGTTGGTTCAAGGATAACATGGTGCAAGGTGTACAGTCAGTGAGTTTGGGGACTTCTGTATAATAAATTAGTTTAATGATAATGTTTATTTTCCTTTAGCATGTTGATGAAACACAGCAGCTCTGAATGCTAGTGAACAGAATTTGCCACTGCAGTAGAAGTCTACCTCAGGACAAAATTGCTAAGAGGAAAAAGGCAGGATCAAGGCCACCACAAAGTGGAGCTGGAGCCCAGGTCCATCTATGATCAGACAGTCAAATTAATTTTGGTAAGTGAGCCAGTTAGAATTGGGATTTACTGTGTAACAAAGGACAAAATAACTTGGAAAGAAGAGTTCTCCAAATTATCAAAAAGATCTCTCAATAGTGAGACAGTTTAGAAAGTGCCTGTAAAGCTGTACATTGTACAGTGTGTACAATGAGCAACTTCCCTATGGGACTAGAAAAATAATCTCAGACAATTAGTAGGAAATTAACTCCTAAGAGCCACCAAAATATTTAATATTTTTTAACAGGAAACACTGTAAAACAAGAGTGGATAAATGTTTTGGCATACAGTATTCAAAGCCTAAGGTGGAAAGAGAAATCTCACCTGCCTTATCTCCACAAGTGAGTTGCCCTTTATTTAGCAAGAATTCCATGGACACTTAATGGAATCTGTTAAGTAATTCATGTAGAAAAAGATCAAAGGACCAGAACTGAAAAGCACTCTTCCATTTTTTACAGGTTTTGAGAAATGTTAGAACTGAAACTTTACAGGTGTTTTTCTTTTATTATTATTTTTAATTTTTGCAGACTGAATTTTGATTCATTTTACATAAATGGGGTACAACTTTTCATTTGTATGGTTATACACAGGTAGTTTCATCTATTAATTAAAAGGATTTTCTGTCACTTTCCTCTTCCAGTGTGGGATATGGGTATTGTTTTTGATGACAGGTTTCTTTTTTGGAAGATTTTTAAATCCTTTGCTTGGTCTTTTATATAATTAATATTTGAAGATTACAGTCCTCACTTTTTTTTTTTTTTTTGTCAGTTGACCTATAGTAAAATGGGCATTCCTTTTGGCTTACAGTTCTTTGAATTTCAATATACATTAAGATTCACGCAACTAGCCCCACAGTCGGGTTACAGAAAAAGTTTTGTTAGCCCTCAACATTCCTCCATACTATTCTGCTATAGTCACACTCCCATCCCATGCTTACTTCTGGCCTACATGATCTCTTCTTCATCACTATACTTTGGAACTTTGGGGGACATCATATAAATGGCCACGGTATGTAAACTTTTGAGATTGGCTTCTTTCCCTCAGCATAATGCCTTTAAGATTCATGGAAACTGTTGCCTTTATCAATATTTTGGTCTTTCTTATTGCTGAGTAGTTAGTATTTATTGTTTGGATGTATCACAGTTGGTTCATTCAACAGTTGTGAGACATTTGGGTTTGTTCATTTCTAGTTTGGGGTGATTATGAAGAGATCCAGCTAAACATTCATGTAGAGGTTTGAAGTAAGAACTTCTCTAGGGTAAATAAGAGTGAGATTTGCAGATTCTATGGTGGATATGTTTGAATTTTGAAGAAAGTGCCAATCTATTCATCCTGATCATTACCCAGGATGCAACTGGGAGGAGATGATCCCTTTCACGGGAAAGCTGCCTTTAATGACCAACTGCTTGAGGAAGGTGCATGGACCCAGACATGATTGCCTATTTGAGTTGATTTTTTTAAAAAAATTTGTTCTTTTTAGATATACATGACAGTAGAATGTATTTTGACCTGCTATATGCATGTGGAGTATAATTTATTCTAATTAGGATCCCATTCTTATGGTTGAATGTGATATGGAGTTACACTAGTCATGTATTGATAGTTGACCATAGGAAAGTTATTTCTGATTCATTGTGCAGTCTTTCCTGTAACCATGTACCCTCACTTCCCTTCATTCCTCTTTGTCTAATCCAATGAACTTCTTTCCTCCTCCTGCCGCCCTCCCACGTTATTGTGTGTTAGCACCCACATATCACAGAGAACATTCAGCCTTGGTTTTTGGGGTTGGCCTATTTCGCTTAGCATGATAATCTCCAGTTTCATCCATTTATCAGCAAAGGCTATAGTTTCATTCTCCTTTATGACTGAGTAATGCTCCATTGGGTATATATCCCACATTTTCTTTATCCATCCATCTGTTGAAGGGCACCTAGATTGGTTCCATAGCTTAGCTATTGTGAATTGAGCTGCTATAAACATCGTTGTGTCTCCTTCAATGTAGTATGCTGATTTGAGGCCCTTTGGATATACACTGAAGAGTGAGATAACTGGGTCAAACCGTGGTTCCATGCCAAGTGTTCTGAGGAATCTCTATACTGCTTTCCATAGTGGTTGCACCAATTTGCTGTCCCACGGGCAATATACGAGTAAACGTTTCTCCCCACCTCCTCGCCATCTTTCATTGTTACTTGAACTCTTGATGGTTGCCATTCTGACTGGAGTGAGATGGAATCTCAGTGTAGTTTTTCTTCTCATTTCTCTAATTACTAGAGATGTTGAACATTTTTCCAAATATATATTGGCTGTTTGTATTTCTTCTGTGAGGTGTCTGTTCAGTTCCTTTGCCCACTTATTTTTATTTTTTTGGTGTTAAGTTTTTTGAGTTCTTTATATATCCTGGAGACTAGTGCTCTATTTGAGTTGCAGGTGTCAAAAGAGTTTCTCCCATTCCGTAGGCTCTCTCTTCATATTCTTGATTGTTTCCCTTGCCATGAGGAAGGTTTTTAGTTTGATGCGATCCTGTCTATTGATTCTTGATTTTACTTCTTGTGCTTTAGGAGTCCTGTTGAGGAAGTTGGTTCCTAAGCCAACATGATGAAGAGTTGGGCCTCTGTTTTCTTCTAGTAGGCACGATGTCTCTGGGATAATGCCTAAGTCCTTGATCCACTTCGAGTTGGGTTTTGTTCTGAATGAGAGATGGGGTTTCACCTTCATTCTGCTACATAAGGCCACCTGTTTTCCCAGCACCTCTTCTTGAAGAGGCTATCTTTCCACCAATGTATGTTTATGGTGCCTTTGTCTAGTATGAGATAACTGTATTCATGTGTTGTCTGTGTCTTTCATTTTGTTCCATTGGCCTTCATGTCTGTTTTGGTGCCAACACCATGTTATTTTTGTTATGATAGCTCTGTAGTATAACTTAAGGTCTGGTATTGTGAAACCTCCTGCTTCACTTTTCCTGCTAAGGATTGCTTTGGCTATTCTGGGCCTCTTAGTTTTCCAAATGAATTTCATGACTGCCTTTTCTATTTCTGTGAAGAACATCATTGGAATTTCAAAGGGAACTGCATTAAATGTCTATAGTATGGCCATTTTGGCAATATTACTTCTGCCTATCTAAGAACATGGGAGATCTTTCCAACTTCTAAGGTCCTCTTTAATTTCTTTCTTTAGTGTTCTGTAGTTTTCATTGTAGAGGTTTTTCAACTCATCTGTGAGACTGACTCCCAAGTACATAATGTTTTGGAGGCTGCTGCGAATGGCATAGTTTTCTACTTTTTCTATCAGTCGATTCATCATTGGTGTATAGGAATGCAATTGATTTATGCATGTTAATTTTATATCCTGCTACTTGACCCTCCTGGATTGGCAGGAAGTTGCATTCCAGACTGGAGAACATGCAGTTGCAGCAAACAGAAAGAAGAATGTAAGGAAGTGTAAAGAAGAGTGTAAAGAAGAGTGTAAGAGTGTAACCTCCCCACAGGAAGGGAGAGCTGGTCACACCACGGACCTAGACTTTTTCTGATGGTGGTTCTTTGGCTAGAGACCTGTCCTGTCACAGCCTGTACAGCCAGTGTGTCTTGGCTGACATGGACTGGCCTGTGGAGAGACGGGGGTTACAAGAGCCCAGGCCCATAGGGACGCTATGGGAAGCTGTTTGAAGGAGAGGCCAGGCTTCTGCTGACTGTACACCTGCCTGCCCACAGTGCCATGCCTTTCATCCTGGGCAATAGGCTGAACCCACATGCTGAGGCTTTCTGTCAGCCTCCAGGCCTTTGGGACTCCACCTCCTGTTGCCTTTGTTGCAGCTCAGCATGGGTGACTTGAACTGGAGCACTGTGCCGCCTACCTGCTGGCCCAGCTCAAGGACATGAAGTGCAGCGAGGCAGAGTGTGAGGGCGAGGAGGCAAAAGGGTAAATGAAGAATGCTCATAATTTGGCCACGCCGGGTGGAGTCTGTAAGTCTGATGTTGCTCTGGGAACAACAATAAGCCTTTGTCCACTCAGCCAATGGTCCCTGAGAAGAGGTCCCACAGGGGCTCAGGGTCTGAGGGCTCCCTGACAAATAGAGGTGTCACCTGTTTTGGCAAAGCTCAGGGCAAGGCAGTCATGTTGGAATCATTTCTCCTGTGGCTGCAGCCTCGGTTCCAGTGCGATCTCTGAAGCACTTGCGGAGCTAGAGCCTTCTCCAGGAGCTGCTCTTGTGCCCAGTCAAGTGGCAGCACTAGCGTCAGATCCGGAGCTCAAGTCCACCTAGCATGTCTCTGGAAGGAAGAGGCAGTTCAGGGGCTGGCTTTAGTGCCAGCTCTGGAGCTCCAGGCAGCTGAAGCTCTTGCTCCACTGCTGGATCCAGCTCTGTGCCCACTCTAGAGGTGGAGGCCACCCTAGTGCCAGTTCTCTCAGTACAACCTTGCTGGCCTTATCCTGTGACCACAGAGAAAAGGCTGAGGGAGGAAAAGCCTCATGTCTCAATATTCCCTCTGGACCTGGGGGCAGAGAGCTTCATGCTGATGGATGAGGTGAGTGTCTGGGCATGGCTGGGCAGAGTGGGTTGAACTTCCTTCTGATCTCTGCTGTCTAGGCCTGCTGTTCCCTGCTCCAGAGCCCATGTTCCTGTCCCATTGCCCAGTTCACCATTGCAGCCAGGGGTCCTGACTCCTGGGTGGTGATGAGGTCCAAAAGGACCTCTGAGTAGAGCAGAGTGGTGAGCCAGGACAGCACAGAGGCAGTAAAGAGAGAGTGCTCTGTACGTCAGCGGGGCTGGTGTGCATTTGTCCATCATAGCAGAGGGGAAGGCAACCAGATGTAGAAACGGTATTTGGGGGGATAAAGGAGGTTTAGAAGCAGACCCTGTGCACAGGCCAGGCTTCATACTCGGTGGCAGACCAAGGGGACAATGTTGTCTTGAACTTCAATCCTCAATCTTTGGCTAACCCAAGGAGTCCAGATGGCTCAGTGCCTGGTTGTAGTTGCCAGAAGCCCCTAGAGAGTGCTGTGAACCTGAAATGTCCCTCAGTTTCTGAGATTCTGCTGATGTTGCCATCCCCACAGTTCTTGGAGTTGAATTCAGAGTCCTCAGCAATGACGTCCAGCATCACTGCATCTTTGAGCAGCACCTCTTCAGTCAGCCAGGCCCCTTCCCATGGCCACCAAAAGCAACAGTGAGTCCAGTATTGCGGTTTCTCCACTAGCAGCTCCTCGCTGCCCATCTGCACAGCTGGGAGACAGCTGCATGGTTCATATCAACCTGGAGGAGCAAAGCATGGCAGAGTACGAGAGAATCCTGGTGAACCTGACAGCAGGGTTTTCTCCCAGGTGCCCACACTGGAAAAGGCAGAAAACATAGCCAACACCATGGACTAGTCCTGCCATCTTGAATTGGGGCTTCTGGGTGGTCAGGAAGGGTAGGTGGGGATAAAGAAGAGAGAGGTCAGTGTTAAGGACTTGACCTAAGAGGAGGGAGAGCACCAGCATGCCCAGCTCCAGGTGTGAGTAGACCTGCATGCTGTGGGGTTTGCAGGCCACAAGTGGAAGAGCAAGTACAGGGGACAGATGAGGTCAGAGAAATATCTAGGGTGCAGGCTGCACTGTATGGACCTTGGTATTCCTGAGATGGACCCTTGGAGTTTGGAGCAGAGGAGGTGGCAGTGATTTCTCCTGTGTATGGGAGGGGGTGTGTTGCTGGTGGGGAGGGGCTGAGAGCCTCCTTGGCGTGATTAGTTGTGGTATTTTGGGGCCACGGACACCTAGGAGCCATACAGGAGGCCAGGAGTGTCAGAGTCCGTGTATGCCTTGAATAGGGATCTATTCAATAGGGAGTGAGTCTCTTTGTAGAATTTATATGGATGTGGAGTATGCGCTCTAATGTTCCAGGTGCCCAGATTTAGAAGAGACATGATCTATCCTCCCCCTGCTGACTCAGATGTCCCATTACACTCCAGCCAGCACTGAGCCTCAGGAAGCCAGGAGCTCTCCTGGTTACTGTTGGTCTCTCACCATCATGATCTTGTTCCTGGCTGTTGGTTTTTTGTCCTGGCTGTCAGGACCGAAGCCTGCAGCATTTCTGCCTGTGTCAAGTACAGAATCAGCCTGCATCCCAGAGTAGAGCTGGCATATAGTGGGCCACTGGCCTATTACTCCGATCTCGTTGAGAGTAGAGTGTATCTGTGCACAGACTCATTGGTCCTTTTACTCTGAGTGAAAAGTGGCTCCACACAGGACAATGGCAATTACAGGCAGTAACAGGGCTAGTAGCCCATGGGCAGAACCCATGTGATTACAGGGAGCCCAGCCTCAGGTAGCAGGATAATGAGATGGCGCCTTTGTGTTCACAGCTGAGGTGTTTCCTGAATGTCCCTGACTGCTGTCCTCCGGGCATGCCCTCTGGGGCACCTACCCTGATGACCTGTCTCCCATTCTGATCCAACTGACATGCCGGGATAGGGCTCCTGCTATTGTATGCACGACTGACACCTACTTAAGGAGGAAGAGGATTTGAAAGACTTTGAGATCCTGCAAATCATCTCACAACATCAGATTAAGTGGGACAATCAGATGGTGGGAAGAGATGATCAATGAGCAAGCTCAGAACAACTCGCAGCCCAAAGAAAGAGTGCCTTGGCCTAGTAAAACAGACAAAAACTGTGTGGTGGGCCTTGTGCACAAAGGAAACTGCACTGAGGTGGCCCTAAAAGCTGCAGCTTCTCTGTGCTGCCCTGGGGCTGCTGGACCTCCCTAACATGTGTCCTCCCCTGCACCTGATCAGCCATTGCACAGCTAACATCCATGAGGGGCAACAAAGACAGGCTCCTTCCAGCAGGAATATGCACCATGGGTCACTCTTAGGGATGATTTTAGACTAAGATGGGAAAATGGGCTACAAGTGGAATCCACACTAAAGTGGAGGAGGATGGGGAGGAGGAGAACAAGAAGAAGGAATACAAAATGCACAAGAAGAGGCTTAATAATAACCAGAATAAGGATACCAATCAGAAGGATAATGATGAGGAGGAAGAGAAAGACCTGAAAAATTCTGTTCTGAGGACACATTCCTGCTGAGGTCATCCTCCATTCTTGCCCAACATACTTTCAATTTATACCAAGTCCCAGAACTGCATTCATCTATGAATGGATTAATCCACTGATTGGGCCAAGGTACTCACATCAAATGATCCCCGGAAACACTGGAGTGAACATTGCTGCATTCAGAGAAAAACTTCAGCACGTGAGCCATTGGGGGCAAATTCTGATGCAAACCCTAACAGTGACTCTGGCAGGTCCAACCTGAATTGAGTCATTCTGGGGTCCAAGGTGCTTTTTCTTTGAAAGGTGATAGTTTGGTTTAGTTCCTGCGCATAGTCTTTCCTCAGGGAAGAATCATGGAGAAAATCTTTGATGGTACTGTAACCGGATTGAAGGGCTGTAAGGTCTGTTGCTCAGGCCTGACCTGGCAAAGGCTCTCAGTTGTTGGGCGTGTCCTGTGGTGTATGCCATGAGTCACTGACCACCACTCTGTCCCTCCCTCTCCAGAGCTGAAGATCCCTGACAATGTATTCATCTTTTATGCTGCGAATTCTCAATTTAACTCTCTCCAGCCTGAAAAAATAACCCACCAGCAAGTGGACCGAGGTCAAAGGAAGGAATGTAAACACCCACCTTATTCGCTCCTTTCTTCTGGTGACACTCCACATCCTCACGAGGAAACAAGAAGCCTCAGTTGCTGGACATATGTTCTAGAATGCCCAGAGAGCAAACTGCCAGGCTGGGGTGTCTTACAGTTTCTGGCCTTGCTGATGTTGCCATCCCCACAGTTCTTGGAATCCACTTCAGAGTCCTCTGCAATGATGTCCAGCATCACCCCAGCCTTGAGCAGCACCTCTTCTCCAAAACCAGGACCCAGGTTCATAGCCATTAAATGCTTCATGAAGCCCAGTGTCCTAGGAGATCCTCACGGCTCCTCTAAAACATGCAGGTGGGAGAGAGCTGCTTGGTTCGTTTCAGCTTAGAGGAGCAGAGTTGACAGAAGTACAAGAGGGGCCTGGTAAGCCTGGCAGCAGGGTGTCTCCTGGTGCTTACCCCAGGGCAGGGAGCAAGCACGCATCAGATGTCATGGACTATTCCTGCCCTTTAGAATTGGAGCTTCTGGGTGGTCAGGAAGGATAGATGGAAAGAAAGAGGAGAGGTCAGTGTTGATCTGAGAGAAGGGAGAGCACCAGCATGTCTACCCCCATGTCTGAGGGAGTCTGTGTTGGGAGGCAAGAAGTGCAGGCCAGAATGCAGGGGCAGGTATTGGTGGGAGATGAGGACAGAGTAGTGTCTAGGGTGCTGGTTCCACTGTATGGGATGGAGAATGCTGGTGCCCATGGAGGAGGACAGCGGTGTCAGTGTCTGTATGTCCCTTCAGTAACGAACAGAGAGGGTCCCTTGGCAGAATTTATATGAATGTGGAGTGCACACCCTAATCATCCTGGTGTCCAGTTGCAGAGAAGTCATTTTCAATCACGTTCTCTGCTGGGTCAGGTGCCCCATTACACCTCATCCAGCATTGAGCCTCTGCATCCGAGAGGTCTCATGGCTGCCATTAAGCCCTCCCATGCATGGTCCTGTTTGTGAGTCTGTTTTGTGCCCTCGCTGTTATGACCCAAGCCTCTAGGGTTTTTTCCTGGGCCACCCACAAATGTAGCCTGCATCCCTGAGCAGACCTGGCATATGGGAGGCTACTGGCCCATTTCTTTGTCCTTGGTGGGCATGGAGTGTGTCTGTGCACAGGCTATTTGTTCCTTTTACCACGAGTGTAATGTGAATACACACAGGGCAATGGCAGGCACAGGTGGACTCTTGTTTGAAGGTTGGGCTACTAGGACATCAGAAGACCCCCTCATGATTATATGGAGGCCACCCTTAGGAACCTGAATAACAAAATTGTGTCCAGGTGTTTAGACCTGAATTTCTCATGAAAGTCCCTGACCACTGTGCTCTGGTAGCCAGTCCAAGGCCCATTCCATGATGACCTATTTCCCACAACGATACAGGTGACCTGCCATGGTAGGGCTCTGGCTGTCATACTCAGTGCCCTGGACCAACACTTGCTACAGGAAGAGAATTTCAGTAGACCACGAGCTTGGGCAAATCACCTCAAGACATCAGAGTACGTGGGACAATCAGATGGCAGGGAGCAGGGATCAGAAAGTGGACTCAAGACAACTTGCAGCCCA
The DNA here is from genome assembly GCF_902686455.1 of Sciurus vulgaris. Lineage (NCBI taxonomy): Eukaryota > Metazoa > Chordata > Mammalia > Rodentia > Sciuridae > Sciurus > Sciurus vulgaris. The sequence goes on from NC_136475.1 coordinate 21,263,883, forward strand.
GAGTAATAGTGTCTGACCCCAAAGAACACTCAAACTAAGTGTGGTGGACCTCATGCACAAAGCCAGCTGCACTGAGCCTGCTGTAAAAGTCTCTGGGTTCTATACATTGCCCCACTGGCTGGTGCAACACCACACCTTGTGCCCCCCCTGGACCTGAACAGGTATTTAGTGCTAACATCCATGAGGAGCAAGGAGGAAATTTTCCTTAAGGGGCAGTATGGCCCCATGACTCACTGATATGAGTGCTTTCAGGGGAAGATTGGAAGGAATGGGAAATGGATGGAAGTGTACTTATGTGGACCGAAGCAGCACTATCGAAAACCATGTGTCCGACATGAAAAGCCCTGCCCGTGTGGAGGATGGGCAGTATTCTAGCAGGCCAGGACAGGACTCGATCAGAAACAAGCACAGGTCGGTACTTAGCCAAATTCCCAAGTCCCCAGTGCCTGTGTCCCCTTCCCCACAAGATGTCAGAATAGCCAGATTATTATGTCTAACTAAAGTCAGATGATGGCTTCCTAAGCACGTATGCCACAAAGTTGATCTTGAAATAATGCCATTACTATTTTGTTTGGTGAGCCAAACACCCACAGGAACCATGACCCAGTCTGTCCACACTGAAACCCCCCATCCTGAACAGTCGTGTGGTACATTCTCTCCTATCTTAATCCACGAAGTCTGAGGTTTGCAGAGTCTTACAGAAGAGGAAGGCTGAAGCCTAGGTAGGCTAAGCAGTCATGTCAGAAGTACACACATTCAACCCAGCACTGACTGAGAGCAGGCGCCAGGCCAGAGAAGGGCTGCAGGAAACAGGTGGTCAAAGGAACATCTAGCTGGGTGTCTGGACCCTACGGGGTGTTATGGCATCCACGGGCTATAGCAAATGGTTGGAGAGAAGCAGTCCCCCTCCTGGTCTTTGGAACCATTGTTCTCCATCGGGCGGCATTTGGGATGTGACCTCCATTCTGGGAAGCATGGTCCAAATGGAGGCGGTCACTACCAATGAAGAAGCATGGTTTATTTTGGTGTCTGTGTTGATCAGCCTTTTGTCACTATGGGAATACCTGAGGAGAATGACGTGGTGAAGGAATCAAATGTTTTGGCTTCAGGTTTCATAGCTTCCCATTTGGTTCTCAACTGAGACTGTCCATAATGGCAGAAGTGTGTGGTAGAGGAAAGCAACTCAGCTCTTGCCAACCTGGGCATAGAATGGAGGAAAGAATGAGGGCGATAGAGGGAGGGAGAGAAAGGCAGATAGGAGAAGGAGAAGGAATACTATGAGGAGAAGGAGGATGAAGAGGAGCCGACAGGGAAAAGATACAGTTGCTGAGGGCACACCAACCTCATGCCCAACCTACCTCCAGTTCCTACCACCTCTCAGTAGGTGCATTCCTCTTCCATGTGCATTTCATGATGAGGTCAGAGCACTCACCATCAAATACTTCCCCCCAAACCCACCCGTGCACATGGTTGCATTGCAGACCAAACCTTCAACACAGGAGACTTTTGCAGGAGATTCCAGATGCAAACCAAAGCAGGGTGTTCCTCTGGCAGATCCAAGCCGACCTGGGTTGTTCTGGAGGCCAACATCCTTTGGAATCAACAGACATTAAGTCCGTTTAGGTTCTCTGCAGAGTTTTTCCTCAGGGAGGACTACTGAGGACTATTGTGGCACTGGAGCTGAACTGGAGAGCTCTCAGGTCTGTGGCTCAGGCCTGTCCTGGAAGAGATGCTCAGGTGTTGGGGGTGCTTTGTGGTGTACCCCTTGAGTGCCACTTACCACCCATCTACCCCCTTCTCCCCAGAACTGAGGATTCTCTACTATGCCAAAGTCTTTAATACCATGAATCCTCCAGTCAAGTATGGCTTTGTGCTGAGGAGGAGGACCTTCCCTAATGAGGGGACGTTAACAATACAGCCAACTCATGCCTCAACATGAGGCATTCAGCTGAGAAGATTTCAGTGTCTGTGTTTTCATACCAAACTCCTATCAAATAACCCTTGAAATATTAGGTTCTTGCCTTGCTGGGGCCAGAGGGGGGAAGAAGATTCAAAAGTCCTAATTAATCAATCAAATGCTTCCTGAAAGTAGAAGAAAGGAAATGAACAGAACAGAAATCCATGAAATACAAACACAACAGGAGAGATCAAAAAAGAAAAAAATGTGTATTTGAGAGGACACAAATCATTGTTTAATGAAATAGAATGGAACCACACAAAGAAAAACAGATCAGAGGATAGAGGAGCAACTCTTGACACTGCAGAAATTTGGTATCATGGATAACTTCCTGGAAAGGCAGAAGTGGGCCACACAGACAGAGAGAAACACAAGATCAGAGTACTCCCCTTAGCTGTAAAAGAAAGGCAAGCAATGTCTATTTTTTTCCCCAAAGGAAAACACTGCCCTCAATTGCCTTTATCTGAAAGTAACCGAACATTTTCAAAAGACATATTTTCATTCTTAAGATTCTCCCGCAAAGAATGTCCTCACCCATTTTGAGGACAGCAGAAATTTGTCACCCGAGAAGCAGAAAACAAAGGTACAGGCCCATCTGATTCACAGCACGATGCCAAATTCCAAACACTCTTGCCACGTGAATGCAGCACACAATAAAAGAGATTGATACACCATGATTAGGGTGGTTTCATCACGAGACTTATTTGATTGATTCACTGAATTGATTAACAGAATTTTTGTGCCAAGTGAACAGCAGAAGGAAGCCAGAGGCGGAAGCTCAGCGGAAACGTCGCCACGCAGACGGGAGGGGCGGGGCCTAGCCAAGGCGGAACGTTGACCGGCAGCGGCGCCTGGGTCCGAGGCGGACGTGCCTGAGGTCGCGCCCTGTCGGTGGGTTCGGGCCCAGCTCGCAGGTCCCGGCGGCCGGCGTGGAAGGTGAGCGGGCGGGAGCGGCCCACCGACTCGGCGCCGAGACCCCCGCGCCAGGCCTGGGGACGGGGTGGGACCCGGGAGGGCGCTGCCGCCGCCTTCGCAGGCTCCATCCCGCTGCCTGTCCCTCGGGCCCGCCTGGTGGCCTCCGCACCGACGGCCGCCCGGTCCCGCGCTGTCCTCGTTCTCCCGAGGGCGGGTCCTCCGCGGGGACTCCGCTCACAGACGGGTGTGGTCTCGGCTCCAGGGTCCTGTCCAAGGCGGCGTGACCGCAGCAGCCTCGCCTGGGACCCGGACTCCAGGCGAAGAGGATGCCCGGCCAGCAGGCGCCCTGGGGAGTGGAGGGCGACGGAGGAGTAGCCTCCGCCAGGGCGAGGGAGGCCGCGTGGAGAGGAGCCGCCTCCAGGTACTTCGGAGTCCACTGACGGCCACCGGCAACCCGCACCTTGTTTCTCTCGCGTCTCTCTCTCTTTCTTCCTCAACTTCCCGCCTGGAAACCCCTGCTGCTTTCTTCCTGCTCCTGGCTGACAGCGCCAGGAGGCCCTCCGGTGTCTCCAGCATTAAGTGAAGCAGTGCAACATAGGAAGTGTCTGTAGTGGAGCAGCGGCGAGAGCAGTGACTTAGGGAGGCAGCAAGGCGCTCGGTCCTGTGGGCTCCAGGTTCCACCCTGGGAGAGAGTTGGATGAGATCGCTTTTGGCCCCATGCGATGTGTGACATGGACGGATTCCCAGTGAGGGGGTTTATCCTAAAATGTACTGTTTGCATGCCACCTTTCAGGCTTGCCTGAGCACTCAGTTCCTTTTTTAAACTTTACAGAAACCATGAGATAGTCCTGTTGCATTTTTTGTTCACAGATGAGAAAACTGAGCCCATAGGGGTTAAGCAGTTTCCTAAATGGTGAAGCCTAAGTTTTTATTGAAAACCTAAATGTGCCCCTCCCAGGCTCTGAGTCTCCCGGCTGCAGGCAGATGGATGGGGCTTCTTAAGGCGGCGGTGGCAGCAGCGGCAGCGGCTATGGTGTGGTGGCTCGATTCTCCCACTGCCTGGCTGAGATTCGGACGTGGTTAAGAACCAACTGGTTGAGGTTCAATGCAGACAAGACGGATGTGATGCTGTAGAAATTGTGCATCAGATGTTTATGTATAATTGGTTTACAGACTGTCTGTGGACTCTTCCTGTCAAATTACTGGCCATCTGTTGAGTCTTCAAGTCCAGGAGGTTCAGCAACATCAGATGACCATGAATTTCATCCATCAGCTAACATGCTGGTTCATGATTTTGATGATGAACGAACATTAGAAGAGGAAGAAATGATGGAAGGAGAAACAAACTTCAGTTCTGAAATAGAGGATCTTGCAAGGGAAGGCAACATGCCAATTCATGAACTTCTTAGTCTTTATGGTTATGATAGTACTGTTCGACTACCTGAAGAAGATAAGGAGGAAGAAGAGGAGGGTGAAGATGATGAAGATGCCAATAATGATGACAACAGTGGCTGTAGTGGGGAAAATAAAAAAGAGAATATAAAGGATTCATCAGGTCAGGAAGATGAAACTCAGTCTTCCAACGATGATCCATCACAGTCTGTTGTTTCTCAAGATACCCAGGAAATAATCCACCCACATCGATGTAAATATTTTGATACAAATAGTGAAATAGAAGAAGAATCTGAAGAAGATGAGGACTATATTCCATCAGAAGACTGGAAAAAGGAGATTATGGTGGGCTCCCTGTGTCAAGCAGAAATTCTAGTTGGCATTTGTAGATACAAAGAAAATGAAAAAGTATATGAAAATGATGATCAGCTCCTGTGGGACCCTGAGTACTTACCAGAAGATAAAGTGATTGTATTTCTTAAGGATGCATCTAGAAGAACAGGTGATGAGAAAGCTGTAGAAACAATTCCTGAAGGATCTCACATAAAAGACAATGAACAGGCATTATATGAATTGGTTAAATGTAATTTTGATACAGAAGAAGCTTTGGGAAGATTAAAATTTAATGTAAAAGCAGCTAGAGAGGAATTATCTGTTTGGACAGAGGAAGAATGTTGAAATTTTGAACAAGGGCTGAAGGCCTATGGAAAAGATTTTCATTTGATTCATGCTAATAAAGTACGAACAAGATCAGTTGGTGAATGTGTAGCATTCTATTATATGTGGAAAAATCGGAACATTATGATTTCTTTGCTCAGCAAACACAATTTGGAAAAAAGAAATATAATCTTCATCCTGGTGTAACGGACTACATGGATCGGCTTTTGGAGGAAAGTGGAAGTGCTGCATCAAGTCGAGCACCATCCCCTCCCCCAACTGCCTCAAACAGCAGCAATAGCCAGTCTGAGAAGGAAGATGGCACTATAAGCAATAGTAACCAAAATGGGGTGTCATCTAATGGACCAGGTGAAATATTAAACAAAGAAGAAGGATTACACGTCAATGGACCAACAGGTGGAAATAAGAAACCACTTCACGCAGACATGGATACTAATGGTTATGAAACAGATAACTTAACCACTGACCCAAAACTTGCCCATATGACTGCAAGAAATGAAAATGATTTGGATGAAAAAAGTGAGGGACCTGCCAAAAGGCGAAGGGTAAATAGCAATGGAAAAGAAAGTCCTGGTTCTTCTGAATTTTTCCAAGAAGCAATATCACATGGAAAATTTGAAGAACTTGAAAACACAGATGACTAAATTTTAGACCTATTTTACTTTATTTGGAGAAAATTCTGGTGTGTCTAAAATTTTCAGGGTTAATGGGTTACCTTAAAATTTTTTTTATTTCCTACAGCAATTGGTTAAAATTTCAAAATTTTAATTGGATCATAACTTTTTAGGAAATAAGATTTTACAATTCTGCCCTTTTCAAGTTCTTTTACTGCACAACTGTCAGACCCTTTTAAGGATATAGAAAATAATTTTAGCAAATTTGAATGAAGTAAAGATATCAGTACCTTCTCATTTGATATATTAATCATAAAAGTTCACTACAAAGATAATTTTTCTTTAGTTTCATATGGAGGAATATCTCCAAAAAACAAGTTCAAAGTTCTGCTTAACACCTGTTTTTCTGAGTTTCTTGAAGTGTCCTTATAAAAGGCATTTTCTCTCCATATAAATTGAGTATCATTAAGGAAACCCTTATGAATCCTGAAAGTTATGCTTATAACTTTTTTATTTATATATAGAAGTTTAAAAATAAACCAAGTCAGGTTTGTATATGTAAAATTGTTGACATCAATGATGTCTTTCCATATTCTTATCTGGGCTTAAGAAATACATTCTGTATTTTTCCAGATTCTTTGTAGCCTTTGAAAGATTTTTACAGTACATATGTCTTGACTGAGCTGTCCTTTCTTAATACAAAAAAGCTTGTATAATTTTCTTAATTTGTACAGTTGATAAACTTTTATGAGAGGAATTGAAAAAAAAAAAAAAAAAAACTAAATGTTTGCTGATGCATGGTGTGTGGAAACATGCTCACATTGCCATGTGGCCAGGGATTTTTATTCAGCTTGGATGAGAATGAACTCGACAGCTCTAAGGAATGTGAAGTAGCATGTGTTAAAGAAATGAGGATGTAGGAAATGTCAGTAACAACAGTGTGTGTAAGAGGTTATGCTTGCTTTTTCCCTAATAACTAATAGTTTTTGAATTGAAGTTGCATTTGCTCATTTTGAAATAGGGAACAAAGTGTGGTGTTTGGTCCACTTCAAAGTTTATTCAGAATATCAGACATTATGTTTCTATTTTGTGGCAGTGTGGAATGTGAGTGAGAGCAAGTTGGTGACATCTTTCAGCTGGATACATTGCCCAAAGAAGACCTCAAATGTGTACCAAGAAGCCAGTGATTCTATTGCAGAGAACTCCATGGAAATGTACAGGTATTGTATTGAAAATATTCATCTTGGTTAAAAATGAGGGTATTATAAATAATATATTGCCCTGTTTCTGTTTTCAGGTGACTCCAGATGCATCTTGGTCACTGTGGTGGAATCTCATTACTTTATATTCTGTTCAAATCAATTTTTCTTACTGGATATTAACTTTTTGCTATGACTTTATTTATTTATTTATTTATTTATCTCTGTGTGTGTGTGTGTGTGGTACGGGGATTGAATGCAGGGCCTTGTGCTTGCAAGGCAAGCACTCTACCAACTGAGCTGTATCCCCAGCCCTACTACTTTACATTCTGTTTACCTCTGATTTGTTTTGTGTGTGTGTGTCTCTGTTTTAAATTTTATATGTCTAAGTTGCAGTTACCTATTTGTTGAGAAAACAAAGTCAGGGAGGACTATTTTAAAACATTTTGTAAAAATAAACTTTTTTTTTTTTTTTTTTTTTTTTTTTTTTTTTTTTTTTTTGCCCCTTCATGTAGATTGGTCTAAGTGTTTTTCTCCTGGAGTCAAGTTGAAATGTTATAGACACAAAGTTGTATGCCCAGAGACATTGGAATCCTCAAGTAGAGTAATAAATGATTGGCATTCCTCAAATCAGAAATGTATTATTGTCCTGAGTTGCTTGATTCTCTATAGCATGTGTATTTCTTTCTTTTTTTTTTTAAACTAAAGGAAATAGATGGTAGTGTTCTTCAATAGTGTAAGTGGTAAACTTTGATTTATTTATTTATTTTTCCCAGCAGGTACCGTGGATTGAGCCACATCCCCAACCCTATTGTGTATTTAGAGACAAGGTGTCACTGAGTTGCTCAGCACCTCGCTTTTGCTGAGGCTGACTTTGAACTTGTGATCCTCCAGCCTCAGCCTTCCGAGCCACTGGGAATTCAGGCATGTGTCAGCATGCCTGACTGTGGATAAGCACTTGACCAAAAGAAAATAAGAAAACACTTTCCCATGATAGAGGAATGAAATGGATTGTGATTTTGATAGGACATAAGGAATAGTTTGCCATGAAATCTGGTTCCCGACATCCAATGTGGTGTAATGGATACCTTTATGTAGAACTTTGTCATCTCATTTCTTCTGTCAAATCAGTTCTGCCATATTTCTGCCAGATTTTGAATTTCATGCTCTGTGCTCTATGATCAGAGTCAAGAGAAAAGTGAAGATTTGATATAAATTAATGAGTGAAAAGTATATTGAAATGGATTAATGATAATCACTGGAAATGTATCATGAGTTAGGAGAAAAGAACACTTATCTCACAAATGGTCAACTTCCTCTTTTTCTTTTGGTCCTGGGGATTGAAAACAGGGGTGCTTTACCACTGAGCATATATCCAGTCCTTTTTATTTTTTATTTTGAGACAGAATCTCAATAAGTTATTTAGGGACTTGCTAAGTTGTTGAGGTTGACCTGGAAATGACATGCAATGGATGCTATTTTGTTTTTATTAACTGGGAGTGATTAAGAATTTTTTCTTCTTAGTATGTAAGCCTCAACCAGGTAGGGTCATTGAAATGTTCACCAGACAATGCCGTATAGTACCTGGTGAATGTTTCACTATGGAATTGTGTCCAGTGCTCTGTCCAGAAGTCCTTCTCTGGCCAGGGCATCTAGATGAGCTAGATGTCTAAGGGGGAGATCCCAAAGACGGACTCAAAGAGGTTGTTATGTGTTTCTGACATTGATAGAAATGTTCATGGCAGCAGTCAAGTCATGTGGTGGCACCAGGCAGGGGTAGATTTTTATGTGTCTCACAAGACACCCCTGGCTAGAGACTCTGGAGCCCAGCTTGATGTGGTATTGAGGTGTGAGGGGGTCAGTTCTAGCATAGCCAGTAATGGCTCATCAGAGGGACATACAGCCCTGTGACACACTGTGGCTGTGGGAATCCCCTGAGGAAAGGGAAAGTAGAAGGGCTCAGCCTGACCCCTGTGTCTGTAGTGGGCTTCTGCTCTAAACCATGAATATCAAGTGTGTTTAATTTCACTGCGTCACAGAATGAGAATCACAAATAGTAGTGTCAACTGTGAGCCATGTGTGAACTATGGTAGGGACATTTTAGAATGTGATCACAGAAATAGTTTGAAGGTTTTTAGGGAGTCGAGTTTCAGCTGCCTATTGTGATAAAGTTTCCTGTTAGCTCTCATACTGAGTTGTAGACATTCAAATACACATATCCTGTCTGACACTGCTCCCATGCACAAGGGAAGGTGGACATTAACTACAAGTAGTTTTTTTAATTTTCATTTTAACATGCAGAATTCCCTTACTGACATGTTTATTCTGTGACATCTCTTCCTAGAAGAAGAAAGTGTGTTAGTAAACTGCAAGTCACCATCACACTATTTTTTTATTTGCAATCATTAGTGTGATGTTTATTCAAATTCCCTGAGAATGTTTAAAACTCCAGATTCTGACTTATCAAGGCTGGATGGGTGTCAACCAATAGAGAACGTGTTAGTCTTTGTAACAGATACACTATCCAACATACTCCTGAGAACCTTCATGTATGACAGGAAAAGAATAAAGTGAAATAGAGGAGTGGGCAGAGTGTCTTATTTTTAGGGGATTACATCAGATATGTGATACTGAAACGAGAAGCCTTCCATCCATTTTTTTTCTTCTTCTTTCAGATTATTTATATGAATAAGGACAAGATACTTATTCCAGTGAAGATGTTTCCCACTTGTATGACTGGATGCTGGGTGTCACTTGCTATTTGGATGCTTGCACTTTGTGATTGACACTAACATTGTTCTTGGTAAGTGGCAGGAAGTCAGTACTGAAGTTGAGCTCTTGTTTTCTAGCAGCTATGCTCAAGATCCTTGGTGTGCCTTCTGCAATTCTGGCTGCACTCTTCAAGTTCTTCAAGTTGACTTCCTGGTTATCTGCATCATGGTCTTCTGCCCTTGGAGCATGGCAAAGCTTTGTTCCATGAATGTGATAGATGGTCATGTGGAAGGTTCCAGGGAGGACAGATCATTGGTAAAAGACACTAATCTATGTGCCTCACCAATGAACTGTTTATTTCTGTTTTGGTTTTAAGGAGGACAGTGCCTTCCAACACTTCCGTGCTCCTGGAATCCAGGCATCTGCTTCACTTCAAAAGAAGCATTCATGATTCATTTGAAGAGGACATGAGCAGAAAGAGCTGAGCTTGCTGTGCAACGCAGCCTTGCAAATGGGTTAGAAGAGAGAAGAGTTGCTTCATGAGATATTATGACATTTTTCCTGAAAGTCCCACACACAGGTGAGTCCACAACACATTTAGAAGCCATTTCAGACACCATTTTCACCGAGTTGAATCAGAGCCCCTGATGATGTGGAAGAGCCACAAATGGTTTGGACAGTAATCATGTATTTCATTCCTCAGCGCATTGCTCAATCCAGCCATTCCGCCCCGAGCACATGAGCTTCTGCTCAAATTGCAGCGATTGCTCTTGCTTTTGTGAGAACTTCACCCTGATTCAGTGAGCCCAACACAGCCTGCACTCTGTTTTCTTGTACTGGCCTATTGCTGTGGCTGGTCTCTGGCATCCTCATCCAGCCCTGCTTAGAGGAGGGGATTAAAGGTCCAGGCAGGTACCTGGTTTCTCTTGACCTCCATTGCCATTGGACCTCTCCAGTGTCCCTGGACTATAGCCTGCTCTTGTGGCCTGGGCTCAGTGAATCTGAGGTTTGGAATCCCACTCTGTGGCAGGATCCCAGGCGCCCCAGCCACCTCACGGCAGGTGCAGCCTTCCCTAATTCTGTTTGAGGGGGAGAATTCTCCCACCCATCCTCCTCCATACTTACCACACATTTTGGAACTTCACACCTGAGGACCTTTATTCATGTACTTAGTTCTTAGTGACAATGATTGCTAAGACTAAGTCACGTGTTCAAGGTCACACTGCTTGCGTGGTAGGGCTAGAGCACTGATCTTCCTCATTTATTTTGTGGGACTCTCTCATTTAGAGTATGACTGCCTCTGAAACACACACACTACATTAGATTGTCGAAATTCTTGGCACTGCCTCTTTGGCAAGTATATATTCTCTTCCAATTTGGAATTTCGTACACATTCCCGTATGGATTGTTGAGGTAATGCAGGAGAAATTTCATTTTAACAAAAGAGCAGAAACAACAAATAACAGTCCTACTTTTTACACTAAACATCTGTAATTAACATCCCTTTCTGTGTGGTTCTGTGACATGCTCGTTTGAATTTTGAAGAATAATTTGCTGGAGAGCAAGATCACAAGAAATAGATATCAGTCACTCTCAAGTGTTTTGAAGTGAAGAACGTGTTCAGGGTGTGAATACTTTTGAGTGAGTTCCTATGGCTCCGCCACCCATCAATCATTTATTCCATTGGGTTTATGTTGCGGTTTCAGTAACACAGGCACCAGCCCCCACAGTGTGTGCCTAGCCCTTTCCCCACATAGACTGAGTGGGCGCTTGTCGTGCTTCATGGCTGAGACCGTGCAGTCGTTAGTGTGTGTCTGTGGCCCAGATCTTCCTGCATGGCCAACTGCAGGCAGGTCGTAGGCTGCTTCAACCTAACCCTGCAAGCTGGGTGGCCTTCAGCAGAGGAGAGACCTTCCCTCCAGCCCCAGAGACTCAAGGCAAGAGGTGTGGGCTCTCCCAGTGCCACGCTCCCTCCCAGGGTTCCCAGGGAGTGTCCTCCCCAACTCTCCCTGCTCTTGCCCACCCTCCTGCTGCCGCCCACGATCTGTTGTTTTTGTCTGGGGCATCCAGGCTCTGCCTCAGACTTCACACAGCCTCTTTCCCCGGGCCTCCCTGGGTCTCTGTTCAAACTCTTCTCTTCCTACAAGAATACCAAACATTGGTTTTGGGGCCCATTTAGACTGCTTCCACCATGTGACCTCTTTGTAGCTTGATCACTGTGCAAAGGCTTTCCCCACGAGCTTGCACCCACTTTTGGGTGAGCAAGAATTTTTAGGGGACACTCTTCTATCACGTACACTGGCCTTCCTTCAGATCCCTCCCCACTGAGGCTTCCTGGCATCCCTTGTCCTAGTTGCTGTCATGGCAGGTTCCCTCCTTTTGGCTGAGAGGACCTAGTGACCTGGGGGTTCTCTCTCTCTGAAACCACCAACACTCTGCAGTGTTCCCCATAGGACTCTGCAGAGTTTCCCTTTGAACCTGCTCTGTGAGCTGTGTAACACATCCTAGACAAGTGGAATGACCCCCTCCCTCCTGAAAGACCGATGCTTGACACCCTTTGAAGTAAGTCATTATTTTGGATTGCTTCCTCAGTGGGCAGGTGCTTGGATCCTCTCCAAGCAAGTCTTCCAGCCTGAAACCAGATGTGTACAGACTTTGGCTTGAAGGATTTCAGCTCCTATAAGCCTTCATCTTGGCTACAGTTTTTCCTACCCTCGATGCAAAGCAAGAAAAATGCAGTTGGCCCTGTGCCCATCCTTCTCCCTCCATGGTCCCAGCAGCTGCGAATCAAAAGTCTCAGGAAAGAAGTTGTATCTCAGTGGACAGATACTTGTCATTGTTTCCTAGATCATCCAGGATTATGGAGAATTACGTTGCCATTTCATTGTATTAGGTGTCAGAAGCCATAAATACAGGAAGAAGATGTACATTGTTTATGTACAAATACTTTGGCAATTTTAAAAGAGACTTGAACATGTGAGGACTGTGGTGTTCTTATTGGTCTTAGAACAAATCTCCCATTTATTTCCTGAGATGTTTCTGATTTCCGGACTTGAGAACCTTCAGGACTTCACTGTGAGTCAGCCCCATGGGAATGTGTTAGGTGGGCTGTCGGAGGTGGTGTGCAGAAGCTCAGGAAGGACTTGTAAGACCACATCCAAGACCACAACCAGGAGCAGAGAAGGGAGCCCTCTCCCCATGTTTCAAGCTTAAGTCTTGTTTTATAACAAGATCATGACTTGTGAAATCTTGCAGACGTTCTGAGTCATTCCAAGAAGTTTGGTTCTGGGGAGCTTGGATGTCATTCTGTTTTGTCTTCCACATGATGTTACCAGGTGAGAACTTGGAGTCTCCTTCCTTGGGAAGGGGCTACTCAAAGAAGCCCTTGTTCCTGTTTTACCTTCTCCACGGGAGGACACAAGAAGGTTATCGGATTGGGCACCTGACTTGCAGCCTCCAGAGTTTGAGAAATAAAACCTGTGCTATAAGTTACCCAGTCTCTTGTATTCTGGCATCACAACACAAAACAGTCCTTAGAGAGTCAATCAGCAATCCCCTTGCTTTTAAATTGTGTTCGAGTACACCCAACACCCCTTTGTAATTCAGTGGCATTAAGCATCATCCTGTTGCTCTCTAGACATTACCACCATCCGTCTCCAGAACTCACGTGGATATGCTTTCGCCACCAGACTACTTCTAGTGCTTCCTCTAGTCCTTAGAAAAGAACATTCTTCTTTGTTTTTCTGAAGTGGATTATTGGGAATCCTTCTTTATATTTTTAAGAACTGGATTATTGGGAATCTGAGATTAGTGAAATCCTACAAAATTTGTCTTTCTGTGGACACCATCAATTTTTTTTTTTTTTTGGTGCCGGGGATCAAACCCAGGGCCTTGTGCTTGCAAGGCAAGCACTCTACCGACTGAGCTATCTCCCCAGCCCCTGACACCATCAATTTTAAGTGGATGCAGTCCACCCCCACTCCTGGGGATCCAGGTCCCCTGCCAACTCCACAGGTGTCTCAATCGGACCCTCAGTGACAGGCAGTGGTGACTGCACATGAGCTTTGTGTCCATGTCAGTGGGCAGGTGTGATCCCAGGATCTAGGGTATTGGTTCCCAGCCCATGGGTTCCCTCCTCCTCCATGTGTTTGTGGGCCATTCTGAAGGTACTTGGAGGATGAGTCCTGAGCCGGGGGGAGGGGCCATCCCGGTGGTGGAGAGAACTCTTGTCTAGCCAGGCATCGTGTCGTGGGTCAGGATAGACTAGAAGTATGAGCAATGCCTATATTCTCCTGGAGTGAGAGTGGGCCCAGCCTATGTGCTGAGAATTGTGGCCTCCTAAATCATAGGACCCAGGAATCCCAGAGGAAAGGGCTGGTCCAGAGCCAGTGGAACCTCAGTGTGTGTAAGAGCACTTTTGTGCTGGGAGGCAGGGAAACATTGTTGTGCTGACACCTGAGGCAGATGTGCGTGCTTCAAGTCCAGGTGGAGTTGCTGAGGAGCACCTGGGATGGCGTGTGGCTTCCCCACGTCCTCACACCTGGGGCATCCCTGGGCTCTGAGAAGCACAGCAGCAGGCTGAGCACTGAGGGAGTCCTCCGTCTCTGCAGAGTGAATGGGCTTTCTTCAGGGCCCCCAGCAAGTCCATGTCACACCATCTGATCCCAGAGTCCTGGGCATCGTGTTGAGGCTCACTGAGTTCCCACACGTCTCTAACTTGCAGATCCCTCTTGGCTCCCTCTCCACTCATTCCTTGAAGATGAAACCCTGGAGGGTGGCATTCCCATCACCCAGAGGTTTCCAGACATATTCCATCGATTTCTGGGACCTGACGGGTCACCGTAGTATGGTGGGTGTTCAACAAGCACCCTGGGATCCATCAGGACAGTTGAGACTGAGGAAGGAGAGAGGTAGGACTGATCAAGGCAGATGACTCAGGCAGGGCAGACTAGAGAGTGGAATGGAGAGTTCTGGCAGGGGGCAATTGTGATGTGGAGAAATGGTACGCTGGTGGTGGGTGTGGTGTCCCCATGCTTCCCAAAGTCTACATAGGCTGAAGATGCCCACAGAGTGTTCTTGAATAAACACAGTGGGAGGTCCATTGTCCACCATTTTCCTGTGCAAGAAGTATGAGGCCCCCTTAGTATGTAGGAGTCTTCTAAGTGAAAGGCTCACGTCTGTTAAATAATTGGTTGGAAAAACCAAGTGCATGGGCCTGTGACTAAAGGGTAGAAAATGCTCTCCCAAACCTGGATTTCCTGAAGAGAAATCATCTTGGGGTCTTGGGGGGAATAGTGTCCTGAGGAGGGGGTTGTTACCCTGAGTATCTTAGAGACAATCCTTTTTGATTCTAATGGTCTTCATTTGGGAATGGGTTAGGGTACTAACTTTGGTTAGGGCGAGGACACCCTGGGACCAGCAGAGGGAAAGAGGGACAAGGGAGACTGAGACTGATATTGCCCCTGGATTTGAGAGGATTTCCTACTTTGCACCTGGGAAGATGAAAGCTCATTGCCTGGAGGACACCCACACTCAGGTCAAGTTTGGAGAGCAGTGTACTTTCTGGGGTACAGGACTGATATTAGCCACCAGGAACACCAATGCTCTCTATTATAGTGGAGCAATTGGACCCAGGGAAGAGGGCCTGTGTTCTTGCTTTGTCCACCACATCCCCTATTGAGAGCCAAGGTGGGCAGGGTTTGGTGGGTGTAGTTGTTGGTGAACTTGTGTTCAGTTGTGCACTTGTTGTGTGTTGAGGGGGCAGAAATCAGAAGCCCATGCAATTTTGGGAGTAGTCTTGTGGGAATAAGAGGCTCAGGTACAGGCACCACAGGACGTGACCTCAGTACCTTGATGATGGATCAAACAGAACATGGAACCCAGGTAACCAGGAGTTCACTTCACTGAGCAAGTCATCCAGCTCATTTAGTTGGAGACACTGGACTGAGAAGGATGTTCTCCTGTTGTTTCAAAAAATGTCGAGCCTGGGCTTCCAGGAATCTCAGGGGGCCTGCCATGCTCTTGGGTTGGAAGAAGGGTGAGAGTCTCTAAACAGTTTCCCAGAGCTTAACAGCAACACTGAGCAGCACAGGACAAGTGAGCAGAGCAGGCCCTCATTTAGGATCCCTTGTGAATGGCCCACCACTCATATTCTGACTGTGAGCAGAGCAGGCCCTCATTTATGATCCCTTGTGAATGGCCCACCACTCATATTCTGACTGTGTGTGTGTGTTTGTTGCTATACACGTGCGTGTACCAAAGAGAACTCTCCCACTCTTCTGTTACGTCTTCATATTGGGATAAAGCATTTTTGTGTTTGCTACCATTTCCATTTTTGATCCCACCATTCTTGGTCCCAAACCAGGGTGAAATGATCTGGTTCCAAACACGGATGAGCCCTGTGGGATAGAGACCCTTGAAGGTAACAGAGAGGCAGAGCTCATGAACCATCTGGTGCCTGTCTTTTTTGGTAGGAACCCCAACTGGGACAGCACCTTCAGGTCTATTTACTCAGGTTTCATCACCAGCCAGCAGGTGCTGGAGCTGCTCTTCCCAAGGTAAGACCGTCCCTCCAAGACCAAGTGTACTGTCGCCTCATGCTTGGGTCTTGAGGAAGCCATGTGCCTCTCAGAGAACCAAATGCTTTGTGAGACCTAGGGGGATCAGAGGTCCACACTCATAGTGTATTTTCAGCACCAAGTGGGAAGAATCTCCCATGTGCCTGCAACAGCATTGCAGTGGGGAGTGAACGCCACTTCTCAGGTGGACTACACCACCCTGTCTCGCCAGATGGTCCACAGAGGTGTGTGGAGTAGCCTACACACATTAGCATTGCTGTTTGAGGGTGTGTATTCAGTTCAAATCCAGGTGGGCTCAGTGAGGCCTGGAGTTTCTGTAATGTATAAAGCTGCTCTCCTGCCCTTTCTGTTGCAGCCATATTCCCCGCCTCCCAACCACTTGTCAATCTGGGAACATCCTAGCTAGCTATTGGTTCATCAGTTAGCTTGCAAGTATCCTTCTCCGATATTGGTCCCCTGTTAGCCCTACGGAATTCAACTGTTTACTGTAGCTTCCCCGCCATCTTTTCCCATCCTTCTGTCTCTCCTCCTCACTTTCTCTATCCTCCTGGCTTTCCACTCTCTCTAGCGTGCGCCCTTTCTCATTCTCTTTCTTTTCCTCTCATTTTCTCTCTTACCCTGCAGGGAGACACTCTATTTGCTTAATAAACTCCCTTATGTAATTTCCTTGTGTCTGGCGTGGTTTCCATGGGATCCCTTACATTGGTGCTGTGACTTGGGGTGGGATCTTTCACTGTCTCTTAAGTGAGTGGAACCCCATCTAAGCCCCAGTGCCCCCCAGACACGGCCCCACCTTCCATTCTGCCTGGATACTCTGCTCTGCATTCATCACCGGACTTCAGGTTGGTGAGTCCTCTAGGCCGGTTGACCTAGGCTGATTTATCTGGGACCCTCGAGGCAGCTGAGGGGTGGGGCTGAGGGGTGGGGGAACCCCTAGCCACAACGTTTATAGTTACAGCAGGCCCCTATAGTCGGTCTTATCTGCCAGGTGGATTCGTGATTTTATGGTGGAGTTCTCTCAGGGTTGAGGCTCATCTCACGTTCACACACTCGCCCTCGAAAACCCTGATGTCAGGTCCTCAAATCTTCTCAGCTTTTACCTGGCCCCACATGGATGTTTGTGTGACAACACCATCTATGTGCCGCCTTCTCATCTCCAGTCGACTACTCTGTGGCCTCGGGACGCTGGGGCACAGACTCGGCTGTATCAGTCCCCACCATGGAATCTGACTCCTCCAATCTGGCAGATTCAATCCTGGGAACCCTCCACCCGACCCCCGACTTAAAGCCATCAAAATCCGTTTGTGTAATGGCACACAGCTTCCGTGAGCGAGCGGGCAGATGGAAAGGGATTCCATATCTTCAAGTCTCTTCTTTCTTGTTTCTTGGCTCTTCCTGCAGGCGCAAGTGCCTCCAGACCCTGCTTCTCCATCTTCCCCTGCATCCCCATGTAATATAAGCAGCCCCATTCCCCACAAGTAGTGGTAGATAATTGTTTGACAATTTTCTGCTTCGAAACCTAAATTAATTACTAACCAGGAAAAAGGGTTAAAAGGACCTAAGCATCAAGTTTCTGCTAGAACATTTTAGCCCCTTTCAGACCCAGATCTCAGTCAAGGCTTACATTGAGATGTAAATGGAGGAAACCAGAATGCTCAGTGGGAAATCAGTCTCAAACTCAAGGAAAAAAGTGTCCATTTTAAGTTTCTCCTGGGCTACAACTCACAATACTTTTCTCCCTTTCACCTCTTCTCTCTTTCTCATTTTCTCATGCTATAATTAATGACCATTATCATTTTTCTTCTAGGACTTTTGTTTTTCTTAAATGCTATATTTTTGAGCTCACAATTTTGATCCTACATACCTAGGTTAATGATTTTTGATCAGTTCTTTTTATCCACCTCTAGAGTTATTTTTCAACATCTGTTACATTGCAAGGGAGATAAATATTACAAGGCCTTCACTATTGTGTTAAATATAAGTGCACATAAAAATTAAAATTTTAAAATGGATCCAAATACTTTTAATTCACATGATTTAAAAAGGTTCAATTTAATATGGTAAACTAATAGAAGCAAAATGTCTTTAAAATTAACTCACAAGTCTCTAGGTGGTCAAACTCATTAAATGTTGATGTTTATAAAATGTTTAACATCAATTTTTCTAGGACTTTTCATCCACAGGAAAGAGACGGCAAATACTGTTGGTACACTTGTCTGATATCTTGGTTTTTTTTTTTTACAATAAGATGAGTGAATTAAAGTTGACATGTATGAGATTACTCAAATGTGTTTGTTAGAGACATCTAATTAATTTACAAAGTTATTTCATGGAGTAACATACTTAAAAACATTATTCTTTGTATATTAAATGTGTTCATGTTTTCCAGGTATACTAGCCTTTAAAGCAGAAAATTTATCAAGCTGCTAGTCTCCAATTTAAACTTGTCTGTAATGGTAAACCTATCATTTAATGTTCTATTATAGGACCTATCATCAATAGGGTCTATGTAAAATTTGTTAAATGTATTTTTAACGTTATTGAGAGCGTGATTTGTTTAAAAGTTAAACATGAAAGCATTTAGCCACTTTGCCACACAAAAGGAAACTTAAAAGCTCTCTCAGCCTTTCTTTAATTCATGTTTTAGATATAATGTTAAATTGTGTTAACTAATGTTCATATAGACTCAGGAGTCAATATATGTAAACTTCTTAAAATGACATTTAAGAAAGAGTGTAATGCGCAGTAGCAAAAATGGGACAACAGTGACTGAGATTGGGGTCTCTGACCTCATGGCTGTGGCATGCCTGGTGCCTGGGAGTGCTCCTGTGCGGATGCCTAACTGCTGTGGCAGTACATTGATCTCAGGCACACAGCTCTTGGGCAGGAAGGAATTATTTTTCTAGATAACCAGTGTTTCATCAGCTCCCTTCTCTGGTTCCTGCCCACCTTACAGTAACTTTGAACAGTGGACTTCCTTGAGAGTTACACAGAGCTCCTAACATTGCACTTTGCAGCTCTGAAAAAAGTTATGTTAATGTCCTAGTCTCTGTAACTTTCCTGAAAACAAAGAATAATGCTTACTTACATATATAAAGATTGCTGACATAACTCTTTAGATCGGCATTTCCATCAGAGAACAGAGTTCCATCTGATCTCAGCTTAATCTTCAAAATCTGTGTTTATAAACCTTTATTTTCAAATACTCCTTTGTCCCCCACTGAACTAGAGAATTTGGTCATGCTGGTCATGGCAAAAGAGGAAAAATTAGCTTCAGGATTAGAACATTTTACCTAAGATTTGTGAAAAGCTTTGCCTTACCTGAGATAAGGCTCTGCCTCACAACCCTGCTGCATGTTAGAATGGCTCCAAAGTAAGCCAGACTTTAACTCATCTAAAGTTGTGTTCAAAAGTTCGATGTTTGTTGTAAACATTACTGTGATCTCAACCAGGGGATATAATGAATAACTCAGCCAAAATTCAAGATAGCTATTGCACAAACTGAATGTTTTTACTGTTGGTGACTCCATTTTTTATTTCCTTGTAAACTCTTAACTGTTGCCTGATATTTTGCAGAAGTACACCATAGATTAACTTGAAAAGCCATCACCTATAGGACAGATAATGTAGACCCCAATTAGATAAAAAGGGGTAAATAATTATAAAGTTACAGACATTGAAGCTAAAGTCCAGTACTCTTACTTTATGACTGGTGAGACTGACTTGCTTGATGGTTAAGATCAAACTTAGATATTGAGATTAAATACAGAGGGCAAGAAAAGTCCATATTTGGGTCTTGCCCTCAAAGTCAGCCTGAACCCAGGGAACAAGAGGACTTCTCTAAGGAGCTTTTCAACTCTGGGTCACACAACCTCCTGACCAAGGAGATTGATGAGGCCACTAGAGGAAAAGCCACTCAGTGCATCTGCTGCAGAAGAAGGTCAAGGAAAAAGGGAGACATCCCTGTTGCTTTCAAGGGAAGCCACCTCATCGAGGAGACCCTGCCTAACCAAGGGCACTAATGGAGCTAAGAAGCTGCTCTTAAGTTCTCTATGAGTGACCCCTGTGGGAACTCAGCTGACTCTTTAACAGACAGGAACAGGTCACTTTGACCAACTTGATCTTAAACACCTAGCAAAACAGTTAAAACCAAAATATAGCCATTCTTGGGCATTTAAAAGAAATAATACTTAAATGTAACTTAAGATGTACACTTGTGTTAGCCCACTAGAATAAAGACTAAAAGCTACAACAGAGATTCTTAGGCAAATGTGCCTGATAACTATCAAGAGAAACTGCCAGAGTCAGAAGTTTTAGTCAGTTTAAGGCCTACAGAGACAGGTAGGCTTAATCTATGTTTGCTAGTATCTCTACTAAATGTTGTGTTTACATTCCTGACAACCTGGACAATGTTAAAGTTCCCAAATAAAGGCCTTGTCCTCTCCAGCCTTTGCTAGGCCTTGTTATGGGAACAACTTCTCAGTTCTTCCACCCCCTGGTGAGGAATTATTGACTTCTGTCATCTTTATGATATGCATTGGCATGTTCTACAACATCTATCTCATTTCAGTATCATGTCTTTTTGTTCTTCTCTCATAGAAGCACCCATCCCCAGATGCCTTTACAACCTGCTCTTCCCCAACCGGACTTCTGCCATGGACCCCTCAATTGACCCAATTTCTAAAAAGGGAACTCCAAACTGCTTGTCCCATGCTGCCCCCTTCCAGCTCAAAGAAGCCAGATTGGTCATCACCCCCTTTCCCTACAGCAGTGAAGGAGTCCCTAAAATTAGAGGGGTGAATGAAGTCAGAATTGGGGAGAGGCAGTTAGTGTAGAAATAGAGGATCAGTCAAATCGAGGAAATGAAGTCCATGAAAACCTTCTGCCTTTGGAAGTCTACGAGGAGAATGGACTTTTTACATCTCACCTGCAAAACCAGCCACAGTCACTTAGGCAGGAAGGAGAGAGAAGGCTTCAGAAAGAACTGGAGAGCAAAAGATTTTCTTATAAAAACAGAAATGGGGGAATGTAATGTATAAAGCTGCTCCCCCGCCCTTTCTATTGCAGCCATTTTCCCCACCTCCCAACCACTTGTCAATCTGGGAACATCCTAGCTAGCTATTGGTTCATCAGTCAGCTTGCAAGTATCCTTCTCCAATATTGCTCCCCTGTTAGCCCGAAGGAATCCAACTGTTTACTGTAGCTACCCCGCCATCTTTTCTCATCCTTCTGTCTCTCCTCCTCACTTTCTCTATCCTCCTGGCTTTCACACTCTCTCTAGCGCATGCCCTTTCTCATTCTCATTATTTTCCTCTCATTTTCTCTCTTACCCTGCAGGGAGACACTCTATTTGCTTAATAAACTCCCTTATGTAATTTCCTTGTGTCCGGCATGGTTTCCGTGGGATTCCTTACACTTTCTTTCTGGTGGGATGTTCCCCTCCAGCATGAAGAAGCTCTGTGCTAGGGGCCTCACTTTCTTTAGGTCTTGGGGAAAGCACATTTGCATTAGAAAGGTTGTTCCAGATTCCATAGTGGGGCAGAACTCCACTTCCTAGGTGTAGCCAGACAGGAGTTGGGGGCTGGCAGCTGCCACGCCCAGTGAGATATATATGAAGCAGCTGTTTGGACTCTTGCTTTGATGAACATAGACAAAGCACCAACTGTGCAAAGATATGTTGAAAGACATATTGCACATCAGTGAAAAGTGTGGTCAAAGTGTCTGCTATCTTGTCTCTTTTGATGGGGGTGAGTCCTAAACCTCAGGTGTCAAAAATAGATATTCTACGTGTGTCAGCATCCCTGATTCCATGAGACATGACTATCTTGTCCTACTCCAGTGAACATGGTAGACCACTGGACCAGTGTCAACGTGGAGCAGGCTTGTGGTCAAAAGGGAGGGCTGCTCTTTCCAGAGTAGGAAGCTGCCAGGTTATTGAACTTGGGAAGGCTGAGCAAAGACTGGTTCCCGCAATTTTGTTTGGTGCATGCAGTCAAAGGTCTAGAACCTCAATTGCAGGAGGAGGAAGGTAGAGAGCTGTAATGGACTCATGGTCACCTGAATAACTGAACGTTTAGCCTCAGGAAGCTCCTGGGACAAACGATCCCACCATACCTCATCCCAGTGTGACTTTCCCTCCCTGTCCTCTCCCAGGGCCACAAAGGTGTAGTCTTCACTCTTTGAAAAAAGACAAATCAGTTGATTCTCAGTGGAACTCAATGAGAGCTCTCACAGAATGAGGAAGCAAAGCAGTCCAAGCCAGGGAATGAGGTGTCCCTGGAGCCCTGCTAGTAATGGACCTGAGCAACAACCTTCTGGGTGTTGTCTGTCAGGTTGGAGAGCATGTCGCAAACAATGAAGAGTGTGTGGCCTCCCCCGAGAATGGGAGAGCTGGTCATGCCATGGTGCTAAACATCTTTGGGTGTAAGTTTTTTGTCCAGGGAGTTGTCCTGTCACTGTGTACAGCCACCGTGTCTTGGCTATGGTGGACTGGCCTGTGCAGAGACAGCAAAGGCAGAGGTTGCCAAGGCCAGTTTTGGTGGTGGGGGCTGTGGGGTCAGAGCATCCAGGCTTCTGCTGACTGCACACCTGCTTGCTCACAGTGCCGTGCCCATCAACCCGGGTGCCTGGATGGAGCAGTACAGCCAGGCTTTCCATCAGCCTCCAGGCCTCATGATTCTCCAGCTGCTGCTGCCTTACCTGCAACTGTACATGGGAGACTTGAATCTGGAGCGCCAAGCACACCACCTGCTGGCCCAGCTGGAGGATGGCAAGTCCAGGGAGGCACAGCCTGAGTGCCAGGTGTCCCGGGGTGTGTACATAAGTGTCTGGAGAGGTCAGAGTTTGGTCCCAGAGGGTGGAATCTGTATGGCTGGTGTTGGGCTTGGAAGAAGGAGAAGCCATTGTCCACTCAGGCCATGCCCCTGTCTGGGAAGAGGTCCAGCGTGGGTTCAGGGGCTGAGATCTCCGTGGCAGACAGTGTGGATTGTCTGTTTTTGCAAATCTCATGGCCAGGATGTTATGTGGGAATCTTTTCTCCTCTAGCTACAGGCTCACTTCCAATGCCCACCCCAGGGCAACAACCTCATTGAGGAGTTGCTCTGGTGGCCATCCCCAGAGGCAGAGCTCAAGTCCAGTTCCTCCGGGGTCTCTGCTCTGAGTTCCACGGTACCTCTGTACAACCAGCGAGTGGGAGACAGCTGCTCCATTCATGTCCATCTAGAAAATCAAAGGCGAATGGAGTATAAGAGCTTCGTGGTGAGCCATTCAGCAGGGGATCCCCTGGGTGCCCTCACTGGGGAAGGCAGAGGACATAGCTTGCACTAGGCCTGCCTTCATGAATTAGAGCTTCTGAAAGGTCAAATACGATTGAAGAGGATGAAGAAGACAGAGGTCAGTGTTAAGAAGCTGACCTGAGATGAGGGAGAGCAGCAGCATGCCCCAGCTCCAGGTGTGAGTGGGCCTGCAGGGTGTGGAGTTTGCAGTCTGGAAGTGCAGGGGTAAGGGCTGTGCTCAGATGAGGTCAGAGAAACGCATAGGGTGCAGGCTGCACTCTCTGAAGCCTGGTGTCTAGAGTGAGTTGGACCCTTGGAGGTTTGTGCAGAGGATGCAGCAGTCATAACTCCGGTGTGCTGGAAGGCATATGTGGAATGGAAGGGATCCTCCTTAGCATGATGAGGTTAGGTTATTGCAGGTCACAAACAACTGAGGTTTCTCAAGAAAACATGAGTGTCATACTTTGCACAGCCCTGAATAGGGAGCTAGCGGTTCCCTTTACAGCATTTTTCTGGGTGTGGGGTTTAAACCCTAACTCTCCAGGTGTACAGCTGCAAAGGAGTGCTATTCCAAAGTTGCCCCTGCTGGATCCACACCTAATTACACCCCATCAAGTACTGAGACCCTGGAGCCCAGCAGCTCTCTTGGCTATCATTAAAGAGTCACAAGCATGCTGTTCTTCCTGGGTCTGTTTTATGCCATGGCTGCCAGGACTAAAGCATCTAGGATTTCTGCCTGGACCACCCACCAAGGGAGCCTGTATCCCAGAGCAGAAATGGGATACAGGAGCAAACTGGACCATTCCTTCCATTTTGTTGAGCCAGAGTGTGTCTGTCGAAAAGCTGTTAGGTCTTTGTACCCTTTTATCAGAAGGACATAGCAGGGACAACTTGACTGTTGTACCAGGATGGAGCTAGAAGCACATAGGAAGATCCTACATGAACACTTGAAGGCCCCAGGTAGCATGAGAAAACATGGTGCCCTAGTATTAAGAGTTAAGTTGTCTCCTGAATGACTTTGACCATTGTCCTCTGGGTGGCTACTCCAAAACTCATTCTCTGATGAACTTTTTCCAACCCTGATCAGGTGACCTGCTAGGATAGGGCACAAGTGGGCACCAGTGGTCATATGCAGGGCCGTAGATGAACACTTGCTCAATGAGGAGGTTCCAGAGGACTTTGAGCTGCTGCAGATTGTGTCAGAGCATAATAGTAAGTGGGTTCATAATGGTGGGGAGACATGATTTACTGTGGGCTCAGAACAACTCACCACCCAAAGAAAGAGTGGTGTGGCCCAAAAAATAGCCAGAGTGTGGTGGGCCTTTTGAACAAACATAGTGCAATGATGGGAGTGTAAATCAGTTCATCCTGGGACTGCTGGGCCTCCCTATCCAGTGTCCTCCCCTGGACCCAATCAGGCTTTGCAACCTTCATATCAATGAAGGGCAAAGGAGATAAGCAACGCCTGGCTGTCTATTTAGGCAGCCTTTCAGGACAGTGACAAGTACTTGAGAAAAGCTCTTGAGTGAAGAAATCCTGCTTTAGGAACCTGGCTTCCAATCTTTCCATTCCTTGTGAACTGACGTCATTTAGGTGTTCCAGGACAGAAACCATATCTGGCAGAAACGTGTGAAGGAATAGAACACTTCACAGCTTGGCAAACTGGCACTGCAGAGAGATAAAGAAGGACGAGGAGCAAAAGGAAGAGGAGAAGATAAAGGAAAAGGAGTTGAAGGAGGGGAAGATGAAGAAGAACACAAAGAAGACCACAACCAGAAGTAGAAGATCAAGAACAAGAACATCAATAACCACAAGAAGTAGAAGAACAAGGACAAGCAGAAAAAGATCTAGAAACAAAAAGAGAACAAGAATATAACAATAAATATATGGATCATTCACTTCTCCAAATGGGCCTGTGTTGATGGTTTGAACTTTGTGTCTATCACTCGTGTGCTCTAGCAAATAGGAACTGTAAAGATAATTTTATTTCCCTTTCACCTTGCTGTTATCAGTTGCCCCCAAATAATTGATAATTCCATGAAGACTTGCTCTAGTTCATCGAAATTGAAAATTTCTGAAGTGTTTTTTCTTTTTAATTGTGAAATTAACTATTTGGGTGTAGAAGTATGCTAGCAAGGAGCTATTTTGGTTGTTTGCTGGAGGAGTTTGCTTCATGTGAGTTATGTTTAGAAGAACAAGAGGTGAGAGATCTAAGATGGTGGACTAGAGGGAGGCTGCGTTCCTTGTCGCTCCGTAACGCTGGTTTCAAGCAGAGGATATCTGTTTCTCAATGAGGCAGTTTCTGCTGCTTATCGATCCCCTGGTGTTTACCCCATTTGTCTGCTGTGATGACCTG
Source organism: Sciurus vulgaris (assembly GCF_902686455.1). Taxonomy (NCBI): domain Eukaryota; kingdom Metazoa; phylum Chordata; class Mammalia; order Rodentia; family Sciuridae; genus Sciurus; species Sciurus vulgaris. The sequence continues at coordinate 21,289,558 of NC_136475.1, forward strand.
CAGTCTGCCAGCATATCAATAACTTTTTTGAGTGCAGATTGCTCACTGTCAGGCTCCTATCATCCGCCATTTGTCTGCCTCTCGCCTGTCCATTGCCTGCCTTACACTTTTCCATCACCCAACGCACGAGGTTCACCTCCCGATCGTCTGACAACAGTCAGCAAACTGATCACCAACTGCCAGTGGAGCACCAGCTACCTGCTGCTGCCTGGAAGTTCACTGTCACAGTACCTGCAGTTTTGATTACACGTGGCTGCTGCCATTTTGAGACAACAGCCAGGCCCCGTAGGACCCCTGGCTGGACTGACTGAGCCCCATCTCCAGGATCCCTCAGCCCGACTGATCACTCCCTGCCTCTGGGGCCCTCACATCAACTGACTGCTCCCTGCTGCCAGGACCCCCAGACCAACTGACTGCGCCCTATCACCGGGACCCCAGATGGACTGATTGCACCCGGCCTCCAGGATCCCACAACCACACCAAACACACTGGACCTCCAGGACCCCTGCCTCACCAACTGCATCCTGTCTCCAGGACCCCCAGCTGACCATGTCCACCACTGAGCTGCAACTCCCCATTTGCCAACACATTTTGAAGCCAGAGCGGCCATCTTGAATAATCCTGGAAGCCATAGCTCCGATCTTGGGGGGAGCAAATCCCATCCTGGGATGCCTGCTGGAGGCTTGAAGCTCATTGTCAGGTACCTCTCATGCATCAGGCTACTGAACACTGGGAGGTTTCATTAGTATATGACTGTTATACAGTAGATATTCTTCTTTCTCCCTTTTAAAAAAATTTAAGTTTTTATTTCTTTACTTTTCTTGCTTTCTTTTCCCTTTGTTTGCCTGTTCCCTCAGAGTCTCTTTCTCCTGTTTTTGCATGCTAACATCTGATTTCTTTTGATTACACTCTCACCCTTTCTATTTTCTAGAACTTCTGTATATTCTTTTCTTATCCCATTAACAGCCACATTCTACTTCCCTCTGCATCGTCTTTGTCCTCCATTAGAAACTGCAGACTGTATTGCAAACCTGTTTGTTTTACTGAAGATAATATTTGAATTCATTTTGTTTATTATGGCAATTTTGTTATTGTCCCCATCGGGGCTATTTGGTCTAGGATTGCATAGTGTCTGATTTGGGCACTGCTAATATTGATCTCCCCTTAAAGGAAGGGTTTTGGAAACCTATAGGGCCACTATAAGCCTACAGGGGGAAATCTGCAATACCCCAGATCTGCAACGCTAGAGGGGAAGATACATGAACAACATGAAAAAACAAGGGAAGAAAATGATCCAAACAAATCTAGATTCTATATTAGTAGAATCCAATGACAGTACGTTAGAAGAAATGTCAGAAAAGGACTTCAGATTATACATGATTAAGATGATTTGTGAAGAAAAGGATGAGATAAGAGAGCAAATGCAGGCAATGAATGATAATACCAATAAGCTGAAAGAGCACCTGCAGGAAGCAAAAGATCATTTCAACAAAGAGATAGAGATTCTCAAAAAAAACCAAATGGAAATCCTTGAAATGAAGGAGACAATAAACCAAATAAAAAACTCAATGGAAAGCATCACCAACAGACTAGACCACTTGGAAGACAGAACCTCAGACAATGAAGACAAAATATTTAATCTTGAAAATAAAGTTGCCCAAACAGACAAGATGGTAAGAAATCATGAACAGAATCTCCAAGAACTATGGGACATCATGAAAAGACCAAATTTAAGAATGATTGGGATTGAGGAAGGCACAGAGATACAAACCAAAGGAATGAATAACCTATTCAATGACATAATATCAGAAAATTTCCCAAACCTGAAGAATGAAATGGAAAATCAAATACAAGAGGCTTACAGAACACCAAATGCACAAAATCACAACAGATCCACACCAAGGCACATTATAATGAAAACGCCTAACATTCAAAATAAAGATAGGATTTTGAAGGCCGTGAGAGAAAAGAATGAGACTACATATAGGGGGAGACCAATACAGATAGCAGCCGACTTCTCAACCCAGACTCTAAAAGCTAGAAGGGCCTGGACCAACATATTTCAAGCTCTGAAAGAACATGGTTGCCAACCAAGAATCCTATACCCAGCAAAACTAACCTTCAGATTTGAAGATGAAATAAAATCCTTCCATGATAAACAAAAGTTAAAAGAATTTACAAATAGAAAGCCTGCACTACAGAATGTTCTCAACAAAATATTCCATGAGAAGGAAATGAAAAACAACAATGTAGGTCAGCAGGGAGGACCTACCTTAGAGAAAAACCACTCAAAGGAGAAACCAAGCCAACTTAAAAACCAAAAATAAGCCCAAATGACTGGGAATTCAAATCATTTCTCAATAATAACCCTGAACGTTAATGGCCTAAACTTATCAATCAAAAGACACAGACTGGCAGAATGGATTAAAAAGAAAGACCCAACAATATGTTGCCTGCAAGAGACTCAACTCATAGAAAAAGACATCCACAGACTAAAGGTGAAAGGATGGGAAAAAACCTACCACGCACATGGACTCAATAAAAAAGCAGGGATTTCCATCCTTATATCAGGTAAAGTGGACTTCAAGCCAAAGTTAGTCAGAAGGGATAAAGAAGGACATTTCATACTGCTTAAGGAAGACAGAACAATAGTAAATATTTATGCCCCAAACAATGGTGCATCCATGTACTTCAAACAAATCCTTCTCAATTTCAAGAATCACATAGACCACAACACAATAATTCTGGGTGACTTTAACGCACCACTGTCACCACTAGATAGATCTTCCAAACAAAATCCAACCAAAGAAACCATAGAACTCAATAACACAATCAATAACCTAGACCTAATAGACATATATAGAATATTCCATCCATCAATGAGCGGATACACTTCCTTCTCAGCAGCACATGGAACCTTCTCGAAACTAGACCATATGTTATGCCACAAAGCAGCCCTTAGGAAATGCGAAAAATAGAGATACTGCCTTGTGTTCTATCAGATCATAATGGACTGAGAGTAGAAATCAATGACAAAATAAAAAAGGCAAATTACTCCAACACTTGGAGACTAAATAATATGCTATTGAATGAAACATGGATAATAAAAAACATCAGGGAGGAGATTAAAAAATTCTTAGAGATCAATGAGAACGACGAAACAACATATCAAAATCTCTGGGACACTATGAAAGTGGTAGTAAGAGGAAAATTCATTGCATGGAGCGCATTCCAGAAAACAATGAAAAGTCAACAACTAAATGACCTAACATTACAGCTCAAAGCTCTAGAAAAAGAAGAACAGAATAACATCAAAAGTAGTAGAAGACAGGAAGTAATCAAAATCAGAGCTGAAATCAATGAAATTGAAACAAAAGAAACTATTCAAAAAATTGACAAAACAAAAAGTTGGTTCTTTGAGAAAGTTAACAAAATAGACAAACCCTTAGCCACACTAACAAAGAGAAGGAGAGAGAAGACTCAAATTACTAAAATACATAATGCAAAAGGAAATAACACAACAGACACCACTCAGATACAGAACATAATGAGAAGCTACTTTGAAAATCTGTATTCCAACAAAATAGAAACTACCGAAGATACTGACAAATTTCTAGAGACATATGCTCCTCCCAAACTGAACCAGGAGGACATACACGATTTAAACAGATCAATATCAAGCAATGAAATAGAAGCCATTAAAAATCTACCATCCAAGAAAAGCCCAGGACCAGATGGATTCTCAGCCGAGTTCTACAAGACCTTCAAAGAAGAACTCATTCCAATACTTCTCAAAATTTTCCAGGAAATAGAAAAGGAGGGTACCCTACCGAACTCATTCTATGAAGCTAATATCACCCTCATACCCAAACCAGGAAAAGACACATCAAAGAAAGAAAATTTTAGACCAATAACCTTGATGAATATAGATACAAAGATCCTTAACAAAATATTGGCAAACCGTATCCAAAAACATATTAAGAAAATTGTGCACCACGATCAATTGGGGTTCATTCCTGGAATGCAAAGATGGTTCAACATTCATAAATCAATAAACGTAATCCATCATGTCAATAGACTTAAGGATACGAATAATATGGTTATTTCAATTGACGCAGAAAAAGCATTTGACAAAATACAACACCCCTTCATGCTCAAAACACTAGAAAAAATAGGGATAGTGGGAACATACCTGAACATCGTAAAGGCTATTTATGCTAAGCCCATGGCCAACATCATTCTTAATGAAGCAAAACTGAAACCATTCCCTTTAAAAACGAGAACAAGACAGGGACGTCCTCTTTCACCACTTCTATTCAACATTGTCCTTGAACCTCTAGCCAGACCAATTAGGCAGACTAAAGAAATTAAAGGGATATGAATAGGAAAAAAGGAACTTAAGCTGTCACTATTTGTGGATGACATGATTCTATATTTAGAGGATCCAAAAACCTCCTCCAGAAAACTTCTAGACCTCATCAATGAATTCAGCAAAATAGCAGGCTATAAAATCAACATGCATAAATCTACAGCATTTTTATATGCAAGCGACAAAACAGCTGAAAGGGAAATGAGGAAAACAACTCCATTTGCAATAGCCTCAAAAAAATAAATAAATAAATAAAATACTTGGGCATCCATCTAACCAAAGAGATAAAAAATCTCTACAATGAAAACTACAAAACATTGAAGAAAGAAATTAAGAAAGACCTTAGAAGATGGAAAGATCTCCCATGTTCTTGGATAGGCAGAATTAATATTGTCAAAATGGCCATACTACCAAAAGTGCTATACAGATTCAATGCAATTCCAATTAAAATCCCAATGACGTACCTCACAGAAATAAAGCAAGCAATCATGAAATTCATCTGGAAGAATAAGAAACCCAGAATAGCTAAAGCAATCCTTAGCAGGAAGAATGAAACAGGGGGTATCGTAATACCAGAACTTCAACTATACTACAAAGCAATAGTAACAAAAACAGCATGGTATTGGCACCAAAATAGACAGGTAGATCAATGGTACAGAATAGAGAACATGGACACAAACCCAAATAAATACAATTTTCTAATACTAGACAAAGGTGCGAAAAATTGCAATGGAGAAAAGAGAGCCTCTTCAACAAATGGTGCTGGGAAAACTGGAAATCCATATGCAACAGAATGAAACTAAACCCCTATCTCTCACCCTGCACAAAAATCAACTCACAATGGATCAAGGACCTTGAAATCAGATCAGAGACTCTGCATCTTTCAGAAGAAAAAGTAGGTCCAAATCTTCAACTTGTTGACTTAGGATCAGACTTCCTCAACAGGACTCCCATAGCACAAGAAATAAAAGCAAGAATCAATAACTGGGATAGATTCAAACTAAATAGCTTTCTCTCAGCAAAGGAAACTATCAGCAATGCGAAGAGAGAGCCTATAGAGAATATCTTTGCCACTCATACTTCAGATAGAGCACTAATTTCGAGAATATATAAAGAACTCAAAAAACTCTACACCAAGAATACAAATAACCCAATTAACCAATGGGCTAAGGATATGAACAGACACTTCACAGAAGATCGACAAGCAATCAACAAACATACGGAAAAATGTTCAATATCTTCAGTAATAAGAGAAATGCAAATCAAAGCTACACTAAGATTCCATCTCACCCCAATTAGAATGGCGATTATCAAGAATACAAGCAACAATAGGTGTTGGAGAGGATACATTGCTGGGGGGACTGCAAATTAGTGCAGCCACTTTGGAAAGCAGTGTGGAGATTCCTTAGAAAACTTGGAATGGACCTACCATTTGACCCAGCTATCCCACTCCTCGGCCTATACCCAAAGGACTTAAAATCAGCATAGTACAGAGATACAGCCACATCAATGTTTCTAGCTGCTCAATTCACAATAACCAGACTGTGGAACCAACTTAGATGCCCTTCAATTGATGAATGGATAAAGAAACTGGTATATATATACAATGGAATATTACTCAGCTATAAAGAATAATAAAATTATGGCATTTGTAAGCAAATGGATGAAATTGGAGAATATCATGTTAAGTGAGATAAGCCAATCTCAAAAATCCAAGAGACGAATGATCTCACTGATAAGCGGATGATGACACGTAATGGGGGGTGGGAAGGTTCAAGAATGGAGGAAGGAGCAACTGTAAATAGGGAAAAGAGAGGTGGGAGGGGTGGGCGGAAAGGAAAAAAATAATGGAATCAAACATCATTACTCTATGTAAATGTATGAATATGCAAATGGTATGCTGTTACTCCATGTACAAACAGAAACAACATGTATCCCATTTGTTTACAATAAAAATTAAAAAAAAAAAAAAGTGGGTCTTTGGGGACTGGATTAGTTACCGGGTTAATTACTACATTGCTTATAAAGTGAAGTCATGCCATATTTTTAATCCCTTCTACCTGCACTGCGCACTGCTCTTACATATGCTCCTGCTATGTGATGTCCTAAACCATGTAAAGATGGAGTATGAGGCCCTCACCAGATGTGGAAACCAGATCTTGGACTTTTCAGCCTGTCCAACCATGAATCAAAATAAACCTTTTTTCCTTAATAAAAAAAAAAAAAAAAGAGGTGCTGCTGATAGAACACTTGTGTTCATTCTTCTCACTTCATGATTTCTCTCTTATAAATATTGTTTTGCATTATTGGGCTCCATGTTCCGTTTTCTCATCTGCTGTTTTATAAATATTTGCCTAATTGCCTAGGACAGTGTGGTCCACTACAGTCAAACTGAGTTTGGATTGAAAAAATACTATAAATAAGAAGGATAATGGTGAGGAGGAAATGCAGAATTACGTGACTCAAAAAATAAAAACTAAAAAAACATGGTTTTTGAAGGCACACTTTTACTGTGGACATCCTCCATCCATGCCCAACATACTGCCAATGTATACCACCTCCCAATAGTGTCTTCATCTATGACTGGATTATTCAACCAGCCAGGTGAAAGCATCCCCGAACACAGTGTGTGAACACTGCTGCATTGGGGAGACAAGTTTCAACACAGAACCCACTGATGGCAAATCATGATGCAAACTCCAGCATTGTCTCCTTGGTAGGTTCCACCTGAACAGAGAGGTCCTGGGGTCCAGGGTGCTTTCTGTTGGAAGCTGGTAGGTTGGTTTAGATCCCGTGCATACTCTTTCCTCAGGGAAAGGCCCTGAGAATGCCTTCGGTGGAACATCATCTAGATTGGAAGGCCCTCAGGTCTGGAGCTCAAGCCTGACCTGCCAGAGGCTGTCAGTCCTGGGGGGTGTTCTGTTGTGTACTCCTTGAGTGTCATACACCTTCCGACCTCTGCCCCACCCTCTCCAGTGCTGAGGATCCCTGCTGATGGCAATGTGTTCTATGCATCAATCTCCGTGTGGACTTTGATTTTGTCCTCAGGAAAAGACTCATCGGGAAGTGGGCCAACAGCAAGACAAAGGAGGTGAACACCCACCTTACTCGCTCTTTACCCCTGGTGCTCCTCCACATCCACCAGGGTGACAAAAAGCCTCAGCTCCTGGACATATGTTCTAGAATGCCCACAGAGCAAACTGACAGGCTGGGGTGGCTTACAGTTTCGGGCTGATGTTTCCGTCCCCCACAGTTCTTGCAGTCAACTTCTGCAGTGACTCCCAGGATCCCATGAGCCATGAGAAGCAGCTCTTCCGTTGTAGCCGGGGCACTGCACAAGGCCACCAAAAGCAAGGAGTCCAGTATCAAGAGTGTCACTGACAGGAGTTCTTCATTCCTGACTATGGCGAGCACGTAGAAGACACCCGCTTTGTACATGTTCACCTCGAGGAGCACAGCAGGAGGGATTCAAAGTGCATCCTGGTAAGCCTGATAGCAGGGCTGTCTCCTGTGGGCCTACACTTTGGGAGGCAGAAAATATAGTAAACCCCAGGGGCTGTAAGATCCAAAAAGAGAGAGAGGTCAGCGTTAAGGGCTCCCCCTGAGAGGAGGGAGGGTACAAGCTTGTCCAGCTCCAGGTGTGGGACTGTGTGTTGTGGGGTTTGCTGGCTAGAAGTGCAAAAGCAAGTTCGGGGGACAGCTGTGATCAAAGAAATATCTAGGGTGCAGGCTGCACTATCTATGCCTTGATATTGTTGATGAATGAATTCTGTACGATGGGAGGTTGGAGCAGAGGAAGTGGCAGTGATTTCTCATTTGTATAGGAGGGGCCATGCCATTGGTAGAAGGAAATGGACCCTCAGCATGAGGTGTGATATCAGCATTTGCATATTGGTGAATAGGGAATTAAGGGGATTCTTGCAGAATTTGTATGGAAGTGGAATACACAGGCGAATTCTGCAGGTGTCCAGCTGCAGAGGAGACATGTTCAATGACTGCCAATGACGAGTCAAGTACCTCATTCCAAACAGGCCATCACTGAGGCCCACAGGCCAGGGGCTCTTATGGCTATCATTAAGCAGTCAAGGGCACTCACTCGAATCGGAGTCTGTTTTGTATACTGGCAGTCAGCTACAAAATTTCTAGGCTATCTGCCTGATCCAACCAAAGATGCAAGCCTTCTTCCCAGAGCTCACCTGGCATAGAAGCTCCAGGTACATTCCTCCATCTTGGTGGGATGAAAATGTGTCTGCACACAGGTAGATTGGTCATTTTTCCCTGAGTGGAATGTGTCTCCACACAGGCATGGCAGGTACACGCAGACATTTGTACCAGGATTGGCCTAATCGCACATCACAAGACCCCATGAGAATACAAGGAGGCCACTGTTAGCAGGATAAGGGGTTGCACACTTTCCATGGAACTGAGGTGTCTCTGAATGCCGTTGACCACTCTCCTCTGAAGTGGTACTCCAAAACCCATTGTCCGATGACATTTCTCCCACCGTGATCCAGGTGACCTGCTGGGAGACGGTCCTGTACATCATACTCTGGGCCTTAGAGCAACACTCGCTCAAGGATCAGGATTCACAAGACTTTGAAATGCTGTGAATTGTGTCAGCACATGAGAGTAAGTGGGACCATCAGATAGTGGGGAGACATGAACCACAGTGGGCCCAGGATAATTCCCAGGCCACAGGAAGTGTGTCTTGGCTGGACAAAACAGCCAGTGTGGTGGACTTTTGCACAAAACTAACTGTAAGGATGGGGGACGTAATGTCAGCAGGTTGTCCCTGCTGCCCCAGGGGCTACTCAGTCTCCCAAAAACGTGTCTCTCCTGGACCTGATCGGGCATTGCAAAGCTACAATCCCTGAGGCACAAACTGTAGAAGGTCCTTGAAGCTGCAGTTTGAGCCATGGTTCATTGAAAGGAGTTCCTTCCCAGTAAGATGAGGACATCAGGGGCTATGGGTGGGATCAGCACTGATGTGGACTGAAGCACCACCTGTTCAAATCCATGTGTGGAACATGAGAAGTCCTACCTATTGAGAAAAATGTCAGTATTGTAGCCTCTCCTGACAGGACTCAGTCAAGAATACTAAAAACCCAGGCAACAGCCTGTTTGGATTTTTCTTTATTTTTGAAAATTTGCAAGTCCTCTGTGCCTGGATGCACATCTCCAAAAGAAGTTCAGAATATCCTCACTGATGTATCTCTTCCAGCATCATATAAGGGCATCCTGAGAACAAAGGTCACAATGCTGATTGGGAAATAATGGAAGTGCCATTTCCTTTTCAGTGAGACAGACTCTCATAGCATCCAGGATCCCAATCTGTCCACAGGAGACCCCTCCACCTCCAGGGCACACGTGGTCAGTGCTCTCACACTTTCCCACACCAAGCTGGTTTGGTTGGCCACGTCTTACACATGAGGAAGACTGAGGTCAAGATATTCCAAGGAGCTGGGCAAGGTGGCAGTGGCCAGGAAACTCAGTGGCTTGGGCAGCTACCAAATGGAGTCCAAAATCAGCCTCAGAAATGTAGTGAGACATTGGATCAAAATTAAAAGGGGAGACAAACATGTCTGTATGGTTAAGTGCCTCCGGGTTTAATCCCTGGCATAGATTAGTGAAAAAATAAAGAATTAAAAAATGAGTCAATTAAAATGATACCAGAAGGAGAAACATCCAACCTAGCATTGGTAGGAGGGGATTATATGGAAGTGGAGTACAGAGGCTAATTCTCCAGTGGAGGATTGTGTGTAATTGATGTCCAAGGAAGGAAGAGCTGGTTGCCTGGAACCCAGTAGGTGTTATGGTGTGCACGGATTATGGCAGGAGGGTTGCAGTGATGGTGGCCCTCCCCTAGACTTTGGAAACCTTGTTTACATTAAAAAATATTGGGGATGTGGCCTCAATGGTAGAAAGCCTGGTTGAGCTGACAGTGTTCACTTCCACAGGTACAAGCATGCACAAAATGGGGGTCACTTTTAGGCAGGTTTTCATGACTGACACTTCTGAAGATAAGAAATTATACTTTGGCTCCTGGTTTCACACCTTGCCGTTCATTGAGAACTGATTCCATGTTGGGGTCCTAAACAGAGACTGCATCTGGGCAGAAGTGTCTGGTAGATTTGTGCTACAAAGAGCATGGCCAACTAAAAGAAGGAGGAGGAGGAGGAGGAAATGCATGAGCCTGAGTGGGAAGAGGATGAGGGGATGAACTGGCATACATTGAATTGTCTCCATTCCCAACATCCTGCTAATTGATAATACCTGTCACTAGTGTATTCACCTATGAATTGATTAATCCACTGGCAAGGTCAAAGCACCCAATATCAAATGCTTGTGAGAACATTGCTGCATTGGGGAGAAATGATGAAGCACATGAGGCTTTGGGGGAAATCCTGCTGCAAACACTAGCACTGTCTCTTGGGCAGGTCCAACCTGAACTGAGAAGTTCCTTGGTCAAAGGTGCTTTTTCACTGAAAGGTGTTTGTTTGGTTTAGATCTGGTGCATAAGCTTTCTTCTGGGAAGACTCATTGAGGAAGAATTTGGTGGAAGTGTAGCTAGAGTGGAGGGTTCTCAAGAATGTGGCTTAGGCCTCACCTGGCAGACTCTCAGGTGTTGGGATGCCTTGTGGTAGAATCCTTGAGTGTCACCTACCAATCCCTACACCTCTCTGTATAGAATTAAAAGTCCCTGACCATGCAGCCATCTTGCTCTCCATGAACCCTCAATCAAGTATTATTTAATCCTGAGAAAAAGGTCCATCGAGAGGAGTCAAGGTCAAGGAAAAAGAGGTAAACACCCACCTTATTTGCTCTTTCATCCAGGTGCCCTTCTAAATCCACACAGAGGCAAGAAGCCTCAGTCTCTGAACATATGATCTACAATGCCAATAGAGCAACCTACCATGCAGGGGTTGGCCAACAGTTTCTGGGCTTTACTGATATTCCATCTCCCACAGTTCTCAGAAGCAACTTCCAAGGTCTCTGCCATGGTGTCTAACATCAGTCCACCCATAAGTAGCATCTCTGCTGAAAAGGCGAAGCCAAGTCCATGACCACAAAATGGAGGAAGAAGTCCAGGCTCATCAGAGGTATAATGTGCAGATACTCACAGCCCCAGTCCAAAAACACAGGTGAAAGACAGCTGCCTCATAAACATCAGGCTAGAGCAGCAAAGTGCAAAGGATGGCAAGACTGTCCTGGTAAGCCTGGTGGAACAGGGGTCCCCTGGTGCTATCCCAGGGCAGGGAGCAAACACAAATCGCATATCATAGGCTACTCTTGTCCTCTTGATTGGGAGTTTTTCAATGGTCAGGAGAGATGGGAATAAAGAAGAGAGGTCACTGTTAAGGGTTTGACCTGAGTTGAGGGAGAGCATGACCATGTTCACTGTTTGTGAGGGAGTGTGTGTGATGGATGGCAGTGTGCAGACCAGAAGTGCAGGGGCAGGTCTTGGTGGGAGGTGAGAAAAGGACAGCATGCAGGATGCAGGATGCAGGCTGCACTGTGTGGGATGGAGAATGCTGGTGCACATGGAGGAGGAGAGCAACACGAGATTCTTCCTACCCCTTGAACAGGGCGCCGAGGGTCTCGCTGTAGAAGCGATATTCATGTGGATGGAGCACACTCCAGCTCCAGGGAGGCGCTGTACAGGGGCCCGTTCCCATGCCACCCTGCCTGAGTGAGGTGTCCTCCTCCATCACAGGCAGTACTGAGCCTCTGGAGGCCAGTAGCTCTCACGGCTATCATTGGTCTTCTGCCTGAGTGTGTTCTGTCCCTGGCAATCACAACCAAAGTCTCTTGGGTTTCTGCCTGGGCCACCCCCATTTTCACCTTGAATTCCAAAACAGCCCTGGGAGAGAGGATGTCACTGGTCCATTCCTTCCATCGTGGTGGCATGAGAGTGTTTCTGTACCCAGGCTGTGGCGTCCTTTGACCCTGAGTGAAACGTGGTTCCACAAAGGGCAATGGCAGGGCCAGGCAGAACGTTGTAGGAGGATTGGTGTCAAAGCCCTGAGGAAGGCCCCAGGCGATTACCAGGAGGCGACCCTCAGGTAGTGGACTAGTGAGTAATGATGGTGCCCCTGTATTTAGAGCTGAGCTTCCCCCTGAATGTCCCTGACACTGTTCTTGGGTAGCCACTCCAAGGCCCATTTCCTCAAGGCCTATCTCCCACGTTGATGCAGGTGACATGCAACAACAGGGCTCCTGCCATCATTCGCAGGGCCCTGGAACATCACTTGCTGATGGAGGAGGAGCCAGAAGACTATGAGCTGGGACAAATCATCTCCCAACAGCACAGTAAGTGGGACAATCAGATGGTGGGGAGCCATGTTGAGGAAGTGCACTCAGGTCAACTCGTAGCCCAAAAGAGTAGAATCTGACCCAGAAGAACACTCCAACAGGGACTGGTGGGCCTGGTGCACAGAGAAAACCACACTGGCACTGCTGCAAAGGTCTCTAGGTTCTCTGATCAGCCCCAGGGGCTAGTGCACCTCCCCACCAGGTGTCCAACCCTGGACAGCAACAGGCATTCAATGCTGACATCAGTGAGGAGCGAGGAAGAAAGCATTCTTGCAGGGGTCATGTGGCCCCAGGGCTCACTGAGAGGAGTGTTTGCAGAGGAAGATGGGAACACAGGGGCTAAGGATGCACTTGATGCATTTGTGGACTGAAGCAGTACTATGGAAAGCCTTTTCTCCACGACCAGAAATCCACTCCCTGGGCAGAGCATTGTCAGTATTCTAGCAAGCAGGAACAAGACTAAATCTGAAAAAAGAACAGACTGGGAGACAGCCTCAGCAGGCTGACACTGCACAAATGACCAAGCCTACTGTGCCTGAGTCCACTTGCCTAGATGGAATCAGTAGAGCCAGGTTATTTTCCCCTCACTAAAATCAGATGAGGGCTTCCTAGGCACGTATGCCACAAAGCTGACCTGTAATTAATGCCATTGCTCTTTTCTTTTCTGTGAGCCGAAACCCTGCAGCAGCCATGACCCCCTTCCTGTCCACACTGAAAACCGCATACAAAACGAGCCTATGAAACATTCTCTCATATCCTAATCCACTAATTCTGTTAAGTGAGTAGAGTTCATGGAAGTAGAAGGCTAAAGCCTTGGTAGGCTCGGAAATTCGTAGCACAGGTACACTCATCCAAACTCAAATAAAGAAGAGGCCCTTTATAGAGGAGAGTGGCAGGAGACAAGTGTTCAGACCAGGGACTCGCTGGCCATCTGGAACCTACTGGGGGTGTGACATCCCTGGACCATAGCAAAATGTGGGAGTGAAGCTGTCCCTTTGCTGGTCTTTGGAATGACTGATCGCAGTAGGGCAGCATTTGGGATGTGGCCTCCCTTGTAGCATGCCTGGTCCACGTGGAGCTGGCTAGCAACAATGGCAGAACATGGCTAACACGAGGTGTGTCAGTTGGTCATACTTTCCTCCCTGTCAAATCCTTGGGGAAAATAACTTAGCAGGGGACTCATGTTTTGGCTCTGGCTTTCATAGCATTCCATTTGGTTCTGAACTGAGACTGTGCATTGTGGCAGAGGGTGTGGCACCTGCAAGCTATGGAGCACTTGCCAACCAGGTGATAGAATGGCATATAAGGAGACTGAGAGAGGGAAGGAGAGAAAGATGGGAAGAAGAGGAGGACTACTACTAAGAGAATGAGGATTAAGAGGAGCCCCCAGGGCTGGGGATAGAGCTCAGTTGGTAGAATGCTTGCCTCCCAAGCACAAGGCCCTGGGTTCAATCTCCAGTACCGGAAAAAAAGAAAAGAAAAAAAAAGAAAGAGGAGCCCCAGCAAAAATATATGTGTGCTGAGGGGATCCCCCTCTTCAGGTCTTCCTCCATCCATGCCCAACCTTATTCCATTTTCTCCCACTGCTTAGTAGTTGTCTTCATCTTGACTGAGTATTTCACGATAACATCAGAGCACTCACCATGGAATGTTTCCCCCAAAACCCACCAGTGAACATTGCTGGACTGGGGGCCAAACCTTGAGCACATGAGTCATCTGTGTAAGATTCAGATGCAATCCCTAGGGGTATGCTTTGGCACAATCAAGAGGAACTGTGATCTTCTGGAGCCCAAAGCCCTTGGAGGCAACAGGCATTAGTCCTGGTGATGTCCTAGACCTAGTTTTTCCTCCAGGAGGACAGTTGAGGATGTGTCTGGTGGTACTGGAGCTGATCTGGACAGCTCTCAGGTCTGTGGCTCAGGCCTTTCCTGGCAGAGGCTGTCAGATGTTGGGGTGTCCTGCTCTGCACGTCTCCAGTGTCACCTACCCAACCTCTACACCCCGTCTTGAAGAAATGAAGACTACTCAGAATCAAACATTTTCTACACGACGAATCCCCGTGTCCACCCCCAAATATGTATGACGTTGTGCTCAGGAAGCGTACCTACCCTCGTGAGGAGAACGATGGCTGGATCCATCCCCAACCTCCCTCTTATGAGGCAACGGAGTCTCAAGGTCACCACTGGAACCTTTGGAGAACAATTTGCTCTTGTTCTGGGCAGTGCTGAAGCATCTCATGATCGTTGATCATTGAGATTTATTTCAGAAATATTTTCTTGACATTTTGGCATCATCAATTCCATATATAATTTGTCCTTAGGTCTTTGTTATTTAGTTTTAGTAACACGTTTCTCACTATATTATACATTTGCTGTTTAAACTATTTGTACTTTTAAAAATACAATTTTTCTGTAATCTGATCAACTTTCATGATTTAGTACCAATACCTAGAGGAAATATTCAATTCCAGCTGAAAGAATGTTTCATTTGATCAAAATGACATTTTGGTATTGAGACTACAGCAGATTGCATTTTCTGAGTCAATTTCCAATGGGAGTGAGGTAATAGTGTCTGCAGCCACGTTTTCTCCCCCATGGTTGTGACTTGGCCAAAACTAGTCTCTTCGGTACCATTTACAGTCTATTTACCAAATTTCAGTCCATTTGCCTCAAATTTTCCACATAAAGAAAAAACTATGAATGCAGCAAAAATAATTTTAGTTCATAAAACTAGAGGACAGGCTGCCATTTCTCCCAGGGGACAAATGCTGGAACCCAACAATGAAATGCTCAAAGATGCCACCGGCCAGTGGTATCAAGACTTGTTGTATACCTAGAAACCCACAGGTCCGGCACTGCCCGCTACCCTAGTCACACAGCAGGAATAACATGAGAGCCACTAATGGACAGGGGAAAGGCTGGCTCCCACTCTGCTGTCTGAGCCCTCAAGAGAGCCCTTGCTGCCCAAGGTCTGCGGCCACCTCTCCACCCGGGTCCAGAGGAGCTGGTGCTCAGGTGCCAAAACCTCCATGGTCATTGCCCAACCTCCAGTGCCCATGGCACACCAGGAAAGGAGTGGCCTCACCAACCAGGTGGGAGCCAGGGTTCTGGCTACCCAAAGGCTGGAAGACGAAGGTCAAGGGTCTGGGGTGCAGAGGTGGGCTCTTGTCTTCACGCTCCTTGCTGCTGTGACAGGACACCATTTCAAGATCCCCAAACTTGTGGTCACTGCACATGCTTGTCAAGTACAAAACAGGTGATGTGTGTCCAGCCTTTAAAAGAAAACAAACAAAAAAAAAAGTAAGAGGAAAATATGCACCATTATTAAGTATTAGTTTAAAATGTGTTTTTAAAAGTATATGTCAATGAAAGTTCTAGAAGGTGAGGCTCTGGCAGACCCAGGGCCTTTTCTGCAGCCATCCAACCCTAAGAATGAGGGAGCATCTCTCTCAGTAGGTTTTGTTTGTTCCAAAGGGCATCAACCCCTGCAACCTTGGGGCGTGGCAGCACCCCAGCCGGGGAGGAAAGTGGGGATGTCCCACAATCCCTCTGGATGTGGAGGGGCATGTCTGGTCCACACCGACCCAGGGACCACACCACCAGTCCCGCCAACCTGAGGGACACCAGCTCAACTCCTCCAAGCAGTGGTGTGATTCCCGACCAGCCCCTCTATCGCGTTCAATGCCCACTCAGGACACCCAGCCCATCAGAGGTGATACCAGACTCACACCCCCGACTACTGAGGCCCAATCATCTCTAGCACATTGTGTGCTCACACCCAAGGGGTCACCTTCCTACACATGCCCTCTGGAGCCCACTGACACACAGGGGGTGAGAGGGAGACTGTCATGTCACAGAAAGCCACCATACTGCAGGCTCCTACCATGTCCTTGTCATTGGTTGAGGTGTCATAGTGCACAGGATGGTTGGCGTGGACCTGCTTCAGTCTCTCAAGCAGGGTCTCCACCAAGGTCTCTCTATCCTTGAGTTCGATGAACTGGAAGGCCATCTTGCTCCCGATGCTGATGAGGATGGGGCTGGGCAGCAGACTGCTGTCCTCCATCTTCTCCATGCTTACTACATGATGCAAAAGACGGCACGTGAAGGGGAGGTGCTGGAGAACAGAACTGAACAATTACGTTCTGTGCATGTTCCAATATGGAACAATGAATCCCACTGTTATGTATAAAATGCAAGGCACTAATAAAAAGACTTGAATCACAGTAAGGACCACAAAAAAGAAGGAAGGCAGGCCTCTACGTACATGCTCAGAAGTTAAGCTAAGATGGAATAATGGCAATAAGGACCTGTTGTAAAGGTTGAAAAGAGTGCAAGGGAGCATCAGTCACAATCACCAAAAGGCAGAAGTAACCCAAGCTTCCATGGACAGATGAATGGATAAGTGAATGTGGTTTAGGCTACCATGGAATATCACTCAGCCTTCAAAAGGAAGGCAATTCTAAGAGATAAGAGGTGGCTCAACATTAAGGACATTGTGTGGTGCAATAAACAAGTCACAAAATGACAATGCTGTAGGATTCCACTTACAAATTGGTTACAAGGTAAATTTGATGCTATGCAGAATTCTAAAATCAATTTTTTAGGTATGTAGGTCATCATGTCCATTTCTTGCTCCACTGATAATAATGCGTGCAAAATGAAGACATCTACTGCAGAAGGAGGGGATGGAGGTGGGAAATCACATGAGGAAAAACACTGACTTTCTAAACCATCAGGCTCAGGACCTATGCTACGAGAAACGAGACCCCAGAGGTCTTGATGTGTGACAGCTGTGGTACCCCTCAGCAGAGATGCCTGAGATGAAGGCGGAGCTGCTTGCATTCAGAAGCAAACTCAGGTTGCCCACACTCCCGTTTCCAATGAGAGAATCACAGAGTTAGAGGAGGGACCTGATCCCAACACAAGGAGGCATTTTTACAAGTTCCAGGGGAGTATAAACGCCAAACGATTTGCCACGTGTTTTCTAAGGTGAAACTTTTTATAGTTTCCCTTTTTCTTTGACTTTTTTTTGACAACAAAAGGGGATGATCCCTTCCTAAGAGCTGTAGGAAATCTTGAATTGTGAGACATGTACTTTTGAATGACAGCTTTATCAGCAGTGTGGGGTTAGGGTATGTTGTTCTTACCATCGCTTCTAGGCAACTTTTGGTTGCCAAAACAACAGAAAAAATGAGGACTGACTGGGTAATGGTGTAATTCAGGTCATGCTTCCTTTCTGAATGCTGGTCACCTAGATGTCCCTCTTTAGAAGACAAAACAGTGCAAATGTCCCCGACCCCATGTGTTCCATCTCACAGCCCAAGATGCTCTGGTTTGGATATGGTTTGAGTGTGTCCCCTAAAGATTCTACTGTTGAAAGCATGATCCCCAATGGGGCAGCAACAAAGGATGGTGGAACCCTCAAGAGATGAGACCCAGTAGAGGTGGTTGGATCACTGGCAAAATAGCCGTCAGTAGGGATTATGGGATCTGGTTCCTTCCTACAAGAGGGGTTGTTACAACAAAATGGTCCCTCCCCATTCTCTGGCTTCCTGTCTTCACACATGATGTTTCCCCCTACTCATGCTCCTGCCATGGGCACACTGTCCACCACAATGCCCTCACTGGTGCTGAACCAGCACCATGTTCTTCCTTTTATTTTTTTCTTGCTTAATAAGTAAACTTGACATGAAGCATTTTGTTTTAGCAACAGAAAATGGACTCAACCAAATGAGTTAAATAACAAAAGACTGCTTCAGAGTGTGCACAGCAGGTCACGCAGAGGTGAGGAGCAGGGTATACCTCTCTGAGGGGAAGGACAACCTTACAGCAGCCATCTTCTCTGCTGGCAAAGCAGGAGAAGCTGTCAGAGGTAAACATGTGTCCCGCAGTGTGGCAGCGACTGAAGGGCGTCCAGAGGAGCAGTCCACCACAGCGTGCAGCTTCTCCTTTCTTGGCCACCTGAAGAAGGCTCAGAAGAGTTCCTTCCATGCTCGGGCTTCAAGATCCCTGATGAGAGGTGGTAGAGGTCAAGAAGACATGGAAAGGTCTACAGACAGGAAACTCAAAAGGAAAACACTTTTGAACTTGCTGGCACAACGTGATAGTTTAGTGACTGAAGTAAGAAGTAATGCCCCTCTAGAGCCGGTCAGTCCCATGGTCCATCCAGACCCACAGTCGACCTTGGGAGCAAGTACGAGGAGCAGAGCCCGCTGTCCCCACCAGCAAGAAATTCAGAAACTCATGAACTCAAATAAGCATTCCATTCTGGTTTGAGTAACTGTGAGAAGTCCTCCAAAAATGGCAGTAAAGGCCACATGTGGAGAAGCCAGATGGTAAGCAGGGTGAGCATCGGTGAGAGGTGGGGAAGGTGGAGCCCTCGCACACTGCTCGTGGAAGGCCAAATGATACTCTCACATTGGCAAACAGCCAGAAGCCCTCAAACATTGAAAGGGGACCTAGTGTTTACCCAGACATTCCCTCCCAGGTGAATGTGCCCAACAGACTTAAGAACTGATGTCCACTAACTGGCACACAAATACTCACAGCAACAGATTCATAGTCGAAGGTGGAAACTACCCCATGTCCACCAGTTGATCAATGAACACACCAAATGTGCCACATCCCCTGAAGCAGGGTAGATAGTACTCAGCCATCAACAGAAAGTGTGCATGGACAGAGCTTGGAAATCTCAGGCTGAGTGAAAGAAGCCAGACACAAAGACCACGGGGTGCCAGGTTCATTCACATGAAATGTCCGCATAGGAGGCTGACACACAAAAATAAGGAGTGGCTGCTCATGAACGTGCGGCTTCTTTGGAGGGTAATAAAAGGTTCCGTGGCTATGGTGATGATTGTGTGGTCCTGTGAATATTGTGAAACCTGAACTGCCCACTGAAAGGGTTAACTGTTCAGATGTGAATAACCAAAGAGGAGCCTGACTTTTCTCCAGAGGAGGACCAGGGAGGCAGGGGCAGCCAAGTACAGTGCACAAGTTCACACACTGAATCACACACAATTTCCTACGTTCCTATATGAACATAGGCCTGGTGTAGCTCCACATCTTGTACAACCACAAGAAGGGAAGCTGTACTCCTTGGATGTAGGACAGTTCAAAGTACACATGACGGTCAAGTATATCTACAAAGAACAAAGAAAAAGCAGTTCACATACTGCAAGAATGGAAGGTGAGGTCCCTCAGGGGGACCCCAAGGTCTCTGAGAGCCAAGTACATCCAACACGTTTACACTGAAATCTAAAAACGTTGCTGTCATAGCAGTTGAGGGTACAATGGTGGAAACCAGAGGCCAGAGAAGTTGCCTAATGGGTTCTGAGCCAGTAAGAGAAGGAGCAGGAAGTTCCGGGGTGCTGCCGCAGAGCAGGTGACTACAGGTGCCAATCCCACACAGAATGCTTCAAACTGCTAGATGAAAGGATTTTGATTATTTTGACCCCCAGAAATGACGTTTGAGGAGACAGGTTTAACCTGAGTTAAACGTCATACAACATGTACACACATCAAAATGCCAAAGGGCTCTCCATTCTTGTCCACTACTGAGGTTTTTATGTATCTGTTAAAAACAAATTTAATTTAAATAGTACAAATAAAATGAATTGGAAAACTGACGTCCTTGTCCCCAAAACATGCTGGCCACACTGGCTTGAGGAATGTAAAGTCCATGCTTACTCCTTACACACTTCGCACAAGCGTGCTTCTGGCACCAATGAATTCCTCCCTAGAAGGACATTTCCCTTCCCCCTCAGGAGACGGTGGAGGACAAGGCACACCAAGACAGTAATGAGCACAAATCCCAGCAGCTCGCCTTGAGCTCTAAGGGTAGGAGGACTTGTATCTATTTTGTACCCAAGTACTGAAATTATCATGCGGTGTTCACGTGTCTGGGGCCAACTCAGAACAACAGTGTCCTCTCAGTTCACCTGCTACCTCTGCCACCAGCAGAGGCTTCTCTGTGGCCTCAGAGCAGCTGGGTATGCTCCACACCTCGTGTCCACACTCCCTCTGGGCACATTTGGTAACCAGAGACCAGAAACCTCAAATTACAAGAACGAAAGCCCCAGAACGGCTTAAAGGCCTGCGTTCTTCCCTTCCTCCTGGAAAGCTGTCCAATTTCTTGAAGTGTGTGAGACACATGTTTCAATTTCTAGGACAACTCAAATGAAACAGTGACCTGGTGAGAAACCAGCTCTTCGTGAAGACAGGAGTGACAACCCCCTTTAGGGTTCCAGACAGGTGGCAGTTTTGATGCTAAACATATCACTTCCTTTTTCTAAACACTATCAGAAACCAAGCCAGCTAGCCATGACTTGCCTCCTAGACCTTGCCATACTCAATGTCTCTGCTTCCCCTCCACAGACAAGGTCAGGCCCCAACACTGAGAAGGCGGGAGCTGACGGGTCTGAGCCAGGCACAAGCACCCCAGGATAGAGACCCGCCCAGAAGCCCGGTGCCTGCAGAGTTCCTGTGTGCACAGGCCAAAGCAGTCACGGCCAAGAGTTTCAGCTGAAACAGCAGCAGCAGGTGCCACCAACCACCCTGAATTAGCACACACTGCTGGATGAGCCTGTAACAAGGAGGAAAGAAATGTGCTGACAGAACGTGAAGCAACACGCTGCAGGCTTGTTGGTGAAGCTGAAGTTAATAGGTGCAACCCCGCAGGACCTATGTAGGACCTTCTGGAATATAGGCGTACCTTTTCTTCCAAGATGCTCAATTTACCACAAGGGAGCCAGGTGCTACAGATCTTCCACCTTCCTCTTTTCTCCTCACTTTGTCTCAAACCAAAAATGCCACATCTGAAGTGGAGTTGGCCAGGATATCACCTGAAATCCTGATGCCCACGGGGCCACCAGCACACACCGGCCTGCTAGCTGGCCTCCTGCGCCTGAGACGCACAGGGAGAGGATCAAACCCTCAGCTGACGGTTTTATGCGTCCTCTAATTATGGATGCAACACAAACTCGTTCCCTCAGGGCTGCTAACTGTGGCCTTTACATGTGACAGATCTTTGTCAGCTGGAGAAAAAGGACTTGGATACCAATTATCTCACTGACACATGAAAAAAACACCTATGGCCTGGCTCTCCCCATACTGTGTAGTCTTCTATGAAAACACATGACCCAGACATGGGGGCCATACTGGGAGTCCTGTAGCCAAGAGGCACATGAGCACTTGGGACCAGGAAACAAAAATAATGATCAGAGCCCCAAGATCTCTTTAGTAAGGAAGAGATAAGCACCATCTATCTTCCAAAACAACTGTCACATATCACCGGTGACCCAACACCACGTGGAGTTCATTGGAATTTGACCAATTTGGGAAAAAAGAAAAAAGAAACCTACCAAGAGCATTTCATTTTCTTTTTTTTCTTTTTGTGCCTTTTGTGGAAACATGACCAGTTTAAAATACATGCACACAGCTAGAAGGGATCTGAAGTCATTCTCAATACAAGAAAATCCCAAACACGCTGCTGTTCACGGACCACCACTGAGAAAGATGCACCCCCACCAGCAGTCAGAAGAAAGTGCATGTGTTAAGGAGGAAGAGATCTGCTGTTTTCAAAGTGACTTTCTTTGTATTAGCACTGAACAGTAGATCTCATGGCTTTGAATGAATTCACTGCAGGTTGAATCGGCCTTATTCAAAATGCTTGGGACCAGAAGAATTACAAATTTGAGTTTTTTTCAGATTTTACAAGATCTATGTAAACTTTAGCAGTTGAGCATCCCTAATTCAAAAAATCTAAATAAAAACTGCTCCACAATTCGGTTACAAAACAAGAGTTTCACATGCTGTAGTACTAAACTGCCTCATGAGCAAAGGCATTATAGCTATGGTTTACTCATCTCCTTGGGTATTTTAAAGAAACATCAATCAAAAAAAAATACAGGAATGTTAAAACAGATAAACAATTTTAAAGTAAAAGACTAAGGCTGTTTTTAAAATTAAACATAGAATTATATGATTTGGCTATTCCACTTCTGGGTAAAAATACTGGTTAGAATCAAAAGCAGGTGATAGAGAAATTAGTGTGCCCAGTTCACGACAGCATTGTTCACAATAGCCAGAAGGTGAAAGCAAACTAAGCGTGCATGGACAGACGAGTGGATAAACACAGTGGGGTATGTACATACGATGGATTATGATTCGACCCTGAAAAGGAAGGACATTCTGACACATGCTGTGACAGAGATGAACACTGATGACATTATATTAAGCGAAATAAGCCCAAGGCAAAACATTGAGTGTTGTCTACTTATGTGAGGGATCCAGCTGATTCCACAGAGACAGCAGAATGGCGGTTGTCAGGCAAGGTTGAACAGGGTGGTAGTGTCTAGTAGGTAGACTTTTAATCAAATCAGAAGAGTTCTGGAATGGGCAGTGAGGATGGTCATGTATCAGTGTGAACGTACTTAATGCCACTGAACTGCATGCCTGAAAATGGTGCGGTCTGTGTTATATGAATTGCACAGTAAAGAAAAAAAAAATCTGTTTAATAGTAGTATTTGATCAGTCCTGATTCTGTAAGTATGTCAAAAATTGAATCCAGGACAGTACTCTGTGGTCTCTCATAGGATCTTTCATAACGGTTTACCTTGACATCAGAGCTGTGGTTAGTGACCCACTTATGATCTGCAAACCTGAAATCAAAGTCCAGCTCAAACACCGTGTTTGAACTTCAGATGAAAAAGCTGAATTCCTTAGTGACATGGCCAGCAACTACCCTGACAGTCTCCGTGACTGGTGTCGCCATGGGCCCAATTATACAAAATACTGACTTACTCTATTGATGACAAAGGTATGGAAATCAGTTCGGCTGCCTTGAAAACATTTTCTACCATGTGATTTAAGATGAAAAGATGAGGACTTGGTGTAGCTCGGTGGTAGAGCCCTGGTCTAGCATACATAAGGACCTGGGTTCAACCCCAGCACCACCAGAAAACAAAAAAAAAGGTTTCTATACAAATACCATGCCACTTTATGAAAGAAACTTGAGCATTCATGGGGTTTGCTATGCACACAGGCCCTTGAACCAATGCCCAGGGACACAGCGAAGACCTCACAACCAAACGGTGCTAAGCAAAGCACATGAAAAGGTCAAGCAGCTGAGGGACACCATGGGACTGAAGCTCTACCTCTTGGTGATCTGGCTTGGCTCCTGCACATCTGGTTCCAGACCTCATTATACAGCATTCTCTGCAGCATCACATCTACCAGCTGCTCCATGATCTTCAAGACCGCATCCGGTATCAGAAACATGGAGGAGTCACGCTCCTTATTCTGCGTGGTGATCTGGATGGTGTCCGCCACAAAGACGTTGGATGTCCTTTCCAATTTCTGGATATCAACCCAAGGGATTACAAGTTGAACTGAAAGAGAAAAGATGCAAATTCACATCCCCCATAAAGTGGGAGCCAAACTTCAAACATCAGTAAATAACAATCCAAAGTTCTATTTCTTTCTTTTAAGCTAAAATGCAAAAGTCTCAAAGCCTGTGCAGGGGAAGAGTACACAACTGCCTGACAGTTGCTGGTGAAAGCCAACTCATGGGCCAAGGGTTTTCTGAAAGATTGAAGGGTCATCTCCCAGGTTGCTGGCTACTGCATACTTTCAAGGACCATCATTTTGCAATCCAACAGCATACATCTTCAAGAATATTTCAACACTCATGCAGAAGTTTCTGAATCACACAAAATCTACTTTCAAAAACAGCACTCACACATCAAGGTAGAGTGTGCAAGAGGGTTATTTATTTCTCGTTCACAGAAGCGGGTTGAGCATCGAGTCTGTGTCACATGACTCTTATTATGCTTAGAAGACACTACAAGCAGATTCTATGAAATGCTAAGGTAATACAGTACAGTCAGGCACAGCGTATGTGCACCTCCCAGCTACCTGCAAGCCTGAGGCAGGTGGCTGTCTTGATCCCAGGGTTTTAGGTCCAGCATGGGCAACAAAGCAAGACTCTTTCACTTTAGGAAAAGAAAGCAGGTGCTGGGACATAGCTCAGTAGCAGAGCACTGGCCTAGCATGTGTGAAGCTTGGCTTTGATTCCCAGCACTGCCAGAAAGACAGCCAGGTGCTGTGGCACACGCCTTTAGTGACAGTGACCCAGGAGGCTGTAGGATCCCTCCTTGCTAGGGAGGTAACTTGGCTAGTCCTTGTCTCAAAAAGCAAGGTTGGGGTGGGGGGCGGGGTTCAACAGTTAATAGCTCTGGCTTCAATCCTCAGTAATACTGCTACTAATAAAGATAATGTAAAATAGTGCAGGTCATACCTTTTTAAACAAAATGCTAGTCCCAGATTTTTCTTGGGGGGTGTACCAGGGATTAAAGTCAGGGGCACTAGGCTACTGAGCCTCATCCCCAGCCCAATTTTGTATTTTATTTAGAGACAGGTCTCACTGAGTTGCTTAGTGCCTTGCTTTTGCTGAGGCTGCCTTTCAACTTGCTATCCTTCTGTCTCAGTCTCCTGGGACGCTGGAATTACAGGCGTATGCCACAATACCCATCCAAGAATTACTGTGGATACAGTGATAGGCAGTAGGCTAATGCAGAAGAAAATGGGAGAAGATAAAGTCATATCTGTTAGCCGATTCATCATACAGATAATAAGTGGAAAAATATGATCAAATATTATCAATAATTAATTTTTTCCAGATATCATCCTAACACAATTAGGTTTAGTGACAATCCTTAGTGTCCAAAATTAAATCACTTCCTTTTCACATCAGAGAATGAATGTCATATTGTAACATTTCCTTCCACTTATTTAGTGATAGCATTTTCGATGCCTTTAGAATTGTAAACAGCCTCATTTCTATGTTAGGCCTGAGACTACACTTTTCCAGCTATTCCAGCTCTTCTGCCCACACTGGTTTCATCTACACTGCCTACTTGAGTTCATTAAGCTCTGTGAAAAGCCCTGCACTTAAGCAGCACAAATAGGAAAAACTAACCTACAAGCAAATAAGCAACACCAACTTGGCGGAACCCAGCCCAGAAACAGACATGGCGTACATTATAAGGGGACAAGAAAGGCGTGGTGGATGTGACCAATCTGAACTGGGTTTTGAAGGACAAACAGGAGTTTCTAAAGAGGCTAAGGACAGAAGGAAAAGCAGGGTATTCATTTGGAAAAGCATTTCAGAAAGAAGGATGGCCCAGGTTAGGCCGGGGCCCATTCCAAGCAAGGTCAGGAGAGGACTGGGCACACAGGGCGGGGTGCTGAGGCAACAGAACCAAGGCTGGTGAGACTGAAAGAGAAAACAGCATGTGCAGGAGGCTGGCCACAGCACACATTCAGCAGGAGGCCTCCCACTGGCTGCACCTGGAGAATAAATGAAGAAAACCACACATACGTGTGCATCTCCCGTGCCACCCAGCACGGGATCTTGAAATGGCTTCTGAAAGTGCTGTCAGTGGCATGGCTTTTGAAACCTTGAACACACAACTGACACGTGTGGCCTTGCTTTTCCTGTGGGAATGCCAGTACTGAGGACAGTGCCCACTGCTGGTGCGATATCATAAATTCTTTCTGGATTTGAAGTGGACCTAGGTAAAGCGTTCTGCATATACGACAGTCATGATGTTCAAAGACGGGTGTTTTAAAAGATGTCCTTCTGCATTAAGAAGCACAAGTACATGCTACTCCTTTAGAAATATTCACCCATCAGATATGATACTGTATCTTCAACATGATCTATGGTAGTAAACGGTCTTGACTAGCTATTTAAATAAGTTACACAGATATGCTCCTGTAAGTAGCAGAAAAATGAACTGTCTCCAAGAAACAAGCAAAAAAAAAAAAATCAAGCTCCTTCGTTGTAGCATGTATACTTCAACTTAATTATCTGCACAAATCATTTGGAAACTAATCCAGTATCACCTGCTGTCATCTCAACCACCCACTGAAATCTTTTGCTGTGGGATTTAACCTGTAATGGCTTCTCTAGGGAGCCATGCCAATCAACCTCTGGGCCAACTTTATCTAGAAGGACCAAATCACTGCAGATGCCGGCACTGGCCTCACATGACTTCCTTGAGCAGGAGAAGGGGCAGAAGCAGAGGTGGTTGATGCTGATGTACAGCCAGCCTTGGCGGGGCACCCGGCCCTTACAGCAGCAGCAAGAGCAGTAGGTGACCACCTTCTCTGCCTCAAGGAGGACGAACCTGGCCTCCAACGTCACCACTGCTTCTCAGAACTTCTTGGGCTCCCCTTCCTGCTCAGCAAGCCTGCTGCTGCTCTCTTAAGCAATCAGACCCTCACACAGAAGAGACAGGGCCTTCATCCAGGGAGCTGGGCAAAGGGAAGGAAGAGAGCACAAGGGACAGGAAGCAGGAAGGACAGATGCACCCAGGCACTTGAGAAATCTCTGTTGCTTCAACGACAACCACCCCTATCCAGTACCCTGAAACAGCCACAGCCAGAGGGGGAAAAAAAAGTCAGAAATCAATTAACCATCACAAGGTTGCAAAACCCAAAGAAAAGTCTCTCAGTCACTTACTGACCACGAAGCTGTGGCTGACTTCTAAGGTTTTGAGAATTTTAATTCACAATTATTTCCCAGATCCTCCCTACACTCATGCTACAGTTTGGATCTTCAATGCCACCCCAAGGTCCATGTGTTAAAGGCCTGATTCCCAGCTAGTGTATTGGGAGGTGATGGAACTGCACAAGGTGGGGTCTGGCGGGAGGTCCTTGGGTCACTGGGGAAGTGCCCATGAAGCCCACACTGGGACCCCAGCCCCTTCCTCTCTGGTCCCTGGCTCACCATAAGGTGAATACGTTTCCTCTGCCATAAGCAGCTGCCGTGATGTGCTGTCCCATCACAGGCTCACAAGCAAGGGGGCCAACCAGTCACAGACTGGAGCCTCCAGAACTGGTAGCCAAACCAACCTTCCCTAAGTCAGTCTCTCAGGTATTTGTGACAGCAATGAAAAGCAAACCAACAGAAGAGATACGAGGACCCAGTGACTGCCTCTGGTGTGGGAATTCACATCAGCCCCGAAGAACTACTCAACTAGGACACAAGAGTCTCTTTAAAACACGAACGAATGTCTTCATTAGGTTCACAAAGGTCCGTATAAAGCCAACTGCAGGATGTGGAGAAGACTAATGCCGTGCACCACCACCGTCCACTCTGTACTTGTTGAAGGTAGAAGGGAGGACCCTGGCCAAGCTTCCAGAGGCCGGAAGTACTCCTAAACCCCTGGGTGTGTGTGGAAGAGAGCAGAGGGCACAATCTGACACTGCAACTCTCTTGCCAAACACCACCAACAAGAAGGGAACTCTGTGATCTGTGGTGGTGACAGAAGTGTCTAGAATAAAAGCTGTGGCCCATTTCTCAAGGGTGACAGTCTGTCGTTACCTGTCCTTTCCTTTTTATTAACATTTTCATTTATGTTTTATATGACTGCCTTATGAGAGCTTCTTAAGATGAGTCTGTTTTCTCGGGAGTGTTATCAAATCCTCACTGTATAAGTCCTTTTAGAAATGAAACCTAGGCACTACATTAAAATAATCTAATCATAATTACTTTAAAATAAACCTGAGTGCTGGTGAACTTTACTGTTTTCTTCATTATTTATCAGGCTCTAGAGCCGACTGGCATGGCCGAGGACAGGATTCAGTGGCTCCAAGCAGACGTGATGGTGGCCATAGGGCCTCCCAACTGTCATGGCTGCATGTCTGCTCCCAGGAAGAGCTGAAGCAGAGGGATTTTTAAGTTTTATGGAGCAGCCAAGGGTCCAGGAAAGGTGCAACTCTCACACCCTGTGGATCTGGCCCAAGGAGTGGGGAGAACAAATGCCACCATGTGCCTCGCTCCCCAGCACTGCCTCCTCAGGTTTCCTTTCTTCCTTCCTTTCTTTTTTCAGGACATACTAGCTTTGAAGTGTCACGGATCAAAACTGTCACCCCCAAACATGCCACGTCAGCATAAGGATAACTTTTAGCCAAAGATAACTGAGAAACAAAAAAGACGGGGTACCAGAAAGACTGTCTGCCCTGCCCCATCTGCCTCGAGTCAGGAGGGACTCTCCATCTGCACAGGCTTGTCCCCCTCTGTCCCGGGTAGACACCTTTGACATCTAGATCTCGGCAGCATGAGGGGCTCACACAGCCTCACAGAGACAGCCCTCCCCTGACATTAGTTTCCCCCATTTTTACCTCCCCGACCCTGCACCACCCCAGAAGATGACCCCTTTTCCTGTCACTTCAGTCCTAAGTCAACTGGTTGCTTTCCCTGAAGGTGCTGTGCAAGGTCGATTCTAACCACCCTACCAGTTACAAGGCTGAGTTTCTGCCACGTGTATATACTCTGCATGCATTCAAATCAACTCTTTCTCTCTTGCTCATCTGCTGTATAGCGTTGTCATTTCCAGGGCCTCAACTACAGAACCTAGGGAGAGGACATTGTTCCTTCTCCTACAGAAGGGATTCAAGAAGCAGCATAGCAGAAATCAATTTCCTTCCTCCCAAGGAAGGAAAACACCTCAAGAAAATAACCACTACAGTTCACCTTAGGCCAAGAGAGGCAGGACAAGTGTTGCTGATGCTCAGTCCCATCTGACACAGTCCATCGGGCAAGGATGAGGGGTGTCCCAAGAGCTGTGTGTGTCTTTTACCATAGCCCAGGTCAGCTCTGACCCCACACATAAGAGGTCATGCCCTGGCTGCCAAGCACTGGATGGCCTCGGTCACCCCTGCTCTTCACTCATCCTGCTCACATCCCCCGTCCCCAAAAGGAAAAGAGTACTTCTCTTTCTTCCTCTAAAACCAAATTTCACTTTGACACCCTTACTAAAAGCTGGAACTCTTCAGGTTTGTTTTTAAGAAAATAAAATCCATGGTCTGGGAGATTCACCACGTTTCTATCAGTGCATTCTACTTATACACAGTAGTGGGGTTCACTCTGACATCCTCATACAGGCATGGAATAGAATGAGCTCCATTTCCCTCCCCTGGGCTTCCTACTGTAGTGGGCACTCTACTACACATTTGGTTTTTAATTGGTGCTTTATAGGTATACATCAAAGGTGAAATTCACTGTCATATATTCATGTATGTATGCAGCACTATTTTGACAATTTCTGTCCATATTTGGGGATCCTTTGAATAGAGGAAATGAACTGAGAGGGAGGAAGGAGGAAGGAAAACAAGGAGGAATGGTGGAATGGTTTTGGGAGGTTTTATCCCAAGGGAAGAAAACTGTACTGCAGGCTTATGTGTTCAAGTGTGTAAGGAGAGTTCACTGTAGAACGAGGAAACATGTCCCTCCCCAACAGGATCTTAAAGCACCAATCACCAATCACCATCATGTCCTTGCAAGGAGACCAGTTATGTAACAATGTAAGTGGCAGGACGTATGGACACATACCTCCCAAGATTCCTCTCCTGCCTCCTCAGACCTTAACTGGCTATAACTCCATTTAATTAACATCTGCAGAACAAACATCCACTATTAGTGGGACCAGAGCACTAGGTCCAACGTGGTAACAAATGTTACAGCTAAAGAAAAAATGAGTCAGGAATGACTAATTCGAGGAAGACAATAACATGTTGCTCTGCAAAAACAGAAATCCTAACATTACGGTATCCCACGAGAAAAAAAAAAGGATGATTATATCTGTAAAAGATAAAGGGAATTAGGACTGAGTATGAAGCACCACCCCCTTTTTTCCCTAAATTTCAGGTGTATCTTTATGTGCCGCAAAGACTGACAGGTGACAAATTGAACTAATTTGGCTTTGCGCATTAATCCAAAAAGTGTAATCGGACTGGTGACGACTGTGGGTACGTGGCAAAGTTCAAAATGTCATGAAGAGTTACCCGAGATGGGAAGAAAGGTCGAGATCAAAGGGCCTACCTTCCCCTTCCCCTTGACAAAGCGGCCATGTCGTCTTTATAATCAATCACAGAGTATGGAGGAGATTCTGTCCCAGCCAGTTCCAGTGCTGGTTGATTTCCTCTAATGTGGCACCTGGATCACAATAGAAAGAGAGAGAGTGAAAAACAAGAGTCATCGTTTTGCCAACATTAAGTGCCTGTGTTAATGTTCTGCAAACGTCCCGTGCCAGGGTTCTCACACCCCGAGCCACCGTTTATCACTGAAAGCTGGCACGGTCTCTCCCGCCACTGCACTGGGACTTACAAACTTCAGTCCCATGGCCACTTAGGCCATCTCACCAAGCAGAAAAGCCTTGGAACTGTCCTGTGACCACCCTGCACACCTTGATCACGTGCAGAGCACCCACCACTCAAGTGTCAGAAGCATTTGCAATGGTACAGCTGTTCCAGCGTGGAACACGGCCCAAGTGGCAGACGATTCTCAACAGTCTCACTTAGTGTCTCCCGTGAGAAGAGAGGCCCGTGGAGAAGTACCAAAGTCACGTTCACAGGGGAAGAACCTCCTGGGAAGGTCCTCACAAGGATGTTGTCGCTGCAACAGGCCCTGGTCAACCGACAAGCAACAGCCAGGAATTTCAGTTTACAAATGGATACTTCATATCATTTACAGCAATACTGAGATTGCTTTCAAAAAAACCTGTATTTAATACCTAATCCACCAAGCATCACAGCTTAGCCTGAGCTCCTATCAACACGTTCACAACACACCCATTACCCTGCAGTTGGGCAAAACCATCCAATACAAAGCCTATGTATTATAAAGTGTTGAAGAGCTCACGTAATTTATTGCATACTATGCCGAAGTGAAAAGTCCAAGGTTTGTACGGCTATGCTTCCACATGACCGAGAAGTCCAAAAACCGTGACCACACAAAGTCAGGGGGCCATCTGGACAAGTCACTTTCCTTTGCCTTACAAATCTTCAACAAGGGGCTTCGGTCACCTTCTTTGCATGCTGCCCCACTATCTACCCACCATGCTTTACTGGGCACTGACAACATGCCCAATGCTGTCCTGGGCACAGGAGGGACAGCAGCCAGAGAGACACTGGAACTTTTATTTCCATGAGGGAGGCAGGAAAAAAGTGTGACCTGAGTGCCACCAGGGAGTCAGCACAACGCATGTCTGAGCTCTAGCCTGAAGGACTGGGCATGCTCCTCTGTCTATAACCCCAAGCCACTCAGTCGATGCTCACAACTTCTCTCTCTGCCTAAAGCGAGGCACCCTTAGCAAGCCTGGAGAGACTTGGTCCATGTGAAATTAAAATAGTAATAACAACCTGTCTCCCTTCCAACCTGTTATCCACAGATCTTTTGCCAAATAACACAGTTCACCCATAAAATAGTTTAATTCTCTCTTCCACCTAGTTTAAAAGAAAAAAAGTACTCTTAAAGACCCCCCTGTACTTCCCTGTCCTGTCACACAGGAGCCTGGAAAAGACAGGGATCATCCTCACAGGCCGCTCTTCCCATTCCTCCTCTTTTTTTTTTTTCTTTGCGGTACTGGGGATCGAACTCAGGGCCTTGTGCTTGCAAGGCAAACACTCTACCAGCTGAGCTATCTCCCCAGCCCCCCATTCCTACTCTTGAGCTGGTTCCACCCAGGGCCTTTCCTACCCTTTTTCTTTCTACTTTATTGGACACGCACATTCCTGGGCAGAGATCCTTTCTCAATGCTCAGCACACAACGAAGTATGAGGGCAAGTCAAGGACATGCAAGACGCCCAAGTAATGCTGCACAAGTACAAGTATCTCAGTCAACAGCACAATCCCCACACCAGAACATACCCATGCCTCCCTTACTCACTCCCCACGAGAGAACCCTGAAAAGAACAATTCACTACTCAGGACCTTCTGAGGGCAGGACAATGGTAGAAAACAAGCCACTGGCAAACCTGACCTGTGACGACACAAGGAAAACTACCTTAGCACCTGGCAGCCCAGTGATGCAGTCTCTTGGCACAGACATGAAACATGGGGCAGAGACTGCCCAAGTCGGACATAGCCCTTGCACTTTGCCCCCGGCTATCACCACACATACACATACCTGGGAAAACCCTGTTAATCAGATACCAAGACCAGAAAGGAAACAGCCACTTCATACCCAACACGTGAGTGCCCTGAACACACCCCTCAGAATCCTGGCTCACTCACGCTCACAGCTCAGTGTGCTTCTGATCACTAAGAAAGAGACAGACATGTGGAGGAGAGCCAGAGCTCCTGAAAGCAGGTGAGGTTCCCCAGGCATTACCTGCATGCTCACCAACAAGCAGATTCCGCATGCTCAGACCTCAGGGTCTGGAACATTCCAACGGGAACAAGACTCACCAGTGGCTATGGCCCAGTGAACGTCACATCCATCCAGGAACTCTCCACATGCTATGGCAGAGTACACCTGTGAGCCGGGAACTTGAAACAGAACTCGAAAGGGAGCGACCTCCGTGTTGGAATCCAGCACTGCCTCCAGAGCACCCACCGGGCCACCAGCAATGCAAAGGACAAGCAAACACACCTGTGAGCTCAGGGACGGGCAGACCCGCAGCCAGTGTGCAGCTGCCACGCCCACATGCGGAGGCAGCATGGTCACTGGTGAGAGCCCAGGCACTGCTCCAACACCCTGTACAGTCAGAGCTCCATGGGGCCCAGAGCTCTAGCTCCTCACACCCATTTCCCCAGCATCTGCTGTTGGAGTCAGACTGCCTGATTGGAACCCCAGCTCTACCACTTTCAAGCTATGTGGCCTTAGGAAAGTTACCTGATTTCTCTGTGCCCTGGTCTCTTTGGAAGATAAAGCAACCACGATATGCCTCCAAGGGTAATTATGGAAATTAAGTCAACATTCAAAGTACTTAAGACTACTGCCAGGCCCTTCAAGCACCAGGTAAGTGTTGCCTGTTAGGATCCTCATCATATCCACATCTCACATGGAAGAATAATCCCTTCCCACTCCAGAAAGGTACCCTGAGAAATATGACAACACATCCAAGACCCCGCAGGACAGAAGGCACAGGTAGCAGGTGGAGGACTGGCATTCTGCTGTGATGAATGGCGTCCTGAATCAATGGCACGGGAACAAACCCACTCCCTCCTCCCTGGAGGAGCTGAAGCCCTCCACCTTCCTTTGCCCACGCTCCTTCACTACTAGGCCCCGAGAGGGCCCTGAGTGGCCTGAGGAGTTTATTTTGGTTTAAGACCCCAATGTTTAAGGAAGTTGAATCATTAAGCAGTACGTCACTAACCTGCCACCCCATCACCCCAGAGTGTGCAGCATGTTTCACACCAGCAGGGACGTGTGCCGACACAACAGCGCACCCCACAATTCAGAAAGTTAACGCTGGGACATTCCTACCCTCTGCTCCTCAGATCCCGCCAGTTTCCAAGTGCCTCACAAACACATCCTAAGGGGAACAAACACATTGCCACTCAGAAATGCATGGGATGTATCCACTTGTTCCTCCCGCCTTGGCAGTAGGGCACACTCTGTCACTGAATGGCCCTCATGATTGCAGGTTGGCTGGGGCCTGCAGCTCTCTGCACTTGCCCCACATCAGAGAGGACTAGGGCACATCCCCAGGAAAAGATCCAAATTCAAAACTGCATGTACGAGGCATGGGGCTGGGGCTCAGTGGCACAGCACCTGCCTGGCATGTGGGAGGCCCTGGGTTCCATCCTCAACACCCTATAAAAGAGAACAAATAAAATAAAGGTCTATTAACATCCAAAAAAATTATTAAAAAAAAAATGCTTGTACGGTTTCTACTGAACACAGGTTGCTTTTGCACCACTGTAGAATGAAAGACTCTAATCCAGCCCACAGGAGTTGAGAACTACCTGTCTTGTGACTCTACCACATTGGACCTGTTCAGAATCACCCACTGCCTTGAGCCGTCACATCGCTCAACACACCTTTGACTCCCTTGAGCTTCACGGTTTCAAAGATCACTGGCCAGTTCTTCAGCAGCAAATCCCACTTTTGGCTTGCCTGATGCTGATTAGATTCAGGTTAAAATATCTGGTCAGCCTCACAGAAGGAATGCTATGCATCACATCCTCATAGGTGGACACAATTTCAACTTGTTCCACTCCTGGTGATGGTCACTTGGTCTCTTCAGTTAGTGGCTGCTTGGGCTCTGCACCATGAACTTACTCCTTTCTCCCTTGTAACTCACAAGCCTCCTACAGACAAATAATGAAGTTATGTGAATTTCCCATTCGTCAAGCTTTCAATTTATTCACTTTTATCAGTATGGTCTCATCTTTCCTGCTTTTATTCAATGAGTCAGAATTCATTACTATTATTTACTCGGATGCTCTAATTGTCCCACGTTTTTCAGGTAGGAATCCCTTAAAGCTGGGTTCTGTGTCATTTGGACATGAACTCACGATTTTTCATAGTCTCTGCCACAATAAAATATTCCAACATCGTCACGTACTTTCCCTGCTCCAGCCCTGAAATGGGACATTTTTCCCAGGAATCCCATTTCCTTTCATGAGGATTGCTACACAAAAACCATCTGTCATTCCAGTGGCTTGGGAGGCTGAGGCAGGAGGATTGTGAGTTCAACCACAGCCTCCGTAACTTAGCGAGGCCCCATGCAACTAACCACAACAATGGCTCAAAATAAAAAAATAAAAATAAAAAGGGCCGGGGGTGTGGATCAGTGGTTATGTGGCCCTAGGTTCCATCCCTGCTATAAAATAAAAATAAAAAGCTGGTATCTGGAAGGTCAATGCTAACAGGGTCTGTGTGTATACATATGACTCATGTATTTGCACACAGGCATACACATCTCCAATGCAATGACATAGTCTGTGTGTATGTACACATAGTCTACATACAGAAAAACTGAGTTCACACTGATGCCTCCTGCGACCCACTCCCCGTGTTCATTCTTCTTTCCCTGTTCACAGCTCTCTTCTCCAACAGAGAAGCCCAGGCTCCACCACCCTTCATAGATTTACTTGCACATCAACCCTCTCTTGCTGCCAACCTCCACACCCAAGAGACACCCTCCTCACCCTGTGCAACCTCTTCCTAGGTGACCGAAACCTACACCTTCCTCACCTGCCCTATGGGATAACTTTCCCCAGCAGAAGGAAAGATGACTTTCCCCAGCAGAAGGAAGGACATGTGTGTTTTTACAGCAATTATTCTTTGGCTAGTCCCCTGACCCTTTAAGGGTTTGTTATTTGGTGTCAGACGACAGAGCGCGGGACAGGAAGGCTGTCCTGCATGCTAAATGGAGGGCTAACACTTAATACAGAAACCACAGGCAGCTTAGGGGAGCTCAGTGGAAGAAAATAGGAGGCTGGGGTAAGGGCACTTAAGGCTGTATTTTCAAAGGACAGGTGAAACGCCATGTTTGTATAGCAAAGATAAAAAATCCTGGTGGAGACACCGAGGAAGACTAGAAAGGAGCCCATCCCAGGAGGCGCTTCTCAGACTTCTCTGACAGAACCCATGAGGACTTTGTAATAGCAGCCTGGGGGACTCTAGGTGACATGGAAAGAAGAGAACAGGAGGGTGTGCAGCACCTGGACAGCCACAGAGGGGTACCGAGTTTTGATGCTGAGTGGGGATTTCTCTCACGTGCTTCTGGAAAGGTCAGGAGATCTGTGTCAACCTGGACCCTTCAACTGTTGGGCAGGTGGGCAGGGCAGCAATCAAAAAGCCACAAGGGGACTTCCAGCTTCAGTTCCAGCATGCAAATAGCTGGGAAGCACCCCTCCCATAAATACCAGCAGAGGCCAAGCAGACTGCAACTCAGAGGCTTTTCTTGGACTCATCAGAAAACCGAGGTCACGGGTCAAAACATAACGCCCAAAGCTAAAGCAGCACAGGTAATCCGAGGGGCACAGCTGGGACTTGCTCCCCCAGTGCTGAGTCATGAACTGCAGGACACTTGAGTCTTGAGTCTGACCCTGCGGGGGCCTGACTGAAACAGAGTAAGAAAGCCCTGGTGCTGCGATCTTAAGGGACCCCAAGGCAGCACGGGTGTTCTCACCAGAACCCCACCAGTTCCCACTGAAAGACCCCAGGGACACCTGCCCAGCTCTCTGGACAAGGGAACATAAGGCCATGCAGCATTCTCACGGCCTCACCCCAGCTGGGGAAAGGCCTTCTCTGACTCCTGTGTCCCCTCTGGCTTTCCTGTCCCCACAGAGGTGGGAGGAAGTGGCTAGAAAACACTTGGGAAGGTCACAGGCCAGGGTCACACGTCCACTGATGACTGAGATTGATGGATGATTCTAGGACCCTCCCCCTAGCCAACAGCAAAAGCTCCAGGATAAATGAGAGCACATGACAGCTCAAAGAGCAGGGAGACTGGGAAGTTCTCAACCCAGGGACAGAGGGGAGACCCAACCAGGGACATGGAGGAATGTGAGGCCTCTGGTACCTATAGCTACAGTAAACTGCAAAGACCCAAGTCCCAGCAGAGTAGCAAAGCACACACGGAAGACGATTTCCTCACTTGTTATTATTTTTATACACGTGTAAATAATAAGGTGTTTATATGCCATAATAAGTTCTTTATATATGTATATATAGATAGATAGATAGATAGATAGATAGAAAAACATGCCAGTAGGCAAGAAAATACACATGATTAAAAGATAAAGCATGCATCGGAATGACACACAGATATGACAGATCTTGGTACTTTGAGAGAACTTTTAAAATGTGATTTATAGGTGAAGCGCTCTAAAGAAAAGGTATAGAGTATGGAAGACTAGGTCATGAAAGCAGACAGATGGAAACTCTCAGACATGAAAAAAAAAATAAATAGAAATAAACAATAATGAAGATTGCACTTCATGGCTCATCAGTAGATGGGACAGTCAAGAAAACAATCAGTGAACTTGAAGACAGATCAACAGAAACCCCCAAACCCACTGAAAAGCCAAGAGAGAGACAGAGACACAGGAAGTACACAATATCTGACTGCTGGGGATAATTCCCAAAGATAGAAGGACCCCAAACTGGAAAAACAGGAGATGAGGAAAGCAATCATGTGAAGAAATAATGACCAAGAATTTTCCAAAATTAATGATACACACCATATCACAGATCCAAAAAGTACAGAGAACACCACGCAGATAATCCTAAAAAACAAAGTAAAAATATTGACAAATCTACACTGAGGTATATTATATTCAAGTTGCAGGAACCAAAAGAAAATCTTTAAAGAACAAGGAGTGTGAAGCAGACAGCCTAGAAGAACATGGTAATTATAGCAGACTTCTCCAAGCATGTAATCAAGAGAGCTGAAATAAGGTGTTGAAAGAAATGAATCACTAATAAATCTAAATGAAGTCAGGATTTTTTTTGGAGGGGGGATACTTGGTATTGAATCCAGGGGTGCTCTACCACTCAACAACATCCCCACTTGTTTTATTGTTTGTTTTGAGACAGGGATTCAACAAATTGCTGAGGCTGACTTCAAAGATGTGATCCTCCTGCCTCCTTCACCTAAATTGGTAGGATTAGCAGCAAGCACCACCATACCAGGCTGTGTCCAGAGAAATTATCCTTCAAAATTGAAAAAAAAAAAAAGGCTTTCTTGAAAAAGAACAGGAAGTCCATTTCCAGCAGACCTAACCATCAAATTCGTCAGAAAGAAAACACATAGGTCAGTAGCTCTGAACTATGTAAAGAGAAGAAGTGTGTCTCAGAGGAAAGAAATGAGGGTAGATTCAAATTTCTTCTTTTTCCTATTCCTCAGTAATCTAAAAGAAATGTTTGAAGGGTTAACAAAAACTTTATTGAGTGATTACACTATATAAATAAGTGAAATGGATGACAATGTCAGAAAAGATGAGACAGAATCTGGGAATACTAGTATATCTGCATCTCGGACAAGCATGGTGGTGCACACCTACAATCCCAGGGGCTCAGGAGGCTGAGGCAGGAGGATAACAAATTTAAGGCCAGCCTCAGCAACTCTGAGACCTTGCCTCAAAATAAACCTCCAAATGGAGTGGGATATGCCTCAGTGCTTAAGCGTCCCTGGGTTCAATTCCCAGTACACACACACACACACACACACACAAAATAAGTCTACATTTCATGTGAAACAGCATAATATTTGAACGTAGACACAGACTAATCTGGACATTATGTTCCAAACCAGAAATATATACTACAAATTCTTTTCAACCTATTGTTGGCAACCTAACAGATAAATGGCATCACCAAGCATTCTGCGAAAGAAGTCAGGAAAAGAGGTTCAAAAGAAAAAGAACAGAACAAGGAATAGAAAACAGTTACCAACCTGGTAGAGATTCATCTAACAATGCCAACAATCACTTTACATGTGAATGGCCTAAATACACCAACTAATCACCCAGGGATTTTCAGAATGGACTTAAGAAAAAGAAAAAAGGAAGAAAGAAAGAAAGAAAAGAAAACCAAGGCCCACAAGAAACCCATGTCACAGTCACACAAAGTAAAAGGAAAGGGGTGGGGCTAGGGATGTAGCTCCGTGTCAGAGTGCTTGCCTAGTATGCCCAACTCCCTGATTTCAATTGTTCACACCCACAAAATTTCCACCAGCAAACAGGATCCACCAACATATAAAAGAAATTACACCTCATGACCAAGTGGGACTGCTCCAAGTATGCAACAATGGTCCAGCATTCGAAAATTCATCAATATAGAAGTAGGGGGGGGAATCACAAAATTTTTCCAATTGATACGCAAAGCATTTGACAAAAATGGAACACCCGTTCATGATTAAAGGGAAAAAAAAAAAAAAAAAGAGCAAACGGGGAATCAAGAACTTGTCTAACTTGACAATATCATTTACCTTCTCACCCCAAAACCCTACAATGAATATCATACTTACGGAGAAACTCAACACTTTCCTGATAACCAGGAACAAGGTAAAGACAACTTCTCCTATCACTCCTATTCAACGTCACACCGAAAGATCCAGCTAATATGCTAAGACGAAAAGAGGAGACAGAAGGTATACAGAGAGGAGAAATAAAACTGTTCAAAGACGACATGCTTTTCTTTAGAAAAATAAAGGAAAGAATCAAGAAAACTTAAGGAACTAAGAAGCACAGCAGAGCTGCAGGGCAGAAGGATAGCATGAGGACTGCTTTCCAACACTCCAGCAAAGGACGCTGTAACTTGGGCGTGGGGAGTAGACACCAATGACAAGCCAGAGAAACGCAGGAAGGAGAACAAACCCGAGGCAAGGCCATCCTGACACCGTGTCTCCCAAGAAATCGCCACCTGCCACTCAGCCCGGGGCTGGGAGCTGCGGCCGGCCACCCCCGCGAGCCCCTTACGGCTGAGGCCACCGCCCTCCTCGCCTACTCGTCACGCCGCCCTAGGATGAAGGAGCCGCTGCTCCTCTCGGTCACCCAGAGCTTCAGGGCACCTCGTCGGGCCTGTTTCCCTTTCTTCCGGGGCCCCGCTTCACGTAGCCCGGGCCAAGGCCGCAGGTGGCCCAGCTCGTAGGGAGGAGGCGGCGGCTGTGCGGAAACGCAGACCGGCGGGTGCCCAGCGCTCGCACTTCCGCAAGCGCAGCGGGAGGAGCGTCCCGGCGAACCCCGCGCAGCCCGCCCGGCCGCCCAGGCAGCGTCCGCACCA
This sequence comes from Sciurus vulgaris, assembly GCF_902686455.1. Taxonomy (NCBI): domain Eukaryota; kingdom Metazoa; phylum Chordata; class Mammalia; order Rodentia; family Sciuridae; genus Sciurus; species Sciurus vulgaris. Next base: position 21,329,766 of record NC_136475.1, read on the forward strand.
CCCCGAGCCCCTCTCAGCCCCGCAGGCTGCACAGGCGCCTCCCGGGTTTCCGGGTCCCAGCCCCCGGCTGGGAGCGGCGGGCGCGGCGGTCAGCGAGACCCCAGGCCCGGCCCACCCCCGCCACCCCCTTACGGTGAGGTGACCGATCCCCTCCCCGTGCCCGCGGCGCTACTGTGGCAAGAAGTAGCCGCCGCTCCTCTGGGCCACCCAGAGCTTCAGGGTTCTTCACGTACCTCCTCGGGCTTGAGCCACATCCCGGGCGACCCGGCTGCACTGCGGGGAGCCGCTTCACATCGCCCGGCCACCAGCAGCACCGGGCCCAGTTCGCTTGGCAGGAGGCGGCGGGAGCGTTAGCGCGGGAACCGCACACTCGCAGGTGCCCAGCGCTCGCAGTTCCCGGAGCGCAGTGGGAGGAGCTCGCCCCGCGCAACCCGCGTAGTCGCGCTCCGCCCCGCCCCCGTCCCGCCCAGCCGCGCGCCGCCCCGCCCCCGTCCCGCCCAGACTGGCGGCGACCCCACCACAACCCGCCTCAATCCCGCCGGCTCCGGCTCTGCCTTGGGGTTGGGAGGGGGGTTTCTGCATCCCAGCGGTCGACTCAGGGTTCCCAAGTGGAGGGAGGAGGTCCGATCCCGCTGCCAGGTCCCCTCCCTCCCGTCCCGCACAGATGGCGGGGAAGCGCCTGGACAGCGGCTCGGCTCCAATCCCCCGGGTGGCGGCTCCTGGGAAAGAGCTCAGGGTGGCGGGAGCCGCCCCCACACGCCTCATTCGAAGAGGCGGAGGAAGGACCTGGGGAAGAGACGTCTTGCTCTCCAAGCTGCGGATTGACAAGCCCTTTACCTCTGGAAGAACAGAATGCACTAATAATGCAAACCAGTAAAGCAAGTGTGTTTGGGTTTTAAAGAACATTTTGGAGATCTCCCAAAAATAGCATGAAAAATAAAAACAGTTATGTTCGGACTTGTTAGCACACTTTCTTAAGGATTTATTTTAATTCACACATCATACTTTTCCATATTTATTTTTTTTTTTCATTCCGCTACGTTTATACGATGGGTAATGAGTCTATCAGGATAACTGGCATATCCATCATCTCAAACATCATTTCTTTGAAGGCACATTTGGGAAGCTCTCCCAAGTGAACCACCTGAGCTGCAGGAAAGGCGCTCATGAACATCAGCTCATATTCCTGAATGTGCTTCTGATGCAATCCATACACATTCACCCATACTTTCAATATTATTCAGTTTTATCTGTCAAATATTCAATAGGAAAGAAGCATGGAAAGACAGGAATTTGAAAATTACGTGGGAGGCGATGGGAAGAGCACCATGGGGCAGTACAGCCTGACTCCTCTCTTCCCAACCCCACGGCTCCTGCCCATGTCTCCCATTACTCAAGTCTGACAGAAGCTCATGGGAGGTCAGGATGCTCCAGGATGCAGTTTTCAGAGGTCAGCCTTCCAGCACAGAGCAAGGTGGAGAGGGTAGCTGGAGCAGGGGATGGAGAGCATCCAGCACAGGTGCTGACAACTTCCTGTTGTCACTCCTTTGTGAGGGCTCACCATCCCTGGATGGTAGAATTGCATTTTGTCCCCCAAAATCCATGTGTGGAAGTCCTCAACCCCATTTCCTCAGAATGTGACCTAATGGAAATAGAGTCATTACAGATGTAATTAGTTGAAAATTAGGTTACTAGGGTAGATTTTAGTTCCGTATGATTGGAGTGCTTACAAAAAGGGGACATTTGAACAGCCAGACCTACAGGGAGAATACCATGTGCAGATTGGAGATATGGCCAGGAGGTGCCAGAAGCTAAGAGAGAGGCCTGGAGCAGTTCTTGCCTAGCACCCTCACAAGGACCAACCTGGCTCTCAGACATCCAGCCTGTTCCAATGCTGCTTCTGTGTTGAAACCTCCCGGTTTGTGGGACGTTATCAACGTCCTAGCAAAAGAAGACAGATGCTTCCTGAATCCTGCTCACAGCTGTTCAGCAGCACATCAGTTCCAACATTCAGAGAAAGATTCTGTTTGCTGCCTGGTGCTGACTGATAGCAAGGGGGACCACAGTTCCTCAATGTGGCGTTCTGGCTGGGTTATGCACATGTCTGTGCCCGTGTAGGGAACAGAAGGAATACTAGTAGCCCATGCCATTTCGCAGCAGCAAGAGGACCCTGTTAGCACTGATGGCAGGAGGAGCACTCCATGGAGGATGAGGCCTCATTGTCCCTGCTACTGTTCAGAGTGTTCTCTGTGACAACAGTGACCATCACATAAGATTGTGGAGTTAGATGGCTGTTCCTGTGTGCCGTGGAAGTGTCACGGAAAAACAAGTGAACACAAACTATTAATTCTCATGTGAAGGTCACCATATGGCAAAATTCAAAGAATCCCTTGTCTTCATAATCGCAGGACACACAAAGTCTTCTTCAGATCCTACAGAAAATCGTTGCAAGGGGGACATGCTGAACCTCAGCACTTCCTCTGCAAAGATGGAGACCCTGATGGGGAAGAAGTAAGACCTTAGATTTGTGAAGAGACCATTTGGTCAGATGCAGACCAAGCTGGACTGCCAAATCTCAGCTTTCTTTGCCTACATGGTAGCTTCTCCTTGCCACTGGAGGAAATTTCCCTTTATTACAGGAAACCCTCATGCGGCTTCACCAGGGACTTGCAGTGAATGCCTGTTCTCCAGACCTTCCCCCGATGCACCACACTGAATCCAGGAGCAGCATAAGAGAACTCCCAGCAGAGCCCAGCAGCAGGACTGAAGGTAGCAGGGGATGGGGAAGGAGAAATGGATCATATCCTGAGCCACTTGGGTCTTGCCCATGTATGTATAGTGGGAATCAGCTGAGGATCAGGTAGGGGAGTGAATTCTACAGTGTTCCACCAAGAAGGCTGAAGTGTAAGATTGCATTTAGTGATATTTACAAATACGCATATACTCACCTGGGATCCATGATTTAATATATTACATATTGGAGTGTTAAAAATATTTTGGAAAAAGTGGTATGAATATACTGCGAATTCACTGAAAACCACTCAACACTTTAAAATCTACTTGGAGAAAGCTGATACTTTTGGAAATGTTTATTGTCCATAGCAATACCTTGGGCCCATATAGATACCCCTGATATGATTAGAAGATTAATATTCTTGAATAACTATGATTGTATATTTAAAATTTTAGTACACTATAGACAATCTTACAGAAACGAAATAATTCTTATAATAAATTTATGCCTATATATCTGTTCTTCATTATCTCCTTTGAATTCATCTGAACATATTACTGGTTTCCTTATCAATGAAGAACTTGAGAAAACCTCTGACCCATGTTAGTTTCTTTTCTTTTTCTTTTTTTCTTTCTTTTTTTTTTTTTTTTTTTTTTTTTTGGTTCAAACCAAGGGCCTTATGCTTAGGAGGCAAGCATTCTGACTGAGCTATCTCCCCAGCCCCCATGTTCATTTTGTATTTAATGACAGCCATACTTTCAACCCTTTGAAAATCACACCTAAACAGTTATAAGGGGCACAAGGTTAGCAGGATGCTGAAATTTTTTCATTGCAGTTGGCAGATGGAAAAAGGAGAGAGAAGTCTAAAGGAAAGGACCTTCAAAGATACTTTCCCCCTCCTACCCAGGACACCAATGCGCCATTGAGCTTATACCCTGTGGCAAGAAAAGATGATAGTCCCTCAGCCTGGAGCCCTTTGTGAAGTACACCTGGAGAGGCAGGCATGGTTAGGACGTGGTTAGGACACATCTGTCCCTGTGGCCATTTGAGAACCATCACAGGGGCAAGGGACACAGCATGCTGACTTTACGGTGATGAGCAGTCAGAGATGAAAGCACACCACCATTCAAAACTTCACAACCATGGCACATGCTTGCAATCACATGTATTCAGGAGGCTGATGCTGGAGTAGTGTACATTCAAGGCCAGCCTCAGCAAATCAGTGAGACCCTATCTCAAAATAAAAATTAAAAAGTGTTGGGGAATGTAGCCCAGTGGTAAAGAACATGTGCAAGGGCCTGGGTTCAATCCTCAGCACCACAGAAGAAAACAAAACAAAACCAAAACTTTATAACCACCATGGGTTTCTGGGACCATGAACTGGGCTGGTGAGGACTAGCTGAAATGACCATGGGTTTGGTGAGAATCCTCAAAAATCTCTTTTCAGAGGATCTCAAAGCCTCCAAACACAAAGTCGTGATAAGGAGATGGAAACATGCTCCTCATGGTGGCTCCTGCCCATAATCACAGCGCCTCAGGAAGTTTAGGCAGGAGGATCACAAGTTTGAGGCTATCCTTAGCAAATCTTCCGTTTGTGTTTCCCCTAATGTACTAAGAGCTCTGAAGGGAAGCCCAGGTCCCAGGTTCTGGGTTCTCTTCCTGTCCCTGTCTCTATAGTCATGTGCCCCAGAGAAGGCACTTCACCACGAAGTCACCTCCTGTATTCTCACATTCTGCCACCATGCCTCCCATCCTGTGGACACCAAATCAGTCACAAGCAGCCCAGGAGTAGGCTGACAAATTTTTCAGGATTAGTACAGCCAAGAATCATTCACTGAGTGCACTGAACAGGCTGGCACTGTGAGACATTTCTAGGACTCAGAAAAGAATCAATCCTGGTTCCTGGCATCCCATGTTACTAGGGGAATATTCCCCAAAGACAGAAGAACTATGCACCTAGCACAGTGCTTGTTGTATTTTCAAAAGACATCTCATTTTCTTGGTGATAAACTTGGAAGGAAATCAAAATTGATCCCATTTTATAAAAGAGAAAACTCAGGCCCTTCGAACTGTTGAGTTAACTAGCCAATAACTCACATGGGACAGCAGAACAGCATTTGCTGCTGAAATTTTCTGAGTCCCAAACCAAACTTTTTCCATGGACACATGCTTTAAGTTGCTTTCAGTCTATTCATGGTAACAGACTGGAATCACAGTTGCTTCTCTTAGCAATAAAGTTGACGGTCACCACCACCACCACCACCAAAAACAACAACAAAATCATCTGGAGTCAAACAACATGGATTCAAAAAGACTGATCTGAATTTAAAATTCTGCTTTCCCTGGTCTCCACTTGTGCAACCAGGAGCAAGTCTCTGAACCTCCAATCCTTTCAGTTTCCTCACTGATATGTGTGTCTCACTGAGACATAGGAGGCTTTAAGAGGTAACCTAGGCCCCACATGTGCTAGTGACTTGTCCTGTGTACATCTAGTACATAGTAGCTGTTATACTCACCTCTGGGTAATACCAGTGGTAAACCTGGTCATGCCTGTGACATATCTCCCTCCGGCCAGCAATTCTGAGATTACTTTGGGATCATGAGGGCTGAAGGACTTGCCCTGGCATACTCCAGAGCACAGGAAGAGATAAGCACCCAGGAAAGGAGGACAGTGAGTCATAAATAATGACCTACGGTGCTTTGAATGAGAGGAGGCCATCAAAATCTTTGGGGACATGTAAGATCTGGACAGCAGTTAAGTCCTCATGGTGCATAGCAACAGCATGGTGGGAGCACACATAAGTGGGAGCAATCATACCATGAGGCAGGCTGGGGAGGCAGCTCTGTGGTACAGCACTTGCCTAATGCATGCAAGGTCTGGGTTCCATCCCCAGTCCCACATAACAGAGGAAATGCCGGGGACCAGCCCAAGCAGCAGAGTCCAGGGGTCCTTGATGGCCTGAAATACAAAAGCCCCGAGTGATTAGACGGCGCAGCGTCGGCGATGGACAGCAACCACACAGACTCCGGTCAATGTTAGGATGCTGACAAGTTTATTGAGCTTCTTAACAGTTTTTATACCCTTCACCCATACTACTAAAAATATTTATGATTACATACTAGTTTCTTTGAAGAGGGAAGTTCTTAGCATTTTGTTAATAGGTAACAGATGTTCCGTCTGCTTAACTGACCAACTGGCGCCATCTGGTACATTCATCTTCCCCCACGCAGGTCTCATGAATTCCCATAATGGGTTTAATTTGACCCGAAACTTTACAAAAACAAGTTGATGTATATTGCTTAATATTCTTTAAAGTTTAATCTTTGTTTTAACTTTCTTTTTCCTAAATAAATCACAGTTACACTAATCTATGGTTATGATCATAAAGCTTAAATCATTAATACTTCAAGAAAGATGTTATCCAGAACTTTCTTTCTTTTGATCTAAATATATACTAGTATTAAAAACAGGGGCTAATTTTTATAAAAGAAACTAGATGTACTTGATATGAAAGGCACAAAGGAGTGATCTTATTAATGTTTAAAAGAATAATAGAAATTAACCAATCATCACATGATATATTGCTCCAGAATGTTTACCATTTTTTGTAAGATTATTGGTGTTTAGCGTACATAGTTGAATTTTTATTTTACTGGAAAAATATGTAGACTTAGGTAAATCATTTGTATTCCGTCATCCCTCAATCGAAAGGTGACAAAAGTTCACTTTAATTCTAGTGAAACAAAAAAGAAAACAAAAAATAGGAGAACAATTAGTACTTTAAGGAAGTAATTTCAACTTTAACTCAACTTACGACGAGACCTTGCCATCGTCTTCCAGAGAAGACCTTAGCAGAGCCCAACTTACGACGAGTCCTTGCCATCATCTTCCAGAGGGAGTTTCCAACCTCTGGCATGGGCTGTTATCCGCTAGGCACATTTCCCTGGCATGAGTTCTATATGTTGAGTGCCCCCACAAGGAAACCCATAGGCTGAGGCACTGAGAAAGGAAACCAGAGGAAGCAGGAGGGACTGAGTTCTCTTTCAGAATAATGCTCTCTCATAACTAAATTAGGGTACCAGGAGATCTACCTTAATCCCCTTCCAGGAGAATTGCAAGTGACTGAAGTTCTAAAGGTTAGCATAATAATATTTCCAGGGTGGATGCCTAAATTTTGAGAAAAAGGAGTTTTCATATTTTTAACTGACTTTGCAGTGGGGAAGGGAAGCAGGGATGGGAGGGTGAGAGAGGTCAGATAGATCTTGCTCCTGGGGGCTTTCTGGTTTCCTGTTCTTCAAAGTACTCAGCATACAAACACAGCTTACTTTGGGATTCATTTTCTGAGCCCTAACATCCATAATGAAAGTGTTATGGGGCGCAACTTAAGAAAAGACTGATCACCACTGAGAAGTCCAAGTTTGAGAGTCTTTATTAAGTGGGCTGGCTGACTGTCTCACACAATGCCCCAAAAAATGGCTATTGGGAGAACAGCCCTGACCACAGGGTTGTAGGGGTTCTTATACCAAAAATTACATTAATCATAGCTGTGAGGTGTCCCCCAAAAGTTCACATGGGGGACAATGCAAGAAAGTTCAGTGGAGAAATGATTGGGTTGTAAGAGTCTAAACTCAATCAGTGATTTACTCCCCTGACAGGGATTAGCTGAGTGGTAACTGAAGTGGTAGGGTATGGCTGGAGGAGGTGGGAATCCAGGTGTGGTTTTGGTTATATATTTGTGTTTGGCGAGTGGAGTCTCATTCTGCTTGGACTGCTTCTCTCTGCCATACTCTTCTGCCATGATGTCCTACCTCAGCTAGAGTCCTGAGGAATGGAGCTGACCTTGTGTGGACTAAGACCTCTGAAACCCTCAAATAAACTTTTCATCCTCTACAATTGCTCTGACCACATCCTTTAGTTGCTGTAGTGCAAAAGCTGACTAAAACAAGAGGTCTTCCCCAAAAGTTGAAATGAATATAGAGCATTTATAATAATAATAATATAATGTTATTATTAGTAGTAATAATATAGCTTCTGGAGTCACACTGAGTTTTACCTCTAGTTCTGTTTTCAAGCTTTGTGACTTTAAGCAAGCTACACTACCTCTCTAAATTTAATTGTCCCACTCTGCCTAGATTTTTTCTAATAATTATACTAAATCAAATAATTCACTTAGAGCTCATAGCACAGTGCCTAGAAAACATTACATGGACAAGAAATATTATTTTGTAAGTCAAGTGTGGTGACACACACCTGTAATCCCAGCAACTCAGAGGAGTCTGAGGCTTCCGAGGTCCCAGCTGACATGGGTAACTCAGTGAGACCCTGTCTCAGGATAAAAGATAAAAATGACTAGGTCTACAGCTGAGTAGGAGACTTCCCATGGTTCCATCCCTAGGATACACACAAAAATGGTATATTTTTCATCAAAACCAAGATTCTCTTATCAGATTTTGCTAGTCTCAATAATGTCCATCTCTTTCCTTTTTCTATTCTCAAAACTCCATTTTGTTTCTTACCTAACCTCAGAACTGTGGTTTGTCCCTCCAAATGTGCCTCAATTGGCAGGCCAATCAGAATCACTTGTGATTATTCATCTCAAACTCTAAAATCCAATAGGACTTGGAAGGATGTGTTTCAAGCCCTGAAGGAAAATAGCTGTTGACCAAGATTGCTACATTTAGCGAAGCTATCTTCAGATTTGAACATGAAATCAAACCTTACAAGATAAGCAGAAACCAAAAGAATTCATGAATGATGCTGAAGGAATAGTACACACAGAAGAAATCAAAAGCAAACTCCAGAGCTCACAAATGAACAAATCTCAAATGAAGGGCAGCTAAGCAAATGAGAAACAGGACCAAGTTCAACATAATCAAAATGGCACAAATTAATAAACTTCTCTCTTTAATAATAAATATAAATGTTATCAATCCTTCAATGAAGAGACATAGGTTGACAAAATGGATTAAAAAATAAGAGCCAACTATATTTTGAAGTGCTGGGGATTTGAACCCAGGGCCTTGTGCTTGCAAAGCAAGCACTCTACCAACTGAGCTACATCCCCAGCCCGCCAACTATATTTTGTATGCACAAAATTACCTCACAGGCATAAATATCATAAGACTCAAAGTGAAAGAATGGAAATTGATATTGTTATCAATCCTTCAATGAAGAGATACAGGTTGACAAAATGGATTAAAAAATAAGAGCCAGGGGGGTAGGACACTCAGCCGTCACCGCTTGCTCTGCTGGCCGCTACCTGCAGCAAGACAGGGCCGCCATCGCCGGGCGACGACGAGGAGGAGGCAGAGGAGGCGGCCGCCGCAGCCGGGGCCCCAGCCGCCGCCACCGGAGCGACAGGTGATTTGGCTTCTGCACAGTTAGGAGGAGCACCAAACCGATGGGAGGTTTTGTCAGCCACACCTACAACTATAAAAGATGAAGCTGGTAATCTAGTACAGATTCCAAGTGCTGCTACTTCAAGTGGGCAGTATGTCCTTCCCCTTCAAAATTTGCAGAATCAACAAATATTTTCAGTTGCACCAGGATCAGATTCATCAAATGGTACAGTGCCCAATGTTCAATATCAAGTAATACCACAGATTCAGTCAACAGATGGTCAGCAGGTTCAGATTGGTTTCACAGGCTCTTCAGATAATGGGGGTATAAATCAAGAAAGCAGTCAAATTCAGATCATTCCTGGCTCTAATCAAACCTTACTTGCCTCTGGAACACCTCCTGCTAATATCCAGAATCTCATACCACAGACTGGTCAAGTCCAGGTTCAGGGAGTTGCAATTGGTGGTTCATCTTTTCCTGGCCAAACCCAGGTAGTTGCTAATGTGCCTCTTGGTCTGCCAGGAAATATTACCTTTGTACCAATCAATAGTGTTGATCTAGATTCTTTGGGACTCTCAGGCAGTTCTCAGACAATGACTGCAGGCATTAATGCCGATGGACATTTGATAAACACAGGACAAGCTATGGATAGTTCAGACAATTCAGAAAGGACTGGTGAGCGGGTTTCTCCTGATATTAATGAAACTAATACTGATACAGATTTATTTGTGCCAACATCATCTTCATCACAGTTGCCTGTTACAATAGATAGTACAGGTATATTACAACAGAACACAAATAGCTTGACTACTTCTAGTGGGCAAGTCCATTCTTCAGATCTTCAGGGAAATTATATCCAGTCGCCTGTTTCCGAAGAGACACAGGCTCAGAATATTCAGGTTTCTACAGCACAGCCTGTTGTACAACATCTACAACTTCAAGATTCTCAGCAGCCAACCAGTCAAGCCCAAACTGTGCAAGGTATTACACCACAGACAATCCATGGTGTGCAAGCCAGTGGTCAGAATATATCACAGCAGGCTTTGCAAAATCTTCAGTTGCAGCTGAATCCTGGAACCTTTTTAATTCAGGCACAGACAGTGACCCCTTCTGGACAGATAACTTGGCAAACATTTCAAGTACAAGGGGTCCAGAACTTGCAGAATTTGCAAATACAGAATACTGCTGCCCAACAAATAACTTTGACGCCTGTCCAGACACTCACACTTGGTCAAGTTGCAGCAGGTGGAGCCTTGACTTCAACTCCAGTTAGTCTAAGCACTGGTCAGTTCCCAAATTTACAGACAGTTACAGTAAACTCTATAGATTCTACTGGTATACAGCTACATCCAGGAGAGAATGCTGACAGTCCTGCAGATATTAGGATCAAGGAAGAAGAACCTGATCCTGAAGAGTGGCAGCTCAGTGGTGATTCTACATTGAATACCAATGATCTAACACACTTAAGAGTACAGGTGGTAGATGAAGAAGGGGACCAACAACATCAAGAAGGAAAAAGACTTCGGAGGGTAGCTTGCACCTGTCCCAACTGTAAAGAAGGCGGTGGGAGAGGTACCAATCTTGGGAAAAAGAAGCAACACATTTGTCATATACCAGGATGTGGTAAAGTCTATGGGAAGACCTCACATCTGAGAGCGCATTTGCGTTGGCATTCTGGAGAGCGCCCTTTTATTTGTAACTGGATGTTCTGTGGCAAAAGATTTACTCGAAGTGATGAATTACAGAGGCACAGAAGAACACATACAGGTGAGAAGAAATTTGTTTGTCCAGAATGTTCAAAACGCTTTATGAGAAGTGACCACCTTTCCAAACATATTAAAACACATCAAAACAAAAAAGTTATTCACTCTAGCAGTACAGTGCTAGCCTCTGTGGAAGCTGGGCGAGACGATACTTTGATAACTGCAGGAGGAACAACACTTATCCTTGCAAATATTCAACAAGGTTCTGTTTCAGGGATAGGAACTGTTAATACTTCTGCCACCAGCAATCAGGATATCCTTACCAACACTGAAATACCTTTACAGCTTGTGACAGTTTCTGGAAATGAGACAATGGAGTAAATATTACACAAATACTTATTCATTGTGGTTATTTTTATACAGTAGTGAGAAGAATATTGTTCCTAAGTTCTTAGATATCTTTTTATTGATGTGCAAAAATTTTTGGATTGACAGTAACTTGGTTATACATGACACTGAAATGCCTTACTTTGTATGATATTCCATAGTATATTAAAAATGGTAAATTGCATGGGTTTTGTAGGTACTTTTGGAATCTAGAAGAAATGAAATTTTACCAAGTTATATAAAGAGAAAATTGAATTTAACAATGCGAATGGTAGTCTAACCAAATGCATCAATCCTGTGTGGTTTAGTGTAAAAATGAGAACATGTTGGTATTTATCTATTGTAAGATAAAAAAAAAAAAAAAAAAGTTGGTGGGTGAAAGAAATCATGTTATGATAAAAATTTTTGTAATTTTCTTGATGACTGGAATTTTTATTATGCATAACTGACAAATCAAGTTTCCAAGCAAATTTTACATAGTGTAGGCTTTACTTAGCTTATCAATTTGTCATTTTGAAGCTAATTATTTTAATTAGGTTAACTATGTACAATATTTTAAGCATTACTCTTGTAAGATTTTGAAAACTACATTTTAACATGGAACTCTAGGGATAGTCACCTTTTAAATCCTGTTGAAAAGCCATGTTTAAGATTTAATTTGCCAAAATAATGTCTTGTTAATATTCTTTCAATAACGAAGTTGGGCAATATAACCAATCTTTAAAAAAGTTTAAAATGTATAGGTTGAGGCATTTGGGTGGTAAAAAATGTTATAGTGAATTATCCCTTTTCTTGAATATTAGAGGACCAAAAAAATAAGGTGTATTGCGTCTTAGCAGTGATTTTTATCCAATCTTGTTTCTAAAAACCATGTCTGCCAGGGCCTTAAAAGCCATCATGTAAATTACCAGTAAAGTATAACATATGCAAACATAACAAAATCACTTCCATAGTGACGATACTCCAACCATATGGATATTAGTCATAGAAAACTAGAGGTTTTATGGTATTTTTTTAAGTTTTTTTTTGTTTTTTTTTGTCTAGGTAGTCAGTCTGCACTTAAATATCAACCATTTTCCTTTTTTGCTTCTTCCCTTAAAATTTATATGTATTCAATACATTTAATTGAGAAACGTATGTTTTTTTATTATGCTGTATTTTCTTTTTCTTTTTTAATTATTGTTTATATTTTCAATTAAAAATGTACAAAATAAAGTTACATTGCTGGTCTTGTAAGAGCTATACAATTTTCCTAAATGTATACCTATAACTGCAGCAGTTCACCTATTTCAAAAATCTGAAATTCTGTTCATTTGTTATCTTTAAGACCACCTCAGATTTAAAGGCTACCTTATTGTACGTTTAAAGTGTATTATAACAGTGTGGTAGTTAATAAAACACTATTTAAAAAAAAAAAATAAGAGCCAACTATATTTTGTTTGCACAAAATTACCTCACAGGCATAAACGTCATAAGGCTCAAAGTGAAAGAATGGAAATTGATAGGCCGATCAAATGGAGCCCCCAACAAGCAGGAATAGCTACTCATGGAGTCTTCAAGGAAGCAGGAATACTGATTCTCATATCCAAATTAATTAGAAGAGACAAAGAAGGTCACTTCATAATGATAAAGGGAACAATCCAACAAGAAGATATAACAATAGTAAATATTTATGCCCCAAATGTTGGTGTATTTAAACACATAAAGCAGACACGATGCAACCTAAAGAAGACTCAGACCTCATTACAGTATCGAGTGATTTCAACACAGCCCTGCTTTAATAGATAGGTCATTCAGACAGAAATTCAGGAAAGACCGCTCAGACTCAAAAATTATAACTCAAATAGACTGAACAGACATGTATGGAATATTTTATCCAACAACAGCTGAATTCACTTTCTTTTCAGATGCTCATGGAAACCTCTCCAAAACCAGACATATTTTAGGCTACAAAAATAACTCTTAGTAAATACAGAAGAACTGATACAATTTCTAGCATTCCATCAGATAATGCAATGAAATTAGAGATCAACACCCCAAAAAACTACAGAAGCTATAAAAACACATGAAGATTGAACAATACACTTTGAATAGAGAATGGGAAACAGAGGAAATCTGTGAAAATTTTTTTAAAATTAGAATCAAACAGTAATAGTGATGTAACATTCCAGAACTTCTAGGACCCAAGGAAGGTGGTTCTAAGAGGATAATTTATATCTATGAGTGCCAACATAAAAAAATCTGAAGACCCCAAAAAGGATCTCAAGTTTCGAGGAAAACAACAACAAACCAATTAAAAACCCAGTAGAAGGATGGAATTAAAATCAGAGCCCAAAATCAATGAAATAGAGAATTTTAAAAATTGTAAGGAAATAAATGAAATACAGAGTTGTTTCTCTGCACAGACAACTATAAATCCTTAGTCAAATTAAGAGAAAGATGGAGAGAGAGAGAGAGAGAGAGAGAGAGAGAGAGAACACCAGCAACCACATTCAAGAACGAAGAGATGAGAAAGAAGAAATCACCACAGACATCACAGGAATCCAGAGAATCATTAGCGACTACTTTGAAAATTGATACTCTAGTCAGTTGGAAAACTTAGATGTAAATACATTTGTAGACATATATAACCTGCCAAAATTCAATGAAGAGGACATAGAAAAACCTAAACAGACCAGTAACTAGTAATGAGATAGAAGCAGTAATAAAAGCCTAACAAAGAAAACCCAGGTCTAGATGGATTTTCTGTTAAATTCTTCCAGGACACATCAAGGAATGAAAACTATAGATCAATGTCCTGATGGAATTAGATGTCAAAATTCTCAATAAAATAATAGCAAACATATTCAGTGACATATGAAGAAGATTGAATATCATGACCAAATTGGTTTCATTCCAAGGATGTAAGGATGGTTTATCATATAAATATCCAGAAATATATGACAGAGGATTAGTATTCAGAATATATAAAGAACTCCAAAATTTACCACCAAATAACTAAATAAACCAATCAATAAATGGGCAAATGAGCTAAACACATACTTCTCAAAATTAGAAATACAAATGGCCAAAAAATGTATATAAAAGCTCAATATCTTTTGCAATTAATTTGATTAGATTTGATTTGCCATTTGCAAATCAAAACCACACTGAGATTTCATCAAGCATACAAACAAAAATAAATGCTGGAGAGGATGTGGGGGAAAGGAACGCTTCTATCCTGTTGATGCAAATGTTAATTAGTATAATTGCTGTGGAAATCAGTGGGATGCACTCAAAAGAAGAATGAACCCACTATGTGACCTAGCTAAAGGACCCCTTGGTTATTTATTCTAAGGAATTAAAGTGAGCACAATTTTCATTGCATACATGCCACGTTTACAGAAGCACAGTTCATGATAAGCAAATTATGGAATAAGCTGATATATCTATCGATGATAAGTAGATAAAGAAAATGTGGTATATATACACAGTGGAGTTTTATTTAGCAGTAAAGAAGAATGAAATTGTGTCACTTGCAGGAAAATGAATAGAAGTTGAAAGCCTTGTAAGGATAAGTAAACCAGACTCAGAGAATCAAGGGTCATATGTTTTTCTCTCATATGTAGAAGATAGAGAGAGAGAGAAAAAAAAAAAAAGGAAATGAAAAATACAGGGGCAGGGGATCTCAAGAGAGAGGAAGGAAGACTAGTCGAATAGAAGTCAGGGCCCAGGGGAAGGGATAGGGGAGGGAAAAGGGAAATACCAGAGAGGAATATTGACCAAATTACATTGTTATATCATGTGCATGGAAGAGTATGTAACAATGAATGCCACTAAAATTTATAATTATAATTCACAAATAAAAATAGGGGAAGCCAAACTCACAAAGTTGAGGCAAAAACAAAACCAAGAATACCCTCAGCAACAAAGCTGACTCAATGGCCATGCTGGACACACATTCCTTTATCATTTTCTTGGCCCACTTTGTGAAACTATCAAGTTGCACAGAATTCTCCATGTCCCCTGCTTTTCAGTTATTAAGACTTTCTAAAATTTATGCAGTCGAGACCATGACTGTCTTCTATTTTCAGAGGGAAACTTGCTGCCTCTTTGTAGCCTTTTCATTTCTCACTCGTTGACTCTCCAAGCTATGTCCAGTGGGGACTAGGAAGTCTGATGCAATCCTACTGTCTGTCCGAAGTTGAGGTGGACCTTACTGGGACTTGCTGGAAACTTTCCTATGTACCTCTTTTCCTATGTGGATCCACTCTTTCTCTTGGGGGGTGTCCAAATTTTCTCTTGCTCTATCCCTTCCAAAATACTTCTTTCTTTCACTAAGTCTCCTGTTGCCTGGAAACCTCTCAAGCAAGAACATAAGATTCTGGGCCAGGAACATACATGTCTGCTTGGCTCTGGCTCCACCAGCTGGTCTCCTCTGCAACACCAGCTGTGCATGCATGCAAGCTGAGCAGATTCTGGCTGCAAGGGAATATTGTAGAAATCCCAGGTCAGGAAGAAAGAAGTACAACAACACAGGCATAGCAACATGTTATCAGGTTGTTCCTGCCTACAAAGTCAAAGTCTGCCAAATACTCCAGGCTGCATGAGGGGCAGAATGTGAGGCAGAGGGGATTTGAGTGGCATTTGTCAAGGGTTGAGGGTTTGAGACTTTATCTTATTCACAAGTTAAGCAAGACTGCCATCATCTCTTGGATGGTAGTAGAAGACATCAGACTTTGAGACAAAGTATTTTTTAATTCATAAACATCGCAGCAATCAGGGTAAGAGTATATCCCTTCTAGAGACATATGCTCCTCCCAAACTGAACCAGCGGACACACACAATTTAAACAGATCAATATCAAGCAATGAAATAGAAGAAGCTATTAAAAACCTACCATCCAGGAAAAGCCCATGACCAGGCATATTCGCAGCTGAGTTCTACAAGACCTTCAAAGAAGAACTCATTCCAATACTTCTCAAAGTATTCCAGGAAATAGAAAAGGAGAGTACCCTACTGAACACATTCTGTGAAGCTAATATCACACTCATACTCAAACCAGGAAAAGACACATCAAGGAAAGCAAATTTTAGACCAATATCCTTGATGAATATAGATGCATAGGTCCTTAACAAAATATTGGTAAACCATATCAAAAAACATATTAAGAAAATCATGCACCACGATCAAGTGGGATTCATCCCTGGAATTCAAGGATGGTTTAGCATCCGTAAATCAATAAACATAATCCATCATGTCAACATACTTAAGGATAAGAATCATATGGTTATTTCAAAGATGCAGAAAAATCGTTCGACAAAATACAAAACCCTTTCATGCTCAAAACACTAGAAAAAATAGGGATAGTAGGAACATACCTGAACATTGTAAAGGCTATTTATGCTAAGCCCATGGCCAACATCATTCTTAATGGAGAAAAACTGAAACCATTCCCATTAACATCGGGAACAAGACAGAGATGTCCTCTTTCACCACTTCTATTCAACATTGTCCTCCAAACTCTAGCCGGAGCAATTAGGCAATTAATTAATTTAAGAAATTAAAGGGATACGAATAGGAAAAGAGGAACTTAAACTGTCACTATTTGGGGATGACATGATTCTATATTTAGAGGATCCAAAAACCTCCTCCAGAAAACTTCTAGACTTCATCAATGAATTCAGCAAAATAGCAGGCTATAAAATCAACACGCATAAATCTACAGCATTTTTATATGCAAGTGATGAAACAGCTGAAAGGGAAATTAGGAAAACAACTCCATTTGCAATAGCCTCAAAAAAAAAAAAATTTGGGTATCAATCTAACCAAAGAGGTAAAAGATCTCTACAAGGAAAACTACAAAACACTGAAGAAAGAAATTAAGAAATTAATTAATCTTTCCTTTGAAGATGGAAAGATCTCCCATGTTCTTGGATAGGCAGAATTAATATTGTCAAAATGGCCATACTACCAAAAGTGCTATACAGATTCAATGCAATTCCAATTAAAATCCCAATGTACAGAAATAGAGCAAGCAATCATGAAATTCATCTGGAAGAATAAGAAACCCAAAATAGCTAAAGCAATCGTTAGCAGGAAGAATGAAACAGGGGGTATCACAATACCAGAACATCAACTATACTACAAAGCAATGGTAACAAAAGCAGCATGGTACAGGTACCAAAATAGACAGCAAGATCAATGGTACAGAATAAAGGACATGGACACAAACCCAAATAAATACAATTTTCTCATACTAGACAAATGTGCCAAAAATATGCAATGGAGAAAAGAGAGCCTCTTCAACAAATGGTGCTGGGAAAACTGGAAATCCATATGCAACAGAATGAAACTAAACCCCTATCTCTCACCCTGCACAAAACTCAACTCACAATGGATCAAGGACCTTGAAATCAGACCAGAGACCCTGCATCTTATAGAAGAAAAAGCAGGTCCAAATCTTCACCATGTTGGCTTAGGATCAGACTTCCTTAACAGGACTCCCATAGCACAAGAAATAAAAGCAAGAATCAATAACTGGGATAGATTCAAATTTGAATAGCTTTCTCTCAGCAAAGGAAACTATCAGCAATGCAAAGAGAGAGCCTGCAGAGTGGGAGAAAAATATTTGCCACTCATAGTTCAGATGGAGCCCTAATTGCTGAATATATAAAGAACTCAAAAAACTCTACACCAAGAATACAAATAAACCAATCAACAAATGGGCTAAGAAAATGAACAGGTGCTTCACAGAAGATCTACACAAAATCAACAAACATATGAAAAAATGTTCACCATCTTTAGTAATAAGAGAAATGCAAATCAAAACTACACTAAGATTCCATCTCACCCCAATTAGAATGGCGATTATCAAGAATATAAGCAACAACAGGTGTTGGAGAGAATGTGGGGGAAAAGGTACATTCGTACATTTCTGGTGGGGATTCAAATTAGTGCAGCCACTCTGGAACGCAGTGTGGAGATTCCTTAGAAAACTTGGAATGGACCCACCATTTGACCCAGCTATCCCACTCCTTGGCCTATACCCAAAGGACCTAAAATCAGCATACGACAGAGATGCAGCCACATCAATGTTCATAGCTGCTCAATTCACAATAGCCAGACAGTGGAATCAACCTAGATGTCCTTCAGTTGATGAATGGATAAAGAAACTGTGGAATATATATATACAATGCAATATTACTCAGCTATAAAGAAGAATAAAATTATGGATTGAAGGCAAATGGATGAAATTGGAGAATATCATGCTAAGTGAGAAAAGCCAATCTCAAAAACCAAAGGACGAATGATTTCGCTGATAAGCGGATGATGACCCATAATAGGGTGTGGGAGGGGATAAGAATGGAGAAAGGAGGGACTGTTTAGAGGGGAAAAGAGGGGTGGGAGGAGTGGGGGCAAAGGAAAAAATGAAAGAATGAATCAAACATCATTACCCTATGGAAATATATGATTACACAAATAGTATGCGGTTACTCCATGTACAAACAGAAACAACATGTATCCCATTGTTTACAATAAAATAAATTATATAATAAAAAATAAAAAAATAGAAAAAGAAATGTGGCATATAAGATCAATGAAGTTGTATCCAACCAAAAATAAAAATGAAACAATGTCATAGATGAATCTAGAGACCATTATGTAAATAGAAATAAGCCAAACTTAGAAGGTCAAGGGTCATATGTTTTCTCTCATTTGTGGAAGCTAAAGAGGAAAAAGGAAAAGAAAGTGTGTGTGTAGCAGGGTGGACTCATGAAAATCAAAGGAAGATCAGCAGAGGAAAGAGATCAGGGTGTGGAAGGAGAGTGGAAGCACAGAGAGAAAGGGAGTGATAGTGTTCAAATCACTTTGTCACGTTATGTGCATGTTCAAATATGCAACAACAAATGCCCTCATTATGTGTAACTATAATGTGCCAATGAGAGAGTACGCTCCATTTATGTATGAACTCTAAAAATGTATAAATCCTCTCTACTGTCATGTACAACAAATCAGAACACAAGAAAACAAAGAGTATATCCCTAAAAGCCAATTCCATGAACAACGTGAAGCTTAATACTTTTTTTTTTCTTTTTTAATTGGTATCAGGGATTGAACCCAGGGGTACATAACCACCTAGGCCTTTTCGTTTTTTATTTACAGTTACAGTCTCACTAAGTTGCTCAGGGCCTCACTAACTTGCTAAGGTTGTCTTTGAACTCATGATCCCCCTGCCTCAGCATCCCAAGTCACTGGGAATAAAGCTGTGCACCACAATGCCTGGTATAAATCTGTTAGTTGTAGTGTGTGTACAAACAGGACCCTGAGGATAAAAATCCCCAGGTTTTTGAAAAAGTATTTTTTAGTCATCAATGGACCATTATTTCATGTATTTCTGTGCGGTGATGAGAATCAAACCCACTGCCTCATGCAAGCTAAGCAAGCACCCTACCGCTGAGCCACAACTTCAGCCCACAACTTTTTATATTGGTCATTAAGCATGCCTGCCATTTTGTTAAGTGAGACATTATCCTTTGAAGTTGCCCATAACACATTCTTTAAGAAAACAACTCTAGAACAAATGCAGATTTCTTTTAAGAGGTGTAGAACCAAGAGACACATGGAATATCACCTCATAGCAGTACATAGGAAATATCCTATAAAATTAGTAAGGTGTGAGTATGTGCCCTATTTGCCCTCTTTTCCCTGAGGAAGAGTTTGTTTCACTTACCTTTGACTCTCCCAACAATAGTTAAAGGTAACCTGTGAGCTGTGAACACTTCACACACATACTACACACACACACACACACATCCCTACCTCCCTGCCTCAAAGCTTATTTAATTTAGGATACACATAAAAAAGTAAGCTAGATAATAGGGAAGGCCCAGACCTGTGCTGTATCCTAGAATGTTGAACAGTACCTGGCACCTAGTAGGACATCAAAATATATCTGTTCAATGCACATATGAACATAAATACCTGATTTCCCTATGGAGTACTGTGTTCAGTAGGATGCACCATTTAAAAGTGAGATTTCCAATCTGTGAAACTAGAAAAAGGCCTGAAGGCTGACAGTCCAGGAAAATGTCATATGAGAAATAGTTAAGGTACAAACTTAAGGTGGCTTCCCAGGTGTTATGGTTTAGCTGGCAAGTTCACCTGTGAGACAGAGCAAGTTATGAGAGCCTTAACCTGACTAGTGCATCAGTCCACTGACAGGGACTAACTGGCTGGCAACTGTAGGCAGTAGGGTGTGGCTGGAGGAGGTGGCTCCCTCCCAGTTTGCCCTTAGGGTTTATATTCTGTCTTGGTGACGGAAGTTCTCTCTCTCTCTCTCTCTCTCTCTCTCTCTCTCTCTCTCTCTCTCTCTCTCTCCATTCCTGTCTGTGGTGATGTTCTCCACTCTGATGAGTTGTTCAAAAATCAACTCAAATAGACTACTCAACTTGTGGTCTGTGCACCTTGCTCGAGCAGCTGGACACTAATAGCAGCCTCCCACAAAGAGATCATCTCCTCTCAGCTGCAGCCCGAGTAAGGATCAGGATGATCACTTGGCAATTTCTTAATAAAACCAAACATATACCCATCATTGAAACCAACAAATCTCACTCCTAGCGACTTATCCTAGACAAATAAGAACTTAGGCTCACACAAAAGCCTACACATGAATGTTCAGATGGCTGTCTTCGTAATCACCCCAAAATGGAAACAAATTCCCAAGTCCTTCAACTGTTGAATGGGAAAACAAATGGTGATACATTCATACGAGTACTAGGCAGCAATCAAAAGGAACAAATTACTGATAAGTGTAACATCTTGAATAAATCCTAAAGGCACTGTGCTGAGTGAAAGAAAACAATCTCAAAAGTTTACATGCTGTTTTATGAATGTCTGTTCAAAATTATTGTAAAGAAGAATAAATCATGTTTGCCAGAGATTATGCAAGCAACAGGCATACTGCTAAAATGCTGGATTATGGTGGAGTTTGGGCAATAACAACTTTTTCTGTAACTTTATTGTGCTGCTCATTGCATGTGTCTCAATGTACGTTGGAATTCAAAGAACTGTAAGACAAAGAACTGTAAGACATCTACAGTAGGTCAATTGTGAAAAAAAATACGAAGAGGAAATAGCTTTCAAAAATGTTATTTTAGGGGTTGGGGGTATAGCTCAGTTGGTAGAGTGCTTGCCTCGCATGCACAAGGCCCTGGGTTTGATCCCCAGTACCGCAAAAAAAAAAAAAAAAAAAAAAGGTAATTTAATAAAAGACCAAGAAAGGCTAAGGGCTGTGGAAATGCCGAGGTAAAGGAGCCTGAGCAGACATGACTAATGCAAAAGGGGAAAACCCACAGTGAAGGGAAACAATGACATAATGTCCTTTATTTGAACAGATCGAAATATAGCCCTGACGTTTCAGTTCTAACCTTTCTCAAAACCTGGAAAATGTCAACTAGTGATCTTTTTTTTTTTTTTTTAACTTTATTCTTTCATTATTTGTATTTCCAAAATATTCTTTAATAATTAGATATTTTTACTGATTAAAGTTTAAAACAATTAAATGGACAAATTCTGCAGACACAAGTTATAAAAAATTGAAAATTAATGTCACTGCAAAAATTATTTTAAATCAATTGCACTTCTATTTTTTTTTAGAGTTTATATTTTTTTAGGGTAAACAAATGAGATACATGTTGTTTCTCTGTTTGTACATGGCATAAAGGCATACCATTTGTGTAATCATAAATTTACATAGAGTAATGTTGTTTGATTCATTCTGTTATTTTTTCCCTTCCTCCCACCCCTCCCACCCCTCTTTTCCCTCTATACAGTCCTTCCTTCCTCCAGACTTGCCCCCCTCCCTAACCCTAACTCTAACCCTAACACTAACCCTTCCCTCCCCCCATTATGTGTCATCATCCACTTACTAGCGATATCATTCGTCCTTTGGCTTTTTGAGATTGGCTTATCTCACTTAGCATGATATTCTCCAATTGCATCCATGTGCCTGCAAATGCCATAATTTTATCATTCTTTATGGCTGAATAATATTCCATTGTATATATATACTACAGTTTCTTTATCCATTCATCAATTGAAGGACATCTAGGTTGGTTCCAGAGTCTGGCTATTGTGAATTGAGCAGCTATGAACATTGATGTGGCTGTATCTCTGTAGTATGCTGATTTTAAGTCCTTTGGGTATAGGCCAACGAGTGGGATAGCTGGGTCAAATGGTGGTTCCATTCCAAGTTTTCTAAGGAATCTCCACACTGCTTTCCAGAGTGGCTGCACTAATTTGCAGTCCCACCAGCAATGTATGAGTGTACCTTTCTCCCCACATCCTCGCCAACTCCTGTTGTTGCTTGTATTCTTGACAATTGCCATTCTAATTGGGGTGAGATGGAATCTTAGGGTGGTTTTGATTTGGATTTCTCTTATTACTAGAGATGTTGAACATTTTTCCATATGTTTGTTGACTGCTTGTAGATCTTCTTCTGTGAAGTGTCTATTCATTTCCTTAGCCCATTTGTCGACTGGACTATTTGTATTCTTGGAGTAGAGTTTTTTGAGTTCTTTATAGATTCTGGAGATTAGTGCTCTATCTGAAGTATGATTGGCAAAGATATTCTCCCACTCCGTAGGCTCTTTCTTCGCATTGCTGATAGTTTCCTTTGCTGAGAGAAAGCTTTTTAGTTTGAATCTATCCCAGTTATTGATTCAACTAGTGATCTTGACTTCTGTGCCGATTATCCTTCTTTACATTAATTAGTTGATTCCATTAAGTATCCATGTATACATAAATTATGTCCTCTCATATTAAACGCAATGTATTTGTGGACATAAGGCAGAAGAAATTACTCTTTTCCTTTAAGGCTGCTGAATACTGCATGCCAATCCATTTATCCACTCTTTTTTTAAGTGTATTTACTATCGTAAAAGTATGAAAAATTTTGGTGGCTCTTAGTTTTGTAAATAAGCCTTTGAGATTATTTTTCTAATCCCACAGGAAAGTTCACACACTGCAGAATGTGCAGCTTTGTGAACATTTTTTCAAACAGTCTCACTATGGAGAGATCTTTGTTTTGCAAGTTGGAAAACTCTTCTTCCCACAATGTTCTATACACTGACCAAGTAACAGGACATCCCACTGCTAACTGACTCGCTTACCAAAAGGAATTTATTGACTCACTGATCATAGATGGACATGGACTGCACCTTCACGCCTCTGTGGTGGTCTTTACCCTGCCTTATTTCTCTTAGAAATTTTGTCTTCAGTCTGTCTTCCACTGTAGTGGCAAATGTATGCTAGTGCAATCAGAGCTGCTGTGTTTCTTCAACCATATCCAAAGGACAAAAACATTATGTCTAAATCAAAACATTAAAGCAGTCCTGCACCTCACTGTCTGTATACCTTACAGCATGTGTTATCCCTGAACCAACAACAGCCAAACATACACTGTAGGAGACAAAAGACGAGATCAGGGAGGGCACCATCATATCTCTCTGCAGGAATAATCCTTTCTCTTAGTTGACACTTCCTTGTCCTGGAAAAGGAATCAGCTACCATTTATTTGATCCCTACTCTGTGCTGCCTCTTTGCATCCTTTGGGCCATTTCAAACTACAGGGAACTGAGTTGTCGTTCCGGGTTCCCTTACTTGATGGGAGTGTAAGGGAAACATCAGTGGAAGGTCAGGGTGACAGCCAGCCCTTGAGCAGTAGAGCAGGCGGGCTTCTGGGGAACTGGAGGCCCACCAGGGCACAGCAGCAGCTCTGACCGCTCCAAGGCCAATCTCATGGTGCCTGGGGAGTGAGGGTCCTGGCTGTCTCTTGGTGCAGGTTCTCTAGGTGCTTAGTGCCAGCACCCTGGCACGGTGTCTGTTTTCTACCACATCCTTGTCAGTACAGGGCCACCGCTGGGCAGTGCTACCCAGAGAGACGTGCCTGCTTGAGGGAAGGTCCCGCTTCCGACCTGAGGCTGGGGCTGAGCTGACCACATATGCCAAGAAAGCCCTCCCAGCACCTGGCTGTGCCACAGGCCTTGGAGGCAGTCCCCGCACAGCCGGCAGATTGGCAGGCGCCCTTCCAGGCACCTGTCGCGTGCAGTTTTCTCACCACCCTGACTGACAAGCTGCTCCGATGGGAACCCGAGCGTCGGGGTGTCCACACAGTGGTGGCCACGACGAGGCAGCCGCAGGACGCACACCGACGGAGTCTGTGTCCGGCAGGAGGCCCGATCCTGCCGCACCTGAGTCCGCCGGCTGAGCTGACAGCCGGGCAGGCGGGGCGCCCCGGGGAACCGCCCCCAAGGCAGAGGCGGAAGTGGAAGCGCGGGGAGCCGTCGCCACGGAGACGGGAGGGGCGGGGCCTAGCCCAGGGCGCGAACTTTTTTTTTTTTTTTTATTGTAAACAAATGGGATACATGTTGTTTCTCTGTTTGTACATGGCGTAAAGGCATACCATTTGTGTAATCATAAATTTACATAGAGCAATGTTGTTTGATTCATTCTGTTATTTTTTTCCCTTCCCCCCACCCCTCCCACCCCTCTTTACCCTCTATACAGTAGTTCCTTCCTCCATACTTGCCCCCCTCCCTAACCCTAACTCTAACCCTTCCCTCCCCCCCATTATGTGTCAACCTCCACTTATTAGCGATATCATTCGTCCTTTGGCTTTTTGAGATTGGCTTATCTCACTTAGCATGATATTCTCCAATTTCATCCATTTGTCTGCAAATGTCATAATTTTATCATTCTTTATGGCTGAGTAATATTCCATAGTATATATATACCACAGTTTCTTTATCCACTCATCAATTGAAGGGCATCTAGGTTGGTTCCACAGTCTGGCTATTGTGAATTGAGCAGCTATGAACATTGATGTGGCTGTATTTCTGTAGTATGCAGATTTTAAGTCCTTTGGGTATAGGCCAAGGAGTGGGATAGCTGGGTCAAATGGTGGTTCCATTCCAAGTTTTCTAAGGAATCTCCACACTGCTTTCCATAGTGGCTGCACTAATTTGCAGCCCCACCAGCAGTGTATGAGTGTACCTTTCTCCCCACATCCTCGCCAACACCTGTTGTTGCTCGTATTCTTGATAATCGCCATTCTAATTGGGGTGAGATGGAACCTTAGGGTGGTTTTGATTTGCATTTCTCTTATTACTAGAGATGTTGAACATTTTTCCATATGTTTGTTGATTGCTTGTAGATCTTCTTCTGTGAAGTGTCTATTCATTTCCTTAGCCCATTTGTTGACTGGACTGTTTGAATTCTTGGAGTAGAGTTTTTTGAGTTCTTTATAGATTCTGGAGATTAGTGCTCTATCTGAAGTATGATTGGCAAAGATATTCTCCCACTCTGTAGGCTCTTTCTTCGCATTGCTGATAGTTTCCTTTGCTGAGAGAAAGCTTTTTAGTTTGAATCTATCCCAGTGGTTGATTCTAGCTTTTATTTCTTGTGCTATGGGAGTCCTGTTAAGGAAGTCTGGTCCTAGACCAACAAGGTGAAGATTTGGACCTACTTTTTCTTCTATAATCTGCAGGGTCTCTGGTCTGATTCCGAGGTCCTTAATCCATTTTGAGTTTAGTTTCGTGCATGGTGAGAGATATGGGTTTAGTTTCATTCTGTTGCATATGGATTTCCAATTCAGGGCGCGAACTTTGACCCGCCGTAGGGACTGGTCGCGTCCAGGCTGTGGGTCTGCGGGCAGCTCGCAGGCCCGGGCCGGCCGCGTGGAAGGTGAGCGGGCGGGAGCGGCCACGGACTCGGCGCCGAGACCCCCGGCCAGGCCTGGGGACGGGGTGGACCCGGGAGGGCGCTGCCGCCGCCTTCGCAGGCTCCATCCCGCTGCCTGTCCCTCGGGCCCGCCTGGTGGCCTCCGCACCGACGGCCGCCCGGTCCCGCGCTGCCCTCGTTCTCCCGAGGGCGGGTCCTCCGCGGGGACTCCGCTCACAGCCGGGTGTGGTCTCGGCTCCAGGGTCCTGTCCAGGGCGGCGTGGCCGCAGCAGCCTCGCCTGGGACCCGGACTCCAGGTGAAGAGGATGCCCGGGCAGCAGGCGCTCTGGGGAGTGGAGGGCGACGGAGGAGGAGCCTCCGCCAGGGCGAGGGAGGCCGCGTGGAGAGGAGCCGCCTCCAGGTACTTCGGAGTCCACTGACGGCCACCGGCAACCCGCCGCCTTGTTTCTCTCGCGTCTCTCTCTCTTTCTTCCTCAACTTCCCGCCTGGAAACCCCTGCTGCTTTCTTCCTGCTCCTGGCTGACAGCGCAGGAGGCCCTCCGGTGTCTCCAGCATTAAGTGAAGCAGCGCAACATAGGAAGGGTCTCCAGTGGAGCAGCGGCGAGAGCAGTGACTTAGGGAGGCAGCAAGGCGCTCGGTCCTGTGGGCTCCAGGTTCCACCCTGGGAGAGAGTTGGATCAGATGCTTTGGCCCCATGCGATGTGTGACATGGACGGATTCCCAGTGACGGGGCCTTGTCGCTAAAATGTACTGTTTGCATGCCACCTTTCAGGCTTGCCTGAGCACTCGGTTCCTTTATTAGACTTCAGGAAACCATGAGACAGTCCTGTTGCACTTTTTGTTTTACAGATGAGAAAACTGAGCCCACAGGGGTTAAGCAGTTTCCTAAATGGTGAAGCCTAAGTTTTTATTGAAAACCTAAATGTTTGCTGATGCAAGGTGTGGGTGGAAATATGCTCACATTGCCATGTGACAGGGATGTGTATTCAGCTTGGATGAGAATGAATTTGACAGCTCTAAGGAATGTGAAGTAGCATGTGTTAAAGAAAGGAGGATGTAGGAAATGTCAGTCCTAGATTACAAGAGTGTGTTAAGAGGTTATGCTTGCTTTTTCCCTAATAACGAATACTTTTTGAGTTGAAATTGCATTTGCTAATTTTGAAATATGGAACAGAGTATGGTGTTTGGTCCACTTCAAGGTTTATTCAGTAGAATATCAGAGTTTTTTGTTGTTGGTTTGTTTTTGTTTTTTTCTGTTTTTTTTTTTTTTTTTTTTTTTTTTTTTTTTTTTTTTTGCGTGAGTGTGGAAATGTGAGAGCAAGTTGGTGACATCTTTCAGCTGGATACATTGCCCAAAGAAGACCTCAAATGTGTGCCAAGAAGCCAGTTATTCTATTGCAGAGAACTCCATGGAAATGTACAGGTATTGTGTTGCAAATATTCATCTTGGTTAAAAATGAGGTACTTTAAAATAGTATATTGTCCTTTTGTTGTTGTTGTTTTCCAGTGACTCTGGATGCATCTTGGTCACTGTGGTGGAATCTCACTACTTTATATTCTGTTTACCTCTGTTTTGTGTGTCTGTGTGTTTTAAATTTTCTATGTCTAAATTGTAGTTACCTTTATGTGGAGACAATAAAATCAGGAAGAGCTATTTTAAAATTTTTGGTAAAATTAAGCATTTCCCCCCTTCATATAGATTGTAGATTGTTTTAAGTGTTCTCTCTAGCAGAGTCGAGTTGAAATGTTACAGACACAAAGTGGTATGCCCAAAGACATTGGAGTCCTGCAGTAGAGTAATAAAAGGATGCCATTCCTGGAAATCAGAAGTGTATACATTTTCCTGAGTTCGTTGATTCTCTACTGCATTTGCATTTCGTTCTTTTTTTTTATTTTATTGTAAACAAATGAGATACATGTTGTTTCTCTGTTTGTACATGGCATAAAGGCATACCATTTGTGTAATCATAAATTTACATAGAGTAATGTTGTTTGATTCATTCTGTTATTTTTTCCCTTCCTCCCACCCCTCCCACCCCTCTTTTCCCTCTATACAGTCCTTCCTTCCTCCAGACTTGCCCCCCTCCCTAACCCTAACTCTAACCCTAACACTAACCCTTCCCTCCCCGCATTATGTGTCATCATCCACTTATTAGCGATATCATTCTTCCTTTGGCTTTTTGCGATTCGCTTATCTCACTTAGCATGATATTCTCCAATTTCATCCATTTGCCTGCAAATGCCATAATTTTATCATTCTTTATGGCTGAATAATATTCCATTGTATATATATACCACAGCTTCTTTATCCACTCATCAATTGAAGGGCATCTAGGTTGGTTCCAGAGTCTGGCTATTGTGAATTGAGCAGCTATGAACATTGATGTGGCTGTATCTCTGTAGTATGCTGATTTTAAGTCCTTTGAGTATAGGACAAGGAGTGGGATAGCTGGGTCAAATGGTGGTTCCATTCCGAGTTTTCTAAGGAATCTCCACACTGCTTTCCATAGTGGCTGCACTAATTTGCAGTCCCACCAGCAGTGTATGAGTGTACCTTTCTCCCCACATCCTCGCCAACACCTGTTGTTGCTCGTATTCTTGATAATCGCCATTCTAATTGGGGTGAGATGGAATCTTAGGGTGGTTTTGATTTGGCATTTCTCTTACTAGAGATGTTGAGCATTTTTCCATATGTTTGTTGATTGCTTGTAGATCTTCTTCTGTGAAGTGTCTATTCATTTCCTTAGCCCATTTATCGACTGGACTTATTTGAATTCTTGGAGTAGAGTTTTTTGAGTTCTTTATAGATTCTGGAGATTAGTGCTCTATCTGAAGTATGATTGGCAAAGATATTCTTCCACTCTGTAGGCTCTTTCTTCGCATTACTGATAGTTCCTTGCTGAGAGAAAGCTTTTTAGTTTGAATCTATCCCAGTGGTTGATTCTAGCTTTTATTTCTTGTGCTATGGGAGTCCTGTTAAGGAAGTCTGGTCCTAGACCA
Organism: Sciurus vulgaris; assembly: GCF_902686455.1. Classification (NCBI taxonomy): domain Eukaryota; kingdom Metazoa; phylum Chordata; class Mammalia; order Rodentia; family Sciuridae; genus Sciurus; species Sciurus vulgaris. Next base: position 21,358,651 of record NC_136475.1, read on the forward strand.
ACAAGGTGAAGATTTGGACCTACTTTTTCTTCTATAATCTGCAGGGTCTCTGGTCTGATTCCGAGGTCCTTAATCCATTTTGAGTTTAGTTTCGTGCATGGTGAGAGATATGGGTTTAGTTTCATTCTGTTGCATATGGATTTCCAATTCAGGGCGCGAACTTTGACCCGCAGAGGCGCCTGGTCGCGCCGAGGCGGTGGGTCTGCGGGCAGCTCGCAGGCCCGGGCCGGCCGCGTGGAAGGTGAGCGGGCGGGAGCGGCCACGGACTCGGCGCCGAGACCCCCGCGCCAGGCCTGGGGACGGGGTGGGACCCGGGAGGGCGCTGCCGCCGCCTTCGCAGGCTCCATCCCGCTGCCTGTCCCTCGGGCCCGCCTGGTGGCCTCCGCACCGACGGCCGCCCGGTCCCGCGCTGCCCTCGTTCTCCCGAGGGCGGGTCCTCCGCGGGGACTCCGCTCACAGCCGGGTGTGGTCTCGGCTCCAGGGTCCTGTCCAGGGCGGCGTGGCCGCAGCAGCCTCGCCTGGGACCCGGACTCCAGGTGAAGAGGATGCCCGGGCAGCAGGCGCTCTGGGGAGTGGAGGGCGACGGAGGAGGAGCCTCCGCCAGGGCGAGGGAGGCCGCGTGGAGAGGAGCCGCCTCCAGGTACTTCGGAGTCCACTGACGGCCACCGGCAACCCGCCGCCTTGTTTCTCTCGCGTCTCTCTCTCTTTCTTCCTCAACTTCCCGCCTGGAAACCCCTGCTGCTTTCTTCCTGCTCCTGGCTGACAGCGCAGGAGGCCCTCCGGTGTCTCCAGCATTAAGTGAAGCAGCGCAACATAGGAAGGGTCTCCAGTGGAGCAGCGGCGAGAGCAGTGACTTAGGGAGGCAGCAAGGCGCTCGGTCCTGTGGGCTCCAGGTTCCACCCTGGGAGAGACTTGGATCAGATGCTTTGGCCCCATGCGATGTGTGACATGGACGGATTCCCAGTGACGGGGCCTTGTCGCTAAAATGTACTGTTTGCATGCCACCTTTCAGGCTTGCCTGAGCACTCGGTTCCTTTATTAGACTTCAGGAAACCATGAGACAGTCCTGTTGCACTTTTTGTTTTACAGATGAGAAAACTGAGCCCACAGGGGTTAAGCAGTTTCCTAAATGGTGAAGCCTAAGTTTTTATTGAAAACCTAAATGTTTGCTGATGCAAGGTGTGGGTGGAAATATGCTCACATTGCCATGTGACAGGGATGTGTATTCAGCTTGGATGAGAATGAATTTGACAGCTCTAAGGAATGTGAAGTAGCATGTGTTAAAGAAAGGAGGATGTAGGAAATGTCAGTCCTAGATTACAAGAGTGTGTTAAGAGGTTATGCTTGCTTTTTCCCTAATAACGAATACTTTTTGAGTTGAAATTGCATTTGCTAATTTTGAAATATGGAACAGAGTATGGTGTTTGGTCCACTTCAAGGTTTATTCAGTAGAATATCAGAGTTTTTTGTTGTTGGTTTGTTTTTGTTTTTTTCTGTTTTTTTTTTTTTTTTTTTTTTTTTTTTTTTTTTTTTTTGCGTGAGTGTGGAAATGTGAGAGCAAGTTGGTGACATCTTTCAGCTGGATACATTGCCCAAAGAAGACCTCAAATGTGTGCCAAGAAGCCAGTTATTCTATTGCAGAGAACTCCATGGAAATGTACAGGTATTGTGTTGCAAATATTCATCTTGGTTAAAAATGAGGTACTTTAAAATAGTATATTGTCCTTTTGTTGTTGTTGTTTTCCAGTGACTCTGGATGCATCTTGGTCACTGTGGTGGAATCTCACTACTTTATATTCTGTTTACCTCTGTTTTGTGTGTCTGTGTGTTTTAAATTTTCTATGTCTAAATTGTAGTTACCTTTATGTGGAGACAATAAAATCAGGAAGAGCTATTTTAAAATTTTTGGTAAAATTAAGCATTTCCCCCCTTCATATAGATTGTAGATTGTTTTAAGTGTTCTCTCTAGCAGAGTCGAGTTGAAATGTTACAGACACAAAGTGGTATGCCCAAAGACATTGGAGTCCTGCAGTAGAGTAATAAAAGGATGCCATTCCTGGAAATCAGAAGTGTATACATTTTCCTGAGTTCGTTGATTCTCTACTGCATTTGCATTTCGTTCTTTTTTTTTATTTTATTGTAAACAAATGAGATACATGTTGTTTCTCTGTTTGTACATGGCATAAAGGCATACCATTTGTGTAATCATAAATTTACATAGAGTAATGTTGTTTGATTCATTCTGTTATTTTTTCCCTTCCTCCCACCCCTCCCACCCCTCTTTTCCCTCTATACAGTCCTTCCTTCCTCCAGACTTGCCCCCCTCCCTAACCCTAACTCTAACCCTAACACTAACCCTTCCCTCCCCGCATTATGTGTCATCATCCACTTATTAGCGATATCATTCTTCCTTTGGCTTTTTGCGATTGGCTTATCTCACTTAGCATGATATTCTCCAATTTCATCCATTTGCCTGCAAATGCCATAATTTTATCATTCTTTATGGCTGAATAATATTCCATTGTATATATATACCACAGCTTCTTTATCCACTCATCAATTGAAGGGCATCTAGGTTGGTTCCACAGTCTGGCTATTGTGAATTGAGCAGCTATGAACATTGATGTGGCTGTATCTCTGTAGTATGCTGATTTTAAGTCCTTTGAGTATAGGACAAGGAGTGGGATAGCTGGGTCAAATGGAGGGTCCATTCCGAGTTTTCTAAGGAATCTCCACACTGCTTTCCAGAGTGGCTGCACTAATTTGCAGTCCCACCAGCAATGTATGAGTGTACTTTTCTCCCCACATCCTCGCCAACACCTGTTGTTGCTCGTATTCTTGATAATCGCCATTCTAATTGGGGTGAGATGGAATCTTAGGGTGGTTTTGATTTGGATTTCTCTAAGATGTTGAGCATTTTTCCATATGTTTGTTGATTGCTTGTAGATCTTCTGTGAAGTGTCTATTCATTTCCTTAGCCCATTTATCGACTGGATTATTTGAATTCTTGGAGTAGAGTTTTTTGAGTTCTTTATAGATTCTGGAGATTAGTGCTCTATCTGAAGTATGATTGGCAAAGATATTCTTCCACTCTGTAGGCTCTTTCTTCGCATTACTGATAGTTTGCTGAGAGAAAGCTTTTTAGTTTGAATCTATCCCAGTTATTGATTCTTGCTTTTATTTCTTGTGCTATGGGAGTCCTGTTAAGGAAGTCTGGTCCTAAGCCGACATGTTGAAGATCTGGACCTACTTTTTCTTCTATAATCTGCAGGGTCTCTGGTGTGATTCCGAGGTCCTTAATCCATTTTGAGTTTAGTTTCGTGCATGGTGAGAGATATGGGTTTAGTTTCATTCTGTTGCATATGGATTTCCAATTCTCCCAGCACCATTTGTTAAAGAGGCTATCTTTTCTCCATTGCATATTTTTGGCCCCTTTGTCTAGTATGAGAAAATTGTATTTATTTGGGTTTGTGTCCGTGTCCTCTATTCTGTACCATTGATCTACCTTTCTATTTTGGTACCAATACCATGCTGTTTTTGTTACTATTGCTTTGTAGTAGAGTTGAAGATCTGGTATTGCAATACCCCCTGTTTCACTCTTCCTGCTAAGGATTGCTTTAGCTATTCTGGGTTTCTTATTCTTCCAGACGAATTTCATAATTGCTTGCTCTATTTCTGTAAGGTACATCATTGGGATTTTAATTGGAATTGCATTGAATTTGTATAGCACTTTAGGTAGTATGGCCATTTTGACAATATTAATTCTTCCTATCCAAGAACATGGAAGATCTTTCCATCTTCTAAGGTGTTCTTTAATTTCTTTCTTTAGTGTTGTATAGTTCTCATTGTAGAGGTCTTTCACCTCTTTTGTGAGATTGATTCCCAAGTATTTTATTTTTTTCGATGCTATTGTGAATGGGATAGTTTTCCTAATTTCTCTTTCTGAAGATTCATCACTTATGTATAAAAATGCATTGGATTTATGAACATTGATCTTGTAACCTGCTACTTTACTGAATGCACTTATGAGTTCTAACAGTTTTCTGGTGGAATTTCCAGGTTCCTCTAAATATATAATCATGTCATCAGCGAACAGGGATAGTTTGAGTTCTTCTTTTCCAATTCATATCCCTTTAATTTCTTTAGTTTGTCTAATTGCTCTGGCTAGAGTCTCAAGAACGATGTTGAATAGAAGTGGTGAAAGAGGGCATTCCTGCCTTGTTCCAGTTTTTAGGGGGAATGCTTTCAGTTTTTCACCATTTAGAATGATATTAGCCATGGGCTTAGCATAAATGGCCTTTACAATGTTAAGGAATGTTCCCACTATCCCTATTTTTTCTAGTGTTTTGAGCATGATGGGGTGCTCTATTTTAGCAAATGCTTTTTTTGCATCTATTGAAATAATCATGTGATTCTTGACTTTAAGTCTGTTGATATGGTGAATGACATTTATTGATTTCCTGATGTTGAACCAACCTTGCATTCCTGGGATGAAACCCAGTTGATCATGGTGCACTATCTTTTTAATATGTTTTTGTATGCGATTTGCTAAAATTTTGTTGAGAATTTTTGCGTCGATGTTCATTAAGGATATTGGTCTGAAATTTTCTTTCCTTGATGAGTCTCTGTCTGATTTAGGTATCAGTGTAATATTGCCTTCATAGAATGAGTTTGGGAGGGTTCCCTCCCCTTCTATTTTATGGAATACTTTGAGAAGTATTGGAATGAGCTCTTCCTTAAAGGTTTTGTAGAACTCGGCTGAGAACCCATCTGGTCCCGGACTTTTCTTTGTTGGAAGGCTTTTGATGACTTCTTCTATTTCAGTACTTGAAATTGGTCTATTTAAATTGTGTATGTCCTCCTCGTTCAGTTTAGGCAATTCATATGTCTCTAGAAACCTGTTGATGTCTTCGAGGTTTTCTGTTTTGTTGGAGTATAGATTTCAAAATAGCTTCTAATTATGTTTTGTATTTCAATCCTGTCTGTTGTGATATTTCCTTGTTCATTCCGAATTTTAGTGATTTGGGTTTTCTCTCGTCTTCTCTTTGTTAGTGTGGCTAAAGGTTTATCAATTTTGTTTATTTTTTCAAAGAACCAGCTATTTATTTTGTCAATTTTTCGTATTGTTTCTTTTGTTTCAATTTCATTGATTTCAGCTCTGAGTTTAACTATTTCCTGTCTTCTACTACTTTTGGTGCTGTTCTGTTCTTTTTCTAGGGCTTTGAGCTGTAGTGTTAGGTTGTTTATTTTTTGAGTTTTACTTCTTTTATTAAATGCGCTCCATGAAATAAATTTCCCTCTAAGTACTGCTTTCATAGTGTCCCAGAGATTTTGATATGATGTTTCTTTGTTCTCATTTACCTCTAAGAATTTTTTAATTTCCTTCCTAATATCTTCTATTATCCATTCATCATATAATAGCATATTGTTTAATCTGCAGATGTTGGAATAGTTTCTGTGTTTTACTCTTTCATTTATTTCTAACTTCAATCCATTATGATCTGATAGAATACATGGTAGTGTCTCTATCTTCTTGTATTTGCTAACATTAGCTTTGTGGCATAATATATGGTCTATTTTAGAGAAGGATCCATGTGCTGCTGAGAAGAAAGTGTATTCGCTCTTGGTTGGATGGTATATTCTATAAATGTCCGTTAAGTCTAAATTATTGATTGTGTTATTGAGATCTATGGTTTCTTTGTTCAATTTTTGTTTGGAAGATCTGTCCAGTGGTGAGAGAGGCGTGTTAAAATCACCTAGTATTATTGTGTTATGGTCTATTTGGTTTCTGAAATTGAGAAGGATTTGTTTGACATACATGGATGAGCCACTGTTTGGGGCATAGATGTTTATGATTGTTATATCTTGCTGATTTATGCTTCCCTTAAGCAGTATGAAATGACCTTCTTTATCCCTTCTGACTAACTTTGTCTTGAAGTCCACATTATCTGAAATGAGGATGGATACTCCAGCTTTTTTGCTGAGTCCATGTGCATGGTATGTTTTTCCCCATCCTTTCACCTTTAGTCTGTGGGTATCTTTTTCTATGAGGTGAGTCTCTTGCAGGCAACATATTGTTGGATCTTTCTTTTTAATCCAATCTGCCAGTCTATGTCTTTTGATTGATGAATTCAGGCCATTGATATTCAGGGTTATTATTGAGAAATGATTTGGTTTCCCGGTCATTTGGTTCATTTTTTAAATTTTATTTATTTATTTGTTTGACACAACTTGGGTCCTCCTTTATTTGACAATTCCTTTAGGATAATTCCTCCCTTTGCTGATTTGCTTCTTTGTTTTTCATCTCTTCCTCATGGGATATTTTGCTGAGAATGTTCTGTAATGCTGGCTTCCTTTTTGTAAATTCTTTTAGCTTTCGTTTATCATGGAAGGATTTTATTTCATCGTCAAATTTGAAGGTAAGTTTTGCTGGGTATAAGATTCTTGGTTGGCATCCATTTTCTTTCAGGGCTTGAAAAATGTTGTTCCAGGCCCTTCTAGCTTTTAGGGTCTGGATTGAAAAATCTGCTGATATCCGTATTGGTTTCCCCCTGAATGTAATTTGGTTCTTTTCTCTCACAGCCTTTAAATTTCTGTCTTTATTTTGTATGTTAGGCATTTTCATTATAATGTGCCTTGGTGTGGGTCTGTTGTAATTTTGTGTATTTGGAGTCCTATAAGCCTCTTGTACTTGGTTTTTCATTTCATTCTTCAGATTTGGGAAATTTTCTGATATTATTTTGTTGAATAGATTGTTCATTCCTTTGGTTTGTTTCTCTAAGCCTTCCTCAATCCCAATAATTCTTAAATTTGGCCTTTTCATGATATCCCATAGTTCTTGTAGATTCTGTTCATGATTTCTTACCATCTTCTCTGTTTGTTCAACTTTGTTTTCAAGGTTAAATATTTTGTCTTCAATGTCTGAGGTTCTGTCTTCCAGGTGTTCTATCCTACTGGATATGCTTTCTATGGAGTTCTTAATTTGGTTTATTGTTTCCTTCATGTCAAGGATTTCTGTTTGTTTTTTTTTCAATATCTCTAACTCTTTATTGAAATGATCTTTTGCTTCCTGTATTTGCTCTTTTAACTGTCGATTGGTGCTATCATTCAGTGCCTGCATTTGCTCTTTCATCTCCTCGTTTGCTTCCCTGATCATTTTAATTATGTACAATCTGAACTCCTTTTCTGTCATTTCTTCTGCCATGCTGTCATTGGGTTTTATTGATGTAACATCTAGATTTGTTTGGGGCATTTTCTTTCCTTGTTTTCTCATATTGTTCAGGTATCAGCTGAGATATTGCAGATTTCCTTTATTGACTTACAATGTCCCTGAAGATTTCTATATATATCCCCTCTTAGCCTTCAGTAGGCTGAAGTCTTGGAGGAAGTTGATAATGCGGTGCTCCACAAGGAATCTGCCTCTCTAGGAGTGATGGCCTTCAGGTGGGGTATATTCCCTGCTAGTGGGCAGAGGTGCCTCCACTTGTTGACCAATGGTCGTCCAAAGAGGAAGTAGGCTGTGGGCTCAGGCAAGGCCTGTTTGGGCCTGTGTCTCTGGTTTTACCATCCTTGTGGGGAAACCTCACCCGGCAGGGAAGACTCACCTGGTGGGGAGGTCTCGCTGGTCAATTCCCTCCTAAAGGTTCCCCTCAATTTACAGCTACCGCCTGGGCTGGGCTGCCTTCCTCTGCAAAGTTCCCAGGGGCCTGGCCCCACCTCCTGTGCCTGGGAGCCTCACCCTTCGCAGATGAATCTCCTTAGGCTGCCCCTCCTCAGAGAATCTGCCCGCAGGCCTGGAACCTTCGCTCCGCCCCTTAGCGTGTCTCTGTGCAGCTCTTCTACCAAGAAGCCTCCTAGATCCTGGGACCCTGCTCTGCACCTAATCGCCTGGCTATGCGGCCCCTCCTCTGAGCAGCCACCTGGGGCCCTGTACAATCGCTCTGAGTCCCAGAGATCCGCCACACGCCTCTTCCTCCAGACAGCCGCCCAATATTCCAGTGCAGTCACTAGGAGACCAAGCAACTCACTGCGTGCCTCCTCCTCCCACTGACCACCCGTAGCCCGGGGCAATCAATCACTCCGAGTCAAAATGACCCTCCCTGTTCCTCCTCCTCCTCCATGTAACCCCCCTGGGTGTTCAGGAGCAATCACTCTGAGTGGCTCTGAATCCACGTGACCCGCTGCACACCTCCTCTGGGCAGCCGCCCGGAGCTCTGGTGTGGCCACTGGAGACCAAGCGACCCACCGCGCTTCTCCTCCAGGCAGCCCCCCTGTGTTCAGGAGCAGTCGCTTTAAGTCCAGACAACTCACCACTCGCCTTCTCCTCTGAGCAGCCGCTTGGAGCTCCAATGCAGTCACTGCAAGTCCAAACGCCCTGCTGCGCTCCTCCTCCTCCTCCTCCTACTCTCCGGGCAGGCCCCGGTGTTCAGAAGTGGTCTGAATCCAAACAGCTCGCCACGCAGCCCCTCCTCTGGCAACCGCCTGTAGCTCTGGTATAGTCACTCCGAATCCAAGCGGCCCCGATCCTCCTCCTCCTCGTCCTCAGGGCAGGCCCCGGTGTTCAGAAGCAGTCGCTCTGAGTCCAAACAGCTCGCCGCACAGCTTTTCCTCTGGCAACTGCCTGTAGCTCTGGTGTAGTCACTCCGAATCCAAGCAGCCATGCTCCTCCTCCTCCTCCTCAGGGCAGGCCCCGGTGTCCTGAGTCCACACAGCTCTCCTCACCGCTCCTCCCCTAGGCAGCCTCCAGAGCCCCAGGGGTGGCTCCGAGTCCCAGCGCTGTGCTGAGCGGCCTCCTCTACGACGCTCCCAGTTGTCCGAGTTCACTGCTCCAGCCTCTTTCTTTTTTTAACCTAGAGGAAATAGATGGTAATGTTTTATACTAGTGTAACTGGGTAATCTATTTTTGGGGGCTGGGGTGCATACCAGGAATTGAACTCAGAGGCACTCAATCAGTGAGCCACATCTCCAGCCCTAGTTTGTACTTTATTTAGAGATAGTTTCTCACTTAGTTGCTCAGCTCTTCACTTTTGCTGAGCTGAATTAAAACTTGCAATTCCCCAAGCCTCAGCCTTCTGAACTACTGGGATTACAGGTGAAGGGTCAGCATGCCTGGCTGTGGATAAGCTCTTGAACAAAAGAAGATAAGAAAACATTTTCCTGTGATAGAGGAATAAAGTAGACCATGATTCCAGTAGGACGTGATGCATAGTTTGCCGTGGATTCTGCTTCCAAACATCCAATGTGGTGTAATGGATACCTTTTACTCGCACTTTGTCATCTAATTTCTTTCCAATCAGTTCTGCCATATTTCTGCCAGCTTCTTAATTTCATTCTCTGCACTCTATGATGAGAGTCAAGAGAAAAGTGAAGATGCTATATAAATTGGTGAGTGTGGAAAGAATATAGAAATGGATTAATGACAATCACTGGTAATGTATCATGAGTTAGGAAAACAGAGCACTTATCTCACAAATGGTCAACTTTCTATTTCTCTTTAGACACTGGGAATTGAAAACAGAGGGGCCTTTACCACTGAGCATATCTCCAGCCCCACCCCACCCCTTTTTTTTTGAGACAGGGTCTCAAATTACTTAGAGACTTGCTAAGTTTTTGAGGTTGATGTGGAAGTTGTGCCTCATTTTTAACATGTCACTGGATGCTATTTTTTTTTTACTAATTGGGAGTAAGTAAGCATGTTTTCTTCTTAGGATGTAAGCATTAAGCAGGTAGGGTCATTGAAATGTTCACCAGACATTGCTGTAGAGTGCCCGGTGAATGTTTCTCTATGAAATTGTGTCCAGCACTCTGTCTAGAAGTCCTGCTCTGGCCAGGGCATCTAGGTCAGCTCTGCATCTAAGGGGGAGATCCCTTTGACTGACTCAAAGGAGGTTGTTATGTGTTTTTGACTTTGATAGAAATGTCCACATACCACGGAAGTAGTCATGTCATGTGGTGTCAGGAGGCAGGGGGAGATTTTCATGTCTCACAAGACACCCCTGGTTAGAGACTCTGGAGCCCAGCTTGATGTGGTGTTGAGGTGTTATGTGGGGGTTAGTTCCACCATAATCACTTCTGGGTCCTCAGAGGGGCATACAACTGTGTGACACAATGTGGCTATCAGAATCTCCTGAGGAAAGGGAAAGTAGGAAGACTCAGCCTGAGCACCGTGTCTATAGTGGGCTTCTGCTCTAAACCGTGAATATCAAATGTGCTTAATTTCACTGGGCTCCCAGAATGAGAATCAAAATGAGTATGTCACCTGTGAGCCATGTGTGAACTATCATCAAGGTACATTTTAGATGTGATCACAGCAAGAGTTTGAAAGGTGTTAGGGAGTCAGAGTTTAGGTTGCCTGTTGTAATAAAAGTTTCTTCTTGGTACTCACAGTGAGTTGCATATATTCCTAAATACATATCCTCTCTCTGACACTGCTCTGGTGCACAAAGGAAGGTGGACATTAGCTGCAAATAGTTTTCTTATTCTAATTTTCATATGTAGACTTTCCTTGCTGACATCGTTGATCTGGGACATCTAGTCCTAGAAGAAAGTGTGCTAGTAACTTATAAGTTACCAACAAAGTAGTCCTTAATCTGGAACCTAAGCTGTGATGTTTATTCATATCCCCTGAGAATGTATACAACTCCAGATTCTGACTTACCAGGGCTGGATGGGTGTCAACCGCCCATTCAGACATTGTGTGAAGCACCTGTAGACTGTGAAGACTTTTGATGATGAGTTCATGTATGGAGGCTGAAATTCTTCATGGGTCTTTGCATTTGGCAAGTCACGGACAGTATCTGAGAAGGTAATTATTTACAACCATGTCCACAAAAATCTCCTGTAGTAGGCATAACAGCTCTTGGATGGGTAAAGATTATATTTCTTTTTTTTGTACTTAAGAAAGCTAATAATGACATAGTATTATATCCGTGTTTCTTCCTTTTAGTATCCCTATGTCTAGACCAACCATTATTGTTGGTAGGTAGGAAGGGAAGAACTTGAATTCAGGAATTGCACTGGCATGTTTTAATCTCCTGTTTCTAAATGATTACCTTTAACATATGAAGATTTGCCTCCACTACAGTTTTAGCTGTTGACTTTCCCAGCAGTGGGCATCCAGGTCATCCTCAACTCCCAGTGAGCACAGGTGAGGCGGCTGCAGGGAACATGAGCATGAATATCCCTCTGCATGTTTCCTTCAGAAACTGCTTACACATCATTAGGTTGTGTACCCACAGGTGGAATTTCTGGATCAAGAATGTATGTTTATTTTTTTTTAAATTTGTTTTGTTTTTATTGTACACAAATGAGGTACATACTTTTTCTCTATGTATGAAGTAAAGTCCTACCATTTGTGTAGTCATACTTTTACGTAGGATAATAGTGTTTGATTCATTCTGTTATTTTTTCCTTCATCCCCACCCCTCCCAACCCTCTTTTCTCTCTATGCATTCTCTTCTTCCTCCATTCTTACCTCCCTCCCCGCTCCCACTGTGTCCTCATCCACTGCTCAGGGAGATCATTCATCCTTTGGATTTTTGAGTTTAGTTTATCTCACTTAGCATGATATTCTCCAATTTCATCCATTTGCCTGCAAATGCCATAATTTTATTCTTCTTTTTGGCTGAGTAATATTCCATTGTATATATATATATATACCACAGTTTCTTTATCCATTCATCAATTGAAGGACATCTAGGTTGGTTCCACAATCTGGCTATTGTGAATTGAGCAGCTATGAACATTGATGTGGCTGTATCTCTGTAGTATGCTGATTTTAAGTCCCCTGGGTATAGGCCAAGGAGTGGGATAGCTGGGTCAAATGGTGGTTCCATTCCAAGTTTTTTAAGGAATCTCCACACTGCTTTCCAGAGTGGCTGCACTAATTTGCATCCCCACCAGTAATGTATGAGTGTACCTTTTTCCCCACATCCTCGCCAACACCTGTTGTTGCTCGTATTCTTGATAATCGCCATTCTAATTGGGGTGAGATGAAATGTTAGGGTGGTTTTGATTTGCATTTCTCTTATTACTAGAGATAATGAACATTTTTTCATATATCTGTTTATTGTGTGTAGATCTTCTTCTGTGAAGTGTCTGTTCTTTTCTTTAGCCCTTTTGTTGATTGGGCTATTTTTATTCTTGGTGTAGAGTTTTTTGAGTTCTCTATAGATTCTGGAGATTAGTGCTCTATCTGAAGTATGAGTGGCAAAGATTTTCCCCACTCTGTAGGCTCTTTCTTTGCATTGCTGATAGTTTTCTTTGCCGAGAGATAGCTTTTTAGTTTAGTCTATCCCAGTTATTGATTCTTGCTTTTATTTCTTGTGCTATGGGAGTCCTGTTGAGGAAGTCTGGTCCTAAGTCGACATGTTGAAGATCTGGACCTACTTTTTCTTCTCTAATCTGCAGTGTGTGCCTAGCCCTTTCCCCATGTGGGCTGACTTGGCATTTTTCATGCCTCATGACTGACACTGTGCAGTCATTAGAGTGTGTCTGTGGCCCAGATCTGAACTGTGTGGCCAACATGCTGAAGGCCTGGTGCAGGCAGGTCCTAGGCTGCTCCAAAAAACCCTGCAAACTAGGTGCCATACAGCAGAAGAGAGGCCTTCTGTCCAGTTCCAGAGGCTGCAGGCAAGAGGTGTGGGCTCTCCCAGTGCCACAGTCCCTCACAGGTTCCCAGGGAGTGTCCTCCCCAACTCTCCTACCTCTTGCCCACTCTCCTGCTATGCCCACAATCTGTTTTTCCTTTCAGGGCCATCCAGTCTCTGTCTCAGACCTCACACAGCCTGTTTACCCAAGCCTCCGTGGGTCTCTTTGTCCAAACTCCCATTTCTACAAGAATTGCAGACATTGAATTTGGGCCCTGTTTAAACTGTGTTCCTTCATGTGACCTCTCCTTAGCTTGATCAGTGTGCAAATACTGTTTGCCCACAAGCTCGCACCCACTTTTGGGTGAACAAGAATTTTCAGGTGACTCTTCTCTCAAGTACACTGGCCTTATTCCAGAACTCTCCCCACTGAGGCTTCTGGTACCCTGTCTCCTAATTGGCGTCATGGTAGGTTTCGGCTTCCTGAGAGGATCTAGTGACCTGGCAATACACTCTTTCTGAAAACACCAACACTCTGCAGTGTTCCCCATGGGCTCTGCAGAGCTTTGCATTTGAGCTACTCTCTGACGTGTGCAAGGTGTCCTAGAAAGTGGACTGACTCCCTCCTGAAAGCCCAATGCTTGATACCCTTTGATGTAAGTTATTTTGGATACTTTCTTTAGTAGGGAGGTGCTTGAATCCTCTCCTTGAAGGTTTACAGGCCTAAAGACCAGATGTGTCCAGATGTTGACTTGAAGGATATCAGCTCCTATAAGCCCTCATCTTGGCGGTAGTTATTCCTCCCTGGATGCAAAGCAAGAAAATGCAGTTGGCCCTGTGCCCATCCTCCTCCTTCCACAGACCCAGCAGCTTGCAAATCAAAAGTATCAGGAAAGAAATTGCATCTCTGTGGACTGTTACTTGTCATTGTTTCCTGGATCATACAGGGTTATGCAGAATTACATTGCGATTTTATTGTATTAGGTGTCAGAAGCATCAATACGGGTGGAAGACATGGAAATACTCTGGCATTTTTAAAAGAGACTTGAGCATGTGAGGACTGTGGCGTTCTCCATGCACTTGGAACAGACCTCCCATGTATTTCCTGTGATGTTTCTGATTTCCAGACTTGAGAACCTTCAGGACTTCAATGTGAGTCAGCCCCATGGGAATGCAGTAGGTGGGCAGTCAGACATGGTGTGCAGAACCTCAGTGAGGGCTTGAAAGACCACATCCCACACCGGGAACAGGAGCAGAGAAGGGAGCCCTCTCCCCATGTTGTAAGTTTATCTCTTGTTTTATAACAAGATCAAGTTTGTGAAATTTTGCACACATTCTGAATCATTCCAATAAGTTTGGATGATCTGGGAAGCATGGATTTCATTGTGTTTTTTCTCCCATATGATGTGTTACCAGGTGGGAACTTGAAGACATGATCAGGCCATGGAGTCTCCTCCTTTGGGAAGGGGCTAGTCAAAGAAATCCTTGTTCCTGTTTTATCTTCTGCCACAGGAGGACAAAAGAAGGTTTTCAGATGTGGGTACCTGACTTGCAGCCTCCAGAATTTGAGAAATAAAACTTGTGGTATAAATTACCCAGTTTCCTGTATTCTGCCTTCACAACACACATGGTTCTTTGAGAGTCAATCAGCAATTCCCTTATTTTTAAATTCTGGTAAAATACACCAAACATCCCTTTTTAATTCAGATGCTTGAAGCATAGGCATGTTGCTGTCTAGACATCACACCGTCCCTCTCCAGAACTCAGGTGGACATACCCTTCCGCCAGACTGACTTCGAGTCCCTTCCGCAAGCCCAAGAAAGGAACATTCTTCTTTACGTTTTTATGAACAGGATTATTGGGAATCTGAGTTAAATCCTACAAAATTTGTCTTTCTTGGACAACGTCATTTTCAAAAGTGGCTCACCCCCACTCCTGGGAATCCAGGTGCACTGCCAATTCTGCAGGTGTCTCAGTCTGGGTCTCGGGCAGTGGTGACTGTACACATGAGCTGTGTATCCATGTCAGTGGGCAGCTGTGGCCCCAGGATCTAGGGTATTGGGTCCCAGCCAGTGGGTTCCCTCACCCTCCAGGTCTTTCCAGACCAATGTGCACCAAAGCCGTGTGCATGGTGGGTTCAGGAGGTGCTTGTAGGATGAGTCCTGAGGTGGTAGAAGGGGCCATCCCAGTGGTGGAGAGGACCCTTTTGTCTAGCCGGGTGTTGTGTCATGGGTCATGATAGACTAGAAGTATGAGCAATGCCTAGATTGTCCTGGTCTCTGTGGGCCCAGCCTAGGAGCTGACAACTGGTGTGGCCTCCTAAATACTGAGTCAGGCATCCCAGAGGAAAGGGCTGGTCCAGAGCCAGTGGAACCTGAGTGTCTTTAAGAGCACTTTTGTGCTGGGAGGCAGGGAAACATTGTTGTGCTGACACCTGAGGCAGATGTGCGTGCTTCAAGGCCAGGTGGAGTTGCTGAGGAGCACCTGGGATGGCGTGTGGCTTCCCACCTCCTCACACCTGGGGCATCCCAGGGCTCTGAGAAGCACAGCAGCAGGCTGAGCACTGAGGGAGTCCTCCGTCTCTGCAGAGTGAATGGGCTTTCTTCAGGGCCCCCAGCAAGTCCATGTCACACCATCTGATCCCAGAGTCCTGAGCGTCTGTTGAGGATCAGTGCGTTGCCACATTTCTCTACCTTGCAGAACCCTCTTGGCTCCCTCTGCACTCATTTCCTTGAAAATCAAACCCTGGAGGGTGGGCTGCACATCATCCAAAGCTACCCAGACAGTCCACAGTGTCACAATCTCTTTGTGGGACATGAACAGTTGACCACAGCAGTTTGGGGTGGGCCACAAACACCCTGAGATCCATGGACAAATCACATCAGGACAATCAAGAGACTGAGGAGGCAGAGAGGGAGGATTGATCAAGGCAGATGGCTCGGGAGGGCAGGGCACAGAGTGGAATGGAGAGTTCTGGCAGGGGCGGTTTTGAGGTTTAGAAATTGTGTGCTACTGGTGGCTGGGGTGTCTTCGTGCTTCCCAAAGCCTTCACAGGTGGAAGATGCCCCAGAGTGATCATAAATAGATACAGTGGGAGGTCCATCGGTCACCTTTTTCCTGTTGAAGTGTGAGGCCCCCTTTGTGTTTAGGAGCATTTAAGGGAAAGCCTCACTTCTGGTTAAAAAAAAAAATAAGAAAATTGGTGGGGAGAATAAAGGTGCATGGGCCTGTGACCCAAGCACATACATGTTTCCAGAATTTTCTGGTGGCCATAGTTCTCCATTCATCCATCCATCCATCACCCACTAATGTCCTTGGGTCTTTAGAAAGCGCCCTCCCTTGGGGTCTCCGGGGAATAGAGGCATGGGTTCAACAGAGGGTGTTGGTATACTGAGCATCTCAGAGGTTGTCCTTTTTGGAACCCAATGGTCCTCATTTTGGAATGGGCTAGGGTACTAACCATGGTTAGGGTGAGGACACCCTGGGACCTGCAGAGGGAAAGAGGGACAGTGGAGACTGATATTGCCCCTGGATTTGAGAGGACTTAATTTTGCGCCTGGGAACCTGAAACCTTGTTACCTTAGGACACACACACTCAGGTCAAGGTTTTGAGAGCAGTGTCCTTTCTGGGGTACAGGGCTCATTTTAGCACCAGGAATTTCACTGCTCTCCATTGTAGTGGAGCAATTGGACCCAGGAAAGAGAGCCTGTGGTCTTGCTTTGTCCACAGCATCCATGTCATGGGTCCTCCCATCACCAGCATTTCTGGATAAAAGAAGCCACTCAGACAGAGCTTTCCAATGAATTCTCTTCTGTTCACTCATGACTGTGATCTGGCAGTTACCCATCCAAGGGTCCTGTCAGCATGGACTTGACTCAGTCACCACCATGAGTTCTACCTATGGTGGCTGCAGATATGCAGAATCTGAAAGCAAATGCACATGGAAAAAAGAGCAATAGCCAAGGCCAAAATAGGATCAGGTGTGACAAGGTAAGCAGGAGTCACATGGTGTGGGGGATGGGCTCAGTGGGGTGGCATTGCCTCTGGAACAAGAATGACATGAGTGGGTCACCCTGCTCATTTTGGGAGCAGTGAGTTGGGGAAGGCATGGCCATACAGCAATTGGGAAACAGGATTGAGTTTGTCCACAGGAGGAGGTTGGATTCATGGCCAATGTGGCTTGGAGGGCTCAGGCAGAGAGGGATAGACTAGTGCATACCCCAAAGTGTGGTGGCTGCCTTGATGTCCACGGTTCTGAAACACCAGCCCTCTAAGTCATGACTGACAACTACAGGCATTGATGAGGTCAGTTTCTGTGCACCTGCATCCAAGGTGGCTCAGCTGGACACCTCTGTTTTCAGGAGGCTGGGACTACAGCCTCCTTTGAGGCTCAGCTGGGAGGATCTGCCTCTGGGCTCATGCCTGTGTTCTTGGGAGGATCCAGTTTGGCTGAGCCTCAGTGGTTCTCTGCTGGGAGGATGGGACACTGTCATGTCTTTCTCACAGGACTATGTCCACAGGACAGCTTATGATGGATAAATGTTGATTGCCTGGATCAAGAATGAAAGTGAGACAGGGAGCAATACTGGAGCTAAGGATCCAGACAGAAGCCATAGGCTTCCCAGAACTCCATCCTGGAGATGATATGCCATCATGATTGCCCGCTTCTAGTCCCATGGATCCAGAGACAGCGTCTGATCCACCTCCAGGAGAGGGTGTACTAGCTTTGGGCAGCAGGGTGCTGTGGTACCACAGAGTATTTGTGAAGCCCCCACCTCCTAGCCTTTGAAGAGGCACTTGGGCAATTTGGAATCTCATGAGAGGCCTTGGGCAGTCTGTGCCAGAGAGGTCTGCCTCTGAGTCTCCATCCGCTCCAGCTTGTCATGGTGCAGAGTGGGAACAGCAGCCAAAAGGGACCGACCTTGTCCAGAATCCTATGTGGGACACAAGCCTGATTGAGTTGGGGTGCATCCTTTGTCTGTCCCCTTCTTGTGATTGTACCACTTCTAAGTTTGTGCCTTCATAACCTACGAGTCCTGTCTATTGTTTTCAGAGATAGTACAGGTATTTATGGGCAAATATATCCAATGACATCCTATAAATCGAAGTGAACATCCATACACTGAAATGAATGGGGACACTAGGGAACCCAAGACAGGCACAATGTTTGGTCCAGTGTAACAGAGCTGGTGAGAAGGAGGGTCTGCTTGTGAATTCAGATATGAATCCTCACGCTGGAGCTCTGTTGGGAGCCAAGGTGGGCAGGGTCTGGTGGGTGTAGTTGTTGGTGAACATGTGTTCAGCTGTGCACTTGATGTGGGTTGAGGTGGGAGCAAGCAGCAGCCCTTGTGGTTTTGGGAGTAGTCTTGTGTGAATAAGAGGCTCGGGTAGAGGCAGCATAGGACGTGACCTCAGTGCCTTGACGATGAATCAAATGGAACATGGAACCCTGGTAACCAGGCACCCACTTCACCAAGCAACCCGGCCCAGCTCAGTCTGTTGGAGACACTGGAGCGAGAGGGATGTTCTCTTGTTGTTTCAAAAAATGTCGAGCCTCAGGCCCCCAGGAATCTCAGGGGGACCACCGTGCTCTTGTGTGGGAAGAGGGGGTGAGGTTTTGTCCAAGACGCCAGAGTCTGGGGACACTTTCCCAGAGAAGCTCAACAGCAACACTGAGCACCACAGGACAGGTGAGCCGAGCAGACCCTCATTTAGGATCCCTCACAAATGGCTCACCACTCACACTCTGGCTCTGTGTGTGTGTGTGTGTGTGTGCCAATGAGAACTGTCCCATTCTGCTGTTATTTAATTATTTTGGGATAAAGCATTTTTGTGTTGGCTACCATTTCAATTTTTGATCCCACCATTCTTGGTCCCAAAACAGGGTGAAAATGATCTGGATCCGAACACGGATGAGCCCTGTTGGATAGAGACCCTTGATGGTAACAGAGAGGCAGAGCTCATGAACCAGCTGGTGCCTGTCTTTTTTGGTCGGAACCCCGACTGGGGCAGCACCTTCAGGTCTATTTACTCAGGTTTCATCACCAGCCAGCAGGTGCTGGAGCTGCTCTTCCCAAGGTAAGACCGTCCCTCCAAGACCAAGTGTTCCGTCGCCTCATGCTTGGGACTTGAGGAAGCCATGTACCTCTCAGAGAACCAAATGCTTTGTGAGACCTAGGGGGATCAGAGGACCAAGCTCATAGTATACTGTCAGCACCAAGTAGGTGGCGGTGGGGAGTGACCTCGCCTTCTCAGGCAGATGAATGCACCCTCTCTCACCACCTGGTCCACAGAGGCATGTGGAGCAACCAACACACATTGGGCTCTGCTGTTTGAGGGTGTGTACTCAGCTCAATTCCAGGTGGGCTCAGTGAGGCCTGGGGTTTCTTTCTGGTTGCTTGTTCCCTTCCTGCATGGAGAAGCTCTGTGCTAGGGGCCTGACTTTCTTTAGGCCTTGGGGAAAGCGCTTTTGCATTGGAAAGGATGTTCCAGATTCCATAGTGCTGCAGAACTTCCCTTCTTAGTTACAGCCAGACAGGAGTTGGGGGCTGGCAGCTCCCATGCCCAGTGAGATATGTGGGAAGCAGATGTTTGGGCTCACTCTTGCATGAACATTCAGAAAGCACCCACTGTGGGAAGACATGTTGAAAGGCATGCTGACAATTCAGTTGAAAATGTGGTAAAAATCTGCTCTCTTGCCTCTTTTGATGGTATCAGAAGTAGACTTTCTGCATGTGTCACCATCCGTTCCTCCTTGAGACAGGACTGCATCTTGTCCTACCCCAATGAACATAGTAGACCAAGAGACCATCGTCAACATGAGGTGGAATGTGGCCAAAAGTGAGGGCTGCTGTTTCCAGAGTAGGAAGCTGCCAGGTTATTGGACTTGGGAAGGCTGAGCAAACCCTGGTTCCTGCAATTTTGTTGGGTGCATGCAGTCAAAGGTCTGGGGCCTCAACTGTAGGAGGAGGAAGGCAGAGAGCTCTAGGTGGACTCATGGTCACCCAAGGAACTCAGAGGAAACTCTAGTCTCAGAGGAATCTCCTGGGACAATTGATGCCACCATACCTCATCCCAGTGTGACTTTCCCTCCCTGTCCTCTCCCAGGACCACAAGGATATAGTCTGCATTCATTGAAAAGGACAGATCACTTGATTCTCAGGGGAACTCAATGAGAGCTCTCAGAGAATGAGGAAGCAAAGCAGTCCAAGCCAGGGAATGAGGTGTCCCTGGAGCCTGCTAGTAATGAACCTGAGCACAGACCCTTCTGGGTGTTGCCTGTCAGGTTGGAGAGCATGTAGCAAACAATGAAGAGTGTGTGGCCTCCCCCAAGAATGGGAGAGCTGGTCATGCCATGGTTCTAAACGTCTTTGGGTGTAAGATTTTGTCCAGAGAGTTGTCCTGTCACTGTGTACACCCACGGTGTCTTGGCTGTGGTGGACTGGCCTGCACAGAGACAGCAAAGGCAGAGGCTGCCAAGGCCAGTTTTGGTGGTGGGGGCTGTGGGGTCAGAGCGTGCAGGCTTCTGCTGACTGCACACCTGCTTGCTCACAGTGCTGTGCCCATCAACCCGGGTGCCTGGATGGAGCAGTACAGCCAGGCTTTCCATCAGCCTCCAGGCCTCATGATTTTCCAGCTGCTGCTGCCTTACCTGCAACTGTACATGGGAGGCTTGAATCTGGAGCGCCAAGCACACCACCTGCTGGCCCAGCTGGAGGATGGCAAGTCCAGCGAGGCAGAGCCTGAGTGCCAGGAGGCCCGGGGTGTGTACATATAAGGGTCTAGAAAGGTCAGAGTTTGGTCCCAAGGGTGGAATCTGTATGGCTGGTGTTGGGCTGGGAACAAGGAGAAGCCATTGTCCACTCAGGCCATGCCCCTGTCTGGGAAGAGGTCCAGCGTGGGCTCAGGGTCTGAGATCTTCGTGGCAGACAGTGTGGATTGTCTGTTTTTGCAAAGCTAACAGCCAGGCTGTCATGTTGGAATCTTTTCTCCTCTAGCTACAGGCTCACTTCCAATGCCCACCCCAGGGCTAGAGCCTCATCAAGGAGCTGATCGGGCGGCCAGTGAAGGAGCAGCACCATCCCCAGAGGCAGAGCTCAAGTCCAGTTCTTCCGGGGTCTCTGCTGCAAGCGCCACGGTACCTCTGTACAACCAGCGAGTGGGAGACAGCTGCTCCATTCATGTCCATCTAGAAAATCAAAGGCGAATGGAGTATAAGAGCATCGTGGTGAGCCATTCAGCAGGGGATCCCCTGGGTGCCCTCAGTGGAGAAGGCAGAGAACATAGCTTGCACTAGGCCTGCCTTCATGAATTAGAGCTTCTGGAAGGTCAAATAAGATTGAAGAGGATGAAGAAGATAGAGATCAGTGTTAAGAAGCTGACCTGAGGTGAGGGAGAGCAGCAGCATGCCCAGCTCCAGGTGTGAGTGGGCCTGCAGGGTGTGGGGTTTGCGGTCTGGAAGTGCAGGGGTAAGGGCTGTGCTCAGATGAGGTCAGAGAAATGCACAGGGTGCAGGCTGCACTCTCTGAAGCCTGGTGTCTAGAGTGAGTTGGACCCTTGGAGGTTTGTGCAGAGGATGCAGCAGTCATAACTCCGGTGTGCTGGAAGGCATATGTGGAATGGGAGGGATCCTTCTTAGCATGATGAGGTTAAGTTATTGCAGGTCACAGACAACTGGGGTTTTTCAAGAAAACATGAGTGTCATATTTTGCACAGACATAAATAGGAAACTACCAGCTCCCATTGCAGAATTTTTCTGGGTGTGGGGTGTAAGCCCTAACTCTCCATGTGTCCAGTGACAGAGGAGCCCTGTTCAAACATTGCCTCAGTGGGGTCCATACCGCATTGCACCACATTGAGCAATGAGGCCGTGGAGCCCAACAGTCTCCTGGCTATCATAAAAGAGTCACAAGCATACTCTAGTTGCTGAGTCTGTTTTATATCCTGTCTGTCAGGACTAAGGGGTGTAGGGTTCCTGCCTGGACCACCCACAAAGCGATCATGATTGTCAGAGCAGAGATGGGATACAGGAGCAAACTGGACCATTCCTCCCATCTTGTTGGGCCAAGTGTGTCTGTAGAGAGGCTGTTAGGTATTTGCACCCTTTTATCAGAAGGACGTAGCAGGGACAACCTGACTGTTGTACCAGGATGGGGCTAGAAGCACATAGGAAGATCCCACATGAACACTTGAAGGCCCCAGGTAGCATGATAACACATGGTGCCCTTGTATTAAGAGCTAAGCTGTCTCCTGAATGACTTTGACCTTTGTGCTCTGGGTGGCTACTCCAAAACTCATTCTCTGATGAGTTTCTCCACCCCTGATCAGGTGACCTGCCAGGATAGGGCCCCCGCGGTCATACGCAGGGCCTTACAAGAACACTTGCTCAATGAGGAGGATCCAGAGGACTTTGAACTGCTTCAGATTGTGTCGGAGCATAAGAGTAAGTGGGTCCACCCGATGGTGGGGAGAAGTGACTTCCTGTGGGCTCAGGACAACGCACCAGCCAAAGAAAGAGGGCTGTGGCCTGAAAAACAAACAGCGTGTGGTGGGTCATTTGTAGAAACAAAGTGCAATGATGGGAGTGTAAATCAGTTCACCCTGGGACTGCTGGGCCTCCCTATCCAGTGTCCTCCCCTGGACCTGATCAGGCTTTGTAAACTTCATATCCATGAGGGGCAGAGGAGATAAGCAACGCCTGGCTGTCAATTTAGGCAGCCTTTCAGGACAGTGACAAGTACTTGAGAAAAGTTCTTCAATGGAGAAATCTTGCTTTAGGCACCTGTCTTCCAATCTTTCCATTTGTGTGAATGGACACCATTTAGGTGTTTTGGGACAGAGGTCATATCTGGAAGAAACATGTGAAGCAGTAGAACACTTCACAGCTTGGCAAACAGGAACTGAGAGAGATAAAGGAAGGACAAGGAGCAAGAAGAGGAGTAGGTGGACATAAAGGAAAAAGAGTTGAAGGAGGGAAAAATGAAGAAGAACATGAAGAAGACCACAACCAGAAGTAGAAGATAAAGAACAAGAACATCATTAAGTAGAAGAAGAACAACAACAACACAAGACCGAGAAACACAAAGAGAACGAGAATATAACAAGAGACAGATTGAATATATGAATTGTTCTCCTCTCTGAAGGAGCCCCTATTGATGGTATGAACTTTGTATTTATCACTTCTGTACATTACCAAACAGGATCTGTATAATTTTATTTTCCTTTCACCTTCCTGATATCAGTTGCCCCACAGTAGTTGGTAATCTCATGAAGACTTGTACTAAGTCATCACAATTGCAAATTTCTCAAGTGTTTCCTTTCTTCTTCATTGTAAAATTAACTATTTGGGGGTAAGGGTATGCCAGCAAGAAGCTATTTTGGTTGTTTGTCAGAGGAGTCCTCTTCATTTGTGTTAGGTAATGTTTACAAGAGCAAGAGGTGCTCATAGAATAATTGTGTTATTCTTCCCACTTCATGATTTCTCTCTTATAAACACTGTTTTGCATTATTGGGCTCCACGTTTCTTTTTCTCATCAGATGTTTTAAATATATTTGTCTAATTGCCTGAGACACTTGCTCCCATAAAGTTAAATTGAGTTTGGTTTGAAAAAACTCTGAATGCAAAGGAGAATCATGAGGAGGAAAGGAAGAATCAGCCAATTCAAAACATAAAAAATAAAAAATAAAAATGGTTCCTGAAGGCACAAGCTTCCTGTGGACATCCTCCGTCCATGCCCAGCACACCTCCAATTTATACCACCTCCCATTAGTGTCTTCATCTATGACTGGATTCTCCACTGCAAGGTCAAAGCATCCATCACATGATTTCCTGAACCCCGTGTGTGAACACTGCAGCTCCAACACAGGAGCCACTGATGACAAATCATGATGCAAACCCCAGCATGGTCTCCGTGGCAGGTTCCACCTGAACAGAGAGGTGCTGGGGTCCAGGGTGCTTTCTGTTGGAAGCTGGTGGGTTGGTTTAGACCCCGTGCACACTCTTTCCTCAGGGAAAGGCCCTAAGGATGCCTTCGGTGGAACATCATCTAGATTGGAAGGCCCTCAGGTCCAGAGCTCAAGCCTGACCTGCCAGAGGCTGTCAGTCCTGGGGGGTGTTCTGTTGTGTACTCCTTGAGTGTCACTCACCTTCTGACCTCTGCCCCGCCCTCTCCAGTGCTGAGGATCCCTGCTGATGGCAATGTGTTCTATGCTATCAATCCCCGCGTGGACTTTGATTTTGTCCTCAGGAGAAGATTCACCAGGAAGTGGGCCAAAAGCAAGACAAAGGAGGTAACACCCACCTTACTCGCTCTTTACCCCTGGTGCTCCTTCACATCCACCAAGGTGACAAAAAGCCTCAGCTCCTGGACATATGTTCTAGAATGCCCACAGAGCACCCTGACAGGTGGGGGTGGCTTACAGTTTCTGGGCTCTGCTGATGTTTCCGTCCCCCACAGTTCTTGGAGTCCACTTCTTCAGTGACTCCCACGATCCCACCAGCTGTGAGCAGCAGCTCTTCAGTGGCAGCCAGACCACTGCCCCAGGTCAGTGAAAGCAAGGACTCCGGTACCAATACTGTCACCAACGGCAGTTCCTTACTGCCTCATTACAACGAGCAGGCAGAAGACAGCAGCTTCCTACAGGTCCACCTGGAGGAGCAGACCAGGAGGGAATCACAGTGCATCCTGGTAAGCCTGCTGGCGGGGCTGTCTCCTGCGTGAGCATAGGTGGGGGTGGCCGTCGGTGTCTGGCCTTGCTGATATTCCATCCTCTACAGTTGTCAGAATCACCTTCTGAGGCCTCAGCCATGGTGTGTAACATCAGCCCAGCCTCCAGTCACACCTCTTCTCAAAAGGCTAGGCCCAAGCCCATGGCCACAAAACACATGAAGAAATCCAGGGCCATCGGATGCATAATGGGCAGATGCTCACGGCCCCGGTCCAAGAAACAGGTGAAAGACAGCTGCCTCATAAACATCAGGCTAGAGCAGCAGAGTGCAAAGGATGGCAAGACTGTCCTGGTAAGCCTGGCGGAAGAGGTGTCTCCTGGTGCTATCCCAGGGCAGGGAGCAAACACAAATCCCATACCATGGGCTACTCTTGCCCTCTTGAATTGGGAGTTTTTTCAATGGTCAGGAAAGAGAGATGGGAATAAAGAAGAGCGAGGTCACTGTTAAGGGCTTGACCTGAGTGGAGGGAGAGTGCGACCATTTCCATGCCCCTTTGTGAGGGAGTGTGTGTTGGATGGCAGTGTGCAGACTGGAAGTGCAGGGGCAGGTATTTCTGGGAGGTGAGAAGAGGACAGCATGCAGGATGCAGGATGCAGGATGCAGGCTGCACTGTGTGGGATGGAGAATGCTGGTGCACACGGAGGAGGACAGCAACATGAGATTCTTCCTACTCCTTGAAAAGGGCGCCGAGGGTCTCGCTGTAGAAGCGATATTCATGTGGGTGGAGCACACTCCATCTCCAGGGAGGCGCTGCACAGAGGCCCGTTCCCATGCCACCCTGCCTGAGTAAGGTGTCCTCCTCCATCCCAGGCAGTACTGAGCCTCCGGAGGCCAGGAGCTCTCACAGCTATCATTGGTCTTCTGCCTGAGTGTGTTCTGTCCCTGGCAATCACAACCAAACTCTCTTGGGTTTCTACCTGGGCCACCCCCAAATTCACCCTGCATTCTGCAACAGCCCTGGGAGAGAGGAGGTCACTGGTCCATTCCTTCCATCGTGGTGGCATGAGAGTGTTTCTCTACCCAGGGGCAGGCTGTGGCGTCCTTTGACCCTGAGTGAAATGTGGCTCCACAAAGGGCAATGGCAGGGCCAGGCAGACCATTGTAGGAGGATTGGTGTCAAAGCCCTGAGGAAGGCCCCAGGCAATTACCAGGAGGCCACCCTCAGGTAGTGGAGTAGTGAGTAATGATGGTGCCCCTGTATTTAGAGCTGAGCTCCCCCCTGAATGTCCCTGACACTGTCCTTGGGTAGCCACCCCAAGGCCCATTTCCTCAAGGCCTACCTCCCACGTTGATGCAGGTGACATGCAACGACAGGGCTCCTGCCGTCATTCGCAGGGCCCTGGAACATCACTTGTTGATGGAGGAGGAGCCAGGAGATTATGAGCTGGGACAAATCATCTCCCAACAGCACAGTAAGTGGGACAGTCAGATGGTGGGGAGCCATGTTGAGGAAGTGCACTCAGGTCAACTCGTAGCCCAAAAGAGTAGAATCTGACCCAGAAGAACACTCCAACAGGGACTGGTGGGCCTGGTGCACAGAGAAAACCACACTGGCACTGCTGCAAAGGTCTCTAGGTTCTCTGATCAGCCCAGGGACTAGTGCACCTCCCCACCAGGTGTCCAACCCTGGACAGCAACAGGCATTCAATGCTGACATCAGTGAGGAGCGAGGAAGAAAGCATTCCTGCAGGGGTCATGTGGCCCCAGGGCTCACTGAGAGGAGTGTTTGCAGAGGAAGATGGGAATACAGGGGCTAAGGATGCACTTGATGCATTTGTGGACTGAAGCAGTCTCCATGACCAGAAATCCACTCCCTGGGCACAGCATTGTCAGTATTCTAGCAACCAGGAACAGGACTAAATCTGAAAGAAGAACAGACTGGGAGACAGCCTCAGCAGTCTGACACTGCACAAATGACCAAGCCCTCTGTGCCCGAGTCCACTTGCCTAGATGGAATCAGTAGAGCCAGGTTATTTTCCCTCACTAAAATCAGATGAGGGCTTCCTAGGCACGTATGCCCCAAAGCTGACCTGTAATTAATGCCATTGTGTTTTCTTTTCTGTGAGCCAAAACCCCGCAGCAGCCATAATCCCAGTCTGTCCACACTGAAAACCGCATCCAAAACCAGCCTATGCAACATTCTCTCATATCTTAACCCACTAATTCTGGTAAGTGAGTAGAGTTCATGGAAGTAGGCGGCTAAAGCCTTGGTAGGCTCGGAAATTCGTAGCACAGGTACACCCATCCAAACTCAAATAGTTAACAGGCCCTTTTTAGAGGAGAATAGGAGACAAGTGTTCAGACCAGGGACTCGCTGGCCATCTGAAACCCACTGGGGGTTGTTGCATCCCTGGACCATAGCAAAATGTGGGAGTGAAGCTGTCCCTTTGCTGGTCTTTGGAATGATTGATCTCAGTAGGGCAGCATTTGGGATGTGGCCTCCCTTGTAGCATGCCTGGTCCACGTGGAGCTGGCTAGCAACAATGGCAGAACATGGCTAACACGAGGTGTGTCAGTTGGTCATACTTTCCTCCCTGTCAAATACTTGGGGAAAATAACTTAGCAGGGGACTCCTTTTTTGGCTCTGGCTTTCATAGCATTCCATTTGGTTCTGAACTGAGACTGTGCATTGTGGCAGAAGGTGTGGCACCTGCAAGCTATGGAGCACTTGCCAACCAGGTGACAGAATGGGATATAAGGAGACAGAGAGAGGGAAGGAGAGAAAGACGGGAAGAACAGGAGGACTACTACTAAGAGAATGAGGATTAAGAGGAGCCCCCAGGGCTGGGGGTAGAGTGCTTGCCTCCCAAGCACAAGGCCCTGGGTTCAATCTCTAGTACCAGAAAAAAAAAAAAAAAAGAGGAGCCCCAGCTAAACTATATGTGTGCTGAGTGCCTCTCCCTCTTCAGGTCTTCCTCCATCCATGCCCAACCTTCTTCCATTTCCTCCCGTGCTTAGTGTTGTCTTCATCTTGACTGAGTATTTCATGATCACATCAGAGCACTCATCATGGAGTGCTTCCCCCAGAATCCACCAGTAAACCTTGCTGAACTGGGGGTGAAACCTTGAGCACATGAGTCATCTGTGTAAGATTTCAGATGTAATCCCTAGGGGTATGCGTTGGCCCAGTCAAGAGGAACTGTGATCTTCTGGAGCCCAAAGTCCATGGAGGCAACAGGCATTAGTCCTGGTGAAGTCCTAGACCTAGTTTTTCCTCCGAGAGGACGGTTGAGGATGTGTCTGCTGGTATTGGAGCTGATCTGCACAGCTCTCAGGGCTGTGGCTCAGGCCTTTCCTGGCAGAGGCCATCAGATGTTGGGGTGTCCTGCTCTGCAAGTCTCCGAGTGCCACCTATCCAACCTGTACCCCTCTCTCCCCAGAAATGAAGATTCCAAAGAACGCCAACGTCTTTTATGGGATGAATCCCCATGTCAGGAGAGACTTTCTCCTGAGGAAGAGGACCTACCCTCAGGAGGAATATGATGACTGGATCCCTCCCCAACCTCCCTCTTATGAGGCAACTCAGGTGCGAAGTCACCGGTGGAACCTGTGGACAAGAATCTGCTCCTGTCTCTCTGGGCAATGCTAAAGCATTGCACCATGGATGAACAATGAGCTTGATTTCTAAAATGGTTACTCATCAATTCCATGTATAATTTCACCTTAAGTCCTTGTTATTAAAAATATGTTTGTGTATTCTGATCCACTTTCATGATTTGAATCTATTCATTTTACCAGTAATTGCAAGTGGAAACATTGAACCCTAGATGAAAGAATGTTTCATTTGATCAAAATGACATTTTGGTATTGGGAGTATGGCAGATTGTATTTTCTGACTCAATTTCCAATGGGAGAAATGAAATATTGGATATTATGACACTCACACGCATGAAGAACATGAATGCACACACTCAACAGACATACAAGTACACACGCTCAGAGAGAGGTCGAGTTAGTTATGGTGAAATGCTTTTAATAACCTGCATTCTCCAGCAATGGGAGGATACATATATGCTCAATACTTCGGAAATTATAGATTAAGGAAATAATTATATATATATGTACACATAATAAATACACACACACATATATATATACACCCATACCTCCCGTGTGTGTGTGTGGGCATGCATCACATCTGAAAAGAAAGGTTCAGTATGGATCAATAAAAGTAACAATTAGTGCTGCAGGAGCTGCATTAACTGAGAAGGAGTGTGGGGTAATAAGGTCTGCAGCCACACCTGTCCCCAAGGTAGTGACAAAGCCAAAACTAGTCTCTCTACTGCCACTTAGAGTCCAGTTATGAAATTGGAGTCTGTTCGCCTCAAATTTTCCATATAAAGAAAAAAGTATGAATGTAGCAAAAATAATTTTAGTTCATAAAACTAGAGGACAGGCAGCCCTTTGTCCCAGGACACGCACGTGGGAAACTGACACTGAGATGTTCACAGACGCCACCAGCCAGTGGGAGGAACACTTGGTTGACACCTGAAAACCCACAGGGCCGGCACAGCCCACTGCCCAAGTCACACAGCAGGAATGTCATGAGAGCTACTAACAGACAGGTGAAAGGCCGGCTCCCCCTCTGCTGTCTGAGCCCTCAAGAGAGCCCTTGCTGCCCAAGGTCTGCAGCCACCTCTCCACCCGGGTCCAGAGGAGCTGGTGCTCACGTGCCACACCCTCCATGGTCATTGCCCAGCCTCCAGTGCCCATGGCACACCAGGAAAGGAGTGGCCTCACCAACCAGGTGGGAGCCAGGGTTCTGGCTGCCCAAAGGCTGGAGGACGACAGTCAGGGGTCCACGGTGCACAGGTGGGCTCTTGTGTTCACGCTCCTTGCTGCTGTGACAGGACACCATTTCAAGATCCCCAAACTTGTGGTCATTGCAGATGCTTGTCAAGTACAAAACAGGTGATGTGTGTCCAGCCTTTAAAAGAAAACAAAAAAAAAAGTAAGAGGAAAATATGCACCATTATTAAGTATTAGTTTAAAATGTGTTTGTAAAAGTATATGTCAATGAAAGTTCTAGAAGGTGAGGCTCTGGCAGACCCAGGGCCTTCTCTGCAGTCATCCAACCCTAAGAAGAGGGAGCATCTCTCTCAGCAGGTTTTGTCTGTTCCAAAGGGCATCAACCCTGCAACCTTGGGGTGTGGCAGCACCCCAGCCGGGGAGGAAGGTGGGGGTGCCCCACAATCCCTCTGGATGTGGAGGGGCGTGTCTCCTCCACACCCACCCAGGGAGCACACCACCAGCCCCACCAACCTGAGGGACACCAGCTCAACCCCTCCAAGCAGTGGTGATTCCCGACCAGCCCCTCTATCGCGTTCAATGACCACTTGGGACACCCAGCCCATCAGAGGTGACACCAGACTCACACCCCCAACTACTGGAGGCCCAATCACCTCTAGCACATTGTGTGCTCACACCCAAGGGGTCACCTTCCTACACATGCCCTCTGGAGCCCACTGACACACAGGGGGTGAGAGGGAGACTGTCACGTCATAGAAAGCCACCATGCTGCAGGCTCCTACCATGTCCTTGTCATTGGTTGAGGTGTCACAGTGCACAGGATGGTTGGCCTGGACCTGCTTCAGTCTCTCAAGCAGGGTCTCCACCAAGGTCTCTCTATCCTTGAGCTCGATGACCTGGAAGGCCATCTTGCTCCTGATGCTGATGAGGATGGGGCTGGGCAGCAGACTGGTGTCCTCCATCTTCTCCATGCTCACTACCTGATGCAAAAGACAGCACGTGAAGGGGAGGTGCTGGAGAACGGAACTGAACAATTACGTTCTGTGCATGTTCCAATAAGTTAATCTAACATGGAATAATAGCAATAAGGACCTGGTGTAAAGGTTGAAAAGTGCACAAGGGAGCAGCAATCACAATCACCAAAAGGCAGAAGTAACCCAAGCTTCCATGGACAGATGAATGGATAAGGGAACTGTGGTTTAGGCTACCATGGAATATCATTCAGACTTCCAAAGGAAGGAAATTCTAACAGATAAGAGGTGGCTCAACATTAAGGACATTGTGCAGTGGAAGAAACAAGTCACAAAATGACAATGCTGTGGGATTCCACTTACAAATTGGTTACAAGGTAAATTTGATGCTATGCAGAATTCCAAAATCAATTTTTTGGTATGTAGGTCATCATGTCCATTTCTTGCTCCACTGATAATAATACTTGCAAAATGAAGACATCTACTGCAGAAGGGGGGGATGGAGGTGGGAAATCACATGAGGAAGAACACTGACTTTCTAAACCATCAGGCTCAGGACCTATGCTACGAGAAGCGAGACCCCAGAGGTCTTGACGTGTGACAGCTGTGGTACCCCTCAGCAGAGATGCCTGAGATGAAGGCGGAGCTGCTTGCATTCAGAAGCAAACTCAGGTTGCCCACACTCCCGTTTCCAAAGAGAGAATCACAGAGTTATCGGAGGGACCTGATCCCAACACAAGGAGACATTTTTAAATCTTTCACAAATTCCACGAGAGTATAAACGCCAATTTGCCACGTATTTTCTAAAGGTGAAGCTTTTTATAGTTTGCCTTTTCCTTTGTCTTTTTTTGGCAACAAAAGGGGACGAGCTTGAATTGCGAGGCATGTCCTTTTGAATAACAGCTTTATCAACAATGTGGGGTTAGGGTATGTTGTTGTTACCATTGCTTCCAGGCAACCTTCGGTTGCCATAGCAACAAGAGGAAAAAGGAAGGCTGAAGGGGTAATGGCGTAATTCAGGCCACGCTTCCCTCCTGGAGCCTGGCCATCAGATGGTCCAAGTTGCTCTGGTTGCAATATAGTTGGAGTGTGTCCCCCAAAAGTTCTTGTGTTGAAAGCTTGATGCCCAATGGGGCAGCATTAAACAGTGGTGGAACCTTAAGAGGTGAGGCCTAGTAGGGGATGGATGGGTCACTGGAAGAACAGCCCTCAGTAGGGATTATGGGACCTGGTTCGTTCCCACAACAGGGGTTGTTACAAAGAATGGTCCCTCCCCATTCTCTGGCTTCCTGTCTTCACACATGATGTTTCCATCTACTCATGCTCCTGCCATGGGGACACTGTCCACCACAACGCCCTCACTGGTGGTCACCCACCACCATGTTCTTGAGCCTCATTACTGGGAGTTAATTAAGCCTTTTCTTCCTTTTGTTTTTTGGTTAGTAAGTAAACCTGGCATCATGGATTTTGTTTTAGTGGACTCAACCACATGGGTTAAAAGATCAAAGAGTGCATCAAAGTGTGCACGGCAGTTCAAGCAGAGGGGAGAGGCAGGGTGTGTACCTCTCTGAGCGGAAGGACAACATTGTAATAGCCATCTACTCTGCTGGCAAAGCAGGTAGAGCTGTCAGATGAAAACACGCGTCCTGCAGTGTGGAACCGACTGAAGGGCGTCCAGAGAAGCAGTCCACACCGTGTGCAGCTTCTCCTTTCTTGGTAGCCTGAAAAAGATTCGGAACAGCTCCTTTTGTGCTTGGGTTTCAAGGTCCCTGGTGAGAGGTGGGAGAGGTCAAGATATGGAAAGGTCAACAGACACGAGATCGAAAAGAAAACACTTTTGAACTTGCTGGCACAATGTGATAGATTAGTATTGAAATTAAAAAAAAGTCATGCCCCTCCAGAGCCTGTGAGCCCCACAGTCCATCCAGACATTCAGTTGACCTTCCGAGCAAGTGCAAAGAGCAGAGCCTGCTGTCCCCACCAGCAAGAAAGTCAGAAACTCATGAACTCAAATAAGCATTCCCTCCTGGTTTGAATAACTGAGAAGTACTCCAAAAATGGCAGCAAAGGCCACGTGTGGAGAAGATAGATGATAAGCGGGGTGAGCATCGGTGAGACGTGGGGAAGATGGAGCCCTTGCACGCTGCTCGTGGAAGGCCAAATGACGCTCTCACGTTGGCAAACAGCCAGAAGCCCTCGAACGTTGAAAGTGGACCTAGTGTTTACCCAGACATTCCCTGCCAGGTGAATGCGCCCAACAGACTTGAGAACTGCCGTCCACTAACTGGCACACAAACACAGCAACAGATTCATAGTCGAAGGTGGAAACTACCCCATGTCCACCAGTTGATCAGTGGACACACCAAATATGCCACATCCCCTGAAGCAGGGTAGATAGTACTCAGCCATCAACAGAAAGTGTGCATGGACAGAGCTTGGAAATCTCAGGCTGAGTGAAAGAAGCCAGACACAAAGACCACGGGGTGCCAGGTTCATTCACATGAAATGTCCGCATAGGAGGCTGACACACAAAAATAAGGAGTGGCTGCTCATGAACGTGCGGCTTCTTTGGAGGGTAATAAAAGGTTCCGTGGCTGTGGTGATGATTGTGTGGTCCTGTGAATATTGTGAAACCTGAACTGCCCACTGAAAGGGTTAACTGTTCAGATGTGAATAACCAAAGAGGAGCCTGACTTTTCTCCAGAGGAGGACCAGGGAGCTAGGGGCAGCCAAGTACAGTGCACAAGTTCACACACTGAATCACACACTTTCCTACGTTCCTATATGAACATACGCCTGGTGTAGCTCCACATCTTGTACGACCACAAGAAGGGAAGCTGTACTCATTGGATGTAGGACAGTTCAAAGTACACATGACGGTCAAGTATATCTACAAAGAACAAAGAAAAAGAAGTTCACATACTGCAAGAATGGAAGGTGAGGTCCCTCAGGGGGACCACAAGGTCCCTGAGAGACAACAGTGCCCAACGCACTCACATTGAACCCTAAAAATGTTGCTGTCATAGCGTTGAGAGTAGAATGGTGGAAACCAGAGGCCAGAGAGGTTGGCTCAGAGGTTCTGAGCAGTGAGAGAACGAGCAGGAGGTCCGCGGTGCTGCCGCAGAGCAAGTGACTACAGGTGCCAATCCCACACAGAATGCTTCAGACTGCTAGATGAAAGGATTTAGGCACCAGGAAACAGAAACAATGATCACAGCCCCAAGAGTCTCTTTCACAAGGAAGAGATAAGACCCATCCATCTTCCATAAGAACTATCACATGTCAGAGGTGACCCAACGCCACATGGAGGTCAGTTTGGGAAAAAAGAAAAAAGGAAACCTATAAAGAGCATTTCTTTTTTTTTTTCTGCCTTTTGTGGCAACATGTGACCAGTTTGAACTACATGCGCACAGCTGGAAGGGACGGGAAGTCATTCTGAATATATGAAAACCCCAAACATGCTGCTGTTCAAGGACCACCACTGAGAAAGATGCACCCCCACCAGCAGTCAGAAGAAAGTGCATGTGTTAAGGAGGAAGAGATCTGCTGTTTTCAAAATGACTTTCTTTGTATTAGCACTGAACACTAGACCTCATGGCTCTGAATGAATTCACTGCAGGTTGAGTCGGCCTTATTCAAAATGCTTGGGACCAGAAGAGTTACAAATTTAAGAGTTTTTCAGATTTTACAACACCTATGTAAACTTTAGCAGTTGAGCATCCCTAATTCAAAAAATCTAAATAAAAACTGCTCCACAATTCGGTTACAAAACAAGAGTTTCACATGCTGAGGTACTGAACTGCCTCATGAGCAAAGGCATTATAGCTATGGTTTACTCATCTCCTTGGGTATTTTAAAGGAACGTCAATCGAAAAAAAAAAAATACAGGAATGTTAAAAAGATAAACAATTTTAAAGTAAAAGACTAAGGCTGTTTTAAAATTAAACATAGGATTAAATGATTTGGCTATTCCACTTCTGGGTAAAAATACTGGATAGAATCGAAAGCAGGTGTCAGAGAAATTAGTGTGCGCAGTTCACAACAGCATTATTCACAATAGCCAGAAGGTAAAAGCAAACTAAGCGTGCACGGGCAGACGAGTGGATAAACACAGTGGGGTATGTACATACGATGGATTATGATTGAACCCTGAAAAGGAAGGACATTCTGACACATGCTGTGACAGAGATGAACACTGATGACATTATATTAAGTGAAATAAGCCCAAGGCAAAACATTGAGTGTTGTCTACTTATGTGAGGGATCCAGCCGATTCCACAGAGACAGCAGAATGGCGGTTGTCAGGCAAGGTTGAACAGGGTGGTAGTGTCTAGTAGGTAGACTTTTAGTTTAATCAAGTCAGAAGAGTTCTGGAATGGGCAGTGAGGATGGTCATGTATCAGTGTGAACGTACTTAATGCCACTGAACTGCATGCCTGAAAATGGTGCGGTCTGTGTTATATGAATTGCACAGTAAATTAAAAAAAATCTGTTTAATGACTAGTAGTATTTGATCAGTCCTGATTCTGTAAGTATGTCAAAAATTGAATCCAGGACAGTACTCTGTGGTCTCTCATAGGATCTTTCTTAACGGTTTACCTTGACATCAGAGCTGTGGTTAGTGACCCACTTATGATCTGCAAACCTGAAATCAAAGTCCAGCTCAAACACCGTGTTTGAACTTCAGATGAAAAAGCTGAATTCCTTGGTGACATGGCCAGCAACTACCCTGACAGTCTCCGTGACTGGCGTCGCCGTGGGCCCAATTATACAAAATACTGACTTACTCTATTGATGACAAAGGTATGGAAATCAATTCGGCTGCCTTGAGAACATTTTCTACCATGTGATTTAAGATGAAAAGATGAGGACTTGGTGTAGCTCGGTGGTAGAGCCCTAGTCTAGCATGCATAAGGACCTGGGTTCAACCCCAGCACCACCAGAAAACAAAAAAAAAAGGTTTCTATACAAATACCATGCCATTTATGAAAGAAACTTGAGCATTCATGGGGTCTGCTATGCACACAGGCCCTTGAACCAATGCCCAGGGACACAGAGAAGACCTCACAACCAAACGGTGCTAAGCAAAGCACATGAAAAGGTCAAGCAGCTGAGGGACACCATGGGACTGAAGCTCTACCTCTTGGTGATCTGGCTTGGCTCCTGCACATCTGGTTCCAGACCTCATTATACAGCATTCTCTGCAGCATCACATCTACCAGCTGCTCCATGATCTTCAAGACCGCATCCGGGATCAGAAACATGGAAGAGTCACGCGTCTTATTCTGCGTGGTGATCCGCATGGTGTCCGCCACAAGACGTTGGATGTCCTTTCCAATTTCTGGATATCAACCCAAGGGATTACAAGTTGAACTGAAAGAGAAAAGATGCAAATTCACATCCCCCATAAAGTGGGAGCCAAACTTCAAGCATCAGTAAATAACAATCCAAAGTTCTATTTGTTTCTTTTAAGCTAAAATGCAAAAGTCTCAAAGCCTGTGCAGGGGAAGAGTACACAACTGCCTGACAGCTGCTGGTGAAAGCCAACTCATGGGCCAAGGGTTTTCTGAAAGATTGAAGTGTCATCTCCCAGGTTGCTGGCTACTGCATACTTTCAAGGACCATCATCTTGCAATCCAACAGCATACATCTTCAAGAATATTTCAACTCTCATGCAAAAGTTTCTGAATCACACAAAATCTACTTTCAAAAATAGCACTCACAAATCAAGGTAGAGAAAAAAGGAGTGTGCAAGAGGGTTATTCATTTCTCGTTCACAGAAGCGGGCTGAGCATTGAGTCTGTCACATGACTCTTATTATGCTTAGAAGACACTACAAGCAGATTCTAAGGAATGCTAAGGTAATACAGTACAGTCAGGCACAGCGTATGTGCACTTCCCAGCTACCTGCAAGCCTGAGGCAGGTGGCTGTCTTGATCCCAGGGTCTAAGGTCCAGCCTGGGCAACAAAGCAAGACTTTCACTTTAGAAAAAGAAAGCAGGTGCTAGGACATAGCTCAGTAGCAGAGCACTTGCCTAGCATGTGTGAAGCCCTGGGTTTCATTCCCAGCACTGCCAGAAAGACAGCCAGGTCCTGTGGCACACGCCTTCAGTGCCAGTGACCCAGGAGGCTGGAGGATCCCTCCATGCTAGGGAGGTAACTTGGCTAGTCCTTGTCTCAGAAAGCAAGGTTGGGGTTGGGGGTGGGGCTCAACAGTTAATAGCTCTGGCTTCAATCCTCAGTAATACTGCTACTAATAAAGATAATGTAAAATAGTGCAGGTCATACCTTTTTAAACAAACATGCTAGTCCCAGATTTTTCTTTGGGGTGTACCAGGGATTAAAGTCAGGGGCACTTGGCTATGGAGCCTCATCCCCAGCCCAATTTTGTATTTTATTTAGAGACAGGTCTCACTGAGTTGCTTAGTGCCTCGCCTTTGCTGAGGCTGCCTTTCAACTTGCTATCCTTCTGTCTCAGTCTCCTGGGACGCTGGAATTACAGGCGTGCGCCACAATACCCATCCGAGAATTACTGTGGATACGGTGAAAGGCAGTAGGCTAATGCAGAAGAAAATGGGAGAAGATAAAGTCATATCTGTTAGCCGATTCATCATACAGATAATAAGTGGAAAAACATGATCAAATATTAGCAATAATTTTTTCCAAATATCATCATCCTAACACAATTAGGTTTACTGACAATCCTTAGTGTCCAAAATTAAATCATTTCCTTTTCACATCAGAGAATGAATGTCATATTGTAACATTTCCTTCCACTTATTTAGCGATAGCATTTTCGATGCCTTTAGAATTGTAAACAGCCTCATTTCTCTGTCAGGCCTGGGACTACTCTTTTCCAGCTATGCCAGCTCTTCTGCCCACACTGGTTTCATCTACACTGCCTACTTGAGTTCATTAAGTGACTTCTCTCTGAAAAGCCCTGCACTTAAGCAGCACAAATAGGAAAAACTAACCTACAAGCAAATAAGCAACACCAACTTGGCGGAACCCAGCCCAGAAACAGACATGGCGTACATTAAAGGGGACAAGGAAGGCATGGTGGACGTGACCAATCCGAACCGGGGTTTGAAGGACAAACAGGAGTTTCTAAAGAGGCTAAGGACAGAAGGAAAAGCAGGGTATTCATTTGGAAAAGCATTTCAGAAAGAAGGATGGCCCAGGTTAGGCCGGGGCCCATTCCAAGCAAGGTCAGGAGAGGACTGGGCACACAGGGCGGGGTGCTGAGGCATCAGAACCGAGGCTGGTGAGACTGAAAGAGAAAACAGCATGTGCAGGAGGCTGGCCACAGCACACATTCAGCAGGAGGCCTCCCACTGGCTGCACTTGGAGAATAAATGAAGAAAACCACACATACGTGTGCGTCTCCCGTGCCACCCAGCACGGGCTCTTGAAATGGCTTCTGAAAGTGCTGTCAGTGGCATGGCTTTTGAAACCTTGAACACACAACTGACACGTGTGGCCTTGCTTTTCCTGTGGGAATGCCAGTACTGAGGACAGTGCCCACTGCTGTTGCGATGTCATAAATTATTTCTGCATTTGAAGTGGACCCAGGTAAAGCGTTCTGCATATACGACAGTCATGATGTTCAAGGACGGGTGTTTTAAAAGATGTCCTTCTGCATTAAGAAGCACAAGTACATGCTACTCCTTTAGAAATATTCACCCATTAGATATGATACTGTATCTTCAACATGATCTATGGTAGTAAACGGTCTTGACTAGCTATTTAAATAAGTTACACAGATATGCTCCTGTAGGTAGCAGAAAAACAAAAAACAAACAAACAAAAAAAAGCAAGCTCCTTCGTTGTAGCATGTATACTTCAACTTAATTATCTGCACAAATCATTTGGAAACTAATCCAGTATCACCTGCTGTCATCTCAACCACCCACTGAAATCTTTTGCTGTGGGATTTAACCTGTAATGGCTTCTCTAGGGAGCCATGCCAATCAACCTCTGGGCCAACTTTATCTAGAAGGACCAAATCACTGCAGATGCCGGCACTGGCCTCACATGACTTCCTTGAGCAGGAGAAGGGGTAGAAGCAGAGGTGGTTGATGCTGATGTACAGCCAGCCTTGGCGGGGCACCCGGCCCTTACAGCAGCAGCAAGAGCAGTAGGTGACCACCTTCTCTGCCTCAAGGAGGACGAACCTGGCCTCCAACGTCACCACTGCTTCTCAGAACTTCTTGGGCTCCCCTTCCTGCTCAGCAAGCCTGCTGCTGCTCTCGTAAGCAATCAGACCCTTACACAGAAGAGACAGGGCCTTCATCCAGGGAGCTGGGCAAAGGGAAGGAAGAGAGCACAAGGGACAGGAAGCAGGAAGGACAGATGCACCCAGGCACTTGAGAAATCTCTGTTGCTTCAACGACAACCACCCCTATCCAGTACCCTGAAACAGCCACAGCCAGAGGGGAAAAAAAACGTCAGAAATCAATTAACCATCACAAGGTTGCAAAACCCAAAGAAAAGTCTCTCAGTCACTTACTGACCACAAAGCTGTGGCTGACTTCTAAGGTTTTGAGAATTTTAATTCACAATTATTTCCCAGATCCTCCCTACACTCATGCTACAGTTTGGATCTTCAATGCCTCCCCAAGGTCCATGTGTTAAAGGCCTGATTCCCAGCTAGTGTATCAGGAGGTGATGGAACTGCACAAGGTGGGGTCTGGCGGGAGGTCCTTGGATGACTGGGGGCGTGACCTTGAAGCCCACACTGGGACCCCAGCCCCTTCCTCTCTGCTCCCTGGTTCGCCATGTGTTGAACAATTTTCCTCTGCCATAAGCGGCTGCCGTGATGTGCTGTCCCATCATAGGCTCACAAGCAAGGGGGCCAACCAGTCACAGACTGGAGCCTCCAGAACTGGGAGCCAAACCAACCTTCCCTAAGTCAGTCTCTCAGGTATTTGTGACAGCAATGAAAAGCAAACCAACACAAGAGATGTGAAACCCAGTGACTGGCTCTGGTGTGGGAACTCACATCAGCCACGAAGAACTACTCAACTAGGACACGAGAGTCTCTTTAAAACATGAATGAATGTCTTCATTAGGTTCAAAAAGGTCCGTATAAAGCCAACTGCAGGATCTGGAGAAGACTAATGCCGTGCACCACCGGCCACTCTGTACTTGTTGGAGGTGGAAGGGAGGACCCTGGCCAAGCTTCCAG
Source organism: Sciurus vulgaris (assembly GCF_902686455.1). Classification (NCBI taxonomy): domain Eukaryota; kingdom Metazoa; phylum Chordata; class Mammalia; order Rodentia; family Sciuridae; genus Sciurus; species Sciurus vulgaris. Next base: position 21,397,874 of record NC_136475.1, read on the forward strand.
AGGCCGGAAGTACCCCTAATCCATGGGGAGTGCGGGAAACAGCAGAGGGCACAATCTGATACCACAACTCTTTTGCCAACCACTACCAAGAAGGGACCTTTGTGATCTGCGGTGGTGACAGAAGAGTCTAGAATGAAAAGCTGTGGTCCATTTCTCAAGGGTGACAGTCTGTCGTTACCTGTCCTTTTCTTTTTCTTAACATTTTCATTTGTGTTTTATACGACGCTCTTATGAGAGCCTATGTTTCTTAAGATGAGGCTGTTTTCTCGGGGGTGTTACCAAATCCTCACTGTATAAGTCCTTTTAGAAATGAAACCTGGGCACTACATTAAAATAATCTAATCATAATTACTATAAAATAAACCTCAGTGCTGGTGAAGTTTACTGTTTTCTTCATTATTTATCAGGCTCTAGAGCCAACTGGCATGGCTGAGAACAGGATTCAGTGGCTCCAAGCAGACGTGATGGTGGCCATAGGGCCTCCCAACTGTCATGGCTGCATGTCTGCTCCCAGGAAGAGCTGAAGCAGAGGGATTTTTAAGTTTTATGGAGCAGCCAAGGGCCCAGGAAAGGTCCAACTCTCACACACTGTGGATCTGGCCCAAGGAGTGGGGAGAACAAATGCCACCATGTGCCTCGCTCCCCAGCACTGCCTCCTCAGGTTTCCTTTCTTCCTTCCTTTCTTTTTTCAGGACATACTAGCTTTGAAGTGTCACAGATCAAAACTGTCACCCCCAAACATGCCACTTCAGCATAAGGATAACTTTTAGCCAAAGATAACTGAGAAACAAAAAAGACGGGGTACCAGAAAGACTGTCTGCCCTGCCCCATCTGCCTCGAGTCTGGAGGGACTCTCCATCTGCACAGGTGTGTCCCCCTCTGTCCTGGGAAGACACCTTTGACCTCCTGATCTTGGCAGCAAGAGGGGCTCACACAGCCTCACAGAGACAGCCCTCCCCTGACATTAGTTTCCCCCATGTTTACCTCCCCGACCCTGCACCACCCCAGAAGATGGACCCCTTTGCCTGTCACTTCAGTCCTCAGTCAACTGGTTGCTTTCCCTTAAGGTGCTGTGCAAGGTCGATTCTAACCACCCTACCAGTTACAAGGCTGAGTTTCTGCCACATGTATACACTCTGCATGCATTCAAATCAACTCTTTCTCTCTTGCTCACCTGCTGTATAGTGATGTCATTTTCAGGGCCTCAACCACAGAACCTAGGGACAGGACATGTTTCCTTGTCCTACAGAAGGGATTCAGGAAGCAGCATAGCAGAAATCAATTTTCTTCCTCCCAAGCAAGGGAAATACCTCGAGAAAAGAACCACTACAGTTCTCGTTAGGCCAAGAGAGGCAGGTCAAGTGTTGCTGATGCTCAGTCCCATCTGACACAGGACATCGAGGCACAGTCCATCGGCAAGGATGAGAGGTGTCCCAAGAGCTGTGTGTGTCTTTTACCATAGCCCAGGTCAGCCACAGGTCAGAGGTCATGCCCTGGCTGCCAAGCACTGGATGGCCTCAGTCACCCCTGCTCTACACTCATCCTGCTCACATCCCCCAGTCCCCAAACAGAAAAGAGTGCTTCTCTTTCTTCCTCTAAAACCAAAAATTCACTTTGCCACCCTTTACTAAAAGCTGGAACTCTTCAGGTTTGTTTTCAAAAAAAAAAAACCAAAATCCATGGTCTGGGAGATTCACAATGTTTCTATCAGTGCATTCTACTTATACACAGTAGTGGGGTTCACTCTGACATCATCATACAGGCATGGAATAGAATGAGCTCCATTTCCCTCCCCTGGGTTTCCTACTGTAGTGGGCTCTCTACTACACATTTGGTCTTTAATTGGTGCTTTATAGGTATGCATCACAGGTAGAATTCACTGTCCTATATTCATGTATGTATACAGCACTATTTTGACAATTTCTTTCCACCCTGGGGATCCTTTGAATAGAGGAGATGAACTGAGGGGAAGGAAGGAGGAACAGGAAGAGGGAGGAAAGATGGATTACTTTGGGGAGATTTTATCCCAAGGGAAGAAAACTGTACTGCAGGCTTATGTGTTCAAGTGTGTAAGGAGAGTTCACTGTAGAACGAGGAAACATGTCCCTGCCCAACAGGATCTTAAAGCACCAATCACCATCATGTCCTTGCAACCACACCAGTTATGTAACAATGTAGCTGGCAGGACGTATGGACACATACCTCCCAAGATTCCTCTCCTGCCTCCTCAGACCTTAACTGGCTGTAACTCCATTTAATTAACATCTGCAGAACAAACATCCACTATTAGTGGGACCAGAGCACTAGGTCCAACATGGTGACAAATGTTACAGCTAAAGAAAAAATGAGTCAGGAATAACTAATTTGAGGAAGACAATAACATGTTGCTCTGCAAAAACAGAAATCCTAACATTACGGTATCCCACGAGAAAAAAAAAGGATGATTATATCTGTAAAAGATTCCAGGAATTAGGCCTGAGGATGATGCACCACCCCCTTTTTGTCCTAAATTTCAGGTGTATCTTTATGTGCCGCAAAGACTGACAGGTGACAAATTGAACTAATTTGGCTTTGCACATTAATCCAAAAAGGTTAATCAGACTGGTGAAGACCGTGGGTACGTGGCAAAGTTCAAAATGTCATGAAGAGTTACCCGAGATGGGAAGAAAGGTCGAGATTAAAGGGCCTACCTTCACCTTCCCCTTGACAAAGCTGGCCATGTCGTCTTTATAATCAATCACAGAGTATGGAGGAGATTCTGTCCCAGCCAGTTCCAGTGCTGGTTGATTTCCTCTAATGTGGCACCTGGATCACAATAGAAAGAGAGAGAGTGAAAAACAAGAGTCATCATTTTGCCAGCATTAAGTGCCTGTGTTAATGTTCTGCAAACGTCCCGTGCCAGGGTTCTCACACCCGAGCCACCGTTTGTCCCTGAATGCTGGCACTCTCCACTGGTGCCATGGTCTCTCCCAACACTGCACTTGGACTTACAAACTTCAGTCCCATGGTCACTTAGGCCAGCTCACCAAGCAGGAAAGCCTTGGAACTGTCCTGTGACCACCTTGCACACCTTGACCATGTGCAGAGCACCTACCACTCAAGTGTCAGAAGCATTTGCAATGGTACAGCTGTTCCAGCATGGAACACAGCCCAAGTGGCAGATGATTCTCAACAGTGTCATTTAGTGTCTCCCGTGAGAAGAGAGGCAAGAATGGAGGAAGGAGGGACTGTATAGAGGGAAAAGAGGGGTGGGAGGGGTGGGGAGGATGTAAAAAATAAAAGAATGAATCAAACATCATTACCCTATGTAAATGTATGATTACGCAAATGGTTTGCTGTTACTGCATGTACAAACAGAAACAACATGTATCCCATTTGTTTACAATTAAAATAAATTAAAATTTTAAAAACAAACCTGTGTTTAATACCTAATCCACCAAGTATCACAGCTTAGCCTGAGCTCCTGTCAGCATGTTCAGAACACACCCATTACCCTGCAGTTGGGCAAAACCATCCAATACAAAGCCTATGTATTATAAAGTGTTGAAGAGCTCACGTAATTTATTGCATACTACGCCAAAGTGAAAAGTCCAAGGATTGTAAGCCTATGCTTCCACATGACCGAGAAGTCCAAAAATCTTAAAGTCTGACCACGCAAAGTCAGGGGGCCATCTGGACACGTCACTTTCCTTTGCCTTACAAATCTTCAACAAGGGGCCTCGGTCACCTTCTTTGCATGCTGCCCCACTATCTACCCACCATGCTTTACTGGGCACTGACAACATGCCCAATGCTGTCCTGGGCACAGGAGGGACAGCAGCCAGAGAGACACTGGAACTTTTATTTCCATGAGGGAGGCAGGAAAAAAGTGTGACCTGAATGCCACCAGGGAGTCAGCACAACGCATGTCTGAGCTCTAGCCTGAAGGAATGGGCATGCTCCTCTGTCTACAACCCCAAGCCACTCAGTCGATGCTCACAACTTCTCTCTCTGCCTAAAGCAAGGCACCTTTACAAGCCTGGAGAGACTTTGGTCCATGTGAAATTAAAATAGTAATAACAACCTGTCTCCCTTCCAACCTGTTATCCACAGATCTTTTGCCAAATAACACAGTTCACTCATGAAATAGTTTAATTCTCTCTTCCACCTAGTTTAAAAGAAAAAAAGTACTCCTAGAGGCCCCCCTCTACTTCCCTGTCCTGTCACACAAAGGCCTGGAAAAAACAGGGATCAACCTCACAGGCGGCTCTTCCCATTCCTATTCTTGAGCTGGTTCCACCCAGGGCCTTTCCTACCCTTTTTCTTTCTACTTTATTGGACACACACATTCCCAGGCAGAGATCCTTTCTCAATGCTCAGCACACAATGAAGTATGAGGGCGAGTCCATGACATGCAAGATGCCCAAGTAATGCCTGCACAAGTACAAGTATCTCAGTCAACAGCACAATCCCCACACCAGAACATACCCATGCCTCCCATCCTCACTCCCCACGAGAGAACCCTGAAAAGAACAATTCACTACTCAGGACCTTCTGAGGGCAGGACAATGGTAGAAAACAAGCCACTGGCAAACCTGACCTGTGACGGTAAAAGGAAAACTTCCTCAGCACCCGGCAGCCCAGTGATGCAGTCTCTTGGCACAGACATGAAACATGGGGCGGAGACTGCCCAAGTCGGACATAGCCCTTGCACTTTGCCCCCGGCTATTACCACACATGCACACACCGGGAAAACCCTGTTAATCAGACACCAAGACCATAAAGGAAACGGCCACTTCATACCCAACACGTGAGTGCCCTGAACACACCCCTCAGAAGCCTGGCTCACTCACGCTCACAGCTCAGTGTGCTTCTGATCACTAAGAAAGAGACAGACATGTAGAGGAGAGCCAGAGCTCCTGAAAGCAGGTGAGGTTCCCCAGGCATTACCTGCAGGCTCACCAACAAGCAGATTCCGCATGCTCAGACCTCAGGGTCTGGAACATTCCAACGGGAACAAGACTCACCAGTGGCTATGGCCCAGTGAATGTCACATCCATCCAGGAACTCTCCACATGCTATGGGAGAGTACACCTGTGAGCCGGGAACTTGAAACAGAACTCGAAAGGGAGCGTCCTCCGTGTTGGAATCCAGCACTGCCTCCAGAGCACCCACCGGGCCACCAGCAATGCAAAAGAGAAGCAAACACACCTGTGAGCTCAGGGACGGGCAGACCCGCAGCCAGTGTGCAGCTGCCACGCCCACATGCGGAGGCAGCATGGTCACTGGTGAGAGCCCAGGCACTGCTCCGACACCCTGCACAGTCAGAGCTCCATGGGGCCCAGAGCTCCAGCTCCTCACACCCATTTCCCCAGCATCTGCTGTTGGAGTCAGACTGCCCGATTGGAACCCCAGCTCCACCACTTTCAAGTTATGTGGCCTTAGGAAAGTTACCTGATTTCTCTGTGCCCTGGTCTCTTTGGAAGATAAAGCAACCACGATATGCCTCCAAGGGTAATTATGGAAATTAAGTCAACAAACATTCAAAGTACTTAAGACTACTGCCAGGCCCTTCAAGCACAGGTAAGTGTTGCCTGTTAGGATCCTCATCATATCCACATCTCACATGGAAGAATAATCCCTTCCCACTCCAGAAAGGTACCCTGAGAAATATGACAACACATCCAAGACCCCGCAGGACAGAAGGCACAGGTAGCAGGTGAAGGACTGGCATTCTGCTGTGATGAATGGCGTCCTGAATCAATGGCAGGGGAACAAACCCACTCCCTCCTCCCTGGAGGAGCTGAAGCCCTCCACCTTCCTTTGCCCACGCTCCTTCACTACTAGGCCCCGAGAGGGCCCTGAGTGGCCTGAGGAGTTTATTTTGGTTTAAGACCCCAATGTTTAAGGAAGTTGAATCATTAAGCAGTACGTCACTAACCTGCCACCCCATCACCCCAGAGTGTGCAGCATGTTTCACACCAGCAGGGACGTGTGCCGACACAACAGCGCACCCCACAATTCAGAAAGTTAACGCTGGGACATTCCTACCCTCTGCTCCTCAGATCCCGCCAGTTTCCAAGTGCCTCACAAACCCGTCCTAAGGGGAACAAACACATTGCCACTCAGAAATGCATGGGATGTATCCACTTGTTCCTCCCGCCTTGGCAGTAGGCCACACTCTGTCACTGGATGGCCCTCATGATTGCAGGTTGGCTGGGGCCTGCAGCTCTCTGCAGCTGCCTCACATCAGAGAGGACTAGGGCACATCCCCAGGAAAAGATCCAAATTCAAAACTGCATGTACGGGGCATGGGGCTGGGGCTCAGTGGCACAGCACCTGCCTGGCATGTGGGAGGCCCTGGGTTCCATCCTCAACACCCTATAAAAGAGAACAAATAAAATAAAGGTCTATTAACATCCAAAAAAATTATTTAAAAAAAATGCTTGTACGGTTTCTACTGAACACAGGTTGCTTTTGCACCACTGTAGAATGAAAGACTCTAATCCAGCCCACAGGAGTTGAGAACTACCTGTCTTGTGACTCTACCACATTGGACCTGTTCAGAATCACCCACTGCCTTGAGCCGTCACATCGCTCAACACACCTTTGACTCCCTTGAGCTTCACGGTTTCAAAGATCACTGGCCAGTTCTTCAGCAGCAAATCCCAGTTTTGGCTTGCCTGATGCTGATTAGATTCAGGTTAAAATATCTGGTCAGCCTCACAGAAGGAATGCTATGCATCACATCCTCACAGGTGGACACAATTTCAACTTGTTCCACTCCTGGTGATGGTCACTTGGTCTCTTCAGTTAGTGGCTGCTTGGGCTCTGCACCATGAACTTACTCCTTTCTCCCTTGTAACTCACAAGCCTCCTACAGACAAATAATGAAGTTATGTGAATTTCCCATTCCTCAAACTTTCAATTTATTCACTTTTATCAGTATGGTCTCATCTTTCCTGCTTTTATTCAATGAGTCAGAATTCATTACTATTATTTACTCGGATGCTCTAATTGTCTCAGGTTTGGCAGGTAGGAGTCCCTTCAAGCTGGTTTCTGTGTCATTTGGACATGAACTCACGGTTTTTCATAGTCTCTGCCACAATAAAATATTCCAACATCGTCATGTACTTTCCCTGCTCCAGCCCTGAAATGGGACATTTTTCCCAGGAATTCCATTTCCTTTCATGAGAATTGCTACACAAAAACCATCTGTCATTCCAGTAGCTTGGGAGGTTGAAGCAGGAGGATTGTGAGTTCAACCACAGCCTCCGTAACTTAGCGAGGCCCCATGCAACTTACCACAACAATGGCTCAAAATAAAAAATAAATAAATAAAAAGGGCTGGGGATGTGGATCAGTGGTTATGTGGCCCTAGGTTCCATTCCTGCTATAAAATAAAAATAAAAAGCTGGTATCTAGAAGCTCATTGCTATCAGAGTCTGTGTGTATACATATGACTCATGTATTTGCACACAGGCATACACATCTCTAATGCAATGACATAGTCTGTGTGTATGTACACATAGTCTACATACAGAAAAACTGAGTTCACACCGATGCCTCCTGCGACCCACTCCCCGTGTTCATTCTTACTTCTTTCCCTGTTCACAGCTCTCTTCTCCAACAAAGAAGCCCAGCCTCCACCACCCTTGATAGATTTACTTGCACATCAAGTAAATTGGGTTGCTGCCAACCTCCACACCCAAGAGACACCCTCCTCACCCTGTGCAACCTCTTCCTAGGTGACCGGCACCTACACCTCCCTCACCTGCCCTATGGGATGACTTTCCCCAGCAGAAGGAAGGACATGTGTGTTTTTACAGCAATGAGTCTTTGGCTAGTCCCCTGACCCTTTAAGGGTTTGTTATTTGGTGTCAGATGACAGAACGGGGAACAGGAAGGCTGTCCTCTCTGCTGGATGGAGAGCTAACACTCACTACAGAAACCACAGGCAGCTTAGGGGAGCTCAGTGGAAGAAAACAGCAGGCTGGGGTAAAGGCACTTAAGGCTGTGTTTTCAAAGGACAGGTGAAATGCCATGTTTCTCTAGCAAAGATAAAAAATCCTGGTGGAGACACCGAGGAAGACTAGAAAGGAGCCCATCCCAGGAGGCGCTTCTCAGACTTCTCTGACAGAACCCATGCAGACTATGTAACAGCAGCCTGGGGGACTCTAGGTGACATGGAAAGAAGAGAACAGGGAGGGTGTGCAGCACCTGGACAGCCACAGAGGGGTACCGAGTTTTGATGCAGAATGGGGATTTCTCTCACGTGCTTCTAGAAAGGTCAGGAGGTCTGTGTCAACCCGGACCCTTCAACTGGTGGGCAGGTGGGCAGGGCAGCAATCAAAAAGCCACAAGGGGACTTCCAGCTTCGGTTCCAGCATGCAAAGAGCTTGGGAAGCACCCCTTCCATAAATACCAACCGAGGCCAAGCAGACTGCAAATCAAGAGGCTTTTCTTGGACTCATCGGAAAACCGAGGTCACGGGTCAAAACATAACCCCCAAAGCTAAAGCAGCACAGGTAATCTGAGGGACCCAGCTGGGACTTGCTCCCCCAGTGCTGAGGTCATGAACTGGAAGACACTTGAGTCCTGAGTCTGACAATGTGCGGGGGCCTGACTGAAAGACAATAAGAAAGCCCTGGTGCTGCGATCTTAAGGGACCCCAAGGCAGCACGGGTGTTCTCACCAGAACCCCACCAGTTCCCACTGAAAGACCCCAGGGACACCTGCCCAGCTCTCTGGACAAGGGAAGAATAAAGCCATGCAGCATCCTCAGGGCCTCACCCCAGCTGGGGAAAGGCCTTCTCTGCCTCCTATGTCCCCTCTGGCTTTCCTGTCCCCACAGAGGTGGGAGGAAGTGGCTAGAAAACACTTGGGAAGGTCACAGGCCAGGGTCACACGTCCACTGATGACTGAGATTGATGGATGATTCTAGGACCCTCCCCCTAGCCAACAGCAAAAGCTCCAGGATAAATGAGAGCACATGACAGCTCAAAGAGCAGGGAGACTGGGAAGTTCTCAACCCAGGGACAGAGGGGAGACCCAACCAGGGACATGGAGGAATGTGAGGCCTCTGGTACCTTCAGCTACAGTAAACTGCAAAGACCCAAGTCCCAGCAGAGTAGCAAAGCACACACAGAAGATGATTTCCTCACTTATTATTTTTATACACGTGTAAATAATAAGTTGTTATATGCCATAATAAGTTCCATATATATATATATATACATATATATAAAAAGATGCCAGTAGGCAAGAAAATACACATGATTAAAAGATAAAGCATGCATCGAAATGATATGACACTGATATGACAGATCTTGGTACTTTGAGAGAACTTTTAAAATGTGATTTATAGGTGAAGCGCTCTAAAGAAAAGGTATAGAGTATGGAAGACTAGGTCATGAAAGCAGACAGATGGAAACTCTAAGACATGAAAAACAAAATAAATAGTAATAAACAAAAATGAAGATTGCCCTTCATGGCTCATCAGTACATGGGAGACTCAGGAAAACAATCAGTGAAGTTGAAGACATCAACAGAAACCCCCAAACCCACTGAAAAGCCAAGAGAGAGACAGAGACACAGGAAGTACACAATATCTGACTGCTAGGGATAATTCCTAAAGATAGAAGGACCCCAAACTGGAAAAACAGGAGATGAGGAAAGCAATCATGCAAAGCAATAATGACCAAGAATTTTCCAAAATTAATGACACACCCCAGATCATAGATCCAATAAGTACAGAGAACACCATGCAGAAAATTATAAAAAAAACAAACAAAAGAAAAATATTGACAAATCTACACTGAGGTATATGATATTCAAATTGCACAAACAAAAAGAAAATCTTTAAAGAAGTTGGGGTGTGAAGCAGACAGCCTAGGAAGAACACGATAATTATAGCAGACTTCTCCAAGCATGTAATCAAGGGAGTTGAAATAAGGTGCTGAAAGAAATGAATCACAAATGAATAAATCTAAATGACGTGAGAATTTTTTTTGGGGGGGGATACTTGGTATTGAATCCAGGGGTGCTCTACCACTGAACCACATCCCTGCTTGTTTTATTGTTTGTTTAGAGACAGGGATTCAACAAATTGCTGAGGCTGACCTCAAAGTTGTGATCCTGCTGCCTCCTTCACCTAAATTGGTAGGATTACCAGCAAGGACCACCATGCCAGGCTGTGTCCAGTGAAATTATCCTTCAAAATTGAAAAAGAACAGGAAATCCATTTCCAGCAGACCTAACCATCAAATTCATCAGAGAGAAAGAAAACACATAGGTCAGTAGCTCTGAGCTACACAAAGAGAAGAAGTGTGTATCAGGAAATAAATGGGGGTAGAATCAAATTTCTTATTTTTCGTATTCCTAAGTAATCTAAAAGAAATGTTTGAAGGGTTAACAAAAAATTTATTGAGTGATTACACTATGTAAATAAGTGAAATGGATGCCAATGTCGGAAAAGATGAGACAGGATCTGGGAATACTAGTATATCTGCATCTAGGCCAAGCATGGTGGTGCACACCTACAATCCCAGTGGCTCAGGAGGCTGAGGCAGGAGGATCACAAGTTTAAGGACAGCCTCAGCAACTCTGCGACCTTGTCTCAAAATAAAGCTACAAATGGACTGGGGATATGGCACAGTGTTTAAGTGTCCCTGGGTTCAATCCCCAGTACATGGAAAAAAAAAAAAAAAGTCTACATTTCATGTGAAACAGCATGATATTTGAAGGCTGACACAGACTAATCTGGAAATTATGTTCCAAACCAGAAATATATACTACAAATTCTTTTCAACCTATTATTGGCAAGCTAACAGATAAATGGCATCACCAAGCATTCAACTGCTAAAGAAGTCAGGAAAAGAGGTTCAAAAGAAAAAGAACAGAACAAGGAATAGAAAATAGTTACTGGATTCAAGATGGCGGACTAGAGGATGGCTGCGTTTCGTGTTGCTCCAGGACTCAGGACTCAAGAAGAGGAGATATAGAGAGCCTTGGGACCAACTCAAAGCAGCCGGGCGAGAGTCTCCCACTGGGCAGGCGTCCCGGACCGGGCAGGAGTCCTGGACGGGGCGGTAGCCCCAAAAGCAGGGATCTTTGCAAAGTAGAACGGCCGGCGAGGCGCCCCTCCCCCTGCCGGAGCAGTGATCGCAGACAGCTGGGAGCATTGAAGAGGGGGCTGCCCAGAGGAGAAGGAGAAATACGGGCTCGGCACGTCGCTTGGAATTGGATCAGCTGCGTCAGGGCGCCGGGCGGCTATCCGGAGGAGCAGCGTGGACTCAGGACTCAAGAAAAGGAGATATTGAGAGACTTGGGACCAACTCAAAGCAGCCGGGTGAGTGTTTCCCACTGGGCAGGCATCCCGGACGGGGCGGTAGCCCCTGGACAGGGCGGTAGCCCCGAAAGCAGGGATCTTTGCAAAGTAGAACTGCCGGCGAGGCGCCCCTCCCCCCGCCGGAGCAGTGATCGCAGACAGCTGGGAGCATTGAAGAGGTGGCTGTTCACCACAGCGCTTGGACTCGGCGCAACCCACCCGCGCTCTGGGAGGCTGCCCAAAGGAGAAGGTGCTTGGTGAGCTGTTTGGACTGAACGTGACCACCCCTGAACACAGGGGGCTGCCCAGAGGAGAAGGAGAAATACGGGCTCGGCACGTCGCTTGGAATTGGAGCAGCTGCGCCAGGGCTCTGGGCGGCTATCTGGTGGAACAGCGTGGTGAGTGGTTTGGTCCCAGAGCATCCGCTCCTGAACATAGAGGGGTTGTCTGGAGAAGGAGGAGGAGCGCGGCGGGGTGCTTGGGCTCGAAGTGACTGCACCAGGGCTACAGGAGGCAGTCGGGACAAGAAGGTGCACAGTGAGTTCTTGGGACTCGTGACGCACCAGATCTCTGGGTGACTGCCTGGTGGAGAAAGTGGTGCGTGGTGGGTCACTTGGTCTTAGAGCGACCGCACGGAACAACAGGTGGCTGCCGGAGGAAAAGGCGTGTGGCGGGTCACTGGGACTCGGAGCGATTGTAAGGGGCTCCAGGTGGCTGCTCAGAGGAGGGGCCGCATAGCCAGGCGAAAAGTGCAGAGCAGGGTCCTAGACGGCTTCTTGGTGGAAGGGCCCCACAGACAAACTGAGGGGCGGAGCGAAGGCTCCAGGACTGCAGGCAGCTTCTCTGAGGAGAGGCAGCCGGAGATTCGTTTGCGAAGGGTGAGGCTTCCAGGCCCAGGAGGTAGGTCCGGGTCCCTGGGAACATTGCAGAAGAAGGCTGACCAGCCCAGGCAGTAGTTGTGAATTGAACGGAACCTCTGGGAGGAAAACCGACCAGCGAGACCTCCCCACCGGGTGACTCCTCCCTGTTGGGTGAGGTTCTCCCAAAAGGACCGTAAAATCAGAGACACAGGCCCAAACTGGTCTTGCATCAGCCCACAACCTACTTCCCTTCTGGATGACCATTCTTCAGCAAGTGAAGGTACCTCTGCCCACTAGCAGGGAATATACCCCACCAGAAGGCCACCACCCCTAGGGAGTCAGCTCCCTTGTGGAGCACTGCATTATCAACTTCCTCCAAGATTTCAGGCTACTGAAGACTAAGAGGGGATATAATAGAAATCTTCAGGGATATTATAAGACAATAGAGGAAATCTGCAATATCACAGCGGTCAACTGATACCTGAACAATATGAGAAAACAAGGAAAGAAAATGCTGCAAACAAATCTAGATGTTACATCAATGAAACCCAACGACAGCATGGCAGAAGAAATGACAGAAAGGGAGTTCAGAATGTACATAATTAAAATGCACAGGGAAGCAAATGACGAGATGCAAGAGCAAATGCAGGCACTGAATGATCGCACCAATCGACAGTTAAAAGAGCAAATACAGGAAGCAAAAGATCACTTCAATAAAGAGTTAGAGATATTGAAAAAAAAACAAACAGAAATCCTTGAAATGAAGGAAACAATAAACCAAATTAAGAACTCCATAGAAAGCATAACCAATAGAATAGAACACCTGGAAGACAGAACATCAGACATTGAAGACAAAATATTTAACCTTGAAAACAAAGTTGAACAGAGAAGATGGTAAGAAATCATGAACAGAATCTCCAAGAACTATGGGATATCATGAAGAGGCCAAATTTGAGAATTATTGGAATTGAGGAAGGCTTAGAGAAACAGACCAAAGGAATGAACAATCTATTCAATGAAATACTATCAGAAAATTTCCCAAATCTGAAGAATGAAATGGAAGATCAAGTACAAGAGGCTTATAGGACTCCAAATATACAAAATTACAACAGACCCACACCAAGGCACATTATAATGAAAATGCCCAACATACAAAATAAAGACAGAATTTTAAAGGCCGCAAGAGAGAGGAATCAAATTACATTCAGGGGGAAACCAATACGGATATCAGCAGATTTTTCAATCCAGACCCTAAAAGCTAGAAGGGCCTGGAACAACATTTTTCAAGCCCTGAAAGAAAATGGATGCCAACCAAGAATCTTATACCCAGCAAAACTTACCTTCAAATTTGATGATGAAATAAAATCCTTCCATGATAAACAAAAGCTAAAAGAATTTACAAAAAGAAAGCCAGCATTACAGAACATTCTCAGCAAAATATTCCATGAGGAAGAGATGAAAAACAAAGAAACAAATCAGCAATGGGAAGAACCATCCTAAAGGAATTGTCAAATAAAGGAAGAACCAAGTCGTCTCAAAATAAATAAATAAATAAATAAATAAAATGAACCAAATGACCGGGAATACTAATCATATCTCAATAATAACCCTGAATATTAATGGCCTGAACTCATCAATCAAAAGACATAGACTGGCAGATTGGATCAAAAAGAAAGATCCACCAATATGTTGCCTGCAAGAGACTCACCTCATAGAAAGAGATACACATAGACTAAAGGTGAAAGGATGGGGGAAAACATATCATGCACATGGACTCAGCAAAAAAGCTGGGGTATCCATCCTCATTTCAGATAAGGTGGACTTCAAGTCAAAACTAGTCAAAAGGGATAAAGAAGGACATTACATACTGCTTAAGGGAACCATAAATCAGCAAGACATAACAATCATAAACATCTATGCCCCAAACAGTGGCTCATCCATGTATGTCAAACAAATCCTTCTCAATTTCAGAAACCAAATAGACCATAACACAATAATACTAGGTGATTTTAACACGCCTCTCTCACCACTGGACAGATCTTCCAAACAAAAATTGAACAAAGAAACCATAGATCTCAATAACACAATGAATAATTTAGACTTAACGGATATTTATAGAATATACCATCCAACCAAGAGCGAATACACTTTCTTCTCAGCAGCACATGGATCCTTCTCTAAAATAGACCATATATTATGCCACAAAGCTAATGTAAGCAAATACAAGAAGATAGAGACACTACCTTGTATTCTATCAGATCATAATGGTTTGAAGTTAGAAATAAATGAAAGAGTAAAAAACAGAAGCTACTCCAACACCTGGAGATTAAACAATATGCTATTACATGATGAATGGATAACAGAAGATATTAGGAAGGAAATTAAAAAATTCCTAGAGGTAAATGAGAACAAAGAAACATCATATCAAAATCTTTGGGATACTATGAAAGCAGTACTTAGAGGAAAATTTATTTCATGGAGCGCATTCAATAAAAGAAGTAAAAATCAACAAATAAACAACCTAACACTTCAGCTCAAAGCCCTAGAAAAAGAACAGACCAACACCAAAAGTAGTAGAAGACAGGAAATAGTTAAACTCAGAGCTGAAATCAACGAAATTGAAACAAAAGAAACTATACAAAAAATTGACAAAATAAATAGTTGGTTCTTTGAAAAAATAAACAAAATTGATAAACCCTTAGCCACTCTAACAAAGAGAAGACGAGAGAAAACCCAAATCACCAAAATTCGGAATGAACAAGGAAATATCACAACAGACACGATTGAAATACAAAACATAATTAGAAGCTATTTTGAAAATCTATATTCTAACCAAATAGAAAATTTCGAAGACATCAACAGGTTTCTAGAGACATATGAATTGCCTAAATTGAACGAGGAGGACATACAAAATTTAAATA
Source organism: Sciurus vulgaris (assembly GCF_902686455.1). Classification (NCBI taxonomy): domain Eukaryota; kingdom Metazoa; phylum Chordata; class Mammalia; order Rodentia; family Sciuridae; genus Sciurus; species Sciurus vulgaris. The sequence continues at coordinate 21,412,963 of NC_136475.1, forward strand.
GATCAATTTCAAGTAATGAAGTAGAAGAGGTCATCAAAAGCCTACCAACAAAGAAAAGTCCAGGACCAGATGGGTTCTCAGCCGAGTTCTACAAAATCTTTAAAGAAGAGCTCATTCCAATACTTCTCAAAGTATTCCATGAAATAGAAGAGGAGGGTACCCTCCCAAACTCATTCTATGAAACCAATATTACCCTGATACCCAAGCCAGACAGAGATAAATCGAGGAAAGAAAATTTCAGACCGATATCATTAATGAACATTGACGCAAAAATTCTCAATAAAATTTTAGCAAATCGCATACAAAAATATATTAAAAAGATAGTGCACCACGATCAAGTGGGTTTCATCCCAGGGATGCAAGGTTGGTTCAACATCCGGAAATCAATAAATGTAATTCACCATATCAATAGACTTAAAGTCAAGAACCACATGATTATTTCAATAGATGCAGAAAAAGCATTTGATAAAATACAACACCCCTTCATGCTCAAAACACTAGAAAAAATAGGGATAGTGGGAACATTCCTTAACATTGTAAAGGCCATCTATGCTAAGCCCATGGCTAATATCATTCTAAACGGTGAAAAACTGAAAGCATTCCCCCTAAAAACTGGAACAAGACAGGGATGCCCTCTTTCACCACTCCTATTCAATATCGTTCTTGAGACTCTAGCCAGAGCAATTAGACAGACCAAGGAAATTAAAGGAATACGAATAGGAAAAGAAGAACTCAAACTATCCCTATTTGCGGATGATATGATTATATACTTAGAGGAACCAGGAAATTCCACCAGAAAACTGTTAGAACTCATAAGTGAATTCAGTAAAGTGGCAGGTTACAAGATCAATGCTCATAAATCCAATGCATTTTTATACATAAGTGAGGAATCCTCAGAAAGAGAAATTATGAAAACTACCCCATTCACCATAGCATCGAAAAAAATAAAATACTTGGGAATCAATCTCACAAAAGAGGTAAAAGACCTCTACAATGAGAACTACAGAACACTAAAGAAAGAAATCGAAGAAAACCTTAGAAGATGGAAAGATCTCCCATGTTCTTGGATAGGCAGAATTAATATTGTCAAAATGGCCATACTACCAAAAGTGTTATACAGATTCAATGCAATCCCAATTAAAATCCCAATGACGTACCTTACAGAAATAGAGCAAGCAATCATGAAATTCATCTGGAAGAATAAGAAACCCAGAATAGCTAAAGCAATCCTTCGCAGGAAAAATGAAGCAGGGGGTATCGCAATACCCGAACTTCAACTTTATTACAAAGCAATAGTAACAAAGACGGCATGGTACTGGTACCAAAATAGACAGGTAGATCAATGGTACAGAATAGAGGACACGGACACAAACCCAAATAAATACAACTTTCTAATACTAGACAAAGGTGCCAAAAATATGCAATGGAGAAAAGATAGCCTCTTCAACAAATGGTGCTGGGAGAATTGGAAATCCATATGCAACAGAATGAAACTAAACCCATATCTCTCACCCTGCACAAAACTCAACTCAAAATGGATTAAGGACCTTGGAATCAGACCAGAGACTCTGCAGATTATAGAAGAAAAAGTAGGTCCCGATCTTCAACATGTCGGCCTAGGACCAGACTTCCTCAACAGGACTCCCATAGCACAAGAAATAAAAGCAAGAATCAATAACTGGGATAGATTCAAACTAAAAAGCTTTCTCTCAGCAAAGGAAACTATCAGTAATGTGAAGAAAGAGCCTACAGAGTGGGAGAATATCTTTGCCAATCATACTTCAGATAGAGCACTAATCTCCAGAATCTATAAAGAACTCAAAAAACTCTACACCAAGAATACAAATAATCCAATCGACAAATGGGCTAAGGAAATGAACAGACACTTCACAGAAGAAGATGTACAAGCAATCAATAAACATATGTAAAAATGTTCAACATCTCTAGTAATAAGAGAAATGCAAATCAAAACCACCCTAAGATTCCATCTCACTCCAATTAGAATGGCGATTATCAAAAATACAAGCAACAGGTGTTGGCGAGGATGTGGGGAGAAAGGTACACTCATACATTGCTGGTGGGGATGCAAATTAGTGCAGCCACTCTGGAAAGCAGTGTAGAGATTCCTTAGAAAACTTGGAATGGACCCTCCATTTGACCCAGCTATCCCACTCCTTGGCCTATACCCAAAGGATCTAAAATCAGCATACTACAGAGATACAGCCACATCAATGTTCATAGCTGCTCAATTCACAATAGCCAGACTCTGGAACCAACCTAGATGCCCTTCAATTGACGAGTGGATAAAGAAACTGTGGTATATATACACAATGGAATATTACTCAGCCATAAAGAATGACAAAATTATGGCATTTGCAGGCAAATGGATGAAATTGGAGAATATCATGCTAAGTGAGATAAGCCAATCTCAAAAAGACAAGGGACAAATGATATCGCTAATAAGTGGAGGATGATACATAATGGGGGGGAGGGAAGGGTTAGTGTTAGGGTTAGAGTTAGGGTTAGGGAGGGGGGCAAGTATGGAGGAAGAAAGCACTGTATAGAGGGTAAAGAGGGGTGGGAGAGGTGGGGGGAAGGGGAAAAAATAACAGAATGAATCAAACAACATTATTGTATGTGGATTTATGATTACACAAATGGTATGCCTTTGCGCCATGTACAAACAGAGAGGCAACATGTATCCCATTTGTTTACAATAAAATAAAAAAAAAAAAAGAAAATAGTTACCAACCTGGTAGAGATTCATCTAACAATGCCAACAATCACTTTACATGTGAATGGCCTAAATACACCAACCAAAATCACCCAGGGATTTTCAGAATGGACTTAAGGAAAAAAAAAAAGAAAGAAAGAAAGAAAAGAAAACCAAGGCCCACAAGAAACTCATGTCACAGTCACACAAAGTAAAAGGAAAGGGGTGGGGCTAGGGATGCAGCTCCGTGTGAGAGTGCTTGCCTAGTATGCCCAACTCCCTGACTTCAATTGTTCACACCACAAAAAATTCCACCAGCAAACTGGATCCACCAACATATAAAAGAAATTACACCTCATGACCAAGTGGGACTTACTCCAAGTATGCAACAATGGTCCAGCATTCGAAAATTCATCAATATAGAAGTGGGGGGGTCGCAAAATTATTCCAATTGATACACAAAGCATTTGACAAAAATGGAACACCCATTCATGATTAAAGGAAAAAAACATAGCAAACGAGGAATCAAGAACTTGTCTAACTTCATAATATCATTTACCTTCTCCCCCCAAAACCCTACAATGAACATCATACTTACGGAGAAACTCAACACTTTCCTGATAACCAGGAACAAGGTAAAGACAACTTCTCCTATCACTCCTATTCAACATCACACCGAAAGATCCAGCTAATATGCTAAGACGAAAAGAGGAGACAGAAGGTATACAGACAGAGAGGAGAAATAAACCTCTGTTCAAGGACGACATGCTTTTCTTTAGAAAAATAAAGGAAAGAATCAAGAAAACTTAAGGAACTAAGAAGCACAGCAGAGCTGCAGGGCAGAAGGATAGCATGAGGACTGCTTTCCAACACTCCAGCAAAGGACGGCTGCGACTCAGCCCGGGGCTGGGAGCTGCGGCCGGCCACCCCCGCGAGCCCCTTAGGGCTGAGGCCACCGCCCTCCTCGCCTACTCGCCACGCCGCCCTAGGATGAAGGAGCCGCTGCTCCTCTCGGTCACCCAGAGCTTCAGGGCGTCCTTCGGCAGCACCTCGTCGGGCCTGCTTCCCTTTCTTCCGGGGCCCCGCTTCACGTAGCCCGGGCCAAGGCCGCAGGTGGCCCAGCTCGTAGGGAGGAGGCGGCGGCTGTGCGGAAACGCAGACCGGCGGGTGCCCAGCGCTCGCACTTCCGCAAGCGCAGCGGGAGGAGCGTCCCGGCGAACCCCGCGCAGCCCGCCCGGCCGCCCAGGCAGCGTCCGCACCACCCCGAGCCCCTCTCAGTCCCGCAGGCTGCACAGGCGCCTCCCGGGTTTCCGAGTCCCAAACCCGGGCTGGGAGCGGCGGGCGCGGCGGTCAGCGAGACCCCAGGCCCGGCCCACCTCCGCCACCCCCTTACGGTGAGGTGACCGATCCCCTCCCCGTGCCCGCGGCGCCGCTGTGGCAAGAAGTAGCCGCCGCTCCTCTGGGCCACCCAGAGCTTCAGGGTTCTTCACCAGCACCTCCTCGGGCTTGAGCCACATCCCGGGCGACCCGGCTGCACTGCGGGGAGCCGCTTCACATCGCCCGGCCACCAGCAGCACCGAGCCCAGTTCGCTCGGCAGGCGGCGGCAGCGATAGCGCGGGAACCGCACACTCGCAGGTGCCCAGCGCTCGCAGTTCCCGGAGCGCAGTGGGAGGAGCTCGCCCCGCGCAACCCGCGTAGCCGCGCTCCGCCCCGCCCCCGTCCCGCCCAGCCTCGTGGCGGCCCCGCCCCAGGCCGCGCCCACCCCACCGACTCCCGCTGCGCCTTGGTGGGGCGGGTTTCTGCATCCCAGCGGCCCGACTCAGGGTTCCCAAGTGGAGGAAGGAGGTCCGATCTCGCTGCCAGGTCCCCTCTCTCCGGTGCCGGAACAGATCGCGCGGAGCGCCTGGGCAGCGGCGCGGCTTCAACCCCCCGGGTGGCGGCTCCTGGGAAAGAGCTCAGGGTGGCGGGAGCCGCCCCCACACGCCTCATTCCAAGAGGTGGAGGAAGGACCTGGGGAAGAGACGTCTTGCTCTCCAAGCTGCGGATTGACAAGCCCTTTACCTCTGGAAGAACAGAATGCACTAATAATGCAAACCAGTAAAGCAAGTGTGTTTGGGTTTTAAAGAACATTTTGGAGATCTCCCAAAAATAGCATGAAAAATAAAAACAGTTATGTTCGGACTTGTTAGCACACTTTCTTAAGGATTTATTTTAATTCACACATCATACTTTTCCATATTTATGGGGCACTGAATGACATTCCGCTACGTTTATACGATGGGTAATGAGCCTATCAGGATAACTGGCATATCCATCATCTCAAACATTATTTCTTTGAAGGCACATTTGGGAAGCTCTCCCAAGTGAACCACCTGAGCTGCAGGAAAGGCGCTCATGAACATCAGCTCATATTCCTGAATGTGCTTCTGATGCAATCCATACACATTCACCCATACTTTCAATATTATTCAGTTTTATCTGTCAAATATTCAATAGGAAAGAAGCATGGAAAGACAGGAATTTGAAAATTATGTGGGAGGTGATGGGAAGAGCACCATGGGGTAGTACAGCCTGACTCCTCTCTTCCCAACCCCACGGCTCCTGCCCATGTCTCCCATTACTCAAGTCTGACAGAAGCTCATGGGAGGTCAGGATGCTCCAGGATGCAGTTTTCAGAGGTCAGCCTTCCAGCACAGAGCAAGGTGGAGAGGGTAGCTGGAGCAGGGGATGGAGAGCATCCAGCACAGGTGCTGACAACTTCCTGTTGTCACTCCTTTGTGAGGGCTCACCATCCCTGGATGGTAGAATTGCATTTTGTCCCCCAAAATCCATGTGTGGAAGTCCTCAACCCCAGTTCCTCAGAAAGTGACCTAATGGAAATAGAGTCATTACAGATGTAATTAGTTGAAAATGAGGTTATTAGGGTGGGTTTTAATTCCGTATGATAGGGATTCTTATAAAAACGGGACATTTGAACAGCCAGACCTACAGGGAGAATACCACGTGCAGATTGGAGATATGGCCAAGAGGTGCCAGAAGCTAAGAGAGAGGCCTGGAGCAGTTCTTGCCTAGCACCCTCACAAGGAACCAACCTGGATCTCATACATCCAGCCTGTTCCAATGCTGCTTCTGTGTTGAAACCTCCCGGTTTGTTGGATGTTGATAGGGCTGTCCTAGCAAAAGAAGACAGATGCTTCCTGAATCCTGTTCACAGCTGTTCAGCAGCACATTGGTTCCAAAAATTCTGAGATTCTGTCACCATATGGCGTAATTCAAAGAATCCCTTGTCTTCATAATCGCAGGACACACAAGGTCTTCTTCAGATCCTACAGAAAATCGTTGCAAGGGGGACATGCTGAACCTCAGCATTTCCTCTGCAAAGATGGGGACCCTGATGGGGAAGAAGTAGGACCTTAGATTTGTGAAGAGACCATTTGGTCAGATGCAGACCAAGCTGGACTGCCAAATCTCAGCTTTCTTTGCCTACATGGTAGCTTCTCCTTGCCACTGGAAGAAATTTCCCTTTATTACAGGAAACCCTCACGCGGCTTCACCAGGGACTTGCAGTGAATGCCTGTTCTCCAGACCTTCCCCCGATGCACCACACTGAATCCAGGAGCAGCATAAGAGAACTCCCAGCAGAGCCCAGCAGCAGGACTGAAGGTAGCCAGGGGATGGGGAAGGAGAAATGGATCATATCCTGAGCCACTTGGGTCTTGCCCATGTATGTATAGTGGGAATCAGCTGAGAATCAGGTAGGGGAGTGAATTCTAGAGTGTTCCACCAAGAAGGCTGAAGTGTAAGATTGCATTTAGTGATATTTACAAATACGCATACACTCACCTGGGATCCATGATTTAATATATCACATATTGGAGTGTTAAAAATATTTTGGAAAAAGTGGTATGAATATACTGTGAATTCACTGAAAACCACTCAACACTTTAAAACCTACTTGGAGAAAGCTGATACTTTTGGAAATGTTTATTGTCCATAGCAATACCTTGGGCCCATATAGATACCCCTGATATGATTAGAAGATTAATATTCTTGAATAACTATGATTGTACATGTAAAATTTGTGTACACTATAGACAATCTTACAGAAATGAAATAATTCTTATAATAAATTTATGCCTATATATCTGTTCTTCATTGTCTCCTTTGAATTCATCTGAACATATTACTGGTTTCCTTATCAACGAAGAACTTGAGAAAACCTCTCACCCATGTTAGTTTCTTTTTTTCCTTTTCTTTTTTTTTTTTTTTTTTTTTTTTTTTTCGTGCTGGGTTCAAACCCAGGGCCTGGTGCTTACAAGGCAAGCATTCTACTGACTGAGCTCTCTCCCCAGTCCCCAGGTTCATTTTGTATTTAATGACAGCCATACTTTCAACCCTTTGAAAATCACACCTAAACAGTTATAAGGGGCACAAGGTTAGCAGGATGCTGAAATTTTTTCATTGCAGTTGGCAGATGGAAAAAGGAGAGAGAAGTCTAAAGGAAAGGACCTTCAAAGATACTTTCCCCCTCCTACCCTGGACACCGATGCTCCACTGAACTTATACCCTGTGGCAAGAAAAGATGATAGTCCCTCAGCCTGGAGCCCTTGGTGAAGTACACCTGGAGAGGCAGGCATGGTTAGGACACATCTGTCCCTGAGGTCATTTGAGAACCATCACAGGGGCAAGGGACACAGCATGCTGACTTTACGGTGATGAGCAGTCAGAGATGAAAGCACACCACCGTTCAAAACTTCACAACCATGACACATGCTTGCAATCACATGTATTCAGGAGGCTGATGCTGGAGTAGTGTACATTCAAGGCCAGCCTCAGCAACTCAGTGAGACCGTATCTCAAAAAAAAAAAAAAAAAAATTAAAAAGTGTTGGGGAATGTAGCCCAGTGGTAAAGAACTGGTCTAACATGTGCAAGGGCCTGGGTTCAATCCTCAGCACCACAGAAGAAAACAAAACAAAACCAGAACTTTATAACCACCATGGGTTTCTGGGACCATGAACTGGGTTGGTGAGGACTAGCTGAAATGACCATGGGTTTGGTGAGAATCCTCAAAACTCTCTTTTCAGAGGATCTCAAAGGCTCCAAACACAAAGTCATGATAAGAAGATGGAAACATGCTCCTCATGGTGGCTCCTGCCCATAATCACAGCGACTCAGGAAGTTCAGGCAGGAGGATCACAAGTTTGAGGCTATCCTTAGCAACATAGTGAGACCCTGTCTCAAAAAAAAGAATAAAAAGGGTTGGGGGCTGGGGATATAGCTCAGTTGGTAGAGTGCTTGCCTCCCAAGGACAAGGTACTGGGTTCAATTCCCAGCTCTGCAATAAAAGAGGGTTGAGGATGTGGCTCATCAGCTAAGTGTCTCTGGGTTCAATCCTTGTACCGGAAAAAAAAAAAAAAAAAAGGAAGAAAGAAAAAGATGGAAGCATTTATTGCCGCAATTGGATCCATACCTACCATATACCTGTATTAAAATACCATATCCCATAAATATGTACAATTATTACTTGTTCATTAAAATGTTTAAGATTTGTTCATTACAAACTGTGTATGTGCCTCCAATTATAATAATCTACCCTATACATTTGTACAATGAAAATGTTTTCAAATAAATAAGAAAAAATACTAATTATGAAAATGAAGGGGGAAAGTGTGTTTCTCATAGAAAGGAGGTACAGCGCCCTACAATGCTATCAGTGTGATATTGCTTGTACTCAAGAGTGGCACTGGGTTGGGACCCCTCTCCTAGACCCACAGCCCTGGCTCAGGTCCCCACCGTCAGCCGGGCCTGCCCATTTCAGTCCCCTCTGCACATCATCTCCTGCCCCTTGCCCTTCACATTGAGAAAACAGGAAATGAAAAGGAGCTAGAAATGGGTGAGAAAAAATGAGTATTCTGAGAATGGTAGACCGAAGGCAAGAAGGAAATTGTAAGACACTTCCAATTTCTGTTCCAAAGTAAAGTTCTTCGGTTCTTACTAAAACTGCCACTTGTCTTACCTGCAGACTTTCAGCTTCCATTCATTTCAAATGAGTTGCTAAGTGAAGTTGTTTTCAGTCTTCTATTGATTTAACTTCTTGTTTTGTTGTTTTGTTTTGTTTTGAGCCAGGGCCTCACTAAATTCTGAGGCTGGCTTTGGAGTTGGGATCCTCCTTCCTCAGTCTCCCAATTTGCTGGGATTACAGGTGTGCACCACTGGGCCCAGCTGGATTTAACTTTTTAAAACTTTACAGTAATGTATGCTTTAGAAAAGACTGATTTTCTTTACAAAACAACTTTCGAAGGCTCCTGTTGGCTTGACTTTTGCTCACATTTCCAGTTTTATTATTTCTTCAAATCCTCACTTTGTGTTTCCCCTTATGTACTAAGAGCTCTGAAGGGAAGCCCAGGTCCCAGGGTCTGGGTTCTCTTCCTGTCCCTGTCTCTACAGTCATGTGCCCAGGGAAGGCACTTCACCACGAAGTCACCCCCTGTATTCTCACATTCTGCCACCATGCCTCCCATCCCGTGGGCACCAAATCAGTCACAAGCAGCCCAGGAGTAGGCCGACAAGTTTTTCAGGATTAGTACAGCCAAGAATCATTCACTGAGTGCACTGAACAGGCTGGCACTGTGAGATATTTCTAGGACGGAGAAAAGAATCAATCCTGGTTCCTGACATCCCATGTTACTAGGGGAATATTCCCCAAAGGCAGAAGAACTATGCACCGAGAACAGTGCTTGTTGTATTTTCAAAAGACATCTCATTTTCTTGGTGATACTCTTGGAAGGAAATCAAAATTGGTCCCCTTTTATAAATGAGAAACTCAGGCACCTTAGAACTGTTGAGTTAACTAGCCAATAACTCACATGGGACAGCAGAACAGCATTTGCTGCTGAGCTTTTCTGAGTCCCAAACCAAACCGTTTCCATGGACACATGCTTTAAGTTGATTTCAGTCTATTCATGGAAACAGACTGGAATCACAGTTGCTTCTCTTAGCAATAAAGTTGACGGTCACCACCACCACCAACAACAACAACAACAACATCGTCTGGAGTCAAACAACATGGACTTCAAAAAGACTGATCTGAATTTAAAATTCTGCTTTCTCTGGTCCCCACTTGTGCAACCAGAGCAAGTCTCTGAACCTCCAATCCTTTCAGTTTCCTCACTGATATGTGTGTCTCACTGAGACATAGGAGGCTTTAAGAGGTAACCTAGGCCCCACATGTGCTAGTGACTTGTCCTGTGTACATCTAGTACATAATAGCTGTTATACTCACCTCTGGGTAATACCAGTGGTAAACCTGGTCAAGCCTGTGACATGTCTCCCTCCAGCCAGCAATTCTGAGATAACTTTGGGATCATAAGGGCTGAAGGACTTGCCCTGGCATCCTCCCAAGCACAGGAAGAGAAAAGCACCCAGGAAAGGAGGACAGTGAGTCATAAATGATGACGTACTGTGCTTTGGATATGAGGAGTCCATCAAAATCATTGGGGACATGTAAGATCTGCACAGCAGTTAAGTCCTCATGGTGGATAGCAACAGCATGGTGGGAGCACACATAAGTGGGAGCAATCATACCGTGAGGCAGGCTGGGGAGGCAGCTCTGTGGTACAGCACTTGCCTAATGCATGCAAGGTCTGGGTTCCATCCCCAGTCCCACTAACAAAGGAAATCCATAGGCTGAGGCACTGAGAAAGGAAACCAGAGGAAGCAGGAGGGACTGAGCTTCTCTTTCAGAATAATGCTCTCTCATAACTAAATTAGGGTACCAGGAGATCTACCTTAATCCCCTTCCAGGAGAATTGCAAGTGACTGAAGTTCTAAAGGTTAGCGTTCTAATATTTCCAGAGTGGATGCCTAAATTTTGAGGAAGAGGAGTTTTCATTTTTTTAACTGACTTTGCAGTGGGGAAGGGAAGCAGGGATAGGAGGGTGAGAGAGGTCAGATAGATCTTGCTCCTGGGGGCTTTCTGGTTTCCTGTTCTTCAAAGTACTCAGCATACTAACACAGCTTACATTGGGATTCGTTTTCTGAGCCCTAACATCCATAATGAAAGTGTTATGGGGCGCAACTTAAGAACAGACTGATCACCACTGAGAAGTCCAAATTTGAGAGTCTATTAAGTGGGCTGGCTGACTGTCTCACACAATGCCCCAAAAAATGGCTATTGGGAGAACAGCCACCACCACAGGGTTGTAGGGGTTCTCATACCAAAAATTACATTAATCATAAGTGCCTGTTGCTGTGGATTGAAATTACACATAACATCATGAGACCATCGACAGAGGGGGAAGTGGGTCAAAATGACCCTTACCTAGGTACAAACTAAAGAATGTTCGCTAACATCCACTAAATCACTGTTCACATGGTACATTGTTTAGGAGCAATAGGAATCAAAAGAGAGCAATTCCTTACTACATAGGAGTTGCCATTGTATATTATTAAACATGCCACACCAAGTAACTGGTGATGGGCACAGAGGTGGGGTGTTCCCATGGGAGAAGCTTATTTCCTACATAACATGGAGCCTCAGAGCAAAATGGAGTTTGTTTAGTCATTTCCCTTAGAGTCTGGCCTATACCATTCTCATGGAGTCAGATCTGTCAGCCCATCACCGAAGGACTATACGGGAACTTTTCAAAACAGAAAAGAGAATTATCCAGAAGGCCCACCTCTTTCCCCACATAGAGACTCTCTGCTGCCTCCCAAATGGACCTAACAACAGGCCTTGCTGGGTTTCCCCACTGGGTGGATTACCATTGTGTCACGTCCTTTTCACAATCACATTCCAACACACTGTTGGTGCTCATTGAACCTAAGGATAAAAATGGGTTTCTGGATCTTTAGCTGAAGACTTCTGTGTAATACAAAACTTTAAGTAAAATTTGTCATTCATTTCCTTTGTTCACCTGTCTTTTGTTATTGAAATGTCAGTCATGAACCTTATAAAGCATCAGGATGGATCACAACTTCCTGACTCTGTATAGAATGTGTACATGATTGACCACTTAGCAGAAGTCGAGAAGCATTATGGTCTGGCTGTGAGGTGTCCCCCAAATTTCACATGGAGGACAATGCAAGAAAGTTCAGTGGAGAAATGATTGGGTTGTAAGAGTCTTAACTCAATCAGTGATTTACTCCCCTGACAGGGATTAGCTGAGTGGTAACTGAAGTGGTAGGGTATGGCTGGAAGAGGTGGGAATTGGGGTGTGGTTTTGATTATATATTTGTATTTGGCGAGTGGAGTCTCATTCTGCTTGGACTGCTTCTCTCTGCCATACTCTTCTGCCATGATGTCCTACCTCAGCTAGAGTCCTGAGGAATGGAGCTGACCTTGTGTGGACTAAGACCTCTGAAACCCTCAAATAAACTTTTCATTCTCTACAATTGCTCTACCACATCCTTTAGTTGCTGTAGTGCAAAAGCTGACTAAAAGAAAAGGTCTTCCCCAAAAGTTGAAATGAATATACAGCATTTATAATAATAATAATATAATGTTATTATTATTAGTAGTAGTAATATAGCTTCTGGAGTCACACTGAGTTTTACCTCTAGTTCTGTTTTCAAGCTTTGTGACTTTAAGCAAGCTACACTACCTCTCTAAATTTAAATGTCCCACTCTGTGTAGATTTTTTCTAATAATTATACTAAATCAAATAATTCACTTAGAGCTCATAGCACAGTGCCTAGAAAACATTTTGTGCTCAAGAAATATTATTTTGTAAATCAAGTGTGCTGACACACACCTGTAATCCCAGCAACTCAGAGGAGTCTGAGGCTTCTGTGGTCCCAGCTGACATGGGTAACTCAGTGAGACCCTGTCTCAGGATAAAAGATAAAAATGACTAGGTCTACAGCTGAGTAGGAGACTTCCCATGGTTCCATCCCTAGGATACACACAAAAATGGTATATTTTTCATCAAAACCAAGATTCTCTTATCAGATTTTGCTAGTCTCAATAATGTCCATCTCTTTCCTTTTTCTATTCTCAAAACTCCATTTTGTTTCTTACCTAACCTCAGAACTGTGGTTTGTCCCTCCAAATGTGCCTCAATTGGCAGGCCAATCAGAATCACTTGTGATTATTCATCTCAAACTCTAAAATCCAATAGGACTTGGAAGGATGTGTTTCAAGCCCTGAAGGAAAATAGCTGTTGACCAAGATTGCTACATTTAGCGAAGCTATCTTCAGATTTGAACATGAAATCAAACCTTACAAGATAAGCAGAAACCAAAAGAATTCATGAATGATGCTGAAGGAATAGTACACACAGAAGAAATCAAAAGCAAACTCCAGAGCTCACAAATGAACAAATCTCAAATGAAGGGCAGCTAAGCAAATGAGAAACAGGACCAAGTTCAACATAATCAAAATGGCACAAATTAATAAACTTCTCTCTTTAATAATAAATATAAATGTTATCAATCCTTCAATGAAGAGACATAGGTTGACAAAATGGATTAAAAAATAAGAGCCAACTATATTTTGAAGTGCTGGGGATTTGAACCCAGGGCCTTGTGCTTGCAAAGCAAGCACTCTACCAACTGAGCTACATCCCCAGCCCGCCAACTATATTTTGTATGCACAAAATTACCTCACAGGCATAAATATCATAAGACTCAAAGTGAAAGAATGGAAATTGATATTGTTATCAATCCTTCAATGAAGAGATACAGGTTGACAAAATGGATTAAAAAATAAGAGCCAGGGGGGTAGGACACTCAGCCGTCACCGCTTGCTCTGCTGGCCGCTACCTGCAGCAAGACAGGGCCGCCATCGCCGGGCGACGACGAGGAGGAGGCCGCCGCCGCAGCCGGGGCCCCAGCCGCCGCCACCGGAGCGACAGGTGATTTGGCTTCTGCACAGTTAGGAGGAGCACCAAACCGATGGGAGGTTTTGTCAGCCACACCTACAACTATAAAAGATGAAGCTGGTAATCTAGTACAGATTCCAAGTGCTGCTACTTCAAGTGGGCAGTATGTCCTTCCCCTTCAAAATTTGCAGAATCAACAAATATTTTCAGTTGCACCAGGATCAGATTCATCAAATGGTACAGTGCCCAATGTTCAATATCAAGTAATACCACAGATTCAGTCAACAGATGGTCAGCAGGTTCAGATTGGTTTCACAGGCTCTTCAGATAATGGGGGTATAAATCAAGAAAGCAGTCAAATTCAGATCATTCCTGGCTCTAATCAGACCTTACTTGCCTCTGGAACACCTCCTGCTAATATCCAGAATCTCATACCACAGACTGGTCAAGTCCAGGTTCAGGGAGTTGCAATTGGTGGTTCATCTTTTCCTGGCCAAACCCAGGTAGTTGCTAATGTGCCTCTTGGTCTGCCAGGAAATATTACCTTTGTACCAATCAATAGTGTTGATCTAGATTCTTTGGGACTCTCAGGCAGTTCTCAGACAATGACTGCAGGCATTAATGCCGATGGACATTTGATAAACACAGGACAAGCTATGGATAGTTCAGACAATTCAGAAAGGACTGGTGAGCGGGTTTCTCCTGATATTAATGAAACTAATACTGATACAGATTTATTTGTGCCAACATCATCTTCATCACAGTTGCCTGTTACAATAGATAGTACAGGTATATTACAACAGAACACAAATAGCTTGACTACTTCTAGTGGGCAAGTCCATTCTTCAGATCTTCAGGGAAATTATATCCAGTCGCCTGTTTCCGAAGAGACACAGGCTCAGAATATTCAGGTTTCTACAGCACAGCCTGTTGTACAACATCTACAACTTCAAGATTCTCAGCAGCCAACCAGTCAAGCCCAAACTGTGCAAGGTATTACACCACAGACAATCCATGGTGTGCAAGCCAGTGGTCAGAATATATCACAGCAGGCTTTGCAAAATCTTCAGTTGCAGCTGAATCCTGGAACCTTTTTAATTCAGGCACAGACAGTGACCCCTTCTGGACAGATAACTTGGCAAACATTTCAAGTACAAGGGGTCCAGAACTTGCAGAATTTGCAAATACAGAATACTGCTGCCCAACAAATAACTTTGACGCCTGTCCAGACACTCACACTTGGTCAAGTTGCAGCAGGTGGAGCCTTGACTTCAACTCCAGTTAGTCTAAGCACTGGTCAGTTCCCAAATTTACAGACAGTTACAGTAAACTCTATAGATTCTACTGGTATACAGCTACATCCAGGAGAGAATGCTGACAGTCCTGCAGATATTAGGATCAAGGAAGAAGAACCTGATCCTGAAGAGTGGCAGCTCAGTGGTGATTCTACATTGAATACCAATGATCTAACACACTTAAGAGTACAGGTGGTAGATGAAGAAGGGGACCAACAACATCAAGAAGGAAAAAGACTTCGGAGGGTAGCTTGCACCTGTCCCAACTGTAAAGAAGGCGGTGGGAGAGGTACCAATCTTGGGAAAAAGAAGCAACACATTTGTCATATACCAGGATGTGGTAAAGTCTATGGGAAGACCTCACATCTGAGAGCGCATTTGCGTTGGCATTCTGGAGAGCGCCCTTTTATTTGTAACTGGATGTTCTGTGGCAAAAGATTTACTCGAAGTGATGAATTACAGAGGCACAGAAGAACACATACAGGTGAGAAGAAATTTGTTTGTCCAGAATGTTCAAAACGCTTTATGAGAAGTGACCACCTTTCCAAACATATTAAAACACATCAAAACAAAAAAGTTATTCACTCTAGCAGTACAGTGCTAGCCTCTGTGGAAGCTGGGCGAGACGATACTTTGATAACTGCAGGAGGAACAACACTTATCCTTGCAAATATTCAACAAGGTTCTGTTTCAGGGATAGGAACTGTTAATACTTCTGCCACCAGCAATCAGGATATCCTTACCAACACTGAAATACCTTTACAGCTTGTGACAGTTTCTGGAAATGAGACAATGGAGTAAATATTACACAAATACTTATTCATTGTGGTTATTTTTATACAGTAGTGAGAAGAATATTGTTCCTAAGTTCTTAGATATCTTTTTATTGATGTGCAAAAATTTTTGGATTGACAGTAACTTGGTTATACATGACACTGAAATGCCTTACTTTGTATGATATTCCATAGTATATTAAAAATGGTAAATTGCATGGGTTTTGTAGGTACTTTTGGAATCTAGAAGAAATGAAATTTTACCAAGTTATATAAAGAGAAAATTGAATTTAACAATGCGAATGGTAGTCTAACCAAATGCATCAATCCTGTGTGGTTTAGTGTAAAAATGAGAACATGTTGGTATTTATCTATTGTAAGATAAAAAAAAAAAAAAAAGTTGGTGGGTGAAAGAAATCATGTTATGATAAAAATTTTTGTAATTTTCTTGATGACTGGAATTTTTATTATGCATAACTGACAAATCAAGTTTCCAAGCAAATTTTACATAGTGTAGGCTTTACTTAGCTTATCAATTTGTCATTTTGAAGCTAATTATTTTAATTAGGTTAACTATGTACAATATTTTAAGCATTACTCTTGTAAGATTTTGAAAACTACATTTTAACATGGAACTCTAGGGATAGTCACCTTTTAAATCCTGTTGAAAAGCCATGTTTAAGATTTAATTTGCCAAAATAATGTCTTGTTAATATTCTTTCAATAACGAAGTTGGGCAATATAACCAATCTTTAAAAAAGTTTAAAATGTATAGGTTGAGGCATTTGGGTGGTAAAAAATGTTATAGTGAATTATCCCTTTTCTTGAATATTAGAGGACCAAAAAAATAAGGTGTATTGCGTCTTAGCAGTGATTTTTATCCAATCTTGTTTCTAAAAACCATGTCTGCCAGGGCCTTAAAAGCCATCATGTAAATTACCAGTAAAGTATAACATATGCAAACATAACAAAATCACTTCCATAGTGACGATACTCCAACCATATGGATATTAGTCATAGAAAACTAGAGGTTTTATGGTATTTTTTTAAGTTTTTTTTTTTTTTTTTGTCTAGGTAGTCAGTCTGCACTTAAATATCAACCATTTTCCTTTTTTGCTTCTTCCCTTAAAATTTATATGTATTCAATACATTTAATTGAGAAACGTATGTTTTTTTATTATGCTGTATTTTCTTTTTCTTTTTTAATTATTGTTTATATTTTCAATTAAAAATGTACAAAATAAAGTTACATTGCTGGTCTTGTAAGAGCTATACAATTTTCCTAAATGTATACCTATAACTGCAGCAGTTCACCTATTTCAAAAATTTGAAATTCTGTTCATTTGTTATCTTTAAGACCACCTCAGATTTAAAGGCTACCTTATTGTACGTTTAAAGTGTATTATAACAGTGTGGTAGTTAATAAAACACTATTTAAAAAAAAAAAAATAAGAGCCAACTATATTTTGTTTGCACAAAATTACCTCACAGGCATAAACGTCATAAGGCTCAAAGTGAAAGAATGGAAATTGATTGATAGGCCGATCAAATGGAGCCCCCAACAAGCAGGAATAGCTACTCATGGAGTCTTCAAGGAAGCAGGAATACTGATTCTCATATCCAAATTAATTAGAAGAGACAAAGAAGGTCACTTCATAATGATAAAGGGAACAATCCAACAAGAAGATATAACAATAGTAAATATTTATGCCCCAAATGTTGGTGTATTTAAACACATAAAGCAGACACGATGCAACCTAAAGAAGACTCAGACCTCATTACAGTATCGAGTGATTTCAACACAGCCCTGCTTTAATAGATAGGTCATTCAGACAGAAATTCAGGAAAGACCGCTCAGACTCAAAAATTATAACTCAAATAGACTGAACAGACATGTATGGAATATTTTATCCAACAACAGCTGAATTCACTTTCTTTTCAGATGCTCATGGAAACCTCTCCAAAACCAGACATATTTTAGGCTACAAAAATAACTCTTAGTAAATACAGAAGAACTGATACAATTTCTAGCATTCCATCAGATAATGCAATGAAATTAGAGATCAACACCCCAAAAAACTACAGAAGCTATAAAAACACATGAAGATTGAACAATACACTTTGAATAGAGAATGGGAAACAGAGGAAATCTGTGAAAATTTTTTTAAAATTAGAATCAAACAGTAATAGTGATGTAACATTCCAGAACTTCTAGGACCCAAGGAAGGTGGTTCTAAGAGGATAATTTATATCTATGAGTGCCAACATAAAAAAATCTGAAGACCCCAAAAAGGATCTCAAGTTTCGAGGAAAACAACAACAAACCAATTAAAAACCCAGTAGAAGGATGGAATTAAAATCAGAGCCCAAAATCAATGAAATAGAGAATTTTAAAAATTGTAAGGAAATAAATGAAATACAGAGTTGTTTCTCTGCACAGACAACTATAAATCCTTAGCCAAATTAAGAGAAAGATGGAGAGAGACAGAGAGAGAGAGAGAGAGAACCAGCAACCACATTCAAGAAAGAAGAGATGAGAAAGAAGAAATCACCACAGACATCACAGGAATCCAGAGAATCATTAGCGACTACTTTGAAAATTGATACTCTAGTCAGTTGGAAAACTTAGATGTAAATACATTTGTAGACATATATAACCTGCCAAAATTCAATGAAGAGGACATAGAAAAACCTAAACAGACCAGTAACTAGCAATGAGATAGAAGCAGTAATAAAAGCCTAACAAAGAAAAACCCAGGTCTAGATGGATTTTCTGTTAAATTCTTCCAGGACACATCAAGGAATGAAAACTATAGATCAATGTCCTGATGGAATTAGATGTCAAAATCCTCAATAAAATAGTAGCAAACATATTCAATGACATATGAAGAAGATTGAATATCATGACCAAATTGGTTTCATTCCAAGGATGTAAGGATGGTTTATCATATAACTTTCCAAAAATATATGACATGGGATTAGTATTCAGAATATATAAAGAACTCCAAAATTTACCACCAAATAACTAAATAAACCAATCAATAAATGGCAAATGAGCTAAACAGATACTTCTCAAAACTAGAAATACAAATGGCCAAAAAAAAAAAAAAATATATATATATATATAAACTAAATGTCTTTAGCAATTAATTGATTAGATTTGATTTGCCATTTGCATATCAAAACCACATTGAGATTTCATCAAGCATACCAACAAAAATAAATGCTGGAGAGGATGTGGGGGAGAGGATTGTTTCTATCCTGTTGATGCAAATGTTAATTAGAATAATTGCTGTGGAAATCAGTGGGATTTACTCAAAAGACTAAGAATGAACCCACTATGTGACCTAGCTAAAGGCCCCCTTGGTTATTTATTCTAAGGAATTAAAGTCAGCACAATTTTCATTACACACATGCCAAGTTTATAGAAGCACAGTTCATGATAACCAATGGAAAAAGCTGATATATCTATCGATGATAAGTAGATAAAGAAAATGTGGTATATATACACAGTGGAGTTTTATTTAGCAGTAAAGAAGAATGAAATTGTGTCACTTGCAGGAAAATAAATAGAAGTTGAAAGCCTTGTTAAGGTAAGTAAACCAGACTCAGAGAATCAAGGGTCATATGTTTTTCTCTCATATGTAGAAGATAGAGAGAGGAAAAAAAAATTTAAAAAACACAGGTGCAGAGGATCTCAAGAGAGAGGAAGGAAGACTAGTCGAATAGAAGTCAGGGTCCAGGGGAAGGGTTAGGGGAGGGAAAAGGGAAATACCGGGGACTATTATTGACCAATTGCATTGTTATATCATGGGCATGTAAGAGTATGAAACAATGAATGCCACTAAAATTTATAATTATAATTCACCAATAAATATAGGGGAAGCTAAACTCACAAGTTGAGGGCAAAAACAAAACCAAGAATACCCTCAACAACAAAGCTGACTCAATGGCCATGCTGGACACTCATTCCTTTATCATTTTCTAGGGCCACTTTGTGAAACTATCAACTTGCACAGAATCCTCCATGTCCCCTGCTTTTCAGTTATTAAGACTTTTTAAATTTTATGCTGTCGAGCCCATGACTGCCTTCTATTTTCAGAGGGAAACTTGCTGCCTCTTTGTAGCCTTTTCATTTCTCACTCGTTGACTCTCCAAACCACGTCCAGTGGGGACTAGGAAGTCTGACACATTCCTACTGTCTGTCCGAAGTTGAGGTGGACCTTACTGGGACTTGCTGGAAACTTTCCTATGTACCTCTTTTCCTAAGTGGATCCACTCTTTCTCTTGGGGGGTGTCCCCATTTTCTCTTGCTCTATCTCTTCTAAAACACCTCTTTCTTTCACCAAGTCTCCTGTTGCCTGGAATCCTCTCAAGCAAGAACATAAGATTCTGGGCCAGGAACATCCATGTCTGCTTGGCTCTGGCTCCACCTGCTGGTCTCCTCTGCAACACCAGCTGTGCATACATGCAAGCTGAGCAGATTCTGGCTGCAAGAGAATATTGTAGAAGCCCCAGATCAGGAAGAAAGAAGTAAAACAACACAGGCATAGCAACATGGTGTCTGGTTGTTCCTGCCTAGAGAGCCAAAGTCTGCACTGTACTCGGGCTGCATGAGAGGCGGAATGTGAGGCAGAGGGGATTTGAGTGGCATTTGTCAAGGGTTGAGGATTTGAGACTTTATCCTTTTCACAAGTTAAGCAAGACTGCCATCGTCTCTTGGAAGTTAGTAGAAGACATCAGACTTTGAGACAAAGCATTTTTTAATTCATAAACATCGCAGCAATCAGGGTAAGAGTATATCCCTTCTGGAGACGTATGCTCCTCCCAAACTGAACCAGGAGGACATACACAATTTAGACAGATCAATATCAAGCAATGAAATAGAAGAAGCTATTAAAAACCTACCATCCAGGAAAAGTCCATGACCAGGCATATTCGCAGCTGAGTTCTACAAGACCTTCAAAGAAGAACTCATTCCAATACTTCTCAAAGTATTCCAGGAAATAGAAAAAGAGGGTGCCCTACCGAACTCATTCTATGAAGCTAATATTACACTCATACCCAAACCAGGAAAAGACACATCAAGGAAAGAAAATTTTAGACCAATATCCTTGATGAATATACATGCATATATCCTTAACAAAATATTGGTAAACCATATCCAAAAACATATTAAGAAAATCATGCACCACGATCAAGTGGGGTTCATCCATGGAATGCAAGGATGGTTTAACATCCATAAATCAATAAATGTAATCCATCATGTCAATAGACTTAAGGATAAGAATCATATGGTTATTTCAATTGATGCAGAAAAAGCGTTTGACAAAATACAACACCCCTTCATGCTGAAAACACTAGAAAAAATAGGGAGAGTAGGAACATACCTGAACATTGTAACGGCTATTTATGCTAAGCCCATGGCCAACATCATTCTTAATGGAGAAAAACTGAAACCATTCCCTTGAAAAACGGGAACAAGACAGGGATGTCCTCTTTCACCACTTCTATTCAACATTGTCCTTGAATCTCTAGCCAAAGCAATTATGTTGACTAAAGAAATTAAAGGAATATGAATAGGAAAAGAGGAACTTAAGCTGCCACTATTTGCTGATAACATGATTCTATATTTAGAGGATCTAAAAGACTCCTCCAAAAACATATAGACCTCATCAATGAATTCAGCTAAATAGCAGGCTATAAAATCATCACACATAAATCTAAAGCATTTTTATATGCAAGCGACAAAATAGCTGAAAAGGAAATGAGGACAACTCCCATTGAAATAGCGTCAAAAAAAAAAAAAACTTGGAAATCAATCTAACCAAAGAGGTAAAAGATCTCTACAATGAAAACTTTAAAACATTGCAGAAAGAAATTAAGGAAGACCTTAGAAGATGGAAAGATCTCCCATGTTCTTGGATAGGCAGAATTAATATTGTCAAAATGGCCATGCTACCAAAAGGGCTATACACATTCAATGCAATTCCAATTAAAATCCCAATGACGTACCTTACAGAAATAGAGCCAGCAATCATGAAATTCATCTGGAAGAATAAGAAACCCAGAATAGCTAAAGCAATCCTTAGCAGGAGGAATGAAACAGGGGGTATCACAATACCAGAATTTCAACTATACTACAAAGCAATAGTAACAAAAGCAGCATGGCACTGGCACCAAAATAGACAGGAAGATTAATGGTACAGAATAAAGGACATGGACACAAACTCAAATAAATACAATTTTCTCATACTGGACAATGGTGCCAAAAATATGCAATGAAGAAAAGATAGCCTCTTCAACAAATGGTGCTGTGAAAACTGGAAATCCATATGCAACAGAATGAAAATAAACCCCTATCTCTCACCCTGAATTAAAATAAATTGACAATGGATCAAGGACTTTGAAATCAGACCAGAGACCCTGCATCTTATAGAAGAAAAAGTAGGTCCAAATCTTCACCTTGTTGGCTTAGGATCAGACTTCCTTAACAGGACTCCCATAGCTCAAGAAATAAAAGCAAGAATCAATAACTGGGATGGATTCAAACTAAATAGCTTTCTCTCAGCAAAGGAAACTATCAGCAATGCAAAGAGAGAGCCCACAGAGTGGGAGAAAATTTTGCCACTCATACTTCAGATAGAGCACTAATTTCCAGAATATATAAAGAACTCAAAAAACTCTACACCAAGAATACAAATAATCCAATCAACAAATGGGTAAGAAAATGAACAGATGCTTCACAGAAGATCTACAAGCAATTAACAAACATATGAAAAAATGTTCACCATCTTTAGTAATAAGAGACATGCAAATCAAAACTACACTAAGATTCCATCTCACCCCTATTAGAATGGTGATTATCAAGAATGCAAGCAACAATAGGTGTTGGAGAGAATGTGGGGAAAAAGGTACACTCATACGTTGTAGGTGGGGCTGCAAATTAGTGCAGCCACTCTGGAAAGCAGTATGGAGATTCCTTAGAAAACTTGGAATGGACCTACCATTTGACCCAGCTATTCCACTCCTCGGCCTATACCCAAAGGACTTAAAATCAGCATACTACAGAGATACAGTCACAACCATGTTCATAACTGCTCAATTCACAATAGCCAGACTGTGGAACCAACCTAGATGTCCTTCAAGTGATGACTGGATAAAGAAACTGTGGTATACATATACAATGGAAGATTACTCAGCTATAAACAAGAATAAAATTATGGCATTTACAGGCAAATGGATGAAATTGGAGAATATCATGTTAAGTGAGATAAGCCAATCTCCAAAAACCAAAGGACAAATGATCTCACTGATAAGCGGATGATGACACATAATGGGGTGTGGGAGGGGACAAGAATGGAGGAAAGAGGAACTGTTTAGAGGGGAAAAGAAGGGTGGTAGGAGTGGGGGCAAAAAAATAAATAAAAGAATGTATCAGACCTCATTACCCTATGTAAATGTATGATTACACAAATGGTATGCTGTTACTGCATGTACAAACAGAAACAACATGTATCCCATTTGTTTATAGTAAAAATAAATTATATAATACAAAATTTAAAAAAGAAAAAAAAGAAATGTGGCCTATAACATCAATGAAGTTTTATCCAGCCAAAAATAAAAATGAAACAATGTCATAGATGAATCTAGAGACCATTATGTAAACAGAAATAAGCCAAACTTAGAAGGTCAAGGGTCATATGTTTTCTCTCACATGTGGAAGCTAAAGAGGAGAAAGGAAAAGAAAGTATGTGTGTAGCAGGGTGGACTCATGAAAATCAAAGGAAGATCAGCAGAGGAAAGCGATCAGGGCGTGGAAGGAGAGTGGAAGGGCAGAGAGAAGGGAAGTGATGTTGTTCAAATCACGTTGTCACGTTATGTGCATGTTCAGATATGCAACAACAAATGCCCTCGTTATGTGTAACTATAATGTGCCAATGAGAGAGTTCGCTCCATTTATGTATGAACTCTAAAAATGTATAAATGCTCTCTACTGTCATGTACAACAAATCAGAACACAAGAAAACAAAGAGTATATCCCTAAAAGCCAATTCCATGAACAATGTGAAGCTTAATTCTTTTGCTTTTTTTTTTCTTTTTTAATTGGTATCAGGGATTGAACCCAGGGGTACATAACCACCTAGGCCTTTTCGTTTTTTATTTACAGATACAGTCTCACTAAGTTGCTCAGGGCCTCACTAACTTGCTAAGGTTGTCTTTGAACTCATGATCCCCCTGCCTCAGCATCCCAAGTCACTGGGAATAAAGCTGTGCACCACAATGCCTGGTATAAATCTGTTAGTTGTAGTGTGTGTACAAACAGGACCCTGAGGATAAAAATCCCCAGCTTTTTTGAAAAAGTATGTTTTAGTCATCAAAGGACCTTTATTTTATGTATTTATGTGCTCGATGAGAATCAAACCCAGTGCCTCATGCAAGCTAGGCAAGCACTCTACCACTGAGCCACAACTCCTGCCCACAACTTTCTATATTGGTCATTAAGCATGCCTGCTGTTTTCTTAAGTGAGACATTATCCTTTGAAGTTGCCCATAACACATTCTTTAAGAAAAAAACAAACTCTAGAACAAATGCAGATTTCTTTTAAGAGGTGTAGAACCAAGAGACACATGGAATATCACCTCACAGCAGTATATAGGAAATATCCTATAAAAGTAGTAAGGTGTGAGTATGTACCCTATTTGCCCTCTTTTCCCTGAGGAAGAGTTTGTTTCACTTACCTTTGACTCTCCCAACAATAGTTAAAGGTAACCTGTGAGCTGTGAACACTTCACACACATACTACACACACACACACACACACACACACACACACACACACACCTACCTCCCTGCCTCAAAGCTTATTTAATTTAGGATACACATAAAAAAAGTAAGCTAGATAATAGGGAAGGCCCAGACCTGTGCTGTATCCTAGAATGTTGAACAGTACCTGGCACCTAGTAGGACATCAAAATATATCTGTTCAATGCACATATGAACATAAATACCTGATTTCCCTATGGAGTACTGTGTTCAGTAGGATGCACCATTTAAAAGTGAGATTTCCAATCTGTGAAACTAGAAAAAGGCCTGAAGGCTGACAGTTGAGGAAAATGTCATATGAGAAATAGTTAAGGTACAAACTTAAGGTGGCTTCCCAGTTGTTATGGTTTAGCTGGCAAGTTCACCCGTGAGACAGAGCAAGTTATGAGAGCCTTAACCTGACTAGTGCATCAGTCCACTGACAGGGACTAACTGGCTGGCAACTGTAGGCAGTAGGGTGTGGCTGGAGGAGGTGGCTCCCTTGCAGTTTGCCCTTAGGGTTTATATTCTGTCTTGGTGACGGAAGTTCTCTCTCTCTCTCTCTCTCTCTCTCTCT